>NC_134954.1:10985605-11625605 GCF_965638725.1 Aptenodytes patagonicus | reverse complement strand
TGTACCCAGAAGGCATCAGGCAGCCAATGGCAAAAATTTTAAGAGTTTCTATTCAGCCTGACAGGCTCGTGCTGATGCAGACATCTGTTAAGGCTTTGAACAATTTTTTATCTGTACATTTGAAAAGTGTAATAATGAAACATCTAAATCTCCTTGGAAAGTGTAAGAAGGGAGATTTTGGGGAGGAGAGAGGTAAAACCTTGCAAATGCATGTGCACCGCACAGATTTGATTGGAGCCAGAAGCCGGGCTGGGGCTTGGAAGGCATCACTTCTGTTTATGGCTCTGCCATAGTTTCCCAACATAGCCATGATGAACTGACTTAATTTCTGTCTAATTACTTGATTGTAAAATATGGGGGAGAGCATTACTGGGGCTGATAGTATAATCTCTCGTGGTTGTGCAGGGTGATGCTCCAGCGCAGGAGCGGGCACGGGTGCCGAGAGAAGAGCTCAGAGCTGCGGTTTCACGGCACGTTGCGCCGTCGTATCTGAAATAACCGAGCTGGTGCATGTGTCGCTCCACGCAGCCCCTTCGTAGGCTGACTCATGGTCTTCACAGCTGTAAGAAGAAGAAACGAGTAGCTGGTGCAATGAGGAGTGTTTATTTTCTCCTCTAAATGTATGGTAATGGGTAGAGATTTCTCATTGCGAGAGCTGAAGGCAGGCTGCGCCGCGGTGCGAGGAGGGGCAGGATGCGGCTCCCTGCCTGCAAACGTGCCTGCCCCAGGCTGCCTCTGTGGGGGAACTTGCCGTTGGAAGGCCATTTCACCTTCCTTGAAGTAGAAATTGCCTCCCGGAGGTGCCTTGATGTCTCTCCATTGATGGAGCTCGGTCACTCTTATAACTTAAGTACCTCCAAGTGTTCAGGCTGATGCCAGGTGAATGTCAACCAAAATGCCAATCTCGGTGCTGAGCAGCAATCAATACTAATAAGCCTTTTGCCCATCGTATCCCTTATTCACAGAGGGGCAGCGGGGTTAAATTAGGCAGGAGAGGGTGAGTGCTCACGGTGGGACATGTCCTCCATCAGCCCATGGTTAACTCTGGTAACCCCAGAGCCCCATTTCCCCCGTGGCCGCCGGTGCATCCATGTGGACCAGGGGACGGGTCCCTTTCCCAGACGGCTCCCCATGTAGCCGGCTGGCGCTGGAGGTGGTCAGCAGTGGGCAGCAGTGATATGCTCTGCCTGCACATGGACTTTCCTGCCTCCTCCCATGGCTTGCCTGGCTCTAAGCAAGTGAAATCTGTCTGGCTTGCAAAGCTTTGGGGGTGAGGAGAGGTCCCCGAGGTGCATTGTAAGGAGATCCTGCTTAAAGGGAGTGTAAGCTTGCTTTCGGCTTTTTTTCCTCCTTTACTCCCTCAAACGTAGACCTGTTTCTTCCACACATCATCTAAAACCATACGCTGCTCAGGACACAGATTTTACAGTCTTTGCCTGCTTCCCTCTCTGCCAGAGGGAGACTTCCAGCAATGCCAATAATAATAATAATAACAACAACAATAATAATAATAATACAGTAACAGCTTTCCCTCCTGCATCCGAGGGAATACTCTCCCGCAAGTGCAGTGGGAACAGCATTGGGTCCTATGACTGTGTGTGGGAAAGAGGAAAGTGCAGTGGCGGAATAAATAACTAAAGCTGTGAAGGAGAAAAGTCCATCTGTTCGCAGAGGACCAGGAAAAGGCCAAACATCTGCAAGGTCCCCCCAGTTCATCAGGCATCTGCTCTTTGCTTCCCAGTCTAAAATCCTTCCCATTTGTGGGGAGAGCAGAGCCAGCAGCTTATCTGACACAGAGGACAGAGGCAGCAGAGCTGGGCTGGGATGCGGTAAAGCCAGCTGTCTCCTACTGCAAAGAAAAGTGTTTTCTTCCAAACCCTAGAAAAGGGCTCTTCTCTGTTTCTGTCCTTTGCTCCTTCTCTGAAAAATCTTGCCAATGTTTTTTTCGTTTGGGAGGAACGGATCTTCCAAAGGGGCAAAACAGTATTTGTTTTGTGTTTGTTCTAGCAATCACTGTTTTCCCCTTCTGTTACAGCAGTTGTTATTTTCCCTTCTGTTTATGCACAAACCCTGTCCCTTTCCCTGTCTCATCCCCTTCAACACATTCTCTACCTCGATTTTGCTTAGGTGTTTTGAAGGGTTGTAATAAAGCAAGGGTGTCTGACTAATGTGCTGTGCAGGGAGATGAGTCTTTGGCATTGGAGCCGGGACTAACTGGAGAAACATCATCTGAAGTGTATTCTTTGGGAAGTATGTGTCTGCTGGAGTTGAATTTGTTTGCAAAATCACGTTGGTTGGTTGGAGGGTCATTTTCAGAGCAAAGGAGAAAAGTTTACTTAGCACTCAAACATCTGAGCATTTTTTTAGAACTAAACACCAAGATATTAATTTCAAAATATTTCTTCTTTTCTTTTTGCTCTGTATTGTATTTCATATGATATGAAACAAAAGATTGGATTAATTATAGAGCAAAGAGGAGGATGCTGCAGATGTTATTGGACATAATTTTTTTTAAAAATCAATCTTGAACTCTATAATATCATGAGCCAGTAGGTTTCACAGGATTTTATGTATTGGAACAACATGGTTGTCTTAAATTAGTTTTCAGTGTGTTGTTTTTGAACTGTCTTCGTGCATCTGTATTTCGGATGATACTTTCTTAGGGATTCAGAGGGGTTTTTTTGAGTCCTATCAACGCTCACTTTGGGGAAAATGGGAAGAAATTACTTTCCTGGGAAATAAGATCCCTGAAAGTCCTAGGGGGAATTTGTGCCTTTCAGAGAGCGACTTGAAATCTAACAGAAAAGCTTTCCAGGGCTGCAGACCCATCTGCTTCCCATGGCAAATAGCACGAAGGTGCCATGCTGGCAGTGCTGCCCAGCCAGTGCCCATGTCTGGGGCGGGCTGAGCCCGGGGCTTTGGACCTGGGCACGGGTGCTCCAGAGGACTGCGGGTCGCTGGGAGTTGGCTCAGCACCTCTCTCAGCGGTTTGGAGCCTGCTCCTTGGTATTTGGGGATGGCGCTGAGGGCCTGTAGCCGGGAGGCGGTGTGGCATTGCATGGAGATGTGGAGGGTCAAGTAGGGAGCCCATCTTTCCTCCCAAAAGGGTTAAAACCCTCCAAAAGCAACAGTTCCTATGTACGTGAAATGTCATACTTTTATTCATCTTGAACTTCCATCCCAGATGCTGCACACAGGAAAGCCAACAGCAAACAGCTCTACTTGCAGCATCAAGCTTTATGAGAAGAAATAAAAATATACCAAATTGGTCCAAATTACAGGCAGCTGCCTCCCCAGCAGCCAAATCCAGTGCTAATGGCAAACGCCCTTTTTTCCATCCTTAGGAGGTGCTTTCAGCGCCTGGTGTCCTGCTGCCCGCAGCCTGTGCTGCTCTGTCCTTGTTTTCTCCTTTGTGCTCCCACCTCTCATGAAGTTCTCAAGGAGAGGTCTCCCATCTCTATGCTAAGCTGGATGGCTTCATAGCCAGTATACTGCTTTGTCTTCACATCGGCACTTTTGGAAGCTTAAGACGAGCAAATTAAAGTGTAGATATCTTGTACATCAGTGCATGTAAAAAGCCTCCTCGGAGTTAAAAGAGGTGGATGCTTCTGAGCTTGCAACTGGCCCATCATGTGGCTGTTGTCACTGAGAATAGCCTGTGATCTTCCCAGCAGTTCTTTACATGAAGCTATGAGGCCCCTGTAGGAAGAGGGAGATGCAAAGAGCGTGGCTGCCTGCCAGCAGCAGGGATGCAGGAGATGCGCTGGTCTAGATTGTGGGCTCCAGCTCCAGCCCTCCATGTGTCCTCTGCGACAGGGAATCCCTGCTTTTAGACAGCATCTGATGCTATCTTTTATAGTGATCAAGCATAAGCCCACAAGGGGGGTGAATTGGATGGGATCCATCGCAAGGCTGGATGTGGGGTGTTCATTATTGCAAGTTCTGTAGCTGCCTGCGGCAGGTTTGAGATGCAAGCTTCGATCTGTGGAGCTGGTTGTTGGTGCCTTCAGGCTTTGTGGCAAGTCACCTTCTGCTGTGGGGTCTAAGCAACTCTAAGAAATCTGCCAACATTACTGAGCTGTCGTAGCCATCTCCTGAAGCAGCAAGGGGTGCAGCTGAGCATTTAATGGCTAAACGATATGTTACTTCTGTGCCACAAAACCGATGGCAGAGCTGTGAGTATTGCAGGGTTCATGCTGATCATCCATGTCATGATGTGGGGAAATGCTGGTGAGTCTAAGTTCTCCCATTCTCTCTCCTAGGGGACTTCCTTCCTCCACCCCCACCTCCTGTGGATGACCTCGGGAACATCACATCATCACAAGGTGCCTTTCCCCCCCCACCCCCTCTGGATGATGTTACTTTCAATGTGCAGGTAAGAAGACGAGAATTTTATTGTTCGTGCAGAACTGATCCAAAAATTCTGGAAATGAATGAATGATAATAAAATGAGGTGGCAAAGTGCTGTGGTTAGAAATCATGTGTCAGGAACAACCAAATCAGCTTTAGCAAGCAGTGTTTCCCAAGTAGGGAATATTTCCGTTCAAAACTTGCTGGGCTATTAAAGGATTTTTCCCATCCGTCTTGAATTGGAAGACTAATTGCCTTATGTCCTTGTGTTGGCGGATGGGAGTGAAACCTTCCCAGAATGAATTGTTTTCTGGAAGGGCCATCTCCTTCCATGGACTGTGGAGAGACTTTAGGGCGGTAATTCGATCCTAAAAGTGATTTGTTTAGATGCCTAAAATTAAGGGAAGCAAATAAGCCCTGGCCCAGGCTCCAGTGATGTCACTGAGACCCTTTTCACCCCCTTTTTGCTGGCTTGGATCCTCTAGATTTGCCATCTTGGATGAGAGTGCAACTCCTAAGATGCATCAGGTGATGATGGCATGTTCTGTGTGGTTACGGACGTACCTTGAACACCTTTGAAAAGTATGAACACCTTTGTGCAGACATCGCCGGCTTGCCTGGAGTGCTGGGTACTGTTGTGTTAGCTCAGGCACATTCAGGAGAGATGTATTCAGACTGCAGGGACAGGCTGTCAAGGTGATCAAGGAGTAAGGAGCTGATCTTGCCAGTGGAGACCAGAAGAGTTTGGCTTGTTAGCTGAGCAAAAGGAAGACTGGGGCGGGGTATGGTTGCAAATTTCAAATACGTTTGGGGAATAAGCACCAGAGAAGAACAACTGTTTCAGCTCTGGGTGAGTGTTGGTGCAGGAACGGGAGAGGCTGAGCTTGCCAGAAGTACCTTCATGCTGGTGTTCGGAAAGTTTCTAAGCACTGAGGCTGCAAAGGTCTGGAAGAGCCTTCTGGGAGGAGTAGTGAGAGCAAAGTGAGCGTGATCTAGGTTTGAGGCTGATGAAAGTTGTGTAACCGCATATACACAACCATGGGGCTGCTCTTGATGACCCTGGAAGGTTGTGGCAGTCCTGTGTCCCTCAATGGATTTGAACCTGAGAATAGGCTAGCGGGCAGATATTAAACAGGATTCAAGAGACCTGACTTAGTTCCCGACCCCGCCACAAACTCTAGAGTCAATTCATCTACTTTGTGCCTCTGTAAAAAGAAAACGTGTCCCTCCCTCGTGGGCTTCCTGTGATCTCTTGCCTGTGGTGAGATGTTCAGACGCTATCACAAAGTCTCAGCGTGTTCCTGCAACGGGTTCGCTGTTACAAGCAGCCTTCGAGAGGGAAGGGGTTAATGAGGATTGCGTTCTCCCTTGCCAGGAAAGGCTGCAGCCGTCAAGGACATTAGCCAAGTGCGGAGCATGGCTTTTCCCAGCCTTGGGGGAATGAAGTAATTCCCCAGCAAGTGTTGTTCTGTCTCTTATCTCTCCGAGAAGAGTGGACCCCGTGGGAGCAGGGGAGGTTCCAGACCGCCCTGGGAAGTGGCGAAGCAGCAGGCTTCCGGCGAGGGCAGGGTGCTGCCTGCACGGCTGCCTGCGCAGGAGCCTGGGCAGCAGGAAGGGGTCGGGGTGCCTCACGTGATTCTCCGGGGTCAGGCTTCCCCCTTGCCAAGTCGCCCAAGGAGGGGACCTCGCTGTGTTTATTGGAAGGGGCTCGTGTCTTCAGGTCCTCATTCCTCCCTCCTGCAATGGGTCCAAAGATGTGCCCCGTGGTAGAACCACCTGACGGGACAGCTCTTCCCTGCTGAGCTCATGAAATTGCTATTTGTCACACCCTTTCTCTCTGGCTTTGGGAAGCTGGGGCTGGAGCCGTGTTCACAGCGTTGGGTTTTGGCAGGAGCTTGGTTAGAGCGAGATTCCTTCATGTGGCATCCCGTTTGGAGGAAGGTGAGCCTACCAGTTGTACCCCAGCACTCCTGCCTGTCACCACCCCCAGATGTACTCTACGCAGCAAATGCAGGTCCCTGCCTTTAATCTGTGCTCTCTTGTCACCTTTTTCCCCTTTCTTTTCCCTTCCATCCTCTGAAGGAGATTGGGAGCAGACAAAAGCCAGGGCTAAGTCAGGAGCCGGCGGGGTCTCGTGTTGCAAGATCAGCTCCTTATCTTGCAGGAGCAGCAAAAGCCATGCTGCAGCAAGATGTAAGGCCCGAGAGATGAGGGAAAAGGGTAGGTGGCGATGCAGAAAGCTGCTCGATGCCGTTGTGCATTGAACACAATCATTTCCATGACTGCAGACGGAGGTTCCTGCGCTGAAGGAGTGGAACAAATGGCGGCTTGTGTTCCTTCTGCTGTGAATCCTTTCTCAGCCCTCAGGACATGGTTGCCTGAAGGCAAGGATCTCATGAGCATGTGTTGGAGCCTGATCCAACAAACTAAAGCCAAGCCTGATTCTGCTTTCTGATGCCAGAACACTTCATTTCCATGCCTCAGTTTCCCCGTTGCTAAATGTAAGTGCTGGAGCCGATGACCCCGTTCCTGAGCATGGACCAGATCTGAGGCTGCTGCCTGGGGTGGTTCGGCCCCTGCAGACCCAGTGCGAGCCCTCCAGATTTACTCCAGGGTTTGAAATTTATCTGCTCCAGAAAATCAGCCCCTTTACAATAGAAATTTCTTTCTGGATGGCAGAGTGCTGATGACAACTTATGAAATATGTGTGCTGTGGCTCCAGGTAAAGCTTTTTATACTAGGTGTTAAGTTGATGAGGGCAGCAGAATATATATGTTTAGTTTATTATCATTTCATGCGTTACTGTTAGCAGACAGCTAAAAGCTGCACAGATTATTACAGTTTAAGTTGTAGCTTAAGAGCAGCAGTTAAAATAATAATGCCCAGTTTTCATAGGCCTGTTTATCTCTGGATCTCTATTTGGACAGTGGAACTGGCCACTTAGGATCAGATCCAAAAAGGTACTTTAGTATCTGACTTCCCTTGAGGTGCTTATGCTCTGATGGAAATCAGAGGAGGACTGGGTTGTGAAATACCTTTGCAATAGATCTGGCATTTTCTTGTAATTTCTGTCTTCCCATCTAGATACGTCATGTTCGGATTCACAGCAGGGCTGGGGAGGAAAGCGGAAGGAAATTTAAACTCTTTTCTTATTAACTGTAATACTTCAAAAATAAAAAAAGAAAAGGAAATGTTCATTTAAAAAAAGAGTGTGTTGGGGCTGGGGGACAGTTGTGTTGGGAAGTTCCCCTTCAGCTGAAGTCAGACGGCGAAGGCGAGGGCTTGTTCCCAGAATGGTGGTGAGGGCGCGGCGATGGCGTGTTTGACAAATAAGGACATGAGCAAAGAGCCTTTTGCCACGTTGGCTTGGGCTCAGTTTAAAAGAGAAAAAAAAAAAAATCCTGGACGGGAAGAAAAATGAAATCACTGTTTGTCAAAGGGAAATAGATATATCTGGGAGGGAGGGAGGCAGATTTTTATTATTTTTTTTGCCTTCTAGTTTCAAAACAGTCATTCTGCCCAGGCCAGGGAAAGCAACAGTGAAAAACTCTCATAAGCGATCTCTCAAGTGCCCTGTTTGCTCACAGAGAGGGACCCTCGCTCATGGCGCCGGCAATTTCTTCCTTCCTCGCCAGGCAGGGTTGCTCAGGGATGAGGACTGCGCACAGCGGTGAGAAAAGCCGGTCACTACTCCACGTCCCGTCCCCGGGAAGGCTGGCTCTGGAGCCGTGTGTACTACGGGTGCATCTTGATAAGCTGTATCGTGGGGGCTTCAGATCTCCACCGGCTTTGAAATGACCAGTTAAAGGACAAATAAACCTCTCTTAAAGGAGAGGTTCAGAGCCCAGCGTTTTGTGTCGGGGCAGGACCTGGGTGTCTCAGAGCAGATGCAACTCAGCTGCGGACCTGCCAAGGGCCACCTTGGAAAAAAATGCATTTAGGAATTGCTGCTCATTACCCACAGGTGCTGTGTCTGCAGTGTGGCTCTGATTTTTCGTTTGGGACCCTATAAGATGCTACCGCAACACGGAAAGGAGAGGATTGTATTCAGCTGGGAGATTGCCCCTTTCCCAACAACCCCTGGCTGTTATCAGTGTGTGTTCTATTGACAGGCCACAAAACACTTCACAAAAGAAATACCAGTCTCTCCCTGATAAGGAAGCTGAAGCAGGGAAAGTGCCTTGCCTAGGTCACCAGGCTGACCAGCGGCAGGCTAAAAATAGGACCCAGATCTCCTGCGTCCCAGAGCAATTCTGTTTGCTACATTGCACAACCTCATTACTGTAAAAACTGCGAATTAATGAGTAAATACCATCAGTGGCTGAGACCAGAAAGAATTTGGGATATACCAAAAAGGATGCGCAAAAGTGGTTTAGGATGGGGTTTAGAGTGAAGAAACAATCGGACTTTGAATAGTTGCATGAAGGGTAGATTTAGATTAGATATTAGGAAGAAATTCTTTACTGTGAGGGTAGTGAGGCACTGGAACAGGTTGCCCAGAGAAGTTGTGGGTGCCCCTTCCCTGGGAGTGTTCAAGGCCAGGTTGGACGGGGCTTTGAGCAACCTTGTCTAGTGGACGGCATCCCTGCCCATGTCAGGGGCAGTGGAACTAGATGATCTTTAAGGTCCCTTCCAACCCAAATCATTCTATTATTCTATGATAAAATAGTTTAATACACCAGTTCTTGTTATAACCACCTATGTGTGGGAGGGGCTGTAGTGCTGCGCTGTATGTGGGCAGGAGCTATTCTCACGTTCAGACCTACTGGACTCACGGACCAGGTTGTATTGTCCTGCTCCGATATGCAGGAAATCAGCCAAAGGGCTCAAATTCCTATTGCCAAGGAATTGTGGGAGGAGAAATGCCGAAATGTGGTCTGAAGGCGTATGCGCCTTCCTCTACGAGGCTGTTCAGAGGAGACCTGTCTCGCTCCTCCCTAGTGCTTGCGCCTGGGAGAAGGTGGGAACGTGTTGATAGATGTGAGCGGCGAGAGCCTCATCCTTGTTACGGAGGAGGCTGCCAGGCATTTTGCTGTCTGATTCCCTCCCAGCGAGCGGTGGCGGTGGTGCCTCTTCGTGGGCTGTGACTCACCAGCTAAGGAAACAGCCGGAACGGAGGAATTTTTTTAATTTTTTTTTTATTTTGGGTGCACATATTGACAAATAGTTGAGGAGGGAAGAGCGTGATTTTTGCCTACGGGAGGGTGCTGCCTTAAATAGCACGTCTCCTGCTTGGCAGCATGGTGGCTGGGCTCTGCCTGGGTGCTGGGCTTGCTTTAAATCGCCTGCCTTTTAATGTTTGGAGAAGCCGAAAAGGCCAAAGAGAGCAGAACATGTGTTCAGCCTCCCTCTAGTGCTAGATTTTGTTAATCATTGGGATTATTGGCCTGGGTGTAGGTGCTCGCTGGTGAGGAACATGGGTAACGCGGCGCAGCTCTTGCTGCTAGCGGGGCTGCCTGGCTCCGGGCAAGGAGTGGTAGCTCCCAGTGACTCTGTAAATAAAGCCATAGTCTGTGTGTATCGCTTGCCATTCGAGATCCAGCTTTTGCAGATTTCTGGGACTCCTAACCTGATTTATTAAAATCCATGCGATAAGCAACTGCCTTTTATCTAAATTGAAGCCGTGTCCAATAATATAAATAAATTACCTGGTAATGTTAACCCTCTTACTCAAGCCTTGGCTTTGCAGGAATGCTTTTGATCTGTCCTCCCTTCTGCCTTCCTCGTGTGTTTGAGAAACAGGAATGTGCTGTGCTCTGAATTAGACCTGAGCAAATAACATGTATGCTCTCTGCATGTTTAAATGCTCACTGGCTCTCTACAGGTCAATATGTGTTTGCTCTCTAATAGGGGTTTCTAGGCACTAAGGTGAGAAAAATCAGTAATACAAGGTCTGTATATGTTGATGAATATCTGGATGCATGACAGATAAAATGCATAAAAATATAGATAAAATGCATTTTCCATATGCATATATATACACACTCTATATATGTATGAGAAATGAATAATGAGTGGGGGTATAGAGCAGACCTCCACGTTACTGGGGAACAAGCATGCACATTTTATCCCTGCTGTTTTTCTATCTCTTTCTGTGGGTAGCATGACCGGTAGATCCAGGATCACAAGAGAAAAGGAACACTGAGCATTTCTTTCAGGCAGCTCTTGATGCAACCCGTCTTATATGCATGTTTGTTTTACAATGCCAAACCACATTCTATTTTAAATCTTTAATGAACCTCTGTTCCCATCTATGTAACTTTCCAATCCTTACTCTCTTCAGAATAGACAAAGATGCTTATTATAAACCACAAATTTTACTGAAAGGGTAAGCTGGAAAAGTTTTAATTGTACAGCATAAGCCTGCCATTCATCTCTCTGCCTGGCTATTAATATCTTGGCAATGTTATAATGCAATACAGCCTTTAATAGCTAACCCTCTCGGCAAGGACTACAAAGGAAGCAAGGATCCAAACAGTTAACTGTGCTCATTATTTTCATCGTGCTTATTACTGTGTTATTTAATGTATTTGTTATGTTATTGTTTAATATAGTAACACAGCATGCAGGATGCGCCAGGACCTGCACTGGTGCACACTCGTGCCTTCTTTGGGAGGAGGGTTGCGACTGAGGCTGGCAGATGCTTTCGGAGATGGAACAGAGCGGCTTTTGATAATCTGCCGTACAGCAGGTGATGAGGTGAGGGAGCAGAAGAAAGCAAAAGCCTAATACAGATCATATGTAAGTAAGGGTATGGGACCATCTAAAAAGTTGTGATAGGAAACAGAAAGGTCAGAGATGTTGCTGATTGTGATGTTCAGAGATCATCAAGCTAGAACCATCCCAGGTTAAGACACATTGCAGTGTTATGCACATGTGCTGGCTTGGGTCCAAGCAGCATGGCTGTGGTCCCCCGGTGCTGTGCCCGAGGTTACAAGCCCTGGTGGGCACCTCCTGGCTCGTGTGGGTACATCTCTTTGTGGGACACTGTCACACCGCTGGCGCTGGAGTTGGGTTCAGTGCTGGCACCTGCGGAGAGGTTAATCTGTAACCTGGATTATCCACCCGTGGATAATAGAGACATGAATGGGGAAAGTAATAGGGGAGGCATGGAGAGCATGCAGAAAAAGCAGGCAATTTTGTCCTGTCAGAGCTAGTACCGGCCTGTGACAGACAAAAAGGAAGCAAAACCATCATTGTATCCAAGGTAGAATTATTTAAGCAGAGGGAAAAATAAAAGATAATGAAGATGTGGGAATTCTCCCATCAAAGCAGATGAGCTGAGTGATGGAAGAGAGTGAGATAACATGATCAGAATTGAAGAAATTTCTATTCTTCTAATTTCTGAGCGCTGTTCAAATCTTCTGTTGGATTAGCAGGTCCTAGGAAAGATCTCTTGCAAGATCGGTTGCTCCTGTGTCAAATCCTGGGTAGCCTGTGTTGCATTAGGGAACTGTAACATAGGGGCGAAACTAAGACAAACAGACTGTCAGTAGCAAGAAGGAATTCTAAAAGTTGCAGCAGACAAATTACTACGCCTTTTCTATGAAGCTGGCTGGGATTGGAAGATGTGGTTTAGAAAGTCAAAGTCTTTCCATGCAGCTTGGCATGGTGGTAGGCTGGAACGTGACAGAGCAGAGAGAGTCAGATTCCCACCTTGGTTTTGGTGCTTTAAGTACTATGATGCTGTGCGGTAAAGAAATGAGCTTCGGTCAAACAAGATGAAAGGAAATACAGCTATACTGATTGGAGAATCCACTTCTCTGTCTAAATTCAGTTTTACAGCCCTGGAGTAGTTCAAAGAGTAGGACAAACTTCATCCTATTTTTGATGCAAATTTTGCCTGGCAGCAATGAGACGTGGATATGGAGAAGTTGTGAGAGCATGTAATTTCCAAGAATGGAAGTGGCTCAAATGCAGGTTCCTGTCTCTGTTTTTTAGTTTCCATTGCTGGTGAAAAACAGCTTCAGCTGCCATGACGGGCGGTTTTGTTGTCAGAAAATGTTGCCTCTGCGAAGAGCGTGCGGCACTGTGACTAAGCAATCTGAAAGGTGGTAGAAATACCGATGAGAAATGTTGTTGTAGCCAGAGCTGGAGGAATGTGTTCCAGGACAGAAGGGCAGGCATAATTTTAAGTGTCTGCTGCCATTAAACTCCATCTTTGCAGGACCATTCCCCACAATTGTATTTTTCAGTTTTGATTTGCTGATGAAAATGCAGGATGTTGATTAGCTTTAAACACACAAGGAACAGGTAGGGAAGAGCATCTGGGAAACATCATATGACGTTTTTAGGGTTTTGGTTTTAGTGGTGTGAGAGGTAAAATAGAAATATTGGGGAAAGCTGTAGCAACTCCAAGTGCTGCTGAAGTCAGCAAGTGACAGCTCTGTCAGAGGTGCTGTACAAACTCCTCTCATTCAACAGTCCCAAGCTACAGCCCCTTCCCTCTCCATCTCCTCATTTCCGCGTCTCTCTCTTGCCATGGAAACAGCCTCACGTCTTTTCACATCCCAGATCTAGCCTTAGTCTTCAGCTCTGTTACTCCACTCACTCCTGAGTCTCTCTCCCCTTCCTCCCTCTGTCTCTGGCTCTTCAAATCCCCCTGGTTGTGCCCTGCAATACCCCTCTGTGTTCCCAAAAGATTCCACCTGCGAGGTCTGTGCAGACGTTTGGGCATCAGGGCTTCCCGCGGGTGGTGGTAGGCTCTGGGAGCGGTGTTTGGTGGATGCTAAGGTCAGGTGAGCCTCTTAAAAGACATTTAGGTAGGGAATATACTTTCTGTGCAGAAGTAAAACCCGTTTGGCTTCTGGGGCTGTGTTGACCCGAAGCAGAAACACAATTACAAGAGATTTTCCTGAGGTCTAATGTGTGCTGGGGACACCATGTTTTCTGATGCATGAATTCTTATTGAAAAACAGCAACTTACATTCATTTATCTGCATGTGGACAGTATCAAAATAAACCTCAGAGCTCACCTGGGAGGGATCTGCACACTGGGGATTCTCTCTGCAGGGTTTTGCAGCGGTCTCTGGGCAGCGCAAGTTATTAGTTGTTAAGCTTTCTGCATAATTCAGGTCCTTTTTCTTCAGCTAAGGTTCTCACTTAGGGAATATGTAGAAGGCAAGGTGTCCGAACGAGGAGGTGGTGGTTAAAAAAGAAAGAAAACCCACGGTCATCCAGCCAAATCAAATACCAGACACACATCTGGCAGCTTGAAGGGAAGGTGAAAGCGGGCCTAATGGTTTGGAAAATGAGATTGCAAACTTCTTGAAGGCAAGGACCTTGCTCCGTGAATCAGAACTGTGGGGTCTCCTCAGCTGAGGGTTGCCCGCCCCTTGGACTGCAGCCATCAACCGCCCTAAAAATGTGCGGACTGAGGCAGAGTCCAGATTTTCCTCTTCTCAGCTTTGAGAGACATATAGTAGATTTTTAACGTGACTCATTTCTGCAGAAGCCAAACCCAAGCCATTGAATTTCATGTAGTTTTATACATCCATTTTGCTGACATTTTGCCAGGCTCGCTGGGAGATTCTTGAATCCTTGCAAACGGTTTGGCGCGCACCCCTTCTTATTACAGCAAAACAAGCAAACAAATTCAGAAGTATGTTATATGTTTAACTTCTGGACTTGGAACTTACTCAGGCTGTGAGAATTGACTGCCCAATTTTAATTTTACTTTTTTTTTCGGTGGTGATTTCCTAATAGCTTCACAGCCCATGTTCAGGAATGCTTTCTCAAATTTGGAGAAGCTTGACTGTGTGCTTAAACTTCATTAAAGTTGATAGAACTTTAGCACACGTGTAAAATTAAGCATATGCTTATGTTTTATACAGCCTTTTTGCAGGTGACACAAGCAGCTGCATATGGGTTTCCAACATGTGATTAAATTCCAAAAGGAGTTTTTAAAAACAGTTTTAGTCAACCTTAATTTTCTGAAATTGGTAGCTTTAACAAAACCTATCTTTTTTGATTAAAATTGCCTGAGACGCGTCCCTTTTAAAAAGCTCTTCATTTAACTGTCACAATATACAGTTTTGTGTGGGATAGAGTTTGTTCATGTAAATTTAATTTCCAGTTAAAGTGGTACAAACAAAATGATTTCAGTAGATCTTTATGAACACGGCAGTGCTGTTGCTTTCTCACCTCTGTCGATGTGGGGGCCAGGCAGAGCCATTAAATTGTCAGCTGTGCCCTTCTGCGTATCGCAGATCGTAAAGTTTCGCCTGGTCACCCAGGGAGACCAAAGGCATCCAGCCTTGATCCGCAGACATCAAGAGATGGAGAAATCTTGGAAGCTTGTTCTAGCATTTAATTACCTGCAGTATTACACATAAGTAAATCTCTGTTATTTTTAAATAGAATTTCCCTGGCTTCGGCTTCCCAGCTGCTGCGAGTTTTTCTATTTTGCTAGATTGGACAGTCCTGTGGTGTCTGGCATTTTCATTCTGTGAAGCTGTTTAGATATTGCTATCGAGCTACTCAATCTCCTTCATAAGTGAAACCAAGTGAGCTCTGCGTGTCTCGTTGTCAGCTGTTTCTGCTTTGCTGGGGGGTGTCTCAAGTTTTTAAAACACTGCCTTCAAAACTGGACACGGTATTTCAGCGACAGACTCACCAGAAGTGTTGAAAGGAGTAAAATCACCTTCAGCTCTGTGCTTTCCTTGCTCCAGGATGGCGTGACACCGGGCAGGAGCTGGTGTTTGGTGTGGTTTTCCCCTATGGAATATAAATCCAGAGTCGGGGGGCTGGGTGTGACAGCTTACCCTGTGCGTAGGCGTGTGTAATTCATGGCTTGTCAGACACGTCCTGTGCCGTTGGAGGCATCCTCCTCTTCCCTCTTCTCTTAGGCCAGAAAAGGAAAGAGGAAGATCACGACTTGGCCAGGATGTGGAGGTGAAGGGAGTCTTCGCTCTTGGACATCGCCATGGGGTCTTTTAGAAATGTAACGTTCACGTCGTAGGAGTCAGTGGGAAGGTCTTCCTTTATTGCAGCAGACACTTAATGAGCTATTTGGTTTCTACATTGATTAAACTTTGCAACTGTATTGGGGTAATTGGTTACTCTTCGGTTATGGTTCCCCTTGGAGGCAGATGATGAAATATCCGTTATCTCCTCTTGGTTCTCAGTTTTTCTGCAAGCAGCAATACTCTGCGGGGAACATCAGCTCTGCTTGATGGCTAATTAAACATTAATTTGTGACTATATTGGAGCAGATTTTAAGTCGGTGGGGGAGTGGGCAAAGAAAGAGGAAACTTTTAACAGTCACCATAATTATCAATAACGAGTCCTAATGTAATTGCATTAATTAAAAGAAAAAGGATATATTCCCTGCTGCTGTAAAGTTAGTTACAGTCAGTGAAAGTCATGCTGGGTCAAAAGAATTTCATGGCTGGCTATTCCTGCCCCATGAACAGAGAGGTAGGGCTGTCCTGCAGAAGGCATAAAGAAAAAAATTATATATTCCACTTTATATTGTATATTCTGCGGATGAACAGGAACGTTTCACTAATTCAATTTAATTCCCAAGGACGAGTGAATGTAACTCCACCCAGAGAATATTAAATTGCCTTAATGGAAAAATAAACTGGTTTTATTCTCCCCCTTCTCTCCCCATCTTCCCCATTCAGTTTTCAAATAACTTTATGTGCCTCCTAAGCTTATTAATACACTTCTCATCTTGCTGCTGATTTTGCATCTGGTAGCACTTAAACACAGACAAGACTCCCAAAGCTTTTGATCAGACATGTTAAGTAAACTATCAGGACTGTCGGGTCTGCTGCTCTGGCAGATGTTGGCTCGTGGGACTTGTCCTCTCTCTTCATCCCTCGACTGTTGCTTATCAAATCCGTCCTGTTGCTTTCATGTGCTTGAGGATCATGGTGCCTCTTCCCCATGTACTAGCTGGCCCGTAGTATGAAGATCCTCCGGTCGACTGAATGACATTTGCCATTTTGCTGTTTTTCAGTAGCACGGCAGTTTTGAAAGCCCCATTCAGCCAATCTTGAAATCTCCAGAACTTCCTTCCATGGACAAAATGTCAGAAACCCGAAAGAGCTGGGTGCAGGTTTGAATGCCCGAGGTAGAGGTGTCAGTCTGTGATGCGGGGAGCAGGGAGCTGGATAACACTGTCCTGGGGCAGAGCAGATGAGGGCTGAAGGGGCCAGACTCTCCAGCTTTGGGGCACCTACAAGTGCACACCTAGGCTACAAGGCGGATCTTGTTGAGTGCTTTGACCTATTTGCTGCATCCTCTTTACTCCTGTTGCATAATTGTCTTCTGTTGTCCTCAAGGGTGGCAATGGGACAGGGAGTGTTGCACATCTCTTCATGGGCTATTGTCCATGTCCCATCACAGCCACCGGGGCCATCAGCTGCTGGTCTTGGGCCCCGTGCTTCAGCAGAGCGTGCCCTAGGCCATGGAGCCTGTTGGCTAAACCTCTATGATGCAGCTTCATCCGTTTTTTGTTTCTCCTCACTCATCCAATATCCAGGGCCAAATCCTCTTCTGTGGTCTTGAGAAGTCTGGACAAACCCTGGGTGTTTGTGGGAAAAGCTTCTCGCCAGCGTTAGGGGCAGGAGCTGTTTGGAAGGGAGCGTAGTCCTGGGCTTTGCCCTGGCATTATCGCTGCCCATCCACACCGGTCGCATCCTGCACCTGAGCAGAGCCAAGGTGCTGATTTTGGGATTGGGGCCCCTCTCAGGATGTGCAGAGAGCAATGGCTTATTAAACAGTGATGGAGGAAAGGCCACTGGTCCACAAGCCAGCACTCAACATGGCGGTGGCTCGGATCCAGCCCTCTGATCATGTGAAATCAGGGCCATCCTGCAGTGAAATTGCAGCTGGAGCTTGGATGGCTTGGACAGCGGTTTGTTGTCTTCTGGCAAGTTTTGTCAGGGCTGGGACAGCAAATACAGAGAATGAAGTGTCCATTAAGGGGCTGGGTTGGCCTGGTGGATTAGTGCCTTCATCTGGTGGCCAGAAGGAGCTTGGCTGTGTCTCTGAGTTGCAGCACCTCGCTCCCATCCCTCTACCTGCTTTCCCTTCCCGGGGCTGGTATCCAGTTGACAGTAAGCTCCTTGGGACGGGGATGTTTCCTAACTATTGTATGCATGCAGTGCCAGTCACACTGATCTCTAGGGAAATATAAATCTTTATTGTCATACAGATTCGTAACTGCAACAAAGTCTTTGCTGTCTGTCATATATGTGTCCCAGGAGGCTGAGTGCAATTGGCTGTGATTTCTGTTGTCTCGGCTACAAGGAGGGAAGAAGTGGGTTTCCAGGTATTGGTCCAAGCCCTGGCACTAAGGTGATGGTCAGTTATTAACCCTCAGAGATTGACATGTACCCACCAGCAGGAGAAGTGACTCCTGGCTGGTGTCAGCTGGCGGATATAAAGCACAATTGGAGGCTTCAGGTAAATGTCTATAGAGAGCCAAATCAGATCAGCAATGGTCAGTCGTGAGTGTCCAGAGGAAAATGTAAAAAAGGAAGCACAGAGGATTTTTTTATTTATTTTTAAAGTATCTTGGTGGAGTTTTCTTCCACATGTTTCTCCAGCTGCTTTTGAAGTCTGTGTAAACTCATAGCAACCACAGCATTTTGCAGCAGAAGTAGCTCTGCAGCTTAGCAGCATGTTGTGCGACGAAACACCTACCCCCTTTTCTTTGTTTTGAGACCGATGCCTTCTAGTTTCATGCTTTCTTCTTCTGTTATCTGCTTTCTCTTTTTTTTTTCTAAATTTTTATTATTTGTCCATTTTATAAGCCTCCTACACCGCAGTGAGTTTATAAATTGGTTGTTAAGGTTGGCAAGATGTCTCCTAGCAATGCTTAGCAAATAACTTTTCTTCATCTGCTTGTTCATTTGCCCCAGCTGTAAGCCCGTGCAGTTCTTTATAACACCTTGCTGCTTCAGAGGTAAGACCAGTTAATCCTCAGGATACCCAGTGCTATTTACATTTTACATGGGTGGAGAAATTGAATGTGGGACTGTGGCTACCCCAGACCCATGCCGTAGATCTGGGGCTGAGATGAGCTTGGACCTCGGGAGCACAGTCCCCTTTACCTTGCTGTGTCTCCTGCAGTTTGCTGCAGCACAGCTGATGGTGTGAACTTTGCCAAGGAAAGATATTTGGCACATTTATTGGCCCTTTTTGGGGCAGTAAGGTAGGCTGGTGTTTAGTGGATGATCGCCTCCCACCCCGTTTAAGTCCCGTTCCAGGTAGGCCCACCTGCCTCCTTACGGGGAGATCTTCAAAAGTGGCCAGACTTGTAGAAATGTTGCTCAGTTAAATGACAGCAACGTCCAAGAGACACCAAATGACGCCTTTGAACAGCCCACTTCAAACTTTTGAAGTGTTTTCCTTTGGTTCAGCTAATATCCAGCAACACAAACCAGGTAAAACTATTCCGTGCCTGAAAAAAAAGAAAGAGCAGTGGAAAAAATAAATCAAAACCTAACTTCCCTTTGGCTTTTATCCTTGATGTCATCAAAGAACTAAAAAGGATATTTCAGGCCTGGTTTCAGCCTGATGGAACAGCAGGGAAGTTCTTTTCTATTAGATCCTTGATACAATCACGTCTGGTGAAATCACTGCGGTCACATCTGCTGAAATCTTCCATCGTTTCGGATTTGTTTCAAAAGACTCAATCTTTCTGTTTTTAAAGGGCACGACTACTTTTCCAGCCCCTCCTTGGTGCCTGGAACAGTGATTAGGCATCAGTCAAGCATCTTAGACCCCCCACCCCCACCCCCGAATGCTGCAGTCAGCTCATGTCTCCATGTGTGTGCTTGGGGGGGCCGCCTCTTGGGACTGTTTTATTTTACATTAGGGAATTTGAAACAAAATGTTTGCACTTGTCGTTAGGCTCAGGGGAGAATAGATACAGCAGCTCATCTTCAAGGTGCCTCGTTTTCCTGATATATGCCCTTGAGGGTGCATCTTTTTGCCACTGCAGTGTCTTTTTGTGCTTTGGATGGCTTTTGTGATCTTGGAAAGAAAACTGGGGAATTCTACAGCAAGAGAGATGGGGTAGCCAGGATGTGTGTCTGAAAAGGATCTTGCCTCTGGCAGTGGTATTGTTGGAGAAAGTGCAAAGAAAGGAAAAAAAAAAAAGGAAAAATTACACATAAACCCCAGCCTGAAGTATATCAAGACTGAATCACTTCTTTTCTTCTTCCTGGTTAAAATTTCTCAGAGTCTCCTCTTGTATGTATAGTGGATGCAATCAAAATCAAACATCTTTCCCTCCTCTCCCCTGCCTACCCCCAGCTAAAATAGGCAATAAGAGCCCCATCTTTCTTTCTCTGTCTGCAGCTCTGCCTAAGCCCAGTGCCCAAGGCCATGGAGTAGAAAGAGATGCTAACGCCTTGTTTGGAGAGCTGTTTCATTTGCTCTTCCTACCATCTCAGTGCCTACCCGAGGATTTCGACAGCTTGCGGAGTGTGGAAGGTGGCTGCTGTGGGTGCAACCCGGTGGAAGCAGGCAGCAGTCACTGAATTTATCAGCTCTGCCACCTCATCTGTGGCTCAGTTGCATTTGCTGGAGGAAAAGACAATAAAGTCTTTCAGCGAAAAAGTCTTTATTTACTGTCTACCCCTGATTTGCCTAAATGCCCCTGTTCCTCACTCCCCTTGTTGCTTTAGTCCTTCCTTTCCATGACTGCCTTTGCTGCAAAGGGCTTTTCTGCTCCCTGCTTTTCCCCGTTCTTGGATGTGTAAATGCAAACAGTGTTGACCTGTCGCAGCCCAAAGAGAGCTCCCCAAGCACCTCAGGCTCCCAGTAAAACCAATGTACCAAGAGCAGAGGGCACTGGGGGCCCCCTGCCCGTTTGTTTCGAGTCATTAGCTACGACCTTTCTTAATATCCATGGTGTTCATCTCCACTCTTCCACTTGTGAGTTATGAGATTATCAGTGACTTGTGATAGCACAGCATGCAGAGCGAGCTGATGCTACGAGGAAGGTTGTGTGTCTAGCTGTAGCTCTGCTGTCTTGGACGTGTCTGTACATATATAATGGCATTGCATTTCCCGATAACGACAGCCCACGTTCCTGGGGCGCAGTTCAGAGGATGAGCTGGCCACAACACTCATGAAACACACTCGGCTCAACCTACTTTAGAGAAGACTTAAGCAAGGCTAAGCTGGATGGGGAGAAGGTGGATCTTGATGCTGGAAAATTGCACTGTGGTGAGCAAAGTCCTGATGCTCTGAAAGTGTTCAGGAGTTTGGCTGTTGCCTTGTTTTGGAAGAAAACATACCCTGGGACTCTGGAGTCACTTCTAACCCGCTGTCCATGTAAGTCAGCAGGTTGCCACTGCAAAGCCACCCTCCATCTTTCCCTGACATAGTAACACCACTGGGCATCAACATGATTTCCCGTAGCAGCTCAGAAGCCAACCTGGCAGCCCAGACCACATTGCATGTCTCGTCCCAGGGCCTAACGACTGTCCCAGGCTGCAGCACTGCGTGGCAGCAAACAGGGCATGGAGAGGGGGGAAAACAGAGAATAAAAGAGGCGGCTGGGTCTGGGTAGGGAAAGGAATTTGGAGCAGGAGCTAGGAAGGACATCTGGGAGCCAGATTCTTCTCTTTGAGTCCATTGCAAGGAGCTGGCTTGGACAAACGAGAAGCGTTCTTGTTTCTCTGCTGTAACCTGCAAAATGTGATGAATAGGTGATCTAGGTTGTAGGAAAAGGTGGCATCTAGGGAAATCATTGTGCTTTTCATGTCTTCTAGCTTGGTGAATAGTCTTACGGCCTTTTTAGCACCGTGAGGCGAACATTGAGGCCCTGCGTTGCCCTCTGCACTGCATGTTCTGTAATGAATGTCCCTTGGGGTGGTGCGGGGTGACCTGTGGCACTGACTGGTGTTGGGTGGTAGGATTAGCAAAATTAAAGCCAGTTTTCATTGGAACAGCGTGGGTTGACGGGGCTCAGGAGTGGATTACCATCACAGCTGCTCTGAACTGCACACCAGGAATTCAGAGGCGGACAAACAAGCCAAGCAGTGAAGCTCTCTGCTGTTTTTGTCTCTTTTGCCTCGCAGCAGGGACTGAGCCAGGGGACAGGAGTGTAGGCATTGCAGAAGTTCACGTGAGTGGATAGTCTCTGGCATGAGTAATTTGTTGGACTGAGTTGGCTTATGTTTGCTTTTTGTTGAATTCACGTTGGCTGGGCCAAAGATAGCATCCTTTTTCTTTTTAAACCCGTTTTTCCATATTCTGCTGGCTGAAAGGGAGGGCGTGCAAGCGTCATGTCTGCAACAATGCCATAAATCCAGACAGAAATAGAATTAGCAGTTCTTTCTGGTTCCGGTGTTTGTATCTGCGAGGTAGTGAGCTTAACCAGTCGGAACAGAGCTGTGACTGAGCGAACCTGTTGTGCCTTGGGACCTGGCACTTGGGTTTTGTTCCAGAGCATATCATAAAACTTTTATAGCAACGTCATGATGAAAAGCATGAGAAGAGAAATAACTTAACCCTTTCTTGCTAAAGTTAGCACTGCAAATTCTTCTCCTGTTTCCACATGCAGCAAATCCCTTGGTTGAATCTGGAGCTCTGTGGGGAGAAAAATGCAAGATTCGTGGAGATGGGGAAGAGAGAGCAAGCAGAAACCTGTCTTTGTGAGGCTTACTGTTTCTTAAATGTACTTAAAGTCCAGTCCTGTCCTAATAGGCCCTTACACACATCGGTAGCATTATTCATTGGCACTGTCGTACTGAATTGTGCTCCAGCATTTGTAGAATTGGGCTCTTAATCTATGTTGATTATGTTTTAATTGAATAAATAAATCTTTTACAGAGCCCAAAATCAATAGAGATGTTTCCATGCTTTTTTTTTCCCCTAGGTTTCCTAAGGACATTTAATTTTTACAACCTTACAACTTGTTCTGCAGCATTTGCTAGTCAGCTATTGCGTAATTGTTCTGGGGAATGAGAACCTGGGAATAACATGGCCCAGAAATGCTAAGAAGCAGAAATGAAATCGGCTGATCTTCTCATCTGCCACCATCCCTCCTCTCCAGGGTCAGGGTGCCAAACAGGCCGTGCGTGGGCTCCAGTTTTATTCCTGGGTCTGCCATTGACTTGATTTATCACCTCAAGTGTTGGGGCCTTGGGTGCCCTTTGCATCTCCCCCCCCTTTCCAGGCTGGCTTTTGGCTGCTTAGCTTAAAAATTCTCCGGAGTGGAGCAATCACAGTTTTTGTGTCTGGGAAGCCTGTGGCTGCCCTGTAGTTACAGGCCAACAACTGGAGGATGGAGAAAAACCAAACAAGAGCCATGAAGTGCACTAATAGTGGAAAGGAAATTGGACTTTTGCAGATTGAAAAATCCAGGTGCCTACAGCTAGCCAGGAGTAACGGTCTGGGGTAATTCCTGTGAAAAGTATTTCTTTTTTTGAACAGTTGTTTGGATGGAAAAACTTTGGCTGCATAATAAAAATAGGCAAGAAGAATTGAGTTTGTACGTAGTTTCTAACCTGACTCTCAGCCTTTTAAATGACGTGTTCTTGCATAAAGCACACTGGAGCTTCCATTTTCTTGTTAGTCAAGCCAAATTTATTGTAATCCAATAAGATTTAATAATCATTAGGAACTAATGAATGCCTTAGCATGGATAAGCTTGGCAGATCAGAGCCTCCTGCTTTGCATAGTCTGTCTCTCTTTGACCAACTTGCCATTTATGTGTCGGATTGATAACTGTTCTGTAAAACAGGTAATGATCAAGTGCTCCTGAAATGAAATTTAAATAAAAACTATCTGGAGCAAACAGTGAGCCAAAGGGAAAGGTGAATTTTTGGCTTGGAAAATTGAAGTAACTTGGTGAGACTGAAGGCAAACAGAGCTGGACTGTCTGTGGGGAGGTGCTGGTATGGTCTGAACAGGCTTTACAGTTGAAATTAGGTGAGTTGTTAGGTAATTATTTAGTATTTTTATTGTTGTAGTAGTCAGGCTGCGAGTGAGCTCTTCTGCACTGAGCTCTGTAGTTGCATGTGTGTGGAGAGACTCCGTCTGGAGAATTTGCAGATAAGTCAGACATGGAAGGACAGAACAAAAATACTGCCTGTGACTCAGGTTGAGAAAAGACTTTCAATGCGTAATATTTCACTTGACTCAAGAACTTTGTTTTCTGCGCATGCCCTAAATGTGGCTGGCTAAGTTGGGTAGGCTCCTGGCACCTACATCACACCTGAAGGGGATCCTTAGTTGGTTTTCTTGAACTTCTCATTCCTGCCAGAGCCTAATTTCCAGAACACTGAAAACGTTGAGGAGGGAGATGTTTCCTAGCTTGTACCCACCTTCGTGCGCTGCTGGGAGGTACTGCTGTTGGGTTGGGCTGTACAGCACAGAACTTTCCCAGAAGTTTTGGACTACGTTGATTTTTCAAAAACACAGGGTATGAACGAGTCCTCTTTTAAAATGCTTATTCTAGCAGGGATTGCAGTGCAACCCTTGAACAATAGCTTGGGGATCACATACTCTCCTGTGGTGCTGAGACCTGGGTTTTACTTTCAGAGGTGGGTGGTGGTGGTGAAAATTCATGTCTCTTCCCTTCCAAGTGAGTGTCCCTATCAGCCGGGGTACAAGTGGGGCTGGGCTGTTTTGAAAGCAGAGAGAAAGCACAATGTATTGAATCAGAAAGGATCCTGGCTGTAGGTTGGTATTTGCTCTGGGCATGGGCTTTCCTGTGTAATAGCCCTTTTCACAAGGACCTCATTTATGTTATTTTGTGACCGCTTATTGCAAATCATGCCCTTCACCTTGAATCTGCTAGAAATTAATTGAACTTTTTCATGCCTCCTTGAAGGAGCTCATTTTTTAGATGGAAATTGTGAAGAAGTGTTGACTCAGACAGGTACAGCTACCATGGATTGATTTTTAAAATAATAACAGGTGCAGGTGGCCGGTCGCTGGCCACTGTGGCTTGCAGCTCTGCTCTGTGCTTCATCTGGAATGGGGATGTGGCAGAAGAGATGCTCTCAGAATGGAGGTGCTCCAAGGCTACCCCAGCCTGGCTGCCCAGCCGGGCGTCCAGTTAAAATACATCTTATCTATCTGCGGGAGCAGGGATTGTCCTGCCTCCTCACCTCGGTAACAGATTGCATGCTGAGTTGCATAATTCTCCAAGTCAACTTTAGACAATGGGACCATTGTGGGAAATCCATGAAGAAAAGCCCTAAAGCAGCTTGAATCCTTGTGAGATGGAGGCTTGCTGCTGGTTCTTGGAGAGGGCTATAGCATTTCAGCATCTCTGACCCTGCAACCCGAGAGATATTGCCGAGGCACGGTAGCAGCTCCATGAGGACAGTAAGAAACCATGTGCCAGGCCAAGTGGTTGGAATAACTGGAACTCTTCTTTCTTCTTTAAGGTGAACCCTGGTGGCAAGACGCTTGAGGAGAGGCGGTCCAGTTTAGATGCAGAAATCGACTCTCTGACCAGCATCCTGGCCGACCTAGAGAGCAGCTCTCCTTACAAACCTCGATCTCAACAGGTTAGTGGCGCATTGCGTAAACAGAGAGTGGGAAAGTGGCCAGCATTGACTGCTGGAGTCAATTTGCTAACCGCTTGGTATTTGTTGTGAGCAGGCATGCCAGTTCCTCCTGATAGCATCCAGATGTGGCTGTCAATGGGGAGAAGGGCGCAGCCGCTCTGAAGGGGGCACTGGCTCAAAAGCTGCCATACCTCTGAGCGAAGGGCCTCTGATCCCGATTGTTAGATTCCCACGGAGATTGTTAGAAAAATACTTGCAAAAAATGGCATTTCACTCGCCTTGACTTTCCACCAACAATAGCTTGTGAATTAAAACCTGCTCAGTTCACAAGTACTTTTACGCTTGTGTTTTTTGTTGCTTTTCTGTTTTGTTAACTTTTATCTGTCACGCAGCCAGAAGGATCCAGATATCCGCGTCTCAAGTTGTTTTCTTTTGTTTTTGTCGTCTAATCAGTGGCGATGAAGTGGCTTGGATCATAGCTCAGCTGTCAGGGTGGCTGTAGCCCAGCAAGGCAGACTGGAATTGTGCTTACTCTGCTGTGTCTAGACGAGGACTGCAGGGGTGACAGCAACTCGGCTAATTTTTGACACTCATCTAGGTAGTGCTTGAGTGGAGCTATTTAAGTCCTGGTAAGCTGTCATCTGTTTATCAGAGGAAGTGCCCCAGTGGTACTTGAAAAAGGGCAATTCTTGAGATCTCTAAAATCATCCCAGATGTGTGTGTGCCCAGTTGTGCAGCGCCTTCACTTCCTAATCTCATGACTAGTCTCATTGCTTATACATATACAGGTCTATAGGCATGTATGCGGCTGTATGTATATGTTGTGTTTGTCTTACCAGTGTCAGCCCTAAATAAAACCCCAAAAGTCAAAAGAACCAAAGGGAAAGTTGGCTGATGCAGTGCACGCCCATTATCCATATAGGCCATCTCTTTAGTTTGTGACTTTTTTGGTTCTTTTCATTGTTATATTTGTTTTAAGTAATTGAGAACCGATACCTTTGGAGCAGAACTAAAGTAGTGATCAGAGTTCGTTTAGATTTGTTCTTAAGAATGTGAGCTTAGCAAAAGCAGAGTTAAATCAGATTTATGCACTTTTGAAAGCGTCCATCTGCATGCAGAGGCTCTGGTGTGGTGGCCTGTGTGATTTCCGTCCCTTCTGCAGGGACCTCGCGATAAATTCTTTTTTCATTCTAGCAGCATGTACACAGTTATTGCATAAACTTACAGACTTGGCCTTGAAAAACAGTCTGATTTGGGTCAGTCAGTCAAAAAGAGCAACAACGTAAACCAGATGCAATTCAGTCCTTTTCCCAGTGGGTTTTTGTTGTTGCGATAGAAGAGACAAGTTTTAACAGTGATAGCGCTCAGGCACTGTGCCGAATAACCCGTGTTCATTTTGTTTGCATGGGCCAAACATACGAATGCACAATGTTACTGGGAAATGCTTTATAGTGTCAAAACACCGTGAGAGTTAACTGGAAGAGATTTGTGCTCACCATTTTCTTTGGCAATGCCTGCAGTCAGCTCCAGCATCTTTGTAGAGACATGTAACTTCTGTAACCACCTCGCTGAGCATTTGCAGTTTGCTGATGGTACTGCTGACTGTCTCCTGATACTTCTTCCCTTGGGATCTGGCATTCTCTGAATAGATTGGTTTTTCACTTTTATTTTGTACCTAGAGCAGTAAATAAATAAATAAATAAATAAATCACAGTGGTCAAATGCAAAGTTCTGCAGATGTATTTGAGTTTCTGGAGGATTGGAAGGCATAGCCCAAGTTTTGGACTTGGTCTGACTTCAGTTCATCAACTTCCAAGACAACGTGTGCTGCTCGGTGCACATGCTCGTTCCCGTGGCTTTTTGCCCACAGTTCAGGTGGGGCCGCTGAAGACTTGTCCCCTGCACCCAGGAGCGATGGGATGCTGCTGCTCTCTGGTGTATTACAGTAACTGTGTGCGATCCAGTGGGCAGAAGGAGCTGAATTTCATCTCCGGGACCAAATCCTAACTTTCTTTGTTCAGTTTATCAGACTTTTGAGGATTTATTGGTTAACATAATGATGTCCCGTGAAAAGTACAGCTATAGCAACTTCTAACTATAGCTGTTAGAAAAAGGAAATGCCAGAGTTGAATGTATCATCTGCTGTAATTAAAGAGTACTGAAACAAGTCCTTGAAAGGTGGAACCAGAATGTAAAGCTTTGATATTTTCCTTTGTTTGATCTGTACTAAGTATTAAAACTGGTGAGTCATTTGATGGTCTTACAGTAGGATAATAGATTAGGCTGCAAATTGTGAGGTACTTATTCAGAACATCAGCACGTTTATTGGATTACACCTTAGCTGACCTTCCCAAATTTATCAGGATAATGGCTGCAGATAGGAAAATAGAGTTACAACTTGTTTTCAGAGAAGACGCTTCCAGTTGTGCTTATGCGGTTAAAGCATTATAATAATTTTACAGGTATACCTTGCCCTTGGGAATACTCCTGTTCTGGAATAAGAGGAATTTTGTTGTTACGTTTCTTTTTTATTTTATCTTCAAAATCATTTTAAAGCAACATAAACTAAACTGTGAAATAGTCCTCTCTCACTGGAGTAGGAGTGATAGCGGGATAATGACAAGCAGTTTATTTAACATACCCTAAATTCACACAGAGGGAAGCTCTTCTGATCCTTGGTATGAGATTCAGGATTGCAGTGAGAGACACTGCCCTGGGAGGTGCCCCTGAAGCAGAGGGATTTGTACCCTCCGCAGTAGGTTTGGAAAGTCCATGGTACTTGTCAGAATGGGTGGGCCAATGTCAGCCCCGGACAATTCCCCTTGGCCAAGCAGACCTGCTGTTGAGGACATGGATGAGTATAAATCTCTGCACCATCCCTGCATTGCTTACCTGGGCATCACTCTGGTAACATTTTTTGTGTGCCAGGCAGGTGTCAAGGATGTTGCCATGAGCTAAAAATGTCCACCATTAATAGAGGGCAGGGAGAGAGTTTTGACAGCCACGGTCAGCAGCACCCTCCTTGTACCCAGTGGTCCTGCCTAATTCAAGGCAGCTGAGCTGGAAAGTGAAGGTAGAGGAGTCACCCAGGTCCTGCTGGCTGCTTCCTATGCCTCGGGCAGAGGTGGTAGGATGCTGTTGTCCTGCAGAGCTGCGTTGCCCTCTCTGAAGTGATGAGTTTGAAAAGCATTTTCTCAACATAGATCCTTTACGGAGCAGAAAAGATCTTTCCGCCCCCATAGCAGCAGGTTTGGTGGGAGGAGGTCCTTCTGCGAGTCTGGTACCCCAGTGTGAGTCAACCCCGATGTTGCCGAACCTCAAAGTGACAGATTCTCTCAGGCTTCGTTTCTGGTTAGTTCTTGTTTCTGTCCTGAGGCAGTTGTTGAGAGAGTCACCTGCAGCAGAGGTTTTCTGGGCATTGATAGTTTACTTCATATTGGCCGTCAGCAGCATGTGGGTGAGAAGCAGCTTTTGAACACCATCACCTCAGCCCCGGGCTAAGCCCATGACTTGCAAGTGAAAGTCTCTCTGACAGAGTCACAGAAGCAGTCAAAAGTGATTAAAATGCTAGGTTTTTTTCTTTCAAAATTGCGCATACCAAAAAGAGCAGAAAATTACAGGACTAAATCATGGTCTTTAGCTGCAACACAGCAGTATCTAAGGATGCTTTCTGTCATGTGAGGTGGTGTAGGAGAGACCATATTTCAAGAATTCAGCTGGAGCTGGAGTTTTAGAAAGGACCAAACATCACCTCAGCTTGAGAGGTTTCTGTGTGACCTTCACCAGCACGGCCAGTTCCAGCCTTCTGGTGCAGCGAATTGAAATGGAGGAGACCAGCATGATCTCAAAATGACCATGACTGCAGTGGCATGTTAATAGATGAACGTGCCTTAGGTATTGTTTGAAGAACTGCAGATGCATTATTAAAAAAGCTAATTAATATTTTCCTCCTGTTCGGTAAAGTTTAGAAATGCTAGTGTGATGAGTAAAGTACAGAGCTCCTCTTGTGTAGCTGCAGTGTGTTTTCTGTTTACATATCACACCTTCTAAATTGCAGTAACCCGTTGGAAAGTTCAGAGGCAGAGAACCCGCTATGCTTTTCATTAGTAAAAGGAGGTTGTATAGACAAGACATTTAGGTGCATAGCTTCCATGGATGGGAGCAGGGGCTATGCCTAAATTGGGTGAACCCTGTCTAGGGGGCCTGGTGAATGCTGTGGTCATCTGGCTCCTCTATTGAAGGGTATTTTCCCTAATTTTTACCTGTTATGCTTAAATCCTTGCTTAAGAGATGAGAGCAGCAAGGCCTTAAGAAAAAAACATGCCAAATTTCAGCCCATAAAATAAATGTTTGCATTTTTTTCAAAACAAGAAAACTTTGTGACTCTGGAGAGAGGGCTTCCAGCAGAGGCTGTGAAAATGAAATACTGGAAATCGTAGCATACGAAAGCTCAGGATTTTTTGTCCCTGCTGTGAATTATGTATTGAATGCTGATTGCTTTGTCTGGAATTGGACACCTACCTCCTGAAACTCTAGACTTTTATCCCGAATTTCCAACAGATTGTCTCTTTGGCAAAATGGGAGTTTGTGGGAGGTGTACCAGGTAGTAAGATCTACCTGGTCCAAACGTAATCAGCTTTTTTTTAAAAGCAAATACTGGGTGGCCAAAATTTATGGAGTCCTTAAATAGCAAAAAACCCCATGCGTTGATCGTCAAGATCAAATCTACTTCTGTACAGCTCTCAGAGGCAGCTTGATCCAGAGAGGACTGGGCTGGCACTCTGGAGACCTGTTTCATTCCCAGCTACCACCATTGTGCTAAATGACCTTGAACATAGCATTTCTAGTCTGCTTCCTCTCGGAATCTCTTCTGTCCTTGGCAACCTCCTCAATGTGATTTGCCTCTTGCTACCCATGTGCATGGCATCTTGCAAAATGAAACCTTGGTCTGGGTTGAAGGCCTTTAGGTGATGCGGTTGTACAAATAATGAAAAAGAGAAATAAATTTTTTTTTTCATCTAACAGATGGGGAAAATGAAGACAGAGTTAGGCGAGGTGTCTAAGGATTAATGCCTATGACCCTGCCTCTGTATCATTGCCCCCAGTACCAGACATCTGCCACTATCCAACACTGTCAGCCTAAGTGAGTAATATTTTGAAGGAGAAGCAGCTCATTCTCAATGTGAGCTGCAGAACAATAAAAAAGTAAAGAAAATTAGATTAAAAAATCAGTGATACATTTTCATTATGTTCCAAACATACTGGGAAATAATGTCTTCTAATGACTGGAATTTAAAAGGGATTTAAATGTTTGGCAGCTTTGGTTGTTATTCCATCACTTCTTTTGACAACCAGTTGGGGATAACAAAAGCAGTGAAAAGGCAGTGGACATATTTTCTTGCAGAGTGATGGGACAGGATTGAACAGTTTCAGCTGTAGGACGGCAAACCACGAAACAAGGCGAAATGTTGAGTGCTGAAGACTCCTAGGAGCGCTCTTCCATGTGCATTTCTAATTTTCGTGCCCCACTTATAGCTGCACCAGGAATGCACGGCTAAGAGTTCGGGTGTTTTATCTTTGTTTATGCGGAGCTGTATCTCCAGCCATGAACAAAGTCTCCGACTCAGCAAAGAGCAACGCATTCCCCCAGCATTGAAAAAAAGCCCTATGATTGCCCTTGGTTTGGGCTGTGGGATTGACATACGGGCTCTGTGAAAAACAGATCGCTGAATCTGTATTCAGAACAGTCCATGCAAATGTGCTAGTCCAGGCTCAGAGTCTGATTTCCTTGTTCCTGTTATTTACCCGAGCCTGGCTTGTTAGGTTGGTATGCACTGAAAGGATTTTGCAAGCGCAGTCCGCGGAGTATTTGGTAGCATCCCAGTTGTTGTCAGGAATGTTTTTCTTTCTTTTAAGAAAGAAAATTTAGGGGTACAAGCAGATTAAGATTAATTTGGCGGGTTCAGAATTAATTCCCCTTTCCTGTACCATTTATATGACACAGAGAGTTTGTGGTTCCTGAATTACGGGGCTCAGTGGGATTCAGCTGTTTCAGCTGTTCAGAATGGTCCTGAGTCTTTTTCAATGCAATTTGGGCTGAAATCAATGGCTGAGCTTCTGCTGTCTTCAGATATGATATCTGGGATAAATAAAAGTGCCCAGGCCTCCTTCTGCTGGTCTGACCACATCTAATCTGTGGGCATCTGCGTGTCTGTGCCAGAAAGGCTTCTGAGTCCAGCAGCACGGCGTGATATCCAGGCAGTGCTTTCCCAGTGGCAAGGGGCTCTCTGTATTTGTTCACCTGAGGTCTGTGCATTTTGGTTTTCGTGGGCTTTTTAATCTCTGGTTGTGGGACAGAAAGGCTCACTGGGAATAAGCCCATCTGCTGAAACTGAAAAGCGTCCCCTGTCCATCCTAAAGCATTGATGACCTTTTAGTAGGACCGTCCGGCTACTCAAGAGCTACGTGCGCTACACAACGCTTTTCATGAAGGCTGTGAGTTGCCACCATTTCCCCACTGACTTGGATGGCTCGTGTGGACACAGAGGGACGACAGTGTCTCATAGAGGTGTGCCCAAGCTGGCATTGAGCTGGTGAGCTCCGACGCTTGTAGCAGCACCGGAGGGCTCGTGCAGGCTCGCCGCAGGGCTGCTGGCAAGGGCTGTTCTCAGCGGGCTGTGACACTTTTGCCATAGTCACGGACATCAGGAATTGCACAGGCTGTTTTAAAGATGGGGTCACCTCTAAGAGCTGCGCTCCCACTTCTGGCTGCAGTGCACTGGCTTTGTGCTGTTTGGAAAATCTGGGTGGATTACTTAAAGTAGAAAAGAAAGCGTCCCATCTGGAGCAATTTCAGTGAGTTCCTCCCAGCACTTGAGAAGCAAAGTCTCTACATCCAGGAAACTCTCCTCCTGCGGTTCCCCTCCAAAGGCAGAATGACATTCCCACCCTGTGTGGGTGGTGTTTGAGATGGTCCCAAGGTTGAAGCTTTCTAGGAGCACTGCTGCAGGCGTGCTGGCTGCGAGCGGGGCACATCTGTCATGCTGTCCCTGACATGCCTGTGGGCAGAGGAGCATGCTCAGGGCAGGGATGTTCAGCCGCGTACGTGTGAATTGAGAGGTGTAGCCAACAGATGATTTCATGTATGTTTGGATTTGGCCTTTCTCTGTAAGAAGAAACCTTCCTGCACTCATCGGCTCCAGCCGGCGTGTGCAGCAAACTGACTCTGCTCTGATTAGCAGATGCTCGAATTGGTTGCATCTGCTGGTATGTATTAAACCTTAATCCTTTTGATAAGAGCACGTCTGTGAAGATTTTTAAAGAAAGTTTTCTGAGATCCCAGATTATCAGCTCGTCACAGATGAACAGGATAAGAGTGACCTTTGCAGGGTATTATTTCTTCTTCTTGTACTATCATCAGAGTGAAAATAAAGCAGCCCTATTCCTGCTGTTTCTTTTTTCTGATATATAATCAAGTTCACAGAAATCTCAGTAAGGTTAATTTTTCTCCTTCCCCCTTTCTCTTTTTTGCATCCATTTGGGTTTTCTGCCTATGTGCTTGGCTACAGCTTTAGATGATGACTAGTGTTGGCTATATTAAACTTTAAAATCTGTGCAGGCATCTCAAATTTGTGTATGGATAAAGATAAATATTTACTTTGGGAACAGTGATAAAAAGCAAATAGTACCTCATAATTTGGTCTTTTTTTCCTTCTGCATTTGTGATTATTTTGTTGTGAGTGGTTGAGAGCTGGGCTTTTACTCTCTAAAGCTGTTCAAGGTCTTCTACCTATTGTTATATTTTGTTTTCTATCTTTTTCCCCACAATGGGACCAAGCTGCTGTATACCAGCACCTCAGGAAGCCTGTCATCATTTCCCCATCCTCGGTTTTTGGCACTTGCAGTGGTTTGGCACTCATCTCAGAGGGACCCGTCATGCTTCACAAGCTGTCCATGTGTCTAGCCAGCAAAGAGCAGCCGCCTCTGGGGCAGAGACCTGCGTTTTGTTGGGACGCAGTCTCTGCTTGCATCCTTGCACGGGTGGATGCATCTGAGTGCTTCAGCGGCATTAGATTTACCACCACGACAGCAGCCCTGTGAAATACGGAAGTATGCTTGCTATTTCATGGGTGAGGGAGGAACCAAGGCACTGGGAGATTAGATGACTTGGTTTGTGCATGGGTCACCAGAGGAGCTGAAGCCAGACCATGGGCACCCCGCCACCCCATCACGAATTTATCCTCCTCTTGTAGCAAATGCGAGTGGACAGGCAGAGAGTACGTGGGAACGTTCCCTGTCAAGAGGTTTTGGAGGGATTTGAGGTGAGGGGAAATGCATCCACCTCTGTCCTGGAGTGTGTGAACCAGGCAGGGGCAATAAAAAAGCCTTACGTTTCTTCTGTGGGAGGGTGTTGCTTGATACTCAGCTGCAGTTTTGTGATCTACAGGCAATAGACTTCTTGATGCACTGTCTTGCAAGCAAACCCTGAAAGACTCCAACCCCCAGGTCTGGAAAGTTGCGATGTCCTGGACCTGTATCATCACTCTCTGATCTCAGCAGCACTTTAGAAGTGGGAAGTTGTTCTCCCCACCTGCATACGACTGGAAGGAAGTGTATGAGGTTGAACTTAGTCCTGTGGCACAAGTTGGTGATGTCCCCACGCATGCGGCAGCCACTCTCCTGTACACTGCTCGCCAAGGGAATAGCTGGCACATTTTGAAATGAAAGCATAGTTGATTAATTCTTCCCACCCAGCGCCCATCGATGTCCAGCAGTTGGCTCCTCCCCACATACCATCTGAATCCAGCGGCCACTTTTAAGTGGGTCTAAGAGAGGGGTATATGTATGCAAAACTCAGTGGCTGGGAAGGAGGGACCCAGACCCGTGTCTCTCAGGGAGCTGCAGTGTGGTGCTGGCTGTCCTCACTGTGGCCCGTGGGCTGGCCCATCCACACGTGCACAGCGAGCTCCGAGCCCGCTGTGTGTCTTGCAGGCAACCTGAACTTCTGTTCTTCCAGACTGCGATTTAACCAGCACCTCTGACCTGAAACATGAATTGTTTGGCTGACATACATAGATAAATGCCAAGGCTAATACTATGGGGCGAAGGGAAGCAGGAGGGGCAGTCAGGAGAGGTAATGGAGGAGAAGAGGAAGGGTCAGAGTCTGCTCAAGATGCAAGACACAGGTCCATAGGAAATTAGGCTTCCTTTGCTCTGCTCTTTATGGTTTCTGTTCCTTTTGTGTTGACTATTTTCTTCTGCACACACTAGGAACCAGCTGCGTTTCCCTCCCTGTTAGGGAAAGGAAATAGTTCAGAGCCAAGGGAACAGCACAGCAACTTAGAGAAACACCTGCATGGCAATGCATCACCTGGGACTTTGCTGCCAATGTGGCCTGCGCTGGACATCTTCCCCAGGCTGTTTCCACCAAAGTGGGAATGATGACTTTGTGATTTGTGCATTACATTCACAGCAAGGAGAGCATTGCCTTGATATGCGTTTGAATTGCCTCAAATCTATCCAGAGACCGTTGAAGGGCAGGTGTAGATCCTGCTGACGTGACCTACTGTTGAGTTGCGCTCTTTAAAAGAGGGCAACTAACTTCTGCGGTTGCAGTTTCTAAATACATTTGAAAGGTGAAGGCTAAAACACGCTAGGGAGCCCTAGCATTTAAAGTATGGCCTTCACAAGTTTGTCTGGGTTACTTATTGGTGCCTGTTTGCGCGAGCGCCTGCAGCTTTTCATGCATTTATCCTTGTAATGCCCTGAGGAAGGAGAGGTTTGATTCTTCTCTCTCCTGCAAATGGAGAGATGAGGCACAGAGAGACTGTGCAGCTCACTGTAAAACAGGGCTTTGGACACACATCGGTGGCATTCTGGGATAGTGTTGTCATTCACTGGTCCATCCTGTCTTTCATGATCTGTTTTTACAAGTGTCTGTCCTACCGGGGAGAGGGGACCCCTTCCTAGAGCCCTTGCTGGACAGTCCGAAGGCAGAGCAGATCTGTTCCCAGCCTCATTTCAGGTAGGGCTGCCTGGAAGAATCTAGAGCGCTACAGAGAAGCAAGAGCTGGCCATGCAGTTTCTACATTAGACCCTGCTACCAGTGCATAAATAAACATGATAAATTTATAGCCTGAACATATCTCAGGATTGTTGCAAGATGTTCCTAGTTCCAAACCGTTAACCATTAATGTAAGAGGCAGATGCATCTGTGGACGGTTTAAGGGGCTGTGTCTGTATTTTCTCTTATTGATTGCCTTTTGCCTTCCTGTCTGGAACCTTTTGAGAGATGACTGCGGTGCTGAGATGCATTGTCTCTTTCTGCATATTAAAGCTGCCTAGGCTGAAAAAAAAAAACCCAACCCACACCCAGCCCATATCTGAAAGCTATGAATTGATAGATCCTTGCTATAGCTCTTCAAATAACTGTAAATTACTCCAGGCTGTTACAGTTTCATTGTAAGGAAGTTCCTTCCTTGACTCAGACTTCTTTGCATCACAGTAAAATGCAATTAGATGACGTACATATTGTGGCTTGGAAGCACTTACAATTTTCTCAGCCTTATGTTGTCAACTTTTGCTCAATAGGAGGCTTGTGGACTGTGTCACTGTGCCTGTGTTAGCATATATTATCACCATATGGTGTTTCAATAGTGAATAGGAAACTTCTATGAGTATGTAAAAGAGGATGAAATGGAAAAAAATATTAGCAAGATAAACCTAACATGCTGCTTCACAGCTGAAAGTGAGCGCTCTAACTAACTGCTGTTTCTATGGGAAATCAATAATGTGTTGGTCCAATGAGTATTACTGTCTTCTCCCACAGATTTATAAACAAAAAAAAAAACAAAAAAAAAAACCAAAAAATGGACCTGGCCAGAAAAATGAGATTTTGATGCAGTTATAAATATTTCTGCCAATGTTTGCAGTCTGAGACTGATTCCTCCCTTCCCAAGCAAAATATTCAAAGTCTTACAATGAATTCTTCACTCGGAAAGAGGTAGTTTCATGTGCATAAGTACAGCGAGAGCAAGGGCAGGTTGCACAGTTTTATGGCATTATACAGGTAAAGACAGATAGGATTGTTACGATCGTCTCATCTGGTTGTTAGCATAACCCAGGTCAGAGACCTTGCTATCTTGTCATAAGTAGCACTGTTGTTTATCTTTGGGTTGATGAGAGACTGGGCATGTTACCCCCTCTGGCGTGATTTGTAAGAAGTCAACCAGAGCCCGTTGCTGTCCCAAGAAGCTCACAGCCATGAAGAATTGCCATCTTGCATACCAGCAATCATTCCAGTCATCCTGGGGGCTCAGGCAATTTTGATTCCCTCTTCCAAAACCATTAACTCGTGATCCAAGGAGAATTCAAGAAAGATGGGAGGCACAGTTCTGTTTCTATCCGGCAGAAAGCTGGGACGCACATGCAGTTTCAAGCTGTGATTATCAAGAGGGGAAGAGAAGGTGTTGGGGTTGATTACTGTGCTGGTTTGCAGAAAGACCAACTGTGCATTACATGAGATATCTGTGCAGTTAAGACCATTTTGCAGTCTTAAAAAGTGATGGATAAGCCACTGTTGTTCAGCTGGGATTTTTTGAGCACTGTATAGTTCAGCAGGGAGATAGTACAAATATTGTCTTGAACTCTATTTAATCTTTTTTCTGGAAACATTTTGACTGGAGCCTGCATCAGCGGCTAATATCCAATGTGCAAGATGGGGGATCTGGCTGTGGAACAGGGGTGGCCACGGAGGTCATCGTGTTTTATGAGGCCCCAGTGACAGAGAGCTGCTACTGTGCTCAAGACAGCACTCTCCACTTCGCACGAAAAGCCGTGGAGATACCACGCTGAGGATGAAATCATTAAGTGCTTCTTTAGGGTAAATATAGATCATTGTTAGGTTTTGGAGGTATTTGGAAGAGCCAGCACCCCAAAGTAGGGCTGTATAACACTGGAAATCATCAGGCTTTTTAGCTTTTTGGCAAGACTTGCCTTTGACAAGACTTGGCTTTGACACTGTTGAGTAATGTGGTCATTTCTAACTAATGGCAATAAAACTTTAGAGAACACCTGCTGTTTCTATATTGAACATATGTGTGCGTGCTCATGTAAAATCATAAATGCATGCAGGTCTAGAGAATACAATTTATATTTGGCATCTTTCCTACAAATTGTATTTTAGAACACCTTAAAGTCTTCCTGTAAATAAAATCATTTCAGAATTGAGCTCATTAATGAAGAGAAGGAGATGAGGTAAGGTATGAAGGCAAAGGAGGAAAAAGGGGTTTTTTTGTTTTGTTTTGTGGGCTTTTTAAAGGCAAAACAACCATTTGACGAATTTGATCATTTGCTGAGTGTACTCAGTGATTTCTCAGGAGGGCATGTGGATGATCTCAGGAGACTGTCTGCATGATAGGAACTGCATGGAGCCAAAAACGAAATGATGGGCGGATCACTTAGAGGTATAAATGGAGGAAACATCTGAGGATCTATGGCTCTTTCTCTTATGAGGCAGTGCTGGATTATCCCCTATAATCAGTGCTTTCCCCAGCCCAGTTTCAAATAAATTAAATGTAAATATCTCATTGCTTTCTTTGGGTGATTATTCCAGACTGAAACGTATTCAGCTGCTAAGAGCTATTTGACTTCAGTATTTCCTTGCTTAATTTAATCTCCTTGTTCTGAGTGACACTTCATATATGTGTCCATTCATGTGAGCTCCTACCATGTGGATGCCTTCACTTCCCATACCATGTCTATACATACAGAGTACAAGGAGGCTGAAATTCCCCAGTACAAAGCTGTAATAAAAGAACTGACAGACTGGGTCTGTAATATGCCTTACCTGACAATTAAGCAAACTTATTACCGTGTCAGCCTGCCAGATGGATCATCTACTCATGATGTAACGTGTATTGCTTCTGAATGTATTGGAGTGCGGTTTCCTATTTTATGTTTGTTGAGTTGAGAAAGGGAGAGGGAAGAGACGGTTTTATTTGAACTAAACCCACTCATTTCAAGTGTGTTTAATGATAGCAATATGTGACAGATAAAATAAAATCCTAGGCCCTGGTCCATGTTTATTTTAATTTCAAGCAATGGGGAATGATGGAATAGATAAAATTATAGGCTAAAAAAGTCTCTTGTAAAACAGCAGCTTGAGCCCTGAAGGGGCTTTCCTTGCTGCACTCGGCAGAACTCTCAGATACGTCTGTCAGAGCTTTGCCGGGTAGGAATTTGGGGCTTTGGCCCTGAGAAAGGTCAGGCTGGACTGTTTGGCATCAGCTTTTCTAATTGTTTCCTCTAAGCTTACTAAAGATAGTAAGCCTGTACTGAAAGAGGGGGGAGGAAAGAAACACTCAGTCTGAAGCATCTATTGCTAACCTGGACTTTCTTTTAACGTAGTCCCACCCTGAACCTGAGAAGGTGAGGAGTTCTCAGACCTGTGTTGTAGATGTGCCCCTGAGACTCCCAGACCTCTCACCTGCTGTTGTGTAACCTTGGCTGAGCCATCTTGTGACTCTGGGCTGCACTTCTCCTGTTAAATAGGGATAAACCCATTTCTTTGCCTGCCTGCTCAGTGTGAGGTGTTTGTGTGAGTGTTCGGTACCCGGTGCAGTGAGGATGTGTAGGTAACGTTGTGCTATTTGTGACCTGTAGTATTTGCATCTGGACCTCTGGGGCTTTCTTCTCTCCACTCTTCTGAGACTGCAGCATGGGTGGATTGGGATAAATTGCCTCTCTCCAAGACTTATGTTGAGCACAACTTTGTGAGTTTGTGCAGCTGTTTCACTTTTCTGCTTCACTTTTCTGTGTGGATAAGCTGGCACAGCTAACACCAAAGCAGGTGCCTGTCTGTCTTTGAAATAATTACCAAGGTGCTGTTCTCCATTTTCAAGCTGTTCTCTGCTTGAACAGCTTAAGAACTCCCTATACATCCAAACCAGGTCCCTCAATCTACTAATACACCTCTGAGGAGCTGTAAGCTTATGACTCGAGGAAACGTGAAGGAGATCCTCTTGTTCTGCAAAGATGCTTGAACTGGCTTCCCAAATGGGATGTGGTGCCCAACAGCTGGGAATTTTTCCTGCAGACAAGAGCAGTACGGTATAAGGCAGGCAGTAGAGCTTTGTGCTCAGGACTGCCATCTCCCTTGGAGATGCATTGTGTGTGGACGTACCAGTGCATCCAGCACTAGCTCCATCACATGCTGTTGACTGGCCCTCCATTAATTGGACGTCTCACATGCAGAAGAGACTGCAGTTTCACTCTGTTGGAAGACTGTCCCCTGGGGAATTTTTAATATCTATCTTATCTGCCAAGTTTTCTTGAGCATCTTAAATGCTGGCTGTTATCAAGACCCAGCTTCAGCTCTGGCTTGGCTCATTTGATGAAAGCATTGGTATCCTGCTTCCTGGACTCAGATAAATGCTTTTGTAACGTGGTAGGACCTTGTTGTCTGCAACTGAGCTTGGAGGGAAGTCACATCTTGATTGCACTCAATCAAGTACGTTTTGTCCCAACTCCTATCATTATAGTGTTGCTCTACTGCTCTTTTTTTTAAAAAACAGAAGTAGCACAAGTCTGGTTTCTAGAAAAAGAACCTGCCTGGATCAGAAATTGGAATCTAAGCCTTGGCTTTTCAGTATCTTTCTGTCAATTGTCAGTGTATATAGGCCTCAAATTAAGAACCTAAGATCTGTCCATCGTGCGTCAGATGAATGGTCACTCCAGCTCAGTGTCCTTCCCAGTAAATACCAAAGGAAAAAGACAAGACTAGTGCAAATGCATAGCAATACTGCTCCAGAATATTTCCCTTTATCTAAGAATGTGCTGTTCACAGAGATTGGCTTGATAAAAATGATGTCTTCCATAATAGTCAGGGATTTTTCCTCCATCAGATCATCCAATTGCTTTATGAGCTCATGTAAATCTCTGGAATTTAAAGCATCCCATGGCAAAGGAGTCCCATGGAGGTGGGGCAGACCCACCTTCTTCATGTTCTCCATTTGCCCCCCGCTAGGGTGGTTTCGTGTTGCTTCTTTCTAGCACTGGAAGAGACAGAACAATCATTCCTCCTGTTTGTACCACTCAGAGTTTTAGCTGTCTCTTTTCAAGGCTCAAGGTTCCTGGTATACTTAGTTGTTTCAGAGGAATTTGAAAAATTTAAGTGCAGTATCCATTTGTTTCTGATCAGGTGTTGCTGTCTAACTGCAAACTGGTGAGTTTGAATACCAAAAAAAATGGAAGTGGCTCCTGGACCTGTGTTATTCCCTTTGTTATTTACTATTGACTTACTCTGAAGCAATGGATTAACTGTGGATTTTGTTTGTTAGAGGTGAAGCCTGTGATTCGGCTGTGGGACTTTCTTTTCAGAGTAACTTCCCTAGTGCCCTGTTTTACAATATTTTTTTTTTCAGTCATTGCAGGATTAAACAATTTGACTAGATTTTGACCTCTTTGCCAAGGTTTTTGCAGGATAGTTTCTGAAGACAGTATCCACGGGCACTTTGATGCTCACAAACACAAAGTGATAGGAGAGGTACAAGATGACTGATTTGGGAGAGGTCTCGTGCAGCCACGGTACTTTGGAACCAAATGGGATCTGCTGTTTTCCCTTTCCTCCCAGATCTCTGACATGTCCCCTGTATTTTCAGTAAGATTTTGAACTGTTCTAGCATTAAGTTTCCCATCTGTCAAACAGAGATGGTAATAATCACATATCCCACCTGGCTTGTCTGACTTCAGAAAGGATTTTCAGATCTGCAGCTGAAAATTCTTCCGCAAGCACAGAATATTATGGTTTTGCCAGCTTACGTAAAAAATTGTCTCTTACAGTGAAAAATCAGTATATCACATACTTTTATTTTCTATAAGGGAATTCAGCATCAGACTCTTCCAAATATGTTAGCTAATGTTTCGCATTATAGATTGTATGCTGTTAATTTAATTTCAAGTTCTATGCAGAGAAGAAAATGTTGAGTGTACTTTAGTGATTTATACTATGATTTGATCAGTGTGTTAGTAGTCTGGCAGATCTTAACTTTCAGAAACATCTAAGAGTTCAATACATTAGAGATGAATAAGATATGTACACGAACATATGTGCTTTTATTGCTAACGCTAAATTAAAACTTGAGCCCTTTTGGGCTGAAATAACTAGCACATCTCCAGCTCTTTTTCTGTCTTCCAAAACTCCTCTGTGCAACCAGTAAGAATCTAATGTGCTCTGCATTATTATGCTGCTTTAACATGGGGACTTGTAGAGACAGCGAAAGCTCTGTATAGAAAGTATTGTAAAGTGAGGGAGGGAGCCCAGCAAAGCTAATTATACAGACACTCCCACTCTATTACCCTTTAGAGAAATTGAGCCTAACATTCTGCTCTTAAGCTCGTTAAACTATTCTTTTTGGGTGCAAGGATCTTACTGAGGGAATGAAATAGCTACACTGTGTAATCAGAATGGGAATTGGAGCAGATCATTATATTTACTCATTTGATTAGCCATAAAGTAGCTACTGAAGTCCCCATTTTAAATCTGCTTAGCAATTTTGCAGTAGGGCAAACTGGGTGTTTTAATTAGAAAAGAAAAGAGATTGCGCTATTTTTTTATAAGTAATAAATATATAAACACACACACATTGTGATCCTGTTTATGTAAATAACCTCTTCCCTGCGGGTGTTCTTGCCTCCTAATTGTTCAGGGTCTGTCTGCTTCCAGCTGCAAAGAAAAGGGGAATGAAAGGTTCTGCACATCTACTTTGGGAAGCGTGATGTCTGGGACTTAAAATCCAGCCGAAGAGATTTAGATTAGCCATTAGGGTAAAACTGCTATAGGAGGGATAGGTAACCCAGAAAAAGATGGCATGGAGAAACGGTAGGTCCTCGATTACTGGAGGGGCTTTAGGTCAGGTTATGCAAACATCTGTCAGGAACAGTTTAGGCAGGGTCAGCCCTACCTTAAGGGAGAGGACTGGGCTGAACAACCTCCTGAGGTCCCTTTCAACCTGTAAGATTTGCTTAAGAAAAGTGAGGCCATACTATATCATCAGGGGTCGCCTTTGGCCAGTTCCCATTGCCCGAGGGAGCTGAAGTCTCAGGTGCACTCAGCCAGGGACAGCGCGTGGCCTCCTGCGGCACGTCTGAGACCTGCAAGTCCCTGTCTGCTTTGCAGGCATTGACTGCCTTTGTGCACAGTGAACAGCTGAGGAAGCCCTGCTTTCTCTCTAGGAATAATTCAGTGCCCTGCCACTGATCTGTCCATAAAGACTTGGAAATGAGCCATTACCGAAGGTTTCATATTCTGGCTTCTGTTGCAATCTGAGGGACTTGCAAAGCAGAGCAGGTGTTCCAAAGATGGCAAGCTCTGTAGCCACTGGTTTCTCTGTTCAAGACGGTCACTGTCTTAATGTTTCTTAAGTATATAATATGCCTTTAGGAAGCTAAACAGCTGCAAAAATATTTCAGCTTTTTATTTATTTATTTGGGTTTGAGACAACTTGAAACAGTGAAATAAACTTGATTACAGAGAGCAGACTTGTATTTTAAAGGCATTAGACTGTATGTGGAGTGATGACAGTTGGCAAGCATGTGTTGTGCTGCTCTACCTTTGTGGGTCACTGAAAAAGTCATGTTAATAATGAAAATAACAAAATCATTCTTGTGATGTTGCCTGTAGATGACAAGGCCTTTGGGCAGCAGGAAGGGGCACAGTAGCGCTTTAGCATTACAGTTGTAAGGGGTGAAATAAGTATTTGGCCTAGTGACTCTTTTTTCGTGGACAAATTCTCCAGTATTTCCTTTTTGGTCATTGATTTAACTGGTGCCCAGGTTTAGGACCCACTTGCAAATGGGCAGAAATCCTACTGTGTTGAGAAGTCGTCTCCGGAGAGGCTCAGAGCAGTCCTTCCCAGATGTGCTGTGGGGACCTAAAAGAAGGCACTTCAGGGAAAGAAATGCCAGCACTGGCTGTTCTGCATCTGCTGAGGAAGACATTGGTACCTGGAGTTGTTACTCTGGCATCACTCTACAGCACTAAATTGAATAAGCAGAACATTGGGCAGGCAAAAAAGCCCCAAAAGAGCCATTATTAGGCCCAGCATACCTCATATAACTTCATGGCCAAGAGAACAAGCACCTAGCTATGAAGAGGTTAGAAGTATACTGTAAATTTTAATGAACACCTAATTCTCTTTTTAATGTGGCTGGGACACCTGCAGTTGGATGGGGCTGTTCTGCCTTGCCGTGCATCGCTGTAACCACGTCAGGGCCCACCTGGCTGGCAGGTGGTCTAAGGGGAAAAAGGGAGGCTGCATGGTTCAGTTTTCACTTGATTGTGGCAGCAAAGATATTTAAGGGCTTTCTCTGAAGTGCTGCACACCTGTATCTCCCATTGAAATTAATGGAACACTCGACATCGATGCCAATTCTTCTCCTTTTCTTTCCATCCATCAGTCTTTGCTCAGATCCTTTCTGTGCCACAAGGATGGAGAGAGCCCCAGACCAGTCTCACAAGCACGGTATATGTAGAATAACTGGCCAAGTGACCATCCTAGAGGAGCATTTCTAATGTTACATCCCCTCCTTTGATACATGCCTTTCCCAAGTGAGCAGCTGCTTTGCACCCAGGGAAGCAGGGGTTGTGTTTAGAGCACGTCTGCGAATTGCAATTGTTGAACTGGATCGAGCTGTCACTGTGTGTCATTTAAATGTTACAATCTCTCAAGCTGTCACAATGACTTTTAAATTGAATCAAAGGTGATGGCTTCCTTTTCACATCAACAGTCGCGCCATTTCCAGAGCTGTGTGTTCTGGCGCTCTGCCGTCTGCCTGTTGGTTTGAGGATTTTTATCCCCCCGACCTCCTTTCCTGGGGTTATTCACGGCTCACCTGCCTGGCTGCCGTGAAGGCATGGTTAGATCAGGACACACAACTCGGCGCTTTCAGCCAGTCAGGTGTTTCCAGCCAAGAGCATAACTTTTCATAGTAATTTGGTGTCATTTGCATAGGATTCTCTCCCTTCCAGGGAAAAGTGTACTCCTGTAATCTGATCTAAAAGGGCTCCTAAAGGAACTATTTAACTATTTCTCTAGAAGGATGTAATAAATTTCCCGGGAGGACTGGTGCTTTTCTGCGTGGTGGAGGAGTGAGAAAGTATTTAGTGAGATTTCCCAAGAGATGAGCCTGAATACGTCTATTCTATAGACAAATCTGCTATTACTGCTCATTGCAGGGACATGCAACAGTGCATAGAAGCAGCTTCAGCTTTGCTGGTGTTCTGCCACTTCAGACAGGGCTTTCTCTTCTGGAAGAGCTGATCTCACTAATGCTTGTTTTGGGTCCAAACACTTGGGTACCTCTGCTCAGTGAAAAAGTGCTGGGTTGGCTTGCTGAGATGGTCTCCCATAGGTGGAATGAGCTGCCCTCACGCAATCCCACCACCAACACACACAGAGCTTTGATCTGTGAAACGAAGGCAAGGGCACAGCCGTTTCAGTACGTGTCCAGTTGTAAATGTTGGGAAGTGTCTGTGGATTTTTTCCAAAGGCTGCATGAGCTGCATTTTGGCATTTACAAAGCAACAAGATTGATGCATGTGTTTATGTGACAGGCAGTGGAGAATTCCTTGCACTCCTGGTGAATCCATCAAAAGTTATTGGTCTCATGCTAATCCCTTAAGATACTGCCTGGACTGGAGCAGTACCCACCAGGAGCTTGAAGTTATGGTACGGACTCCTGCTCCTAATGCGGTTGTAGTGTTTGGTGTTTTCACCAAACTTCATCACTACAGATGAAGCATTGGTAGGTGAGGAGGTGGTGACTTGCAGTAAGGGCAGGTGAAATGCCTGAGCTGCTCTCGCAGCTGGGCACTTAGCTGCTGGTGTTTGAGCTTATAGTTGCTGAGATTTTTGGGTAGGAGGAAAAGAAAATTAGATCTTGAAAGCTATGGGAAATTTGGTCTTTGGCATCTGAGTAGGGAAACGTGTGGCATTCAGCATCCACAGGGAGCTTTGTGCTCAATTGCGCAAAGAGCTAGAGGAGCTGAAGAGTATGATCTTCTGTCCATTTTAAGGCAGGGATATCGCTGCCTTTTAGCCCATCGAGGCTAGCGCTTTGCAAGGGATGTCCTTTCCCAGGCTAAGCTGGGAGGTGAGTAGGCTGCTGGTTTTGCGGAGCTGCCTGAACGCAGGAAAGCCCAGAGCTCCATTTCAGCTCCCCCCGCAAAGGACCAAGTCACCTCTGCTTCTGGGTTGGTGATGTTGCAGTTGAGTTTCTTCCTGGCCTTTGGGCTGCCCACTCTCGGGTCACCTCTAGTTTTGGATGAGCAGGTGATGATGTGGGAATGCCCCCCTCCTGGCAGGGGTGGGTAGTGACTAAACTCACTGTTGCAGTCAGCTCTTGGCCCGAGCGCTCCATTGGTATAATTAATGCTGCATCGGGGTGAGCAACTACTTCTCTGAAGCCCTTTGCAGGCTCCTTGGAGTCTGCCCGTGCGGCATTTCTGTCTGTGTGTCCCTCTCCCATTCAGGGTTGGTGGAATGACTAAGTAGTGCTGACGGTATTAGTTGTTGGCCTGGATTAATTATTTCCGCGGGTTCTATTTACTTGCGTGTTCCCTATGGGAATGCTGTGCATACAGATTGCAGCAGCACTTAATTTTATTGCAGTAAGCAGCTGAGGTTGGGGAAGGGGAGGGGGAAGAGGAGAGAAAGGGTCGTGTATGCGTCAGCCCCGTCAGGCTTTTCCTTCTGTTTCATTTGTGCTGAGGTTTTTATTATCATTAAGCCGATTGTATCTGTGGCACAAAGGGCTGAGTTACCTCGGTAACCACACTAGCTGGGGTGGTAATCCATTTATAGCATCACTGCTCAGGTCTGATTAAATTAGCATGCTGATGACGTAAATGCTTGGCTGGGTGATGCTGACGAAGCTGCTCCTAATAGGAACTCTCGCCCTTACATTTATTCTCATTTATTTCATGAGACCCCTGCAGGAAATGTACAGAAATAAGGCTACAGATGATTGACTCTTGTTTTCAGAACAACTTGTGCTGCTAGCAACAGACAGCGCTTTATCTGAATGCAGACGGCAGCCTGCACATTTCGCCTTGTTTCCTCCTGCTGCAGAATTCCCCACGCAGCCATGCCGAAGCAGAGCCCCGGTCTCGAGCCCTGCTCGCCATCTGCCACAGCAGCAGCGGGAGCAGCTCCTCTGTCTGATGGTTTATTTCCAGACACCACTATAAAAGAAATAAAAAGGGTAATAATAAAAGAAAAGGAACTCCCTGGTTCTTTACTCCCTCTTGTGAGTTTCCTGCAACACAGACATCCTTTTACTCATTCGAAACAAGCCAGTTATTTATGTCTGAATTTTCATCATTGAACAATAACGTTCAGAGCTAGCATTTAAAACCATGTGGATCAAATGCTTTCAGCATCTTCTGTCCAGCCCCCTTGAGGGAAAACACTGACAACTGCATGATCACATAGCTGTGCCTGTTGTTTGATGAAGTGGTGAGAACAAGAGGACTGAGTTGCTGAAACTCCTGGCTTCCCTTCCCAGCCCTGCCTCTGATTTACTGGATAAGCAGTCTTTGGGGCAAGCGGCTTCCTAGCATGCCGTTTGGGGCTCCCAGGACTTCAGTTTTTCATCTGTGAAAAGAGAATTAAAAAGGATGCTTTATTTTTTTTTTCCTTTTTGCAAGAGGCATGGGAGTGATTAAGTGCATTTAAGTTCCAAAAGTATTTGGAGATCCTCAGGTGGAAACTCTGAGGTTCTGAACAATTTACTGTTTTAATTGTCAGGTTTGATTTATTCAGTCAGCATAGAAGGATTTAAAAGGAATTTTTGAACAAAAGCAGTTTTGGGATGGAGGGCTAAAAATGCAATAAATTTTAAGTAGCAATAAATAGTTTGGCGTTTGCCCTGGAGTGTGAGCAGATGTGGCCGCACAGAAACCACTGGAGCTACACCTGCTTTGAGTCGGATTTGGACATGGAAATCTGTTATTTGTGAAATAAAGAGCATGGTTTTGAGACACGAACGCAAACGGGCCAGTGCTGTCAGTTTCTGGGCCTGAAAATTCTCATCTAGAGCTTACAGAGCTTTTCCTTGGGAACGCTGGGGAAAAGGGATGGTGTTTGGGTGCCCTCTCCCCATGCCTCTCCCAGGCCTGGTCGCTCTCTTTGGGAAGTATCCAGCACTCAGGGAACCTTCTCAAAATTTCAAGACATTGCTCTGTAAAGATGAGGGGCACGGTATTTGTCAGCGGCAATGCTTCACCCACCTGGCAGCCAGCTGAGCCGGAGCATCCGGACACTGCTCCATTTGCTCAGTGCTCCCTACGCAGCGATGGGGAGCAGCCGGGATGGGGATGCTCCTGCCCGCTCCTTGGTCTGTGTGGGACGCACGTGTGCTCCAGCCGCAGCCCTGCCAGAACCATGCTGAGACGTCGGCTCTGCTCACCAGCCTCCTGCCGGAGCAGGTGCACTTTATTAATGAAGGTATTTCGAAGGGTTTGATTCTACCTGTGGCTCAGTTCAAAGCATCCCTCTGTCAAGAAGTCCCGCACCCGTGGCCCAGGATGCCTCACCCTGGGGCTTTCCTTTAAATTTAAACTTTAATGGCTAATACCATTAATTTACAATTTCCACTGTAAAAAATGTAAAAGCCACCAGCAGCAGCGTGTTCAGGAGGGGCTGCGGTACTCCTTGGCTGGACTCTGCTTCCTCCAGAGGTGATGGGCACGAGGAGCATTTTGCTGCTTTATTTACTAGATAATTTTCAGCTTCTGGTAGAGTGAGCTGCCTCTGAGGGACACGGACTCATGGTGACCCACTCAGCACATGAGGTGATGGAAGCTCTTAGCAGAAATGTCCATCACTCAGCAAGTGGGACTCCGGACTGTGCTTGGGAAGTCACCCCCTTCTTCCTCAGGTCCATGGTATCTCTGCTTAATAAGTAAATAATTGTCCCTCTCTTAATTACTACCCTTTGTTTATTTAACCTGCATGCTGGGGCTGACAAGAGTGTGTGGAGAGGAGGTGGCTGTCTCTGTTCCAGCAGCGTTCTCAAGCTGACTGGCAATATTTCGGTGTCAAGACCATGCCTTTTCATTTCAGGGGCATCATAAGAGCCTAGCTGAGGTCTGAGCCCCTCCTTTTCAGCTTTTTTTTTGAGGATTTGTCCAAAATAAGAGTCATATTTTGGTCTGAAGGGTCTGCCACTGACTTGGTTTGCTGAAGGAGAAGTTACTCTGGCTCTAACGAGCTCAAGTCAGACAACAACCACAATGCAGGAGGGAAAGTCCCACTGAAATTCCCCTCCCTTCCCCACAGGTTTCTGTGATTTTTGGCATGAGTGCGTTGCCTTAGAGTGCCTGGAAATTTTCATTATAGGTGAGCAAAATTTCAACTCATTTGTCTACCAAATTAGAGCAAGGCAGGGGATGAACAGTAATAAAATTCCTCTTTGTTGAAACAGACCCATTCTTGCTCATTTGGAGAAAAAGAAAAGCCTCTCGTGTTTGCATGTGTTTTGATTTTGATGCTGTTCGAGCCTGGTCCCTCTCCTCTCTGAAGTCCTTGGGATATTTGTATTTTATTCCACTGGGAGGGGAATCCGTTGGCAGAATTTGGTTTAACACCGTGGGGATTTCTTTTTATTTTGGGGGTGGGGGAGTTGTTTTTTTTAACCATTTTTCTTGTTCTAAAGGAAAGTTTGCTGCTTATTATCTCGCAAGCTTTTATCTGGTGCTGAGTCATGGAAGTGAGAGAATGTGTAGGCATCTTAGCATAAGAGAGAGTAATTCTGTCATTTACATTTACAGACAGTTATGCTTTCCAGAAAACTTTTTTTTTGTGGGTTGCAAAAGTGATTAATCTGCTGCTGAAACTGTCAAAGGAGGTTTTCTGTTTAAGAATTTTTTGAAAGAGAAAAATCTGTTACTACTTATAGGAAATAATAAGGTAGAAATTGAAATGAAAAAAATAATCATACTGAAAGAACAGACAAGAAAATGTTCCCTTTCCTAATGACATTTTTCCTTTTTCTTTTTATGTATCTATCCATCTGTCTATCAGCCTGTATATCTATCTGTCTGTCTCATGGAAAAGTCGTGTGGACTTTGATAGATACAAAACTAAATATAGTAGAATTATGGCTGAGTTCAGCATTATCAATTCCAGCTGTTAAAAATATCATGGGATCAGTTTAAAATAATTTGTATTTTCTCTTTAAAAAAACTTATTTCAGTTCCTTTTTAGTTTTCCATCAGGTTGTTTAGCTTTTATCGTGTTTTAAGCTTTTTCTGCAATCTTGAAAACTTACTTTTTTTTAATGAAGTCCAAAATCCTCAACTAAATATTTCTCTGTAGTAGTAGTAGGATAAACTATGTCTTTTCTTTTCCTTTTTTGCTTTTTCTTTTTTTCATTTTTTTTTCCTTTTCCATCTTTTCCTTTTTAAAAAAAAATTGCTGGTAGGTTTTTCTTTTATTATTGAAAAAATAATTACAGCTGAGGCAAAACCTTTCCTCCTTAGGATATATTCTCAGTGGTGAAAACTGTAGTGCTGTTGGAAGGTTAAAGAGAGTTTACCGGTTTCAACCGAATTTGTATAGACCATCGAAATCAATGGCATGATCTGCTGTGATTTTAGTTTGTTGTACCTGTTCCTAAGGACAAACCGGACATGAAATATTTAGCCTGGAAATTTAGGGTTTTTTCTAACAAACTAGGCGGTGATGTTTTCAAATGATCTTCCAGCAGAGTAGGGGTGGGGGTACAAAAACTTGAGCTACTTTCAGCATAGTTTATCCCTTTATGAAGAGTACGATATGCTGCGCCTGCCCAGCAAAAGCTTTTTTGGGGATCCAGTGTACCTGATACTGTGTGGTTAGTTAGAGGCAAGGTAGCTAAAGCAGGATGCCGTGCTGCAAGCTGTAGTTGTCACAAGTAGCCTTGGAGAGAGAGGATGAGTACCCATCATCTCACCTCTCACCGAGGAGAGTGTGCAGGGCAGAGGGGATGTCCTCTCCATGTCCCACCTAGCTGAAGCCCTGAGCCCAACCCCAAATGCCACGTCTGCACACTTGCTTTGGTTAGAAGGGTTGTTTTTGGCATCTCCCTTGTCCCTGCTCTGGTTAAAAGTGTCTGCTCTCCTCATCCCCCATTTCTTACAGCTGCCCTTTCCCCCTCCCCAACCATAGTAGCTTCAGCTATGGTCCTTTGGCCATCAGCAGAAAACAGTTTGTGCCATGTAAAAGGAATATTGATTTTTACATCACATGGCCCGTGAGGCTTTGGAAATCACATTTTTTCCTGTTAGCGTGGCTTATCTCTAGCTTTTAGGAAAAGGTGAGCTTTGGGCCCCATGAGATTTCCTGTTGGGAGTGAATGGGCTCTGTATTTAGATCTTTTCACTGGAAAGCCACACGCTGCAGCTGGACTTATAAGTTAAAGGGGGGAGGGAATTAACCTGGCTTAACCTAAGTTTTGACAATTCCATTGAGAGGCCAGTGACTGATTTAGAGAATTCATTGAGTCCACAAGGGCTAGAATGATACTTCTGAAAGCTTATAGAATGTCATTGCTTTGTGTTTTAACAATTGGGTTCTGCAGTGAATTCTTGTGGGTTGTTATGGAAGAGAGATTTATTGATGACTTGTGATGCCAGGACGCTTGCTCCGCAAATACGTCATGAACCGAAAAAGAAAAAAAAAGATGCATTGCAAGCTAGAAATGAAATACGATTTAATCCCACCGTAAATTCAGACTCAGACCTGAATTCTCCCCACTCCCCTCAAGTTCAGGTTTGGAGCTTAATTTGACCTGTGACAAACAAGAACGAAAGCCACGAAACTCCAGTTTGGATCCAAAATTCCTTGCAGTTTTTGGGCGTCCACTGCTGAGTTTTGGAGAGCATTGAGCCCTTGTTAGAACATTGTTGAAGCCAAGTTGCTCAGAAGGACTAAATTAATACTCCCTAGTCCCAAAGTTTTTAGCATTTAGCTACTCCTGCCCCAGGGCTAGAAAGTCACTATTTCAAATTCTGAAGTTAAAAATGTCAAAATCAGTTAGGCTATAAATCCCAGTAGCCATCAGTATGTATTTATACATACACCACAAGGAAAGAAGTGAGGAGAGAGGGAGGATATGTCCGTTTGTTTTGAATTAGCACGCTTGTTTTTAATTCCTGATGCAAAAGTGTTTGTGGACGGGTGCACAGGTCAGGGTGCACAGCTGGCCTGAGAGCTGGACTGGTCAATGCTGCTGCTGTTACGTGCCGAGCCGGGTGCTTGGAGGTGCTGAGGTTTAGTTCAGTGCAGGCTATATTTAGCCTCGATGATGAATTTCATTTGCTTTCGTTCAGGTTGCAGCAGTATGAATTGTGGAGATCTCCTTACATGTTGAGTTTCGAGCAAAGCTAGACGATTATTACCTGGAGGAGGTTAGATCCGTAGGATTCGTTACAGTTTGCATAGAAACCTCCGCTGTGTTCCCAGTGGGGAGAAAAACCCTCGAAATTCAGAGGCAGTAGTAGGCCAAACCCCAACCTGCAGCAGCCAGCTTATTTGGAGTGAATCTGCTGGAGTCAACGGACGTGCTTAAGCTGGCACCAGTGTCACCGGGATCGCAATCTGGCTTGATATAAGGCCCTTTTAAAAAAATGTAACTCGAGCAGCAAGAGGTATTGAAGAATGTTCTGGTTCTCAGCTGTGACTGTGATAACCTTAACCCAATCAGCAGCCGTGGAGCAAATTTCTTGGGATGTTATTTTGGTCTAAGAACAGTGTAAGTGAGGAAAATTATAAATCATAACTTAATTGGGCTCATTAGGTCGTTGTTGATGACGTTTAGCAACTTTTTTTTTTTTCCCCCTAAAACTGCTGAGCTGAGAGGAGTGTGGCATAGGAGAAAGCCTGGTATTAAGCTAGTATGTGGGACTAAGCTGCATCAAAAAAAGTTGACATTTTTGGACTGAGTATATAACCTATTCAGCAATATCAGTTGTTAAAAACACAGCTCTTGCGTTCTGGTTAAGAATGAAGAGAAGATTTTTTTGTTCTTTGTTTTTTTGTGTTTTTTATATTAAAACTTACAATGGCTATTTGTGGTTTTGTTTCCTCAAGGCATATTTAGGAAAACTGGATTAATTTATAATGCCATTTGCAACAGAACCAAGCCTGGTGAGGCAATGGATTTGACATTGCTTTACACAGGCTTTTTAGATTCTAAATTTTTATCAATGTGTCTTTTGAGTAAACACTTTATTAACCATACATTTAATGTAATTATATGTTCTCTACGAAGAGAGGAAAATAGTGAGGAAACAGTGATTATTCTGAGTTAATACCTTAATTTAAAAATATTGTAACTTTCTGTATTGTTTTATACTCGAGTATTTCTGTGGTACAGATGGCATTTTTTCTTGTGCTATAAATTAATGCTCTCTCTTTCGCTTTCCTGACTTGTTACAGTACTGCCCTGGTGTTTTGACTAGGCATGTTGCAGTGGCTAAATTCTATGTATCTTGGTGTATGTATTTATATACCTGTAGAACAATTTAAAAAGCCACAGCATGTGAAAGAAAACCTTTCCGATCAGATAGATTTCTCAACATCGTACTTGGAATCTGCGATATTGTGGAAAGGCTAAGGTATTTCGGGCAGCGGTGATAACCCAGGCAGACGGATAAATGAGGGAACGTTCCACTCCACTTCCCAGAAGGAGCCATCTGGGAAAACAGTTAAATTTGACCTGTTGTTGGAGCTCGTCGGCCTTTTGGAAAGGTGTACATTGGACCTAATAGGAAAATAACCTCTCTGTCACATCTGCCTGTCTTTTATGGTTTTTTTTGGTTGAGCTGTTATTTTTTTGGTGAGGCTGTATAGTTTTTCTCTGCTGCTAACCACTCAAATTACTAACTTGAATCATTTTGTAGCCCACTAAAAATATTGGCGGATGACGGTGGGTTCTGGACCTCAAGTGAACCATAAGAAAGCAGATGTTGTATGAACACGGAATTGTTCGCTGATGCTTCTGCTCTTCTGTACTATTATTTGCGCAGGCTTTGAAACGTGGGGAAAAGAATAAAAACACATGGTTTTCACAGGAAATAGAGACAATACTAACATCTGAAAATGTTTATGCCCTCTGATAGGATAATTTTTTAAATCTGGTTTAATAGAGTTTTGGAATTTGAAAAGATAAATAGGTTATAAATGCAAGCAATGCAGCAAATAAATGGAATCGTAAACAAATAACAAGCAACACAAAGTAAACCAAGTAGTGTCTGAGTGCAAATGTATTTCGTATTATTTTATGTGTGCATATGCACACTCTTTTAATGTTCTCTAGAATTAATAAAGGAAGAAAGCTTGCATACTCTATCAACGCTCTAAAACTCCTTTGTAATTTAGTAGGAAATGAGAAGCTTTTATAGAGTTTTTGGACTGTTCTTTAAATCCGTTGTTCAACACACAATAGAAAATGATAACTTTTCCATATAAGTTGTAGAAGACTTCTCTAGAAGACTTCATGAATACATGTATTTCATCCTGTCACTCACAGGTGCACATCCCTTCCTCTCACTCACGCATCTTCCGTTATACCATTTTTTATAATCATGATACACGTCCATGGATAGCAGCATAACCTGTATAACCCTCCAACCTGCCCATACTTATCATGCACATGAGCTTCTTTTCCATTACAAATAGCAAGTTATAAAAGGAAGAAAAAAACGTTTTTAAGTCTGTGGGCAGTGTAATTATGATACTTTAAGCTTCACTAGCTTAGTAATAGCAAAAGTCATAAAAATACTTTGCTTACCCAAAGTTGTTATTTATAAGGGGGTGGGGGCTTCCCCATTGTCAGGCAGGGCAGCATTTTGCCTAAATTAAGCAAGGAGACTTGTTCAGCCCGCTAGAAGGGCCCAGTTTGCTGAATGGAAATGCTTTGAACATTCCTGCGTTGCTAAGCCTTAGAGAAGGTGCTCCTTAAGGAGCTCAGTTTCACTGCTCCATGCACATAGTGACTTGTCTTCACATGGTACTGCTCTGCCCTTTTTGTGGTCTTCTGTGCTGGGATTGTATTCAGTAGTTCTGCGTTTTGATGTATCAGAAGGGCTGTGGTGCACAGCTCCTTAGGTAATTTATTGCTGAGTTGATGTGCCACCGATTCAGCCAGTGCAGGGGGCTGTCGTTGCGTGTTCCTGAGGTCCAGGTTGGCGCAAATTTGTCATTTTAGTGATGAGAGTGGGAAATTACCAAAATATCCCAAGATGAATTCAGAAAACATTTGACTTCTCATGACTGGCATCTTCTGTAGCTTTTTGACAAAGATATTTCTCGTGCTGATATCCGATGTTCTTGTAGATGAAGTTGCTGCTGGTCATTTGAACTGGTCAAGTGGAATTGCTTAAATAGGATAGAAGTAACTATCGTAACTAGCCCTTTCAGTGAATTAAGCTAAACTTATGGCCCTTGACTGTCCACCAGAGCTAGAAGTATTTAGGTCAATTGTTTGCACATCGTTTAAAACTGGTCTCTCACATAGTCCTTCTCATAAATACCAGACGATCACTCATCAGAAAGGGAAAAATGAATAAAAAAGCTCATAGTAGTCATCGTAGTGATAGTATTGGGGTAAACAAATAAAAAAGTAAATATGAAACTGAGAAGGAAAAGCAGAATTCTTGCCTGGCATAACACTGTTGTGTTTTGGAGACCAAACTTTTCAGATGTGTTTGGGCTCTTTGGAATTAATGGAGTGTTGGAAAGTGGAAACCCAGATTGCCTGAAACACTTGACACCCGTACTGAAAGCTGAACCAAGGTGTGTGTCTATAACTGCGCACGTCAGTTGTGAAAGGCTGTTTTCCATGATAAAATATTGGAGGTCAACTTGTTATCACCTTTTCTTTTGTGCACCCTCTTCTCCCTTGTGTTTCAAGCCGGGCTGTCACAAGGAGTACAAAAGAAGTTGTGAACAGAAACATTAACAACTATGTTGACTCCTTTTCCACCTGTGGTAGCAGCTGAAAAACAGATCGAAGCTCAGAAGCAGTTGTGTTCTTGTAACACTTTATGGCATCTGTAAGGTATTCTCTTCATCTGAGAACCAGAGACGAACACTTTATTAGATTTCTCCTCTTCTTTTGGTGTAACGCCTAGGAGCAATCCGTTCGAATACCTTGATAGCTTCTGGTGATCAAGCCAACAAGCTGAATGCCATATAAACACATCTGGGAAATATGAGTGTGGCTGCTGATCCATGCACAGCCCATGCCTCTGTGACACTCGCTTGTCAGCTGTAAACTAGAAATGAAAGAATGATGAAGCTGTAAAGAAAAGCTTCATCCGATTATAAACGTGTTTTGGCTGAGGGTTTTAAGGTTTTGGACCAGACTTCAAAATTTTGGACCGGATTCTAAGGGCATTTTGACACCTAAAGAAATCTGTGTTAGCAACTGAGCTGTGTGCACCACATAGCAGCAGTGCCAAGGGGACTGACGTGTCCTCAGTGTGCTTGGCCTACTATCTGGACATTATAAAGAAGGCCAGAAAATCCTGTATATTGAAAATGCATCAGGTATGCTGAATGGGGGCAGTGCATCTGCCCAGGATCTCTGGACATTCAGCAACCCAGCTGGAGCTCTACCAGGACTCCAGGCATCTGCAAGTCCCAAATGAAAGGCCAGATTTCTCTTTTTCACCCAGATGTTATTTCAGACAGAAAAAGAGGATATGTTCAGGGGAACCTGGCCATACATTATCACTAGCAAGGCAGCTTGTTCAAATACAGAATTTGAAGTCAGCAGGAGTTAGATGTGTCTGCACATCAGGAAACCCCGTAAAATGCCTGTTCACATTTTCAGGTACCTAAGGGCCCAGGTTTCAAAGCAGAGTATTTGATTTTTCTCTGGGGTTATCCTTCCCAAATTGAGGGGGAGCTGGGATCTGCTACCTCAGGCAGAGGGAGGCTCAGCCCAGCTGCTGCTTCTGGCAAGACAGCAGCTTCAGTTCCAGCAGGAGCCACTGTTCAGCATGGAGGTGGAAAAGGAGGTGGGAAAGGACGGCCCACCCACGTCACCCCCCTTCATACGCTAGAAATGCCTTTGCAGCCCAGCCTCTTGGTCTTGCATTGGCTGTACGGCATGGCAGGGTCCTGGCTGATCGTCTGAGCTGCTGGCACTCAGAAATCCCCTTGGTGCGCAGCACTAGCTGAGCTTGAGTGGCAGTGCACTTAATGCAGGGAAAAGGTATCTGTGCTTCTTACAGTCATGTCAAAATTAGCTGCTTATTGTGGAATTTGTCTCCACTAACTTGTGCTGTCTAAATATTCAGTGACTTGTCTTGGCTGTTTTTATGCTTCTTTTACAGTCAGTGGAGTGAAGTAGATTCCCCCAGTGGATGATTCATCTCTCCTGTTTTAGGCTTCAATATCAGAATGGGATAAATGACCCCGTGGAGATGCATTTTGCAGAGAAAGTTTTAAGCACCTCCAGCTAGCCAAGGTGAATGCCAATCCATGGCATCAGGAGAAGCCAAGTTAATTTTCCACCCTTCACTGCCTTTCCCACCCAGGCCTCCAACCGCCACCACCACTGAGCGATACTTAAAAGATTTCAGCTGGCACATGTCTGAGCTGGCCTCGTGTTTCAGTCCAGCTTGTGCTGGTGGACCATGCAGAAGAGTGGCTGAGTTAGGAAGAGAGATGCTGCGCGGCCCCCTGGGAACGCTGCATCCTGGGTTCAGCCCGCCGGTAGTTGCCAGGTTTCTGCCTTTCGAGGAAGAAGGGTTGTTTCATTCCTATCCTGGAGTAAATAGTGACTGAAATGCTCGAAAAAGGCAGCCCCAGCTAGAGCCGTGGTTCGCAACCTGTCCTCTGCAAACCCTGGGGGTCCGTGGATCACTCCTAAGGTAACTAAGAAGAATTCAGTGAAAGGTAACTTAAAAAAACATGTTTATTGTCAGTAGATTAACTCTCTCCGTAAAGGAGCTTGTCTCTCCTGAAAAACATTTGGGGGCTGCCGAGCATAAAGGTTGAAAACCACTGAGCTGGACTAATGTATCTTTATATGTGATAATTTGACAGCTAAAGGGCTAAAGCTATTCAACTGTACCTTTATGAAAAATGCCTGGAGAATTGAATAGCATGTGATAAACTTTGTGTTAGCATTTTTGATCCAGTCTGTGAAACTGAATAACTGAAGGGATTCTATAGAAAATACTCTACAAATGCACAAAATAAAAGGAGAATGAAGTCCTTTTCATAAGGGTTCCAGCTGATCATACAGAATCATGCTCCTGCTGTAGACTATAGTTATTCTGTACTCTTTCTAAGATTTAACCCTGACAAATGGTATAGAATTATAGGTTAAGTTCTGTAGAACAACAGGTTTCATCCCTAGTACCTATGTGATGACTTTTTAGTTGTAGGTATACATGGAATTTAATTTAAGATCTATGTAAATAATTTCTACAGAATGAAGAATCACACAGATACTCAGGATTTCGGGTTTCCCCACCAGGGTAGCTTTGAATCCAGATACCCAGCTTTGACAGCCAGACCCCTAGGACAGCACAGGTTTATCACACCACCATAGACTTCTCGTGTGATGGTTGGTACAAGAAACTCCTGCAAATGTTTATAAACTTTCACTGCATTTAAGAAGACAGGGCAGGAGTTACCAAGCAAAATGATTCCCCTCATGGTTACACATGGTAGCTTTTTTTAGGAGAAGTGTTTTGGGGGTTTTTTCCTCCCACACTGATTGAGTTTTACTTGATTTTGTCAGTATTAGTTCACCTTTATTTGAACTGCTGGATAATTCATTTGTAGAAGAGGCAGTACATTTAGGTACTTCCATCTGTGTTTAAACAAGGCTCTTTTGCTTTCCCCATTAAAAAAAAAAGATTTTGTATTATAATGCTTGTGGTAGATGAGGTTCTGAATTTAACTTCTTCCTACTCTAGTTTCTCTTAACAACTCTGCGTTATCAGCACCTGGGGTTTCTAGTTTACTCTCTCTTTGCAAATATGAATTTGCAAGAAGGGGTTGATGGTAAGTAGCGTGGTTCTAATTTGCACTTGTGAAGTGTCAGACAGTTTCATCTACTGCATGGCGAGCAGAGGAAAGCCTGTCTTCCTCTGAAAACAGCCCTTAGAGGATGTCAGAGAGCGTGTTTGGCTGCGATAGTCACTTGCAAATGCAATATGGTTTTGAAATGAGCTGTCCAGGAGCTGCTGGAGGAAGGGATGCCTGCACTCCTATGAATCCACTCTTTGTCTTTATCTTCCTCCTTTTTCTTTCTCCTATTTCCACTTGTTTTTGTGCTTCTGGGCTGTCACTTCAATGTGCTTTTGGAGGAGTCTACTTCATTGCGCTGGTGAAAGTTCTGTGGACTCATTTGGATGAAACATTTGTGACAGTCATCTGTTTTGCTGGGACTCTACCCAATGATATAGGTAGCCCTTTCCAGCTTTCTGTTCATTACTCCCTCTCCATCTACCTAGCATATTTATAGCCTCATCCATCCCTCCTATCCTCCTGGTGCCTTTCAGACATCTGTTGAAATCACTCTTCCCTGTGGTATCCGAGTACCCTTTTCTCATCCTTCCACACATGCCTGTCCTCAGAGCAGGAATCTTGTCCATAGTTCATGTGCGTTCACAAAGTCTTTTCTTAATCCATTAATAATCTAGAGGTTTAAGCCTGGGGTGATATTTGAGTGCATGGCTGGACATACAGAAGGCTGGGCTGTGGCCACCCTTCTCTCTCCCAGGCAAAAGGGCAGAGGATTTATGGTAATACCTCACCTGTGCCCTTGCTCAGGAGCTACAGCCCATGTTCCGCTTTGCGTCCCCGTAACTCATCAGTGCTCCAGAAGTGTTGAACTCCCTCTAACCTGTCCCATTTCTCTACTACACCGCGTCAACTACCCTTACACCTTCTTCCTCCCCCTAAAACCCAGCTTTCATCACACACTTGCCCAGTACCCTCAGAGGAATTCAGAATGAGTCACGCAGGGTGCCTCTGGGGACTCCTACTGATGCAAACTTCCTCCTCCTCAAGGCAGCCTGTGGTTTGAATGCCACAATGCAGCCGGTACTTGTTAGCTTGAGCCTTTGCTGTGAAGTTCACGGCAGAGCTGGGTCTCTGGCACAGGCGCCCCCAGCTTGCTGCCCTCCTTCACTGGGCTCCGGTGCAGGAGGGGAGACATCCTCTTTGCAGTGTCAAACGTGGGAGCTGCTCAGAGCCTTTCAGAGTGCCAGTCAATAGGCAGTGAAGGGTTTTTTGGAGGAAGGGGTTATTATTTGTTCTTAAGGTGTATTCCAGTCCGGATAGGAGACTGGCATCAACGCATTAAGTGAAGTATTATGTGGATGTTTATATGTAAGATTAAAGTCCCCCGGTTCTTGGGATGGAATAGACTTCTATCGCAAGAGCTTTACTAGTGGTCTGTCATCACCTGCTTCCAGAGTCTGCATTCAGAAACACAAGATGTGATGAATAGGGCTCATTTATGCTGTTTTGGTTTGGGCTTTCCCCCTCGCCCCGGTAGGCCATTGTCTTTAAAACATTATCTACCTTCTCCCTCTTCACATGGAAAAAAGAAAATGCTTTTCTGGTGGTAATTACACAGTGCCGTGTTGTGGACCTTTCATCCCATTACAGTAAGTGGACAAACTACTGTCATTTACAAGAATGAAATAGGTGAGGAAATGGGAAAGTTTCTAGCATTCCCTAGCAAAAATGCCAAGCTGACATGGGAGACAAATTCCAACAAAAAGCAAATTTTCTTGCTAGCAATGAGCACTGCTGCAGTTGTGCTCTGAAGCAGGGATGGCGGAGTGCTTGCTCCTCATCAGGTGTTTCAGAAATAGAAGAATCAGGCAATATTAATGGAGGGCTACAGACCCTTAACCTGTCTCTGCCCTTGCAGTTCAACTGAGACACGCTTCAGCTCTTCCTTGCTCTCAGTTTCAAAATCTCTTCAGTCTGTCTGTGTCTTGTCATGGATCTGTTGGCAAGGTCAGAGTTTGAATACATTGAGATGTTTTTTCTCCAGCAGAAATCTACTGCTTTATTATTCTCTACCTCTGCATACACACCTTTTACATCTCTCAAAACAGATTGATGCTCTTATTTGCCTGTTTTTTTGCTCATTTATAGTGATTCCTCATGGGAGGTTTACTCTCATGGGAGGTTTGCCCTGAAGGTGTGATTGCAGGAGTAAGGTCTTTACCAGTGCATCAGCAAAACTGTATTTGCACATCACTAGGGAAGAGCTACCAGTTGGGTAGCAGAGCTTCCTTATTCCTTTGGTAGACTTGCTTGTGGCCTGTGGACTAGAATTTTAGTGGCTTATTCTTATCTCCCTTTTCTTCATATGTGGTGGTTGCCAAATTGGGGGTGGGGGGTATGTCTGCCTTTCTCCCACCTTAAGATGGGAGGTGAGTCTGGTACCCTTGGAGGCCCAGGGAAATGAGTGTTTGAAGTTCCTCTCCAGCCACTGGCCTGGGTTGGTTTGGCAGCAATTTATTGCCGCCACCTGCTGACCAGGCAGAGGATTTCTCTAGCCCGGGTAGAGCTTGCGCATGGGGTGTTCCAGTGAGGCCCCATCGCTCTCTCCCCTGGCCTGTGGTCACAGCAAGAGCATGATGGGGCAGTAGGTAGAGGCCAGGGTGCCTGCATAAAGAAGGAACACCTGGGGACAAATACAAGAACCAGTCATTTAGGGAAATGTGGCACATGCCTTAGCGTGAACACAACCATCGGTGAGGGCTGAGCTGGTCTGACTTTGGGCTGCTGTGAACTTGTAGGTTATCAAGTGGATCACAAGTGAGATCAAGCCTGGTGCAGGAAGCTTGGATGAGATACAACCTCATATAACTATCGTATTAAGTGCAACAGCAAAAAAATACTGTCAAACTGCATGTCTTCATTTTAATGTTTCTCTGTACAGGAAGGCATAAAATTCAGGTACTCTTTCACAATAAAGGAAAATAAAGAGAGGCAAGAAATTTTACCTAATCCTGAACTCCAGAAATTCGAGTTTGCTCTTCTTTGATTTATTGAAAAGACTTAATGGTGATCTTCAGAAACTATTTCACATTGTTAGCTCTTTAACAAAGACGTCCTTTCACATCGATGTTTTTAGACGTGGGCTTTAAATAAGAGGTAAGCCAAACAAGTACATTAGACAGAAGGATGTACGATGCCTATTAGGACAGTGTCACTGCACTGTATCTTCATTTGGTGGCCAAATCGCAGGAAGCGGCAGCACTTGCTGTGAACCTCTTCCCTGGCTGCCCAAGCGCTGCTGTGCCCGGGGCACGGGTGCGGGGTTACATGGCTCCGTGGCGGGAGCTGACTTCTGAAGCTCTCAGGAATCCTGGCCCACTTCCCGCCCTTTAATGAGCCATGTGTAACATTTGCCTTCTCTGGGGTCACTCCAGGCTTTCAACCAGCAGTGCTTAGGAGCAGAGACAGGGACAGGGACAGGGACACCTCCATATTTTGCTTTGATCAAAGTTAATTCTTATGGCTTGGGAGCTGCTTTTAGGCCATCCCATTCTGCTGCCTCCTGCGTTGTTAAAGGAGCTCCCGTATTGGGGGTAGTACCCTACAAGCGCTCCAGGGACCCAAGGAATTTCATGTCTCCGTAGAGACTGTAATCTCATTTTCTCTCTTTTTCAAAACACTCATTTTCACAGGGATGCATGGGTTTTCCCCTTATTATTCTCCAGCGAGTCTCCCTTTTTCTTGCATTTATCGCTTTTTAGTTTGTTTGTTTGTTTTGAGGCGGAGGAGAAAACTCCAAGGAGAGACGAAACCGCGTGCACGGCAGTTCTGCTCGGCTGCCACGGTGCCGTCCCTGTTCTGTCAGAGCAGGGAAAGGTTGCTATTACCATTTTATACCATGTGGTCTCAGGTACATTCCTGCTTTCCTAAGCAGTTTGAGTTGCTGCGCAGATGTTACTGTAAAACCCTCATTTCCACTTAACCCCTCGCTGCTCAACCTGATGCCCAAGCGGTCCCTCCCACTGACACTGCGGCTCTCTCTCCTTGCTCCCTAGGGCTCCGGGACCTCGAGCAGCTCCGCCGCCACCACCCCATCCGTGTCCACCCCCGTAACCGGCCACAAGCGGATGATCATCCCCAACCAGCCTCCCCTCACCGCCACTAAGAAGTCCACCGCTAAGGGCCCGGGGCAGCCGGCGCCCATCCCGGTTACTCCCGTCGGCACCCTGAAGCCGCAACCAGTGCCAGCCTCCTACGCCACGGCCTCCACCCCAAGCCGCCCAGCCTTCAACGTCCAGGTGAGGACGGCGCAGCCCAGCCCGCACTACCAGCCACCCGGCCCGCAGCCCGCGCACTATGGCAGCCTCGGGCCCGGCCAGCCCTACGCTCCCCCGCCGGCCCGCCCACCCGGCGCCCCGCAGTACGGCCCTCCGCAGCCCCGCGGGCCCGACTACAGCTACGCTCCGCCGCCCGCCCGGCCCTCAGAGCCCGCCTATGGCTATGCACCTCCTCAGGGCCGCTACCAGGACCCCTACTACGGGGGGTACGGGGGGAGGAACGGCTCTGAAGCGCCCTATGTGCCACAGAGCACCTGGAAGGCCGAGCCAGCATATCCCGCCAGTAACACCGTGGGCCAGGCTCCTCCCGGGCTCTACCAGCCGCCCGGCACGAAGAAGACCTACATCACTGACCCGGTGCTGGCCCCGCAGCCACCTGCGATGCAGCAAAAGGTAGGAGATGTGGGTGCTCGCTGGCCTCCCTGCGGGAGTGGAGAGCCACACAGCTGAACGTGCCCTGAAAGGCAGTGTGTGGGGGTTAAATGGTGCCTGCGGGGGCTTGGGACAAGTCTCCCTCCATACGGCTGCTTAAAAGCTGGAAGTAGGGAACTCTCATCTGGTTTGAAAAGAGGCTTTTGTGGGGGCTTAGAAACGCTGTCAGCCCCAAAGAGCGAGACGGTGTCACGTGCGGAGGCATGGTGTCACCCTGCGGGCAGGAGGGAGGTTTCATCCCTCTGACATGCCGTTACCCGAGGAGCTCGCTGGCCATACTTCTGTACAGCGTCGCTGCACGTGGGTCTTTCCTTCCAGGCCCTCCCAAGATCAAACAAGAGGTTGGGTGTGAGCTTCTGTTCCATGTGCTTGTGGACACCTCTGGTTCACTGGACAAATCCTTCCTCTTCTCAGGCAGATAGGAGGTACACAAGAGGCTGGTTTTGATTGTGGTTCAGAGCGATTGCAGAGGTTGACCTCTGGTGTGTCGCTGTTTGAAACCACATGGAAATGAGTTCCCACAGAGCTCAGCTCTGATTTTCCTCTCAGGTGATGGTACAGCGGGTGGCCTCCATCCACTTGAACCAGTGCCCAAACCTCATAAAGTGAAGCCGATTTGAGATAGAAAATTAAACTGCTCTGCCTGGTTTCTCTGCCCAGACTTTGACCCTGACTGGCTTTTGTCACTTCTGCTGGTGGCCGTCTCTAACGTGGCTCTGGGGGGGGGAAAGGAGCTTAGCTTTGTGGGGTGCTCGTAGTGTATGATGGGCTTAGGGTCCACCGAAGGATGAGGATGGCCAAGCCCAGGGGGAGGAGGCGGTGAACCCATCACTGCCCAGGCCCACCCTGGCTCGTCTCAGCACGTCCCTGCTCTTCAGCTTGTGGGTGCTCACAGGGAAAGAGGAAAAAGCTTCTGACACATAACAGAAAGTCTGTCCTTTTGGCATTTCCTTTACTAGAAGCACACAGACTGTTTTCCCTGAATTCCAGATTTCCTGACAGTGGGAACTTTTGAAGACAAAGATGTTTCTCCAGGCAGTTTAGAGAGGGCAATAAATTACAGAAGTCCTTGAAGTATTATCTACTAGCAGCTAAGAAACTGCTTTTTCTCTTTTCTTCCCCTTCCTTACCAAGAAGCTAGGAGTGGGGAGAGAAGTAATAAACTCTCAGCTCTGCAGGTACTTGGTATAGAGCTTAGATTGGAAAGTAGTGAAAGACACAAAATTTGCACATAGCCTTAACTCGTGTAAATTGCTGTGGTTCCAGTGGAGTCACTGAGGAAGTGCTGAGGTACAGCAGATCCATATTTAGACTTTTATAGATACAAGTAGGCTTATATATATAAAAAAATTTAAAAACTTTAGTTCAGTCAGCATCTCTATGGAAACGCAAATCATCTCGAACCACAAACAGCACAAGCCTGTTAGTCTCATTTGCATAACAAAGCTGGAGGGACAATTTAATTTAGCTCAAGTTTGGGGTTTCATGTATGCATATATATATATTTATATATATATGTTTGTGTGTGCACGTGGCATTTGCAAATACACATGCAGAAGTACTTCATAAATATCTCTATAAAAATAATTTCAGTTCTTCTGCAAAACAGACTATTATCTGCTTGGTGATAAATCCCTCCAGAACTTTCACTCCCTTCAAGCCTACTAAATATCTGCGTTATTACCTATTTCACTTTTGAACTTACAACTCTTCTCTGACATATTGGCGGCAGACTCTGCTTGATTGCTGCTTTGTAACACATATAGTTGAATTGGTGAAGAATTGAAGGTGATCTTACAGTCTGACAGGAAATGCTCAGTAATAAAACACTGTATGCTTTGCCAATGAAGCAGTGTTATCCAGTTTTACCGCATGCTGTTTTCTTCCTTTGCAGACTAACTCATTCATAAAATCAACTTCTAGAATGATTTTATTTAAAGAGAAAAAAAGGAGGGGTATGTTAGAGCCAGATATCTGATAGGGAGAATTGTCACTGTAATTTGACTGGTGGGTTACAATGTGAATTTTAATGTATTTTCCTACACACAACTGGCTTCTGCATTTAGTTGTGTTTTGCCTTTTCAAGGTTGGTTTGAGGCCTTTCAGTTAAGGAAATTGATTTGAGAAGCCAGGGTAAGAAGCAGGCATTAATATATATCACATAAAATGCAAGAAGACCTCTTTAGGAATTTTTCTTCTTGCAAGGGAATGATTTTAAAATATAAAACAATTTCTAAATGTATTCAAAAAAGCGCATTCTTAATTTTGAACGCACTGTGGGTGCAAAATAGTGAGGATGTTGTAAAAAATCCATCTCAGATTAGAAGTTCATGGCCGTTAATTCTAATACATACCATGATCCATCACTGTGAGAGGTAAAATTTTTCATTAAATTTGTTTAGGGTTTTTAAAGGGTAAAAAAAAAAAAAGGATGTTTATATTTTGCATTCTGGCTAGGAAGAGGTTCACGGTACTGTGGCTCTGTGTTTTTTGCTGCGTACTAATCATGTTGAAGTCGCTGCTGATCCAAAATAAATCTGGATCGGTATGGGAACAGCAAATAATCTGTACTGGTTCTTAAAGCCCGCTGAGAACAATGAGTTCTACTCACACACAATGCTGCGTTGCATTCTGTCCTTGGGCCAGTTATGGAAGTGAGAGTCATGCATGTGAAACCTCTGTGCATTTTAGTCTTGTGTAGCACCCCGTCTAGCATTAATGCCCAAGTCCTAGTTAGGAAATGAACTGGTGGAGTACATGTCCTCATTTAAACCTTCATGTGCTTCAAGGGCATTCCTGGCCAAAAACCTCAGGAACTTTCTCCTCTCAGCGGTAAACGGTGGGGATTTCTGTAGAAGCAGCAGCGGAGTTGTCATGAGACCACCACAGAAACATGTGACACAACCGGCTGCTCTTGTGTTTTTTGACAGCAGTGCTGTGCCCACTCAGACCAAGTCAAAGTCTGAAGCCTCTCTCCTAAATTCTCCCCTCCCAAAGGCCAGAGAGCACAAGACCAGGGTGACTCATTAGGTAGGCTGATTTCTGGCACCAAGATGTCCACAGTAGAAAACAAAAATGGCAAAGCCAGCTTCTGACGTGGAGAATTCCTGCAAGTTTGGCCTGTGGCCAAAACAGAGTTGACGAAACTCCCACCACTGACCAGCTCAGCTATCATCAAATGTTTCTGTGCCGGACTGGTTAAGACACCAAATACCCTTGTCGAGCTCTCTTATCTCCAAATAGGTCTAGGTCCTTTCAGTGGTTTTGGTCATGTCTGAGTGTTTTTGAGACACTATTGCATGTCTCCCAGGTGGCTTTGTGGACCTTTGAGGGACCTCATGTGGATCCTGCTGTATTTGAGGGGTGGCCACTGTAGACACCTGGGAGGTCTGTCCTTCCTAGGTCTCGGATCCCTTGTATTTTCCTTCTTGTTTATGAATCTACTCATAGGTCTGGGACCACATTCTCTCCCAAAGGGACCTGCACATTTTTGGCATCCAGACTGGGTGCCACTGAAATCACTTGGGACAGCTTGTGCTTTTGGTCCAGAATAGTGGAAATCTTAACAAAAACATTGATCTCTTGAGAGCGATCTGCTGATTTGGGGAGGACAAAAGTGTCTTGTAGCTCTGACTTAGTATAGCATCCAAAGCCATGCTCCTTTGCTGCAGATTTGCTGGAAGGAGTAAGGGAGCAGTGTCCCTTTGGTAGCTGTGTCTGTTCTCACTAACACGGCACAAGTGTACGAGTTCCCTAACGCGTTTAGCCCACACAATGAGTCCCATTGTCCCCATTTACATACATACAGGCATCAGTGCATATGGAGCATGACCTCCTCTTCAGACAGCCCTTCAGTGTTGTGCACCATTCTAGGTGAGCACTGTGGAAATTAAGTGGGGAGACAACTGGAAATCAGGAGGTAAAATTAATGAAGCAGCTTATGCTTTTGGCATGGTTTAGGTGGTGGTGGCTGCTCGTGATTAGCAGACCTCAACCACCGCATCGTTTCTGCGCTGCAGGAGGTGATGTTTCTTTGCTGCCTGCTGCAACCAGCATCGACACGGTCTCATGAAACTTGCAGTGCCCAAAAGGGGACTGTGACGGCTCGCTGTTTTCTCATTTTACACAGCTTTTGTCAGTTTTTCCACTGATTTAATACCTGTGATGGGGACATTCGCTTGGAAGTTTCATCTTTGCCTCAGAAACATCTGCTCACCAGTGTTCTTTGCTATGACTGATGCACTTCTCTTGTACCGGTTTAATAATTTTTACAGTCTGCCATCACTCACATAAAGTAGATACCTCCGGCACTTGCGTTTGAACTGAGACTAATGCTCTTGCTGTTTGCTGTTAATCTAAGTGACTAGGAATTTTTTGTTCTCTGCAGATGAATAAATGCAATCTGCCAGATTCCCTCCTGCTGTCACAGGCATATATTCTTTCTTAGCTTTGCTTTTTGCTTGTGGAGAAAGGCAGGCAGCTTGCTATACACTGCCTTCCTCCCCCTGAGTGTCTTCTCCCCCAAAATCTCATATCTCCACCCAAGTGTCCTCTTCCCTAAAGTCACATATCAAAAATTTCCACTGGGTGGGATTCAGAGACGGTGTAAAACGATGGTTGAAGTTGGTTTTCTGTCAGTGTGAGACAGTGCCTTCCCATAGTTTTAAAATGCTAAAATAAAGCAAAACCAAGTAAAATTAAAAAGGTTTATTTAAAATATTATACTTTGGCATTTAATGAATTAAAAAAGACAGAAAGCTAATGTAAAATGAAATAAAAGGTGAAATTCCAAAATTCAGAGTTGAATTTGCGATTTCAACATGACATTTCAAAATTTCCAGATGAATATGCAGTTCCTTTCTACCCTGAGAATAGCAACAAATGTCAAAATGTTGACATTCTTCACAAAACAGTAATTCCAAGTTCTAACCATCACTAGCTGTATATCAGCTGCTGACTCTGTCGTTGCTTCTGGGTGGATTAAATTAAATGCTGTTGCTTCTATTAAAACGAGGAGGAGGGGAAGAAGGCAGTGGTGTCTAACAATGAGATGAGAAGCTCAGAGTCAGGGCTTGGTGGTACTCTGTGGCACTGAGAATGATGTTTTCCTCTTCAAGGGATTATAAATCTCTGCATCAAAATCTTTGGATTTGTTCAGGATTTTTGGGTGAAAAGGTGCTGGCAAGAGGTGCAAAGAGGTGTTTTCAGAACCAGAACACAGTCTGGTTTAGACCCTAAACTTTTGAAAGAGCCCACTTCTCGGCTTGAAATGTGTTTAACATTTTCGTTTCAGAACTTTACTGTTTGTTCTTTGTATTATATTTTTATTATTTAAGCTCTCCATATACTAGCAGGAACCATCTGATGACAGAGCAATTAATCAGATTTGTCTCTCAGGAATCATATATTTGAGTTGCTTTCCTGAAATAGAGAAACAACGAGTTGCCAGACAATTACCTTCAAGTTAAAGATAACAGGGAGCCTGCAGTTACCAGAAGTAAGTCAGGTCAACATATACTGAGAAACCAACTTAAATTTACAGCTTCAGGATGCAGCTTTTGCAGCTTTAGCCTTTAGTCAGCCACAATGGGTTAGTAATATAAGAGGAATAATTGAGAAAGAGGCTTTTGTCATAATACCTGGATGTTCTTTCTTGCTCCTTCTTAAAATAAGCTGAGGACAATGCCTCCATACATGATAAGGCATGGGGCAACCTTGAAGTTAATTAAGGCCTCTGTTTCTGTGCTGTTTAACTCTTGATAACCAAGTGTCTACCTTGACAGATACTGCCAGATCACGTTACAGTCTAACAGATAAGGATTTTGTATCTGAGGCCATAAAATGTAGTGAGCGTATATTTACCTATAGGTGGAAAGGAACATCTGATGGGGAAGCTGTCTGGTTTTCGAGCAATGGTGCTTGCCTGAACCCTGGGGCTGGCTGAGCTCAGGTCTCTAGTGGGCAGCCTGGTCTGTAGCACAATGAGGCAAGGATGGTTGGCCTTGCTACCGGTTTACAGCTTTCAGTTCAAAAAGCAGCACCCATAAAAGTGAGTGCCACTTAATTAATTTGCAGGCGTATTCTGGCTGTTGTGTGTGATGGTGCTGCTGATTACTGGAGGAGCTGTTTCCTTCCGTTTTAAAATACACTCAAGTCCAACCACATCGTAATTCTTCCAAAGCCAAGGCACCAGAGCACGTGGTGAAGCTGTTCTTCTGTCAAATAACCTCTGTGTCGTTGTGATGTTTATTGCAATGAAGCTAGGACATGAATGGGTAGGGAAACTTGCCCAAGCTTAGGCACCCATCGATTAGGAGAGCTGCGGAGAATGAGGAGACGTGGAGCATCTTGGTGTCATTGGATGGCTCTTCTGTTTGGTGAGAAGGGCGCTGGCTGCCCTATTGTTGTGAAACTCCTTGGGCTTATGACCCGATGGTAATGCCAGTGTTAAGACAAGGAACTGCTCACGTCATAGTGGTGCTTTGGGTGATGTGATATTTTGATCATGTCAATTGAAGTGGATTGTCCTAAGTTTGCGTGGTTTTCCCACTGACCTCTGTGAAGCATATTTGTGGTCTTAATCCAGTTCTTAATGGCACATGTACACATATTACAGTAATGGTTCATTACTAAAACACCACTTTGTGTAGGGAGCTGTGCACAATTTAAAAGATGATTCATTTCTCCATTGATAGGCATGGTTGTCCACAACTAGACTCCTGAGCCTAGTACTTCTATGAGCAGGCAAGTTAGAAAGTCGTTATGGTGCATGGTGAGCAGTGCAAGCCATGTAGGATCCCAGCTAAAATAGATATTCAGTTATAAAGAGTAGAAAATAGTCTATAATGGTTGCTGATATAATATTTTTTCCTCCAAGAGTTATGGTAGGAAATAATTGATAATACATGGTTACATTTGCTGATCATAAATGTTCTGGTACTAAACTTACTTAGGACCCCACATAATGGGCTTCCTGTTAAGATTTACCTCTGGATAACTATAAAGAAACACAATATAGTAAGTTAAATAGCAGCCTTTGGAAAAAAAAAAGTTAAAAAAAAAAAAAAAGAAGAGGTTTCCTATCACAAGCTGAAAGAACTCCTGCAAGGCAAACTGAATCTGCAATTATACTGACAGTTTTGTTATTAAATGAAAATAATAGTGAATTATAAAGTTGTAAAATTGTTTTCACAATAATATTTTGTTTTTATAACTCATACTATTTCACTTAGTAGCTGCCTGGCTCCAGAGCAAGTTACATAACATGATATTATGAATGTGGTGCCTCAACTTTTTGTCTAGGGAATTAATTTAAGGGCTCTAAAATTTCCAATCACATTTTCTTCTTTGTTCCAGTCGCAGTGTATTCTCTCTGCTTGAAAAAATATCAGATGAACTGTGTCTTGCTTGTAGCAGAGTAGTATTCATATGTCTCTTTATCCACACTAATAGGGCAGTGACTTAGTTTTACATGGATCCTCAAAATAGCCCAGATTAAAATGTGCTGTCTAAGTCAGCTGCATAAAACAAATTAGAAGAGCGGAGATACTGTGTGTTAGTTGATCAATCTAGCATTAGCAAGGATTTTCCACCGTGTGGTTTAGCATCAGCACAGACAGATGAATTATTATTACTGTCAGTATCACTCATCCCCCCCAATTAAATCTTTTTCTAAACAAACAAACAAAATTTCCTCAAATGAATTGGCAGTAACTTAAACTGACGTATTAGGATTACTTTAGTCATCAGTAAAATGGAACCACACCTGAGCTATTATAGAGCAGATTAGCTATAATAATTTTCATCCCGTTGTTGCCTAGTTAGAGTCTATTTTACCAACACATGAAGGGTATTTTTTCCAGGGGTTTCCTCCAGCTTTGTGAGAGCTGGTCGCTCATTAAATGAATCACCTTATTTTCTGTTGTTGCTGTGAGAGAGCTTGAAGTGAAAGCTCATGGCTTTTTCAGGGAAAAAAATTGCGTAAGTGGCCAAGGAAGCTCCTGCTGTGTGTTTGCCACTGATGGATTCCTTCTAGGCTGTCACCAGGAAGCCCAGTGGGTTTTATTTTTCAGTCTAAGTCGGATGACAGAAGAAATCTCCTGTGAAGAAGTGCCCTGCAACATTTGTACTCTTGTAAAACTCAGTTTCACGAGTATCTTGCAGACTTAAAGTCCCAGGTGACTATCGTTTTCCCCTGGTCTGATGATCAGCATCAGAGAGGTGCCCTGCACCTCCTTCTCCAGCTTGTGTCAGAAGAAGGCTCTTCTGTTTCCTTTGCCGCATCAAAGTCCTTTCTCCCTCCTGTTAAGCAACACTTATTTGTGACCTCTCTTCCCCAAGGCTGCATCCCAAGAACATGCTTTAGAAACACATCAATTCTTGCATGACCTCATTTGAATACTTCAGTTAAAACTTTCTCCTAAACCCATTTCCTTAACTGCATTTCCCATAATCTAGATTTTTCACATGACTTCTACGTGTTTCCACATCATTTTCCCTGAGGGTGCTTGTCCCCCAAGGCTTAAGCTTAAAATTGGGGCTTTTGCTGCTGTTGAATTTCCAAATCACTGAGCAAGTGGTGGATGAGTCTTTCTAGTAGATTTTAAGTACAAAGACACAACGCAGTTGTATTGCAGGCAAACGTGGCCCTGTAGATAACAGAGGGTGTTGGAAATGCATGTGCTTGTGTTTGTTTCTTTGTGAGATTGCTCACCAATAAATATGTCCAAATATAGCTTTCAAATCTGAATTCAGCTTCCCACCCACCTTTTTTTACCCTTTCACCATAAGGTCACCTTCTGGTGAATAAATACAGCACAGCAATTAAAACCATATGTGTAATTAAAAAATTCAGCTTAAATTTAAACGGCATGAAGATAAGAAAGGTAAAAGGATAAAGACAACTGGAAGCTCAGTTCTGTGTGACCCGCTTTTGAATAAACAACATTATATTCCACAGTCAATTATCCAAAAAGTACAATGTGTTCTGTTGCCAAAAAAAGGTTGTCAGATAGAAGTGGTTAGTCAAAAGGACACATGCACTGGAGTGAACATTAGTCTATTGTACTCAGTATAATATTATACAAACAGGGCTGGTTTGTTGCTGGCTTTTTTTTTTTTTTTTTTTTTTAGTTTTTTGACCACAGACGAGATTATGCAGCTTTTTAATATTATTTCATAAACATCTCATTGCAGGCTTCAGAAGAGGTGCAGGCATTGCTAGGGAAATCAAATAAGGTATGCTCTGTGCAGCCCAATAATAAGGCTTCCAATACAAAAGTGGAAAAACAAGTCATTAGTTACAACCATCGAACGGAAGAGGTCTAATGGGAGCCACAGGATAAACATTCCATTTTATTATGTCTTCGTTATATGTTTTGCAAGACTCCGTGGTTATAAATTAAAATTGCTTTTTGCAGCAGTGGCTGTAAAAAGTTCAAAATCTGTGAATGTACCTATTATTTTTATTTATATCACAGCAGGCTGCTAACAAAATTAACTTTTTTTTCCTCCTGTTTGTTAGTTAAAAGATGGAAAATGCATACAAATGCATATCTGCAGGCAGCACTCAAAAATGCTCCCCTCCCTTTTTTTTTTAAAATCAAGATGGCATCAATTTAAAGTGGGAGAGAAAAGCGGGGGGAAACGCAAACATCTCCAGAAAAAATTAACTTCTTCACCATTACACAAGTTGGTAGGGTCTGGTGTTTGTTTAGAAATTTAAATTAATGCTAGCGGAAGCGTCCAGACTGTGTACTTTGACAGATGAAACGGGGTTTATGGTTGAGACCATGTCGCTGACAAAGCAGAAGACTTTCCAGGGCTCTTCTCCAGTTGAACTGGCAGTCTTGAAGACCCTGATTACCAGCAGAAAAAGCAGTGTCAGGACAGGATTTTCCCATGCTGTCTCCTGCCTTTTGAGCAGGCGGGAGACGTGCTGCTGTGTGAGGGAATGCGTTCAACCTCTGACTCCCTGCTTCAGACTCGTTTCTGAACCTTCCAGCAAAACAATTAATTTGTTTGTTTGTTAATTCAGCTTTTGGAAGTCACTGCCCCAAGGTAACAGCCAGAGCAAAAGATTTGTGGAATGGAGGTTTGTGGTAGTTAGAAACATCTGTTTCTCCTTTTAAAAAGGATAAGAAGAACATGGAGTCGTAAACCCTCATCAACCCTTCTGCTTCCATTTAGGAGTTAATCATTAACTGTGGGACCATAGACAGCTGCTTTTCTCGAGGACAGGCTATCCCGTACCTGTACAGTAGATCGGTGGCTTTCACCTTGCAAATCCCAAGCGTCAGCAAATTGCTTCTGAGCTGTACTTCCCCCTGATCTATGAAAACCTGTTGTCAGAAGCTTAAATTCATTATGTGGGGGCCTGCACGTCCAAGGGAGAAATAAAAAATGGTATGCAAATTAAAAGAGGCAGAAAACCACTGCCCTAGGGACTTTCCTACTCTTTCACATTAGCATTCCCCATGGGCCGTTGAGGAGACAAGCCAAGGTGGTCTCACTTGGGCTGGGAATTCCTGCTGTAGGGGGGGACGAGGTTCATGAGCATCTTTCTCCAAGGAATGGATAGAAAGAGCCTCCAGGCAGGGACCATGGCGCATCGCTAGGATGCATCAGATCAAAGCAAAAAATGATATGTGCTTCTGAGTCTACACAGTGCTGCTGCTGCTGCTGCTGCTGCTGCTTCCTGGTTATTACCATTATAATTTTGCTAGTGTTGCTTAATAATTGTTCTAAATACTAGATAATGCCAAGAAGTCAATACCATGGGACCTAATTGTTTTTCAATCATCGGGAAATTAAAAAAAAAAGCGTGTTTTGTGCTGAGGGACCTGTTTTAGAGTAGAAACCTGAATTTTTCTACACAAGCTGAGTTTCTGCAAACTTTGCCTCCCACTGTGCTGAGAGTTTCTGAGAAATTATTTTATTTCCCATTTTAGATGTTGGACAGTGACTCAGTATGCCCTGGAAATACTATCATTCTAGCAATTTTCTCATGTGGTAGCTCAGCTTAATGTCAGAGAAATGGGTAGTTATGAGTCCAGACACTACAACTTCGGACTTAGGTTCTAAAAATAAATGTTTGGTTAACTTTTAGTTGTCAACAACTTTTCTACTGCCACACATGCTGGAAAATGGAGTAAGTGGCCTCATGCAATTCCAGGCACTCTCTGTGGTCAACAGAAGTATCTATAGGAGATTAAATATGCTGGTAATACAGATAAATGCTGTGGCCACTCTTGCCATGTAGTGTGTATGCCCTGCTGTGTAGAAGTTTGGGAGCAGAAGAGTTAAGTGTTTACTAAGAAGAGCAAGTGAGCAAGTGTGGGTCTAGATAGGCCTTGCTAGCACGCCTGATTTCTCAAATGTTTCCTTTCTGGCTCTAGGCTAGGTAGTTTACCCTTTTTCCCTTGTAGTTTCCTCTGTAAAACAGGTATAATGTCTGCCTCCTGTATCACAGTGGGGGTTTTGAGACTTGATTGTCTGCAAAGTAGTTTTAAAGTCTATAAATGCAAAGTATTATTCCTATTTTCTATGTGAAAGGCAATTGAAATCATGTGCAGAGCCTCTCACAGCAGGCACAGCGGTTATTTGCAATGAAGGATATTTCTGCACCTTTGTATGGAAATGAAGAAAAGACCTCTCTTAAATCTGTGGCTACTAAAACCAGTTAACTTTTAGCATTTACGTAGTGTTTTATATCTTCAGAGCCCTCTTATGAATCTTAACTAAATTCTTCACAAAGCCTCTGAAAGGCATACGGCAATATCCTGCTTTTATGGTCATTTTCCGATACTCACGGAGGGAGAAAGTAACTCAGCCGGGCTCACATGGGTAGCAGCCACATGGCTTTCTCCTCCATCGGTCTGCGTCTTGATGCAGTGACAGAGGGATAGCTAGGTACCTGTTCTGAGGAGATAAAAATGTTGCCTCAGAGGTGGAGAATGAATTAATTAACCAAGTCATATGGTTTTAAGGATGAGTTAGCTTTAGGACAGTGAGGTATATACATGCTAGCCTTGAGGAACGATGCAGCGTTCTGACCTTGTCTGGGTCTAAGGGCTTTGGTGGGGTTTAGGATGAATGTGGTCCACTCTCTCATCTGCTGAGTGTGTGCTTAGAGCGGGAATAGACAGTGCCTTGCCATGGCGTAAGTCCCTGTTTTGTTTTGTTGCCCAGCATGGACAAAGGCCAGTGAGACCAGGCATGACTACTAGCATCCTGGGCTTTTCTGTTACTGAAGCATCTGCATGTTTTATGGTGAACCAGATGCAAAGAATCTGGGAAATGAAGAAGAGGATAAATGTTGTTGCCCAGTGTTCAGGATCGTTCAACCAGCTTCCTTTGGTGTTTAATCTGAGATGGCTCGTCTGACATTTGGTGGCGATGTTATGCCCCATTCGGTTTTAGAAGGCTGTAAAACAAACTCATTTATGAAAGGAGCTGTTTTGCAGCTGGAGTCAGGCTATCTCCATACAGTAATTCCAGCTGTTGGGAGTTTATGAGATGAGAAGCCAGGAATGGAAACGCGCAAACGTCCAAAAAAGCCGCAGCAGATACGACACCACAAATATGAAGCCCATATACAGAATATGTATGGAATAATATTTTAGCAGAGTTTGATCTATCCTGTGAAGGCACTTGAGTTGTAATGTACAGGTTACCATTTTGCGATATGTATTTTGGACCAGAGTGATGTCAGTATAGCTGTATTAACTTTGGAGCAACTATGTTGATTTAATAATAGCTGGGAGTATAGATCAGAGGCTAACATAGTGTCTGTCATCTGGGGTTCTCAAGCAACAACTAGGAGACTGAGTAAATCACAGAGTAGCCTCTTCTATTCTGTTACTCCCTGCCTGCCTAAAACAATTACACATTGAACCTAATTCTGGTGTTACAGTGACTTTACGGTTAGCTCTAGGGGAATCGACACCTTATACTTGCTGGTATGTAGGAGAGCTTGGACTGGTGTATACTAGCCCTAACATTTTTCGATACTTTCTTACCTGAGACATTGATTCTGAGCAAACAGAGATTTTACTTCCCATATAACAAGGTATCCATGTGTGAGTTCTTGTAAAGGAGCAGGAAGAGGAATGCAGGAACAGAACAGCTCAGGTAAATGACACTCCACAGTGGATACCCATCCATTTCTGGGGAGGTTTGCTGTAGCTTTCAGAGTGGGATGTGGCTGATTGGGGTTGTTTGTGCACAGACACCACCAGTGATGTGGGACTGGTCAGAAAGGACTGTTGGCAGTATAGGTAGAAAGCAAAGATAGGTGTCAGGATGGGTTGGTGGTGAACATGCATCCTCACAGTACAAAGCAGAAATAATATTGAAAACTTGGGCCATTTTTACAGATATGTGTTTCCTCCTAAGCTTTCTTTCCAAGCCCCCTGCTCCTGATTTTTCCCAGAAGGATTTCTCTGTATCTCACATCCTATTTTTCTTGGAGAGAGTTTTCTTCCTGCTTCTTTTACGCTCTGCACAAGAGGCAGCTGTTCACTCCTCTGCAGCGATGAATATATACAAGGTCTGTGTGTGAGGTTCAATATACAAGGTCCAGAGCATTGTGATGACAGTGAGCAAGGCAGCTACACTGAGCTTTTGCTGATGAGAGTTTATTGCTGATGGTTTCGTATCAGCTCATATCTGCCTCAGCTGTTCTGCAGATGCCTTTATTCCCCAGCACTGGTTTTTCCACTTGAATTGCAGGAGACTCTGATTCCTCGGCAAAGGTGTGTAGCTTTCCTCAGACCTGTGTGATTGCCACTGGATAGATTTAGATTGGCAGGAGCCCAAGAGATTTGAGTGCTGCGAAAACCATGAGGACTCATAAATCAGGGGACTACAAGAATGAATATAAAAACCTACCTGACAAAAGGAAGCAACCTGGAAACTGCCTGACATACGTTGAGTCTGGGGTTTACTGTGGGATGTTAACACCCACATGCATACGCAGGTATGTAGGCAAATATCAGCTGGGTAATTGCACTTCTAGAGCTCTACCCATGTTCTCGGTGTTAGCTGTGATCACCCATGATTTCTGCTCCTTTTGTGCCTCCAATCCAGGAAGTTCAAAGTACTAATGCTGAGGACTGCAACTTACGGCCTTCAGCTGAACATGGGCAATGAGTTGTTTTCAACCAAAACGTGGGTTAGTTTAAGTGACCTAATGTCAGCCTTCAGCACACTCTCACCAAAGAATTTGCCAGCTTGGTTTGACGGCTTGGACCCTGTATTACCTTCCTTTCCCCTGGGGTTACTGTGGATGAGCTGTTCCACACTGATTTCCCACATAGGCCTGCTTGCCCCAGGCATGTGCGATTCAGGTGGCTCATTCTTCTTTCATAGGAACTCTGGTGGGATCTCTAAATCTACCTGCAAGGGAAGAAGCCTGGGGACTTCTGTGTGCAAGCAGTGAAGGACCATAAGAATGCCTCTGAATAGCCAGCATTCATCATGTAGACGGGGAAACCAAACCTTGCTTGGGTTAATTAACATGCCCAAGTCCAAAGAGCGAGTTGGTGCTGAAGTGGGGAAGTGAACCCAGAGGTTTTGACACGCAGCGGTCTGTGCTTCCTCTTAAAAGGAGAAGTTGTGATGGCACCTGTCAGGTCTGAGGGTTGTTGTGTGAGGCCATTCAAACCGCCAAATCCAAGTTTCAATAAGTCTTTCAGTTTTCCTTTGTTCTTGCTGCACTGGGTTGTCGGAGAAGCTCTGAGGGAAAGGGGCATGTCTGGGTGTGCTCCTGGGAGCTGCTGGGCACCACAGGTGAGCCTAGGCCAGAAACTGGAGTTGGGATGTCTTTCAGGTGATGCTACAGAATGATGTTGCCTCACTGACTGGGATGCGCAGGCACGGGGCAGCAAGCAAAGCAAACACGGGTGGTTTGTGTGTGTGTGTTTGCACATCAGAGCACAGCTGCCTTGTCTGCTTGTTTCAGAACATGAGGGAAAGGGGACAGCCAGCGGTCGCCAGCCGCCTTTAGTAAAACGTTATCTTAATCAGTCATCTGGTTGTGTTGTTTATTAGGGGTCAGCACTGTCCACACAGCATGTAAGTTTATCCCTACCTTGTCTTAGTCCAAAGGCCTAGGGGCAGCCTGACGATGGAGCAAGCCCAAAATTCCTCCTGTGGATGGCACTGAAAGAGCAAACCTCAAGAAAGGCTTTGAGTGTAGCTCAAGGCATAGTCAGCCCTGCTTGTTTGCTCTCTCCCTGTTCTCACTCTCTTGCCACCACAACACACATTAGTACTAGCTGATTCATGAATGTACATATTCCCTTCTCCCTACTCTACATCTCTCTCTCTTGCATCCTCTAACATGTAAGAAGGAATTTGTGCAACTGGCTGGCTTCTGTTGAAAGCATCAGGCACCTTGCAGGGTTGACCTTCAGCATTTCCCTCCCCCGCTGTTCATGTTTTAACATGAACATGTTTTAACCTAGAGGCAACAGGTCAAGACCAGGGCCAGGCCTCCATCGTGTTTGATGCTCTGTTGACCCAGCAGTATTTGTCCTGGTTATTTCTTGCAGCAATGAGTTCCATCAGTTCATTGCTATTTCCTTTCCTGTTTCCTCAGCACCCTAATCTGTAATACCAGCAGTCCTTCCTTTTTTCACATTTTTTCCCCAAGCCAAGAGACTCTAGACTCACCAGTTTCTGCAATCCCCTGTGTTGTGGAAGGCCATTGCATATATCCATTGCTCTCTTTATCTGGGTCATTTGCAAATCTGCTGGTGCCACGTATACAGATCAGCATCTTGGGAGACCTGCTAATTTTCCCATCAGTGTGTGAGCTGCTTTGGTCCCAGTCTTTGCTTTGGAGATTTTCCCATTGTCACAGTGTCTAGGGAGCTGCTGGCTTTCTTGAGCACCTTTGTTCGCTTGTGCTGGGACACTGGCGCTTGCGCAGCTGGGGCTGTTCATCTGTGTGTATTTGCCGTATTGTTTGCTCTTGTCACGCCATGTGTCCTCTAATTACACTGTCCTGGATGGGTGCCAGCAGGAGGAGGACAAGATGTACAGCACAACATGAGATGGCACGGAGAGGTTTTACTCGTGTGTGAGGGAAGACTTCATCCTGCTCTTTTAGCAAATGTTTAATATTCACAGGAATGTCCAAAGTGGTGTTCTTGTTCTCAGCAAGCTAGGGCCTGGCTCTGAGCAGTCGCAAATAGCCACTTGCAGCCTTGCACATGAAGCTCTGCATGATGTGAACACGTGGCTGTTTTCACATAGGTCTTCCCTCCGTACGAGTGGTGTCCTTGATGCCAAATCACTTTTGAGCCACGAAGCACTTACTGATCCCACCAAAAGCTCTCTGACCGACTAAGACAAATCCACCTTTGAAAATTGAACTAATGCAATGTGATGACTCAGAAACATCAAGGGATTTTTTTGTTTGTTTGTTTGTGTTGAACCACAAATGGTTCTGTTTGAGGTTTACCTAGGGTCAAGCTACAAACTATAGAGCCAAATTTTGACTGTGCTGTTTGGGGCTTAGCTCATTATAAGGAGGCCAGTCCTTAACTGGGATACATAATCAGATTTGAATTTCACCTCAGAGCCAAGAACTGATCTTTAACTTCTACAGTTCTGCATTTTCTGTAAAGTACGTATTTATAGTCAATGTAACGCTGCCACATGACTGGTAAACAAGCAAGTCCCCAAAGTAAACACCATAAAATAGGAAAGCTTTGGACAGGATTTACATCATCAAAGTTTCCCTGAATATTTTCAACGATTATCTTTTGTCTTATGTTGTCATCATCTTTTTTGTTTGTTTGTTTTTTGTTAATTGACTCTGTACAGATTTCTTTTAACGTGAGCTGTGCACCGTGTTTTACTGATATTATGTGTCAGGGAAAAATGTGCATCTGATTTGGAGGGAAATCCTGTTCAGGCATGAAGATAAAGCAAGGTTTGTGTAGTAGGTGCAAATTAGATTTGTTTTCATCCTTTGCCTTAGTATGAGTATATAGTATTTATGTGGGGATAGGTGGTGCTCGTTTCTAGTGCAAAACCAGTTGTTGATCCTCCTAAACTGAGTGAAAGTAGCTGAAAAGTAGCTGAAAATCCCAGGGAAAAGTAGAGAAGGATTTTTTGGGGCATGTTCCATCTCAGGCTGGGGAATGTAACTTTTGCTTTTTGTATCTTCACATGTGATCTTGCCAAAATTTCTAGCGTGCTCATAGCTCTCTGTCTTCATTGCTGCTGTGCTTTTTTTGACTTGTGATCATCTCAGCTTCATTAATAACAACTAACCCCTTTCATCACTCTGTCTCTCTGTTTATTTAGAGATTGACCTTTTGAGCGTTTGCACTAACAGTTTCTCTTTGTGAAATGTTCAACCGCCGAAAATAAGTTCCAAGAAAGGGAATGTTATTTTTCTCTTGCATACTTGCAGCATTCAGAAGACGTGCCTGTCCACCTGCTTTTCAAAAGGAGCGTGCCCAGCTGCTCTTGCCTGTTTTGGGGTGTCCAGAGCTTAGGAGATGGTGCCTTGTAATGAATGTTAAAAATTGTGATTTGGCCTGGAGGGTAGCATTAGGATGTATTGGCAGCGGTGATCACAAAGGGGTCAAGTACTTTATTTTGCACCCCCTTTGAAAAATCCCCTCTCGGGGATGCATTACTAAACACAGTTTCTCCAGAGCTAGCTACATACATGAACAGCATTTTCTACCCTTTGTGGGGCTGGCTATGAGAGAGATCCTGCAGAACCTACAGCATTTAGATGAACAAGAGCAATATTGTCTCTTTATTACCTTACAGCAGCTAAAATGCAAATAAAAGGCAGAGAGATCTTGCATTGAGAAAAGCCTGTACATTTCTAGTTTTCTGTGATCCTTGGCTACAGTCAGAAATAAAATGTAGATCTGTTAACATGACAGTGAGGTCTTGATTTGGCAGTTGTTCTAGAGGTGAATATGTTGCCCTCTGAACCATTGATACCATTTCCTGTATGAAGAAGAGAAGGTAGAAAGTTTCAGCAGGAAAAAGCAGAAACTCTGATCAAAGTAGAGGAGCAAGCACAAAAAGCACAGAAGCCCTGTTCCCCCCAGAGCAAACCAAAACTGGGGAATGAAAGACTCAGAGAAGGCAGGACAGTAAGGATTCATGTCTACCATGAACAAAAGTAGCTTTGAAACGGTTGTTGCATAGGACAGCACTTCAGGTACTCCAGTGCTCGGAATTAGGCTAGAGTGACTGAAGGGTTTTGACAGAGCTCTAGCATGCGACTCCTCTGCTAAGTGTGAGAGAAACAAGAAACCACAGGGAAATGACTGCAAACCCCTTTGTCAAAAGCTTTGAGAAACCTTCCTGTCTTTGTCTTTTCCAAACTTGTCATGTCAACTTGAGCCATTGCTATTCCTAAATCTGTTACACTACAAAACACAGCACGTGTGCAAGCTGCCGAGTTGCTGTTTAATGAAGCATAGTTTCCTATTGTCTGCGAGACAGTTTTTACAGACGTGAGGTTTGCACTTCAGTTGGGTTACAAGAGCCCAGCCCTGAGCTCAAGAGGCTGCAACGTCTTCAAGCAAGGGACAGTCCTTCTGTTATTTCTGCACCTCATTTAGCAACCCTATTGAATTTACTAAGACTGATCAGGTGAAAGCCATGGTCAGATTCCACCACTTCGGCCCCGAGAATGGCTATGAGAAGTTAGTCTTTGCGGTATGTGGTGTCACCATTCAGCTGCACTGTCACCTGCACTGTTGTAACCACATGGTGCAGGAAACAGCAATGCATTAAAAAGAGAAAACATGCTGCTCCCGTCACAGTCATTTCAGGCTCAAAGCCTGGTCTGGCCATGTCCTCTGATGCGTAACAACTTTCACTGGCTGTGGGTTCTGGCACCCGCCTCGCACTCAGGTTTCTCAACGTTCAATCTGTTGATTAAGAGCCCCATTTTATTTAAGTCCTGTAGGATTTGCAGCTGGCCAGGTTGCTCATGCTGAAATATGTCAGTGCCGTGCCTTGCAGGGCCCTGTGATCCATCTGTGAGAGCCAGTAACATGGGTGTCGCTTGTCCAATCCCTGAGCCTGGACGTGGCCGGGCTCTTCCTCAGCCAGTAACTCATGCTGGTGCTGATGCCTGTTTCCCAGTATCTCTGGGTTAGCCTGTAAGGTTGTTGTTCATTTTATTCCTTCCCCTAAATTCATTATCTCTGAGACTGTCCAAAGCATGCTGCTTTTCTTTGGACTTGGTTAGACTAGGTTTGGCTTTGCTCAGTTCATTTATACAGACTTTTCCTTCCTGGTTATCTGGCTGTACTTTGCACCCCCAGAATCCATGGTTTATTCACCTGTCTGCAGCTTCAGTTGCTTCTTTGCTGTGGTCCTCACCCTTCTCCTTTTTAACACTGTCTCTGTTCACATGTCTGGGTGGACCTTGTCATGACTGCCACCAGTTGGCCCCGGGTGTTTATCTTCAGCCTCATACATCCACCACCCGCTTTTGTCCATGGTGAGAATCCACCTATCCCTCCATGTTGCTGCTATTCTGCACTGACAGTCATGCTGATAGGGTTTGGTGCAAAGCCAAGCAAATTAAGCAGAAAGATTCACATCCAATGGATTTCTTTGGGTTTTGGGTCATGTTATGGGGATAGACTGAAGCATTTAGCACCCAACATGCCACTAGTGTGCTGAAAGCAAAATTTTAACAATGTGGTCACCACCCTAACTCTGCTCCATCACAGGACAGCAGCTCCATAATGCAGTATCCAAGATGGGCAGCCTCTGCCCTACTTGCTTTTTGGTGGCATTACAAAAAGGGTGCTTCAGAGATGGGCAGTCATGGTAGACCAGCTCCGTGCATCTGTGACCTTCATTAGGGATGGGGCATCGTTTCCTACATGCTGTGTCCTGCAGCAATGGGGATCATGGAACAAATGGGGTGATTCTGACCAACAGTTACAGGGAAAGTTGGGGGCACCCAGTGACTGTGTGGAAAGAGGCAGGGAGAGGGAGTAAGGAAACTCCCCGGTGACAGTGGAATATAACTAATAGGTCCCTGCAGCTGTCTCCCCTTTCTGGCTACACTTTCCCTCTTGATTTCCAGCATGGAGAGCAGCGGGGGAAGCCAAAAGTCTTTCCTGCTGGCGGAGAGGAGCAATTTGGACGTCTCTCTGCCAAAAATGTACATTCTTGAGGGAACAGCCAGATGCCTTGGCGTCACCCAAGATGGCTCAGTTCATTGAATCTTAGCAATGTAAAGACTGGGAGGGATGGAGTCTATCTCATGCCATTCCCATCAGCAAAGCAGGATTAAGTATATCCCAGCGAGCAGCTCCAGACACTTCTGGCAAAGGCCGCTTTTGGTTGGGAATCCCGCTGTTGCTACCAAATATCCACTGGGCTCCTGACCCAAGTTCCTGCTGGTGTGATGCCATGAGGACGCCCAGGCTCTCCCGGCATACATTTGTCAAGCCAGCCCTGTCAAGATGTTTCCTCCATGCCAAGTTTGATACCAATAGAGATGCAGGCCTGCTGTGGGGGCGGTGAGCTGCACTGCTTTTAGGAGTAGATGTGGGAGGGTTTGAGACATGGGCTGCCTTGTCTTCTCTGTTCTTAAGAAGAAGGAAATCTGAAGTTTTGTTGCCAAATGGTGATTTTTTTCTACAATATAAAATCAAGGCCTCAAACCCTAGTTTTGCAAACACAAGTTAGAAGCTGATCTTTCTCATTAGAAATAACTGTGCAGTGAGAGAGTGATACTGCAGCTGTAACACATTGCAATCTCTCTTCTCGTTTTTCTTTCCTTTGAGGCCAATTTTTTCTCTCTGGCACCCAGCATTAGACGTATACATCTATATTTGGCTACTGAAGAAGCAGCCCAAGGTATGATTTTCCATAGCACAATGCATTTGACTTGAATAGCGGCTGCAGGGACGCAGCAGTTCAGAAAAGCTGACCTCTGATTTAGTGTTTACAGATGCATTTCAAAGCTTGACTTCAGGCACGTGAATTTGAAAATGTTTGACCTAAAGTCCTTTTCCCCTTTCAGTTTATTGCCAGCTCTTATCTGGTCGTTACTGTAGCAGGTCACCAAATTATCCCTTAGCAGCAGCCATCAGTAAGTGTCAATTCCCAGCAAATGAATTCAGCAACTTGCCAATATTTTTTTTTTTTATGATGGCTATTTAAAGATGACAAAAATCATAAATCTTCCAGGCTTGTCATTGAGAGTTTGTATGGAGTTTGTTGATGAAACAACTTCACAGCTCAGCTGAAGAGGAACTGCAAGGTTTTAAGAAGCAAAAGGCTTTTGATAGTGTGCAGTAGTCCAAGAAATTGAAGATAAAAACCAACTTGCTGGCATTTTGTCCATATTCCTTCTTCCTAGTCAGAGCGAGAGCTTCTCTTCACATCCTGAGAGAGTCTGAGTATTTTCCAGCCGCTGTAGAGGCCAACCACCATGTACAGCAAGGGGATGTTTTTAACCCTGGGGGTTAGAGAAGGGGAATTAAGGCCCGGAGGGTGGCAGTGGGGACAAGTGTGACCTCCCTGAGTGCAGCAGCGTTTCTTTCTCTTCTCCTTCACATTCTGCAGCGAAAAGTTCCATTGCAATATTGTTGTTTTACAATTGCAAATTTTATTTGCTGAGGAAAATTTGAATCTTGTGGATGTTTTGATAACAGCCAATAAAATTTCCCCCATAAATGTTTGGTGAATCCCCTGGCTTCCATTTGCATTCTCATCCTCTGTGCAGGCCAACGGCTCACATTGACACTTAACTTATTTTGCAGTCAACGAACTGACTAGCAGAGTTTATGGAGTAATTGCAGCATTATGCAACAAGTGGGAAGGTTTATGGCTTTGGGTAGAAGGAAGATATAATTGTAACAACTAATATAACTGCTTTAGCAACCACCATAACACCAGGTTGGTCCATAAAACTCCAAATTGGATTGAAAATAAAGTGTCTAAAAAGTGTGTTTCAGGAATAACCTCTGTTTAACAGAGAGGAATGGATTTTAACTGGTTTTAGCTGTTGAAGTTATTTTAGGTATCATACCCTTTTTCTTGAAAAGCAGGGATTTGCTGATCCTCCAAGCTTCAGCTGACTGCTGTTTCTGAAAACTGTGGCACAGTGGTTTTGCGGTAGTATTTTTATTGGTCAAAGTAAAGTTAAATGTAATAGTAATATCTTCTGTTATTATTATCAATAGTTATCTTGTGTATCTTGTACATTCATTCAGTGGAACAGTCACTCTTGTGTTTCCCAAAAAAAGCACCCCATTCTCCAGAGATAAAATCAGACCATGAGATAAATCCAATACTAGATCGTGCTAGCCTCTGAAGAGAAATTGTGGTTTGAAAACCTTGCCCTTGGCTAAACTCCCACTGACTCTGGCTGAGCCAAAATTTCACCTTTTTTCACATATTTTTCAATCTTCCTGCAAATTACATTCTCATACTCGACCAGAGCCCCTGTAAAACATGCATGTGATAGATCAAAAAACTAGCAGCACAGAATTGTCTTCTGTCTTGGTATAGAGTGCGGAGCCATTCTTTTCTCTTTGCCTTGCTGTCTCAGAGGGTCGTGGCTGGATGCTATTGTCCTCTGAGATGAGTTTAGAAACACAGGCCCAAGGTGACATTTCCTGTATCTGTATTAGGCACAAAGACAAGTGATTCGATCTTCTAAATGCTGTTCTGATCGCACTTCCAGCTCGCTTCATTGAGCTGCCCAGATTAATGATTTAGATGCTTTATAGGTGAGTGTGTGTATATATAGCTATACTGTCTGTATATGTGTATATTGTATGTATTATACATATGTATACTATATACTTAGGATTATATTCTTGAAAAATCTTGGTCTTGTTCTCCCAGCAACTCTTTCCTGCTGGTACCCAAAGCAGAGCATGGAGAGGGTATGTTAAAAGGACTGAGATTGAAGGAGTAGAAATGGGATGTCGCAGGCGTGCCCAAGTGAAAGAAGTAAAAGTAATGTAAGTTTAATGCAAAGGATTTCAAAACGTTGACCTCTTGTGCATCAGGCCTAAAGCCCTTACTAGGTTTTGCAAGTGTTTTTGGTATTGCCAGTTCCTCAGTTGGGTTTATTTTAAACTACCGAACTACTACAAAGCCTTTTCTGTGTAATTGCTAGAGGGTCTCAGAAAACTAATTTCCACAGCAGAGTGCACTGAACTATGACACTTGGCCTAAGAGAGCAGCAGTAGGTTGCTGTCCTGTATGTGGAACAGCACAGAGTAGCACAGCACAGACTACTTGCCTGTGCTGGCGATCAGCCATGCTAACAATAATGTGTTCTGCAAATATCTCTCTAGTCATGCATATTTTAAAATGCCTTTTTAATAACTGAAGGCTTAATGCTAAACTTCCAAACTTTTAGTGTTGTTTACACAACATACAAATTAGACCAATTTTGACAAGCCCTGAACCTTTGTCAGGTGCAGTTATGAGCTTGTTCTGTAACAGCGCTGGACTTTCAGGAATTGCAATAAAAAAATTGATGAAATTAAAAGCCCTGTGGTGAACTCCAACCAGGGCAGTGGATCAACTGGAGGCTGTCTGCCTGCTGCAGAACATCTCTCCATCTTCTCTGATGAATCACTGAGTTGTACGTGGCATTAATAAACATGAGCCAGAGAGCAAAAAGGGTGTTATCTAGATGTAATGAACTCCTGAACTGACTCAGAGAATGTGGCTTGCTGACAAGGTGTCATCAACTATGAAGGCAGGCCCCCTCACCTCTGAAGCCCAGTGATAGGTATCACAAAGCCACTGTTATCTGAACCATTATCTATGGAGCCAACCGTCCGTGGTTGCCCCATTAACATTTCATGTGCAAAGAGAAGAGGCTGTGAATGCTTAAAAGTCTCCCCATGGCTAAACTGTAAAGCTTTTATATTTTCTTTAATTGAAGACTTAGCACACAGGCGTGTGTACGCACATAATCTTCAGCCTGGAGATTTCAAGCTGTTAGGTAAATGAAATATTTCAATGAGAACTTTTTGGGTTTTGTCACTGGATACTGTTAGCCCTTAGTAAATTAGGAATAAATACGTGCAAAGAGAGTTTCATTTTTCTTTAACACTATTTTCTGATGGCAGCTGGACAGATAATGCAGCCACAAAGTAGAACTCCTTTATAAAGAAGTGCAAGTACAAGCTCTTCTGAGGCTTGCAGGCAAAACCCTGCAGCTTCATAGCAGCAGTCAGCAGTATTTCAAACAGTGAGAAGATAATGGTCACTCTGAAAGGTAAGAAATGGATTTGGATGGTGGGATTTCAAAACCAAGCACCATTTCAACAATTGTGACCACATCTTTTTGCAGCAGTCATGCCAAAAGGAGGCCTGAATCACAGTCACACTTGAAGCCTTTGTGCATCCCTCCGGTTGTAAAAAAATGGTTTTAAAGTGGGGGGTAACTAATCTGCACCTGCTCACTGCAGGAATTGCTAAAAAGGTGTAGGGCAGACGTGAACCAGGCATCTTGTGGGCAGGAGACTCATTCTTTCAGTGTATGGGCACTTGCAGAACACAGGTATTTTGGTTCACTTTTATTTTTCCCCTCTTGCAATTAAGTGAATATGGTTGTCTCCAGTATTCTTTTGCCCACCTTGAAAAACAGTGGGCTGCTCTGATTGTCAAAGCGTGTTCAGTAGTTTTGAAAAAGCCCAGTTCCTTCGAGACGTCAGGCAGTGAGATATGTCAGTGTCTTCAGCAAATGTTGGTTTAGGTTTTTGAATGTGATTTAAGGTACTGTAAGCTGTTAATTAACTTATTTTTTAGTCTGTCCTGCCCTCTTGTGAACCCAGGTGTTCATCTTAAACCCTGAGAAAGGGAAAGTGAACCTGACCAGTGTGTCTGTAGGTGAGAGACTTGCAAAAAAAGTAATGCGAACTGCAAAAATGGAGAGAAGTCTGCTGTGTCTTTGGTCTTTCTCATGCATTCCTTCAACATGGACAAGTCTTTAAATGCATGGCTTTTCTAAAATGCCCCATTTCCCTTTCCCCCTCTGTAATGGCTCTTGCTAGCCACCACTATCTACTCAGCCCCTGAGTTGAGCTCCAGCTATTTAGATCCTTCCTGGTTTGTGAATTAATAACAGGGACAAAACCTGCTGAAGGAAGAAAGACGAGGGGATGCAGCCAGAGGAGCCCTGCGGCTTGCACACCACCGCCACCACGGCTCTTTCAGCATTGGACAGAGCTCTGCAGCGCGGCGGGGCCGGCACAGGAGAGTGAATGTCCCAGGCTGCCTTAGGCAACAGCAGGACTTCCAGAGGCACTCAGCGTTGGGCCAACCTTGCCGAGGTCTGAGAGGGTTTTGCCACAGGTACTAGCAGCACCAGTGAAAGGCCGTAAGAAGAAATCACAGTAGCTTCCTTGGGCAAAAGCTTCCACAGAATTTGGTTCAGTCTGGATGGGGACTGCAGGAGTGTGCTCCTTTGATGGTAATTCAGATAACCTAGTTGAAACTTAAATATTCACTTACAAACTAGTATAAAAATAATATTCCCCATCTGTTTAACTAGTCTTGGTCTGTCTTGTAACAGTTCACTGACCATCTGTTACCGTGGCGTAGAGACAGACATTATGAATCCACTTGACTGTATGCATTTCAGACTTCAGTTTATTTTTGGTTGCTGGTACATATGGAGCATGTTCTGTTAGTCTCCATGTGTTTGTTCACAAGGACTTCTCAGCACAAATTTCCCTGGGAGGGGTGTTTGAGAATGGGGGAAGAAGGGGAAGAAAAGCAATTAATTTTCTACTTCAACAATCATAGTTTCTAATTTGGATCCCAACTCACTCTCTTTTCCCCCAGCAAGCTGTGTGGATGGATGAAGCAGTGAGGGGAGGGTGGCAACCCAGATGTGAGCTATCTGATTAATGAAGTCACTGTCAGGCATGCATAGTAAAACTCAGACAAAATGAATCATTTCAGAGTTCTTTTATCGGCGTTTCTCCTCTCCCCCCTCTTTCACATGCTTAAAGGTTGGGCAGGGTGTTCAGGCACACACCCACTACCTCAGTGCTTGCTAGTCTCCATATCCAACAGGTGCTGTAAATTAGAATTGCACTCAGCCGGTTGGATGCGTTTGCAGGACCTGCTTGTGAGACATGCTCTTGGTTTTAGCAGCGATGCTCTCGGTTATATTAGTGATGCTCTTAGTAGCCCAAGTCAGAGTAGTCTCTGCATCAGGCAAAGATCAGGGAGAAGTGGCTCCTTTCCAGGAGCAAGCAGCGTTAGGAAAAGGAGCTGGTATTTGGTTGGGCTTCTTCATGCTGCAGATCACCATTTGTTGCCGCATCTGTGGTGTGTGGCTATTTTATTGACCCTTACTTGGGTCAGTCTTGGTGAAATGCATTGGAAGCAAATTTTTCCTAAGATCATAATGTTGTTCCTTGTGGACAGCTTCCAGGCAGGGGCTTCACAGTCCGGCAGAGCTGGAAGGGGTGCTGTGTGCCAGAGCTGGCTTTTCTTCCTGCTTCTGTTTTACAACAAGGTGACTTCATTCATGTCTGTAGTACTCCTGCCTTTGGGTGGCATGAGGTGGAAGTGAAACTTGCACAGCCTAACGAGGTATGAGCAGGCAGCCATGCAGCTGCTAGGCGATTAAGGTAAATGTTGACATAGTCTCCATTCCTTTGATGGGAGCATTTTTGAGAGGCTGTGCAGGTGACACAGGAACATTCCAGGGGTTAGCCTGTACTTGTCCCTATTGCTCATAAAATGTTTCATGCTTTCTTTCTAAGTTAGCTTATTTAGACAAGCAACAGCATTCATTCAGGCATCACCTAGCGCTCCAAAAGAATCAAGTGCAGCTCTAGATCAGCTATAAGCCATCATGACTCCTTTTGTCAGGAAACCCTTCTAGCACACACAAATGCTATGGGGAAAAATACAGCCACGAAAAATGTTGCACTGGTAGGAGCAACATAAATATCTAGATGGAGCAGTGCCTTGGTGAACTGCAGTTTCCAGACTGGGGAATTGTTTCAGGATCCTACCAGGGCCCACAGTATTATTGACTGTTGAGCAAAAGGAGTGGGCTCCTATGCAGTATGGAGAAGGAACCGAATCCTTCTTATCGGGAACTGATAGCACTTCTGTGTATATAACTATAACAGACATGTAGACCAAACAGGATTATGGTTCTGCATTAATTATCAGCTAATTAGTCCCCTTGTTTTTAGACAAGGCTTACTTTATAAAAATCAGGCAAAAGGATTTCTTGCATATGTTACTTACCAAAGCTTTGTTAACACCTCACCACCTTTAATCCCTCTCTGTTCTTATTTGTATTTAGTAATCTATCTGAATTAGCAGTGGTGTGACCCATTCTCTGCTGAGGCCAGACTGCCAGCTTATAGAAATTACTGAAACAAGGCGCCAAAGTAATGTAAGGACAAATGCCTCCCCATACAGATTGGCATGAACACTGGAGGCAGCATTTGAGCGTAATATTGACTAATTATTTAACCATGAGTGGCAGCTTTGAACATTGTGTTCTTTTTGCTTCACTTCCCATATTTACTGTGAATCTAATTATGAAGGGAACAAGTATTTCTTCCCAGGTCGCTGAAAACACAGCAGCTAGCTTTGGGAAAGTGCATGGGATGCAAAGTGGAGGCAGCTGTGAACTATGCATCAGCTAGTTCCCGTACTAGAGCTCGTAGTAGCATGCTAGCACTAGTACTCACTGAGCAGAGAGAGCAGGTGGTGGTGGGGATCTGGTCTGAAAATCTGAAAGCTGCTGCTAAGAGAAAAAATACCTCTTGGACTAAAAATGCGTAGTTAGAAATGAGCTGCTCAGATTATTAGCAACAGGGTTGGGGGGTTTTTTCCTCCCTTTCCAGAGGGCTTGGCTTTTTAATGATGATTCTTTCTGTGACGTTAACAAGAAGTGTCCCCAGTTGGATGCTTTTCAGTAGGGGTCATGTGTATCAGAAGATATGACCCCTAAGAGAGGAATGTAAGCTTCTGCCATTCACTTTGTGTGCAAAATCTCCCTGTTGTAGACAGAAACTTTCCTGGATTTAAAGGAATATATATGTACAGTAAACAGGTGGATCCCCTGAATGATAGGAGACAACTTTCAGTTGCTTGAGAAGGCAGATAGTCATCTTATTCTTTCCCTTTCCACTATCTTTTGGTCTCCTAACCCATGAGATGAGAAATAATAGACTTCAGCTCCTAAAGAGCTGAACCAATAAACATGGCAGCAAGGGAGGGAAATAATTTTTAGGTGCTGCACTGAAGTTTGTGGCACCCTGAGCAATTAGACATGTATCTAATAAGAAATTTGAGTCTGATCCTATTTATTCTGCAGCCCCTAGAGAGAAGGACTGTCTCTTCAAGTGGGTTTGTGCAGTCAAGTCAGACTCATGACATGGTCCTCAGTGGAGACTTGTGTCCCAGAGTTACCCTGGACTGAGTTACCTCTTTGTACTGAGGAGTGTAGGCTATCCTGTTGAGGTCGCCTTGTGCCTCGCCTCAGTCCTTTGGAGTAAGCCTGTCTTTACTGTTGGATCTGTCTGGTTCAGAGAACATGGTTTTAGCTCAGCCCAGAGGTGAGCTGTGAAACCCAAGTCCATGCATCCTCGCTGGACGTGTGTATATTGCTGGGATCTCCAAGGGCACCCATCTGCTGCAGCACCTTGTATGGCTGCCAGCTCAGCCTCTCTATGGCTTGTTGGGCTTCTATTCCATAAGCAAAAAGTCACCTGGAAGATTTTGCTTGGCCCTTGGCCTCATTCAGAGTTGTGGGAGGCAGCTGGAAGACAGCGAGTGCCTCAGTGGTGGGGCAAAGCTTGCTGGATTGCTAACCATACTCCAACCTCCCCCCAGCAAGCCTGGCTGCACACACCTATGCTTTTGTGGCAGATTAGCGCAGTAATTGTGGCAGGCTAAGGACACTGTTGGGTAAAAGACCACATTGCTACCGCCTTGAGGTACATTCTTGGAGGCTGGAGTCATGTGCAGTATAAATATATCCTCTTACTCTTTCATCTGGAGTCAGATGATGCCAGGCTATTATATTGAATGCTGTGTTGCAGTAGGTACTCTATGGGTGACTTTGTGAATTATATTTTTTCCACAGTAAATTAGGTTGAAGTCCCCTAGCTCTAGACCAGGGTGTTAATACCAGCCGTAGCCCTTGCTTACTTTCCATTAAGCTTTATTGAGTTAGCTATGGTTGCTACTTGCTGCTTTTCCTCTGTGAGAAATCTACTGGCTGTCTTTCCTGGAAGTGTCCAATGGATGATTTTAACTACAGAGGTTATTGAGACATGCCAAGCTCAAGATGTCAAGGTTGGTCTTGAGCATTTGTCTCCGTACTACCGGAAAATTTATTTCTGAAGTAACATGATTGCCAAAAACCCATTAGATAACTTGATGTTCTCTGTTCCTGGTTATTTCTAAAGTCTGCTACAGGGCTCTGATCCCAAAATGCACTTTTAATAAACTTTCAATTGCTTTGTTTGTTTTAATTTAAGGTACCATTTCTGCAAACACATAGGTGTACCGCTTTCTCTTTGCCCTTGATGCTGAGCTGGTTGTGCATATTAATTAAGGGCCATTAGCAGAGCAAGCGCAGAGCAGTGCACAATGTGACTGAGCTCATATGCTGTGCTGCAGTCTGCAGTGTTGCACCACTTTTTGATGGGATTTGAAAAATTACAGGTGAAAACATACTCTTCCTTTATTAGCCACTATTATTAGAACCATATGGCTTGAACTGAGGAATAAAGTGCGCCTGGCATCTATCAACCTAGCATGTCTCTGCAGATGAATATAATTTTTGAAATGTAGATTAAAGGGGAAATGAAGGTGGGCTAGTGTTGTTCACACAATTGCTCTAGGAGATGCTGGCACTATTTCTCATTTTTAAGGTCGTGCCACAGGTCACTGGAGGATGACGCAGTGGTGCAGGGCAAGTTCTCTATAGGAATGCTGATGTACTGGCATACACTTGCATTCAACTTTTTGTATTCCCTCATAAAATGAGAATCATCCTTGTTTGTGTAGAGGTTAACACGTGATACATAACACGAATCTGTGGAGGGTATTTGCATATTGGTGTGCTGCTGCTGTGCTGCTGAGCAAAGTTCAAGATGAGACCTTGACCATCCTTGCCTGGCTTGTCATGAGATAAGAAAGCATGCTGTCACACTGCGTAAGAGTCTCTGTTTTTCAGAAGAAACATAAATCCTCCTATCTCAAAGCAGTCTAATTACAAATTACCTGGAGTCAAGGAGGAATTAGTCTTTTGACATACTATTTAGTATTTTATTGTTTTATGCTTCTTGTATTATTTACCACTTCATCATCAGGTGATGGTCCCTCTTGAAGACAGGACCCTGCAGCGGGTAGAAGCCACAGATCTGGTCTGCCCTGGGGATTACATGAGTTTCCCCTCGTGCTAGAGGGTGTTGTGAGTACAAGCACTGTGGACACCCAAGATTTGTGCTGTGCTATTACTAGGAAAATGAAAAGCTTCTTTCTCGGTCTCCAGAATTAACGTGTCTAATAGGTCCTCAGACACATACTTTATTTTCCTCCTTCTTGGGGTAAAGAGATTTATTAAGCAATCTCTCAAAATCACTTCCAAATCTGTTCTCTCTTGTTATTTCTTAGAGTTATACAGGCTTGTTAGGTGTCTCCTCTCTGCTGCTTTTAGAGTTTAATTAAGTCCCTGTTGGTACTGAAGGACATTTGACCAGGCCTGCAGCCTCGGCGTGTGAGTACAGATCTGAGGAATCAGCTACTGCTCCGCTCCTGCGCTGGCTCCTCGTGCGGCCAGGGGCTCCAGCAATAGGCAGCATCCTGGGATGAATGAGATCCCGCTTCCGATTGCCATCTCTCACCCAGCTGCCGTCACAGGAGAGCCTCATTGATCTGACAGCAGCTACCACCAGCCTAGCATCAACTGGTAGCTAAAAATAACACAGGGTGGAAAAAACCACCCAAAATCTAAATAGAAATTTCTAATGCCTCAGTAGGGAGCATTGCATTTCGTAATCATTCAGTCAAATTGTTTAAAGATTAATACTGGAAAGCCTTTTGTTTCCACCTTGGTCACTGGTCTCTCCTTACCCCAGCTCTTTTTTGAGAAGGCAGAAGTTTCCTTTTCCTTCCCTCCTGGTTCTCCAGCAGCCCTTCCCTTGCTTGTGTACCCTTTCTCATAAGCCCTGTTGTCCACTGGAGCGGTGGGAGCACCATGCGGTGCCCAGCTGTGTTCACACAGCTGTGCTGGCTCCTGCAACAACCTCCCAAAGAGCAGCACGTTAGGGCAAGAGGAGGGCTCCAGAGGGCACAGCGTGGCATTCAGGGCACCATGTCTTGCTGGCTGCAAGCTGGTACGGCTCCCATGAAGTCAACCCACTGAGTTGCACCGCTTGGGCTTGCCACCCACCCTTAATCGTAGCACAGATGAATGAAATAACACACAGATGTGGAGAAAATGGTGAGAGTGGGTTTTTTTTCCCAACCCATCAGCTGACTGCCTTTGAAAATCAAAGGCTAGAGAGATTTCTTTCCTCAGGAACACATGCCAAGCAATCGTGCTCCATTGTTGCTGGCAGATTTGTTTTTGCACACTTCAGACAGGAAGACCGGCACTCTTGGGGCAAAGAAGCTGGCACAGCGCAAGTGAGGTGGGAAGAGGGGAAAGAGCCAGAAAGTGGCAGCGAAATCTGCGGCGGCTTCGCGACGTTCCCTAGCAACCTGCGCCCCGGAGAGCCGCTTGCAATGTCTCCTCTTTATCAGCACAGCTGCATGTGATGTACTAGCCTCGCCGTGGTCTGGCTCGTGCTATTTTGGGTTTAAAAACCGAAGCGTGTGATTGCAATGCTGTCATGGGCATAAGGACTTTGGATTGCTCTCTTGCACAGATGGGAGCTATTCACAAGGAGGGTTGGGAAAGTGACTTTCTGTTCTTGCTTGAATGTTGTCTGGTACCAGCTAGTAAATACCGTCTTGCGGCTTAAAGACTTTGCGATGAGTAGATTAGATAGCTCCCATACCATTTGTTTTCCCTAAAAGGTGGTATTGCAGGGAGGGCTTGCGTGGATGTATCTGGAGTAACTTCTTTCCTTCCATCCACCGCAGACACATGTGGGTCTTTGCACAACAGACACGTGGAGCATTTTGCTGTCTGGGGCATCTGTGCTGATTTTCTGAATGCTTCCTTGCCTGCTGTTTCCCTGCTCCTGGCCAGACTTGCTGGATCCTGCCTAGCTTCTGGGAGGTTTTAATGGGGATTCAGCACCGAGTGCCGGATGGGCATTCCTGTAGGCCAGGACAAAAGAAGCCCTCTGTTTGTCTAACACAAATATTTATAGCCCATACAGTGGGTGCTCTGAATGTGAGCTGCCTCATGCACCTGAAGTCTAAGCTGGAGATACAGCATCTTGGAGATGGTAAAAGAAAGGCAGTCACTGTGCCTGTTTAGGACCCGGCTTCTTTGTCATACTATTTCTGAACAAATTTTCTTTGATTTAGCATCCATAAAGTAACTTAATTGCACATGAGCTTCCTTTCCTGTAAGCAGCTTCAGCCCTGAAGATGATCCATAGGGCCTTCAGCTGGCTTTGCTCAACTCCGTTGCAGAATATGTCACAACTGCTATCACAATCACAGAAGGATAAACAATAAGGCTGAAACAGACTTGAAGATCTGTCTGCTGCTGAGAGACAGGATCAACTCTGCCTAAGCCATTCTTCACAAATATTTGTTTGTTCGTGCTCTGAAAAGCCTCAGTGATGGAAATCACAGACTCTCCCCAGGCAATCTCTTCCAGGACTTTGCTGGCCTCACTGTTTCTTCTCCTCCACGTTGCAAACCCCCTAAAGTGTGTGAGTGATTTTCAGATGTGTGTCCTACAGAGGGAGGGGGCCTGAGCCCCCTATTTAATAGTGTAAAACTAATGCAGAGGGGCAGGAAGGGAGCATGGAGAGCAGAATACATAGTTTTGAGGGAAAGAAGAGGAAGGAGTCTGCAAAGTGTTTGATGTTCACAATTTTTTTCTAGGTATGCTTTTGAAATTTGCTTGGCTTTTAGGAACAAGGGTAGGTGAGAAGGGAGGTGGAAGGAGGCATGCTTGCTCTGAGGTCCTCTCCAAGAGGGAGCCAGCTCCTCAAAAGGAGCAAGAAGAGAGGAGGCCCTGAAAAACAGGTTAGTCTGAGCTGAGGGGTGGTAGCAGGAGTCTATGAAAGCCAGACTGAGAGGGGCCCCATAGCTGGGGACAGGGACTTTAATTAAGTAAGCCCTAGAGTGTCACCTGCAAGGAAGCAGCTTTCCATCACCCATATCCCCAGAGTGAGGTCTTTGTCTGCAGTGTTTGCTCTTGGTCTGGCAGCCTGGGAGCCAGTTTTCTCCCTGTGTCATGTGTTCCCGTGAAAGACAAATGCAGCTGAGGGCTCAGGGGTCTGCAGTTAGTCTGGGCCGGGCTTGGACAGCCTTGTTGACTCAAATAGTGCCTCTCGACCAGCCGATGTACACCTGAGTACATTGCTCACTTTGGCACGCTGAGCTAGATCCTCCGCTGCTGTGTAAATCAGCGAGTTCCCTGGAGCGACTCTGAATTGCACCATCTGAATGTCTAGCCCATCCTTTTCAAGTAAATTCTGCAAGCAGAATTATATATATCTCTGTTTTTCCCCTTCAGCTTTTGCTCAGTCAACCTGCAAGCTGCTTAATCATTAAAAAACAGAAGGGGGCTGCTGCTGTTGTTGTGGTTGGACAGGACACGAAAACTTTTCACGGACAAAGTGATCTTTTTAGTACATCAGCCTGGTCCAGGCGCAACGTTATGTCCTGCCACAGGCCTCAGCCTCCTCAGCTCTAATTGCACACGCCACCGCCTCTTTCGGTTCGCTCCATTCTCCACTTGACCAATTAGCGAGATAAGTTCGTCTCTAGCCCAGGAGGTATGTGGACAGCCGCCTTAGCTGCATCTCTGTACATGGAGGAATGTTTTGACAGCTAAACATGGATCTTGTTGAGCTGTCAGTTCTGCTAACTCTCCCAAGTGTCTCTTATTTATTGAGCCATCAGGCTTTTCCTGACCTCCTCAAAGTCAGTCCCAGACTCACGCAAAAGATGGCACAGAAATATAGGTCAAGCGTGGCCTTCTGAGCAGGGTGTTTCTTCAAGCATTTGATGCCTTGAACAGCCCAGATCATTAGGTCTTTATGTCAGTGCAGTGGCTGCGCGCTCAGACTGGCAGCAGCCTTAGAGGCTGCAGCTGGGGAAATTCAGATTCCCTTCCTTAGTGCACAGCCTGGTTTGGCTGCCAAGATCTTGGGCCTTTTTAAGAGGCTGATGGCAAAACAGAAGATGGGGGAAAGCAGTAGAATGGCTCTGAATCCAGCGAGCCCTGCATCCCCTTCTGGCTCCAGTTCTGAGCAGGAAAGTTCTTCTCCTTGCTCTTCATTTCTAACCTGATCTGGCTTGGAGACCATAGGTACTTCTGCAGTACACAGCACAATGCCCACAGCACAAGCACCTATGCACTTACCATCTGGAGCATCGTGACCACAAAGTAGTTTTCCGTTTGGCTGGAAAGCATGCCTGTGACGGACATGGGATCATGCACTAGATGCAGCAGGGGAAGCGGAGGGGGGAGCATGTGATATTTGATCCCCATATAACCCTTCCATGTGGGAATTAAGTGAGACTGAGGGTGTAGTGCTCCACTCTGGGTGCCCACCCTCCCTGATGTCCCAGCAAAAACACACAGGCACATGTGTCCGGAAGCATCTGACCAATCCCATAGTCTGAAACTGGTGGGTTTTGGTTAGCATTGGATAGTTCTTGTACAAGGGAGCTGATTCAGTAAAATCAACTGATGCTGATACTTCCCATTTGCTCTTGCTTTCCTGCTTGCTCCCTGCTCTGAGGATGCTGTTAGTCCATCCTTCCATTTCATCCAGCTCCTTTGCACATTAGTCCTCCCTAAGCCACTTTCCTTCATGCAGTGGGTGCACACAGCCCTCTCTCTGTGGGCTCTTGACAGCTCTGGAAGCTCCTAGCCAGGTTGCACTTTCTTCTCCTTCCTCTGCCTCATCCCATCCTCTCTGCTGATGCTGGGGTCTGTCTCAAATCCCCTACTGCACACTGCCTTCTGACTGGTCTTCCCCTCTTCCTCTTCCTGCCAGCACTTCTCTCTTGCCTTTGTAGTTCTGCCTTTCTTAATTGTTACATTTGTGTTGGAAAAGGCTAATTTGCTCTTTCCCCTGGCTCTTTCCCCATGTTGCCAGAGCCCTCATTCCAGCTCTGACCTTGACCTCTCTGCTCTTTTCCAAGGGCCATCTCCTGCCCTCTCCACAAGCAGGATGAATAGCATCCGCAACAGCCATGAGTAGCACAGCCAACTCAGATGTTCACTCCTGTTCCAGCAGGTTGCAAGGAGAAGGTTGAGACCCGTTGAATATTGAATAGCCACAGTGAAACTTCCTGCAGCATTTTTTGATAGCCCACAACCCCTGCTTCTTTGCCTCCCTGCCACGATTTGGCCACCAGGTGGGACGTGCTGCGTCCTCAGCCTTTGGTTCTCTCTGAGGGAAGATCATTCCTCATCTCTTGCTGCCCTTTTCTCAGCTCCCACCTCCCTCCGGTTGTGGGAAATTCCTGAGCAGGGACAGTGTTTTAAGGGAGACTTGGAGCTTTTATCTGAGTAATACTTAACTGCCCTAGACTGTATTACAGGAGAATTATGACTTTGTTGAGAAATTTCTCCTGCTGTGAGCCAAATGAGAGATCATTTTTGTAAGTACATTGGGTGAAATAAATGATAATCTAGATGACAGGTGTTTGCCCTGGCCTTTTTCCCTCAAGTGCAGTATAGAATTTGGCACTGCTTTGTTCTGAAAATACTATTTCTGATTATCCTGAGGTAATTCATAGTGAAACATGTACAAGTCTCTTCTAAAGCAGCCATGCTTAGGCTATCAAGATGATGTTCACTGGGGGCTGCAGCCCTTCACTCTCTCCTCCTCCTTTTCTTGTGTATTACTCCCTCTGCTCCTGATGGCACTGTTTAATTTCACCACCTTTTTCCTCACTGCCAGTGCTCAGCATCACAGTAGCACCTGCAAGTACTGCTAATGCCTTGTGGATGTGGGCTGCACCGCGAGCTTGCTGCCAAACACTTTCCCAGACTCTAATGTAGGCAAGTAGCATTAGGTCTGCAAGCAAACTGCCCGCTTTTGGTGGACACCTCCATTTCACAAAAGGTGAGAGGGATCTTTAAGTTTTTAATCACCAGTCATTATGATCAATTCCAGTCTAGTAATTTTGTGACGAGGCCATTGTCCTAGCTGGGGCTGGAGATAACAGAGAGGCCAGGGCTTGCTGGTAGAAGTGGTACGTGTGAGCTGCTGTGAGCCTCAACGCTGACGGTCCGGGCGATTGCTCCTCATGAATTAAATAACGCATCTTTGCAAATGGTACTTGACATGATGTTAGATGGCTGAGCTGGGATTCAGGTGACCTAGAGATACCTGCAGAGGGCTCTTCATGAGGAGAATTAATTGTTTTAAATGCAGTAAAGCTTCAGTCTCTTAAAGGTGTATAAACCAATTCAGCAACAAAACAATCCACATAGATGTTATAAAATATAGAGATGCTCTAACTGAGGCAGAAATTAGAGGATGAATTCTGATCTTTACTGCTTACATATTGTCTTGAGCTGTGTCGGTACCCTTCTAATACTCTTCTCTACAATCTTTCACCACAAGTCCTCGAGGTGCAAGCTAATGAGCTCTCCCTCTGACTTTAAAGAACAGCAATCTTCTCATTATTATTTGCAAATTTTCTTTTCTCTTGCATCACTAAAAGACGTGTCATTTTGAATATTTTTGTGTCATCCTTGAAGCACGGCTCAGCTGAGGGGCAAGCACAGTAGATGGCCTGGGCAGAATCCAGATGTCTGGTCTGTCTGTTAAGTTTCTGCCTCCTTTCCCCTGACTCAGTCACCTGAGAGACTGAAAGTCAAATGAAGGTTCGTACTTGGCGCTTACACTCTCTGACGTGTTCGGAGCTCCCCATCCACTTTCCAAAGGAACTTGTACTCATTTTGTTAAAAGGGGTTGGGATCCTCCCGTAAGCACTTCGAGAAACATGGCTTGTGCAAAGCTAAAAGAAAAACAGCAAAGCTCTTAGAGTGAAAGCAGCTACCCATGAGGAAAAGAGAACAGATGATTCTGGGATCAGAACATGAGTAAAATGGAGAAATTTTCCTGTCCTGAGATAAGGAAGAAATTTCTGAGTCCAGCAGGAATGTAATTTGCTTTTGCCACACTACTGTTTTCGCTAATATTATTCTTATCACTTTTATTTATACAACAAGACTGCCGAGGGGCATGTTGGGAGACCAGTGTTTGTTTTGAAGATGTTATAATCTTAAAAGACAAAACATAGGCACATGTGAGTGGAAGGAGGCACAACTTTGGTTACCAAAGATAATTAATAATAGTCAGAATTTGTACTCATTCAGCATCTTTCATTCAAGGATCTCAAAGCATTTTGTAATCAAGAGTTCATTGAGACTCTCAAACTCTCTTGAGACAGCCAAGCATTATGAACACCATTTATAACAGCAGGGTGCAGGATCAGACTGGTTAAGAATATTGCTGAGGATAAAACTCAGGAATCCTGCCCTCCAATTCTGTGGATGCTAAACCAAGCACCCGCTCCAGTCTGAGAAGCTTTTTTTACTGTAATTTATATATATATAATCTTTTAATGTTAAGCAAAATATGTAGTCTTCATTTAAGTCACTGGTGTCCTGGGAAGTGTAGTGGCCCATGTCACAGCTGACTAAAAGTGAGACTACAAGATAGTGGGTTAAACACATTTGGTTAACCATTTGTTTGCTGTTATAGTTTTCACATGAAAAAAGCTTAGATTGAAACCTGTCTTGGTGATGGAAAGTGATGTGATTTTAAGTTTCTTTATGTATTAAAACAGAAACCAAATTTGCATATTTTAAGTATCTTTTCTAGCATATTCAGGCATCTGGCATGAAAGCTATATTTAAACTGTTAATACAGTATGAATGCAAGTTTCACATGCAAAATTAGTACCATTAAAATTGTGAGATTTATTTTTCTTTTGAAACAAGTGATGCCCCAGCACTTCTGTTTTTGTTACCTGATAAGGCACTGCAGCTGGGACGGCCTATTTTTTCAATAGGCGACGAACCTGAACCGCAGGGCAGGTGGTGCTCCTTGCACAAACACCCAGTCCAACCCCCAGCACCGCATGGTGAATGGCGGTGAGCTCCCTCATCGCTGTGGTCCGCCGGAGAAGGCACTGCACCAGAGGTGTGTGTAAGCCCGTTGTGCAGTGTCATTTTTCATCGTCTGTGAAAATGGTTGAGCTCTGCCTTTGTGAAGTGTTTTGCAAAAGGAAAACTTTAAAAAGAGCAAAGCTCAGTTATTTCCTTGTGTTTTAGGGCTCCTTCTGGAAAGGTAGGTTTTGGAAGGAGAATACTTTTTTCAGTGGTTTTATTGTGGCAATGAATTGCCTGGGCTAGTTGTGTACTGTCTGAGCAAACACACCTCTTTTCATTAGTGTGAATTTTGGAGCATTCCCGTTTTTACTAGGTGTGCCCCTGTGCTTGTCCTGTAAGATAGCAATGTGGCTTCGTTGGTAGGAAGACTATGAGCCCCGCTGTGGAGTGCCACTCACTATGACCAGTCCCCCACAGCTCTATGTCTTTCAGTAGTGCTACCTTGGATTTATACAAGGGAGCTCTGTACAGGTCTTGAGGCTCATCAACTCCCCAGGCAAGAAGCCCTAGATGGCACTATGTACCCCAAGATGTATAGCCAAGAACGTAATAACAAGAAGCTAATTCAAACCCATCTACAGCACTTCCCTGCACAGCTTGGGACTAAGGCTTGGAGACTGTCATCTCCTATGGATGCTTATGACTCCTACTCTGAAATGCAGATTTTGACCTGCTGATAGTAGTAAATATAATGCTTAATTAATTAATGCTTTGAAGGCAGCCCTGGAAGCCTACAGTGTTATGACTTTAAAGAGGAGGGGAATTGATAAGCAGCCTATACTGGTGATGATACATGGGAGTAAGGGAGTGCTTGATTCTGAGCCCAGGGAGATGTGGCAAGGCAAGCAGCTTAGGGCAGAATAAAGCTTTCAATCCTGAAACAAATAGACAAGTATGCATAGGACCTCCTGATGTAATTTTATGAAGCAGACCAAGCTCTTCCAGCCAAAAACATACGGCTAAAATGATGTAATTTCTTTATCTGTATATTGGTATAATGGTGATGCCTCATTCTCCCTCTCAGTAGTACCATCCCGCTTGTGCCTTGAGTTCCTGGCTTTTTTAAAAAGTGCCTAAAATGTCTGTTACCAAAGTAAGTGGGGTTAATAGGAAAACACAACACAAAGCAAAACAGCCCACTCCCCTTTTCATATGAGATAAGCCTTGACAAGTAAAGTGTATTTGTGTAATGATAGGGCCAAGAGGCCCCAGGCAAGATCAGGCACTGCTGCACTTGGTTCTGTATATACATTTAAGCACCAATGGAACATTAAAATGTAGTATTTTATAGGTGTTCTTATTTGAAATATAGTTTAAATCTACTGTTTCCTGAGATAACATGTAAAAAATTTATTACTTGGAGATCTGTTTGGTTTGATTTTTCTAATGAGAAATGGCTGATGTTGCTCCATAAAAATCTAGCTCATCTCCTGATAACCCTGAGTATATAAACAAACCACAGTGTCCGGCAGAAACAACGACTCTCCATAATAGAAGTGGAAGTTGTCATTTAACACAGTCATGCTCAGTGCAGGAGCAAGCAGCAGATAGCGGTGTTTACAGATTATCCAACATTTATAACACCTAGTAAAAATGACCAGCCCTTCCAGATTCAAAACATTAGTGAGAACGTGAAGAATAGCAAGAAAAGCTACTTAGTCTGTTTGCATATAATAGAATACAAACAATCCAAGGACAAAACAATCATGCTCATTTATTACTGTGCTTGATGATTAATAAAACACTCCTTGTAGTCACATTGTAGAAGCTGTGAGAGCTTTGCAGGCACTGATTAATTAAGAGAGTAATATTGTTAGACCCATTTTACAGAGTAATTAGGGTGCATGTACGGTGATCCTGTTGAATTCAGTATCAATACACAGAGACCAAGATTTTGTTTTCATGACTACAAGCTAAAACCTGGGCTCCAGAGAGTCGAAACAAGCATCTGTATGAGCAGCCTGAATTTCAGAAGTCCTGGGAACTTCTCAGCTATTTAATGATTTTGCATTCTGGCTCTATTGTCTTCCTTTTAAAACTATCAGTCAAGATACCTCCTCTTCTACCTGTCTGCATCCCAGTTTCACAGTGTAAGAAAAAGGGATATTTGGGCAAAATTGCAGGCTATGAAGTTAAAACGGAGAAAAATATTTTTATTATTATTGCTCGAATTCTGTGCAACTTACTGTCACAAGAGATTGTTGAAACTAAGAGCTTAGCGGGATTAGAATAGGACTGGGAATATGCATGGATAGCTAAGTGAGGATACGGTTACAATAATGAAGTTTAAAAATAAAGACAAATATCCTCTAGAGCTTTGAAGTAGTTACAAAAGTGTCCTATTTCAAAGCAAGCCAGTGTTTAACAAATGAGGGCTCTGCTGCCAGAACTGCCTGTTCTGGATCGCTGGTTTGCTGTGGGAAGCAGTGGCAGTGCAGGTAAGCAGCGAGGGAACTGGTGGCTTGTCCCGCTCCGGCATGTCCCAGAGGAGACCTCGCTCCTGCCTGCCCAAAGACTTGTGATTTCGGGCTGCTGGTGTGGGCAGGACGTCACTGGCTGTCAGTGGGTACCTCCTTGTGCAGGGCAGCTTCTTCAGAAGATCTCGATGAATTACTCTCCGACCAGAAGTAGACCCAGGAACATGTGTGTCGCAGGGATTCTAGGCAGAATCGTCTTTTCAGGAATCTGTATGTACTCTGGCAGCTGTAACTTTTCACTGGGAAAATAAATCAAGAATTAAAATATTTTTCTTCCAGTGCATCTCCTCTGTAAGAGAGATCAGTTGGCCTTAATTATAAACTGAATTACAGCTGCAGGCAATCTTGATATTTCTTTGGGAGCTCGACTCATGAGAGATGTGGCACCATGCTGGATTTTTTGGTCTGAAAGTTTGCGATTGTTTTGGACAGTCAATAACTTAAATGAAAAAGTATGGTCTTTGTCAGGCCATTGAATAAAAAATGTGCTGTGATGCTATTTAACTGTTTATTTAACTGATGATTAGTTTTGGTGAGTGAAGTGAAAGGGCAGTGCTAACTTTATGCAGATGAACAAGAAGAAAAAAATGAAAGGGAAAGTAAGTATCGGTGAAAGATGTTTCTGGCTGCCTTTCAATTCCAAACTGGGCTAATTCTACCTTCTGAAAAGAAGATAATTTCCACGTTTCTGTAATTGGGAACACATAATTGAAGTTATTTTCTCTCAGAGAGAAAAAGCTTCTTCTACAACATTTGCAAATGGACAAGAAAAATGACCACATACAGTACACTCTGAATGATGGTGCATTCATCACAGCATCATCTTCAGATGTCTTTGCAGATTTTGTGCTGTGGTTTTTACCCATTCAGGTAAAAATTTATATGTGGATGGGCAAGGTTCATGTTGGTGGCTGCACCTCACTAACTGCAGAGCTCCCTTTTCTGGGCAGCCATTAGAGACAGCTGATTACCAGTGAGGTCTGGAGTAGAAAACATGCGCCAGAGAAGCACTGAAACAAGTATCAACTTTGTGTACCAAAATAATTATGCAGTGATTCCACGCGACTGCTTCTTCTGACCTGGCTTTTTAGGAACTGAACTTTAATGAGGAAGATGAGCCAGATGTTGTTGCAGCGCTTTGAGAGTGGCACAAGTGATTAACTCACTTCCTTTCGTTTGTAGCATGAACATATTTTCTGCCACGGGGTTTAACCCTGGGAATGCTGGCATTTTCCTAGATATCCCATTAACTAAGCATGCAGGACAGTGTTTCTTAATGAATGCATTTGCATCTGCCCATGTGACTGCAATCATCATGCTCTTCCCTGAGGTTGCTTGGTATTTGAAGGCAGTAGCAAGGGTTGGACTCAAGTGCTCCCGCTTCCAAAGCATGGTCCCTCCTGCTGGCTTTTTGCTGACTAAGGCTCTTTTCCATGCTCATGGGTCATTTTATCATCCCTCATGTTGCTGGGATTAGCCAGACAGAGTGATGCTCAGAGGATTTGGGAGGCCATGTTGCAATTCCCCAGCTTTGACCTGTCTGTAGCTCAGAAATACATATTTGTGTGCATCGAGGCATCATGGAGAAAAGAGAATGCATGAAGATAACTGTGGTAGATTAGACAGCAAATTGGATTTCTAGACAGCCTTGATTGTTGTACAGATCAGGAGAAAATAGAGGAAGTTTAATAACAACAACACAACTCTGTTTTGTAAGGAAAGCCAGAGTTATATTTTTTCCCTGACCTAACAAAGGAGGAGGAAGGAAACCGTTTTGCTGAAACAGGCATTTTAGATTGGACTAAGGATACACTTTTCTCTCTACGTTTGTGTGCGTGCGTGTCCCAGCAAACTCAACAGCATGTTCATATGCATGAAATGCATTTTCCTGGAGGCACATAGTCAGCATGTGCCATGCGAGGAGGAAAAAGATGTGCCTAGCACTGCTTAAATGTTGGTCAGAAAGGGATAGCGTTTTAGTAAAAATAAGTTAAAGCGTCTCATAACATTGTGGTTGGTATTTGTTATTTTTGCTGACATTGGGTACTGGATAAGAAATCTGCCTGGTTTGGAAAAGTGCAATGTAGATAAAATACGAGAGCAGCCTATTTATTGTGTGTATGAGGCAACGTGGCCTCCAAAACCAGAGAAAGTCAGACAGAACTGAAAATCTGCAGATTTTGGTCTTTCATTTTAAATGGCACAGCCCAAGTCCTTACTGAAGCGGGCACAAGCGGGCCCCTGATTGGGAGGTGTCAGAAGCCGGCGTGGAAGAGAGGGAGAAGCATCATACCCTGCCTGCCCAGGGTGTCCTGCCGAAGCCTGGCTGGCAGAGGCCTGCAGATGCAGTGGCTTTGGGTCAGAGAGTGGCTGGTGCAGGTCTGCAACGCTGAGTCCAGCCCCGGCGGGCTGTGTGCGAGGCTGAAGATGTGGGGCTCGCAGCAGCCTGGCCTTAGAGCCCACATGTGGTGATGGGCAAATCGCTTCAGCTCCATGCATCTCGCTTCCCTTTTCTGTGAACAGACAGCAGCTTGTGCTTTCTGTTTTGGTCCATTTATATTATAGTCCATTTATATTATAAGGCCCGAGGGTAAAAGCAGTGTTTCAGATTATGTGTTGACAGAGCCCAGCAGAAAGGCTGGAGCATGGCGCTTCCACGTGTTCGTGCCGCACTGGTGATTGCTAACGGGGGAAATACAGGGATGGGGGCATCATCAGCTTTATGCTGTACTGTCTTCTCTGTGCAAAGTTTAGGGAAGAAGTCTCAGTCGATGGGGTGGCAATGGTCATTCCTTTCTGCATGGAAACTGAAATAGGTACAAGAGATGGAATAATATTTTAAGAGGCTCAGTTGCCAGATTGATTTCTCAAACTAATAAAACCTTGGCTGCACTTGTTGTGTTAAAATACATGTTCAGATGAGATTCATGATCAGCTCTTAGGAACAAGAGACCAGAGGAAAAAAATAGGTTGTTCCAAGATTAAATGCTTTACATTTGGCACCTTTAATTGGCTTATTAATAAACTTTTTTTTTTAGGGTTATGCTATTTATTTTATTTCTAATGAAATAGTTGTCAACTAGCCTTCTAAAAACAGCCACAAAGCACTGGCCAAGGGCGTCTGGGTGTGATGGGTCAAGTACCTGGCTCTGAAACTCCTAGTCGTATGAGTGGCCTTATCCCCACCAAAATGATATATCCCACAGAGATGGCACTTACGTGACTTAGAAAGCAAATGCGAGTCCTGTGCACCATACAGGCCTGTCTCCCCATATGAAAAAATAAGTCATGGTAACCCAAACACATCAGCGTGGTTGCATTTGTACAACAGAGTGTACTGAGCTGTGTGCAGATGTTCAGGATTTCCAGATGTTCAACAGTTTCCTCAGAACAACTGCTAGGCATCCAGAAATCCTGGACAAATCCACAAAATCCTTGAATATTGCTCAGAAAAAAATCCCTGAGCAGAAAAAGAAAACGTCTCTGGGAAAACCTGAATGTATGGTAGGTCCAATCTATATTCTCAGTCAGGGAGGCTGAACGTACGGCAAATAGACCTCGCACAGCCCTCCAGGGAAATTCATCCAGCCTGGGGCTTATTCCAGGTGCCCTTTCTTCCAGGGGACCATGCCACTCATCTCCCTTGTGCACTGCTGCTACTCTGTTAAGAGAGCAATTGGCGGGCAGGCAGCGGGCGCAACTGCTGTATTGTGTATGCACGGCAAATCCAGCACTTCCAGGGAGTGCAGTCATGCTGCAGTGCTCATGGGTGCAGCGCCTGTGACATAGATCAGGTCAACAAGCGAGGGAGGTGATGGTGTACAGCTTAGCATGAGCCCTAGAAAAATAAATATGACAAGGTCAGGAACATGCAAGTGTTTGGTTTCTGGGAGTGGATGATTGAAGTATTATTGCTAAGCGCCGTTCTGAGACCTTCTCTACATTGATTGATGTCTCATTTGAAATCTCCTTCTTGCCTGAAAGAAAAAAGCGTGAAAGCATTTAGTTAATTCTCTTGCAGTGCTTTAAAGCTGCTGTTCTCTGTTGAACATGACTGGCTCAGTAAAGATTCATCATGTCAGATGTAGTCTCTCTAAGCCAGATAGAGGTGGCCGATGTATTGTTTCTCCAGTGATTTTACATTTTCTTCCCATTTAAATAGGTATGGCGCATGGAAGAATGCTTCCTTGTAGACTAAGGCTCATAAGTTTCATATCTAAGGTCCAATCCTTGATGAAGGCAGCAATTAATCAATGAAATCACTTGCTTTACTGAAATGCTGCATTTCATAAATAAGTTAGTTTTCGCATGCAGGTCTTTCAAGAAAGCAGTGCACGCAAGGAAAGCTGGTGTCAGCGTTTTTTAATCCTGAAGTGACTGAGTTTCTCATTATGGACACCAAACTTAGCTTCTTCTAAGAAACTTCTAGGCATGAGACTATTTCTGTGCTTCTCAAAATATGCCCGTGCTTCTGCTGTTTTCCAGGGAGAAGACTCACTGAGACAGACTGCAAATACTGCATGCCAGCTGTTAGCATATGAAGGCCAAGAGGTCTCAGCTTCTAAGCACATACTAAAACCTTTGTATCCCCAGTACTAAAAATCTGTGGTCCAGCTCCTGCTCTCACTAATGTTAACAGCAGGATTTGTGTCAAAACAAACAGGAAGAGAATATAACTAGAAGCTCGGGATTATCTGTCTTTGTCCATATACTCCACCACTGTAGGAATGATTGTTCTAGCATCTTTTATATTGCGTTGTTAAGTGATGGAAGCTTTTGCCAAATACAAATTGAAATGCTTCCAAAGCCTTTTTCAGTGTTGGAAAATGTTTGTATCAAGTTATCCTTGGAATAATTTTTTCCTTTATTTATTATTATGTGCTATCCAGTAGACACCTAATTATGAGGCACAGAATACTTCTCATTCTAGGAGGATATATAGCACTTCACTGCATGTTTTTAGGAGTCCGTTTTCATTACATTAAATGAGATGTTTACTTGCATGACTCCCTTGGGTTTTAAAAAAAGCAAAAATAAGACAAAAAATGAAGTTCAACACTGAGCAGCCAATAGACCCTCTTACCATGGGTGAATGCTTTTATACCACATCACAGACTGTTTGTCCTTTTTTTTTCAGAGTGGGTATCCAAGCTCTGGACCCACATCAAGCACTCCTGCCTTCAGGCCTGAGGATGAGCTGGAACATCTGACCAAGAAAATGCTGTATGACATGGAGAATCCTCCCTCTGATGACTACTTTGGTGAGCAGTGCCACGTCACAAGTGTCCATAGCCCCTTTCCGTGTTTACTAGGTTCAGTAATGGGGAGGCCTGGCAGCTACACTGTTAATGTAGTGACGTTCATATTGATGGATTTGCTTTCCATGCTTGGGCTGAAAGTGTAATCATCCATAGGAATTCCTCTGTAATTTCAGCATAAATCTCATGCTCACTTGCTGTATGTTTATAGTCTTTCTGGTTATAACGTTGAATTTTTCAATGTCTGGTTCATTTTCACACCATCTGTCCCCAGCTTCTAGGCTACCAGGCTGAATTCAGGTGTGGTGTGCCGTCTTGCCCGCCTGCCCCTTCCCTTCTCATTGCAGCTGTAAAAAACCTGGCAGCGTAAGTGTGTTCTGCTCCCAAGGCATGGATGTTCATTTCCTGTATGCTGGCATAGATGACAAGGAAATCCATTTTGAGTCAATCAGGTTGGTTTTACATAGGGACCTGTTAGCCCAGAACTGGGTCCAATAGGTACGAGGAAGACAAATCTGAACTGATTGGCTCATAACCATGTCATGTTCCTTGCCTGGAAAAAGATAAGCAGGTAATTTCCTTTTTAAGTGGTATAGAACAGAATTATCTCAGGCATCTATAGGTGTAAAATATATATCTTGCCTTTATATAAAACACAGGTGATACGGCGTCTGAACTCTGCATTAAAGTCAAGAGCCTTGGGCACATTTGATGCATCTTGTCTGTATGCTTAGTTTCTGACAGGCTTGGGTGATAGTGTTGTTAGGAAACAAACTGCTGTAGTTTGTAGAGTTAAAGACTGGGGTAGGCCATTCATTTTGTGTTCTTTAGCTTCCTTTACTTCATCATTTCTTAAAAACTTTATTTTGATTGCCCCCTAGGTCTATTTGCTATAGATTTTAGTTGGACCAAAACATTTCTGGCTTAAAGAAACTTTTGTGGTTTGGTTTAATCAGAAAGCAGGTGGGACTGAGGTTTCACTAATAAACAAGGCTTTTACAGTGACAAGGATCTGATTACCTGAGGAGGTCAAGATGTTCTCATCAAACAAACATTGCCCTTGTAGATGGGGTTGATACCAGTCCGCATTCTCCATCAGTACCTTCTACCTTCTATGGTCTCCACCCTCACAGCCAAAATGTCTTCTCTGTAAACATTGATAGTCATCAGATCTGAGGTGTGAGCAAGAATGACTAACTGAAGAGAGGACAACCAGAGAGCATTTTCTGTGCTGCTGCATTTGACTTCATCTCTGCCCATATCCATTTGTGTTTACTCTCTGATGTTTTAAAAGCGAAGCACCAACCAAACAAACGTAACATGTATTTAGCCATTAGCGTGGGCGGGCAAGAGGGAGAAACCTTTTTCCCGCTCCCTTCAGGCAAATGGCTGAAGCCCTGAAGCATGAGATTTGATTACAGTAATTTTCTTAATGAAGAGCTCTGAGTGGCAGGAGCTGGTTGATGGACCAAAGCCCACCCAGTTCTCCTCATAGCCCAAGAAGGTAGGCAGGTGAACAAAGAACTTGGAGATTCACAGGATCCAAGGTCAGAAAGGACCTTGCCATTGTACTGCCTAATGTCCTACTCTCAGTTTCTCCCAGAAACATGATTGAATCATGACTTAAAAAAAAAAAATCTAATCTTATCTTAAAGACTTCAAGCAATGGTGAGTCAACCACCTACCCTGATAAGCTGTTCTAGTGATTAATTTTCCTCACAGCTCAGAAATTGCTTCCTGAAGTGGAGCTTTAGTTTTGTTTAGCACTTGTATTTATGAAGCTGAAATGCTCGGGTTTTGCAGACTAATACTGTATCACTAAGATGGCTCTGCTCTGTTTGAGAGTGTGGTGCATCAAAGTTTTTTCATCCAAAAGGGATGCATAGCTCAAAGGGTTGGAACAAAAAGTCTCTCGACGTTAGGTCATCAATTTGGCTATCAGATGGGAGTTCAGACCAATGCCATGCGAATAGCTCTTAATTCAGCAGGAGACAAGAAAATGGAAAGGAGGCTCCAGAGCATTCAGAAATTTTGCCAGTGTTGTTTATATAAGCGGTAGCATAATCAAAGATGGAATAATCATGCATGATGCAAGCTGGAAGATGAAAACCAAACACTAACCCTAGTCCTACCTTGGGCAGGTGATGTTTAATTACAAGCTGCACCTGATTGATTTTCTAATTGCACTGAGTCTATGCCACTGAAGGTCATCTCTGAAGTGTTGTCCAGCCTTGGCATTTTTGATGTGCAGAAGAACCATATGCTGGGCTGAACTCCTCCTCAGCTCTCTAAACATGCTGTGCCCTGTGCAGCCATTTGGGAGACACGGTCACAACTAATTATATACCTACCAAGAAAAACATAAAACAAAACCAGCAGTTCTGGAGCACAACTGCTTGTTATGGTTGGATAAAATCAAAGAGGTGGGCTGCCCTCATCCTCCTACGTTTGTTCCAGCCCAAGCTACCCCCAGAGGAAGATCGTCTCTGGAGTCACAGTGGATGAGGCTTTTTGATACGGCAGTGCAGGCCGGGAGTTTTGTACTAATTCTGGCTATGTCAGAGCTAAATACCCATCTACTTGAGCTGTCAGCCAGTGCCTTTCAGTAACTTCATGCTCATGTGGAAAGAACAAATTAAGTGTGGGAGGAAAAAAAGTCTTTCAACTTTGGTTAACTATCTCAACCAATATCTCTGCCTTTGTTCTTTATTTGTTCAGCATGGGAGCATGGATTGTACAAGATTCATATGGCACATTGATCAAATAATCAGAAAAAGGACAAATGGTCAGAGACATTGACTCTGATTTGCATTAAATACCTTCTGCCTGAGGTCTAAATGCCATGGTAATTGTAGCGTACCAGATAGCTGTCAGCTAATCACTTTTATTAGTTTGAATTTAGAAAACTGGATTTCAGCGTATTAAAAGTTGGTTAAGAGCAGATAGGTTTTGAATTGAGGAATCTAATTAACCTTGCTAGAAAGCTGCAAGGCGTTATATTAAGTCATGAAAATAATTTGTTGGAATAATTACATTTGAACTGTCAGGCTGGAGAAAGGTCATTTTATTTGGCCCGTCAGCACTCTGGGATCTTTTCTGTAACCATCTTCCTTCTGCAGTTTCACTTGCCATATCTCTGGTTTTCGATCAAGCCATCTTGATTCTGGAGTCAGCGTGGGCAGAATGGAGCTTCCTGGGGAGGGAAGAGGAGTAGGAGCCACTAAAGTTGTCTCTTTGCCCTGGAAATGCTGGATGGTACTGCTGGCAGACCGGGTGAGCTGAGTTCAGGAGCAGGACAGCCAGCACTTCCATCAGGTCTGTGCTCACTACACCTTTCAGCAGCTTCCCTAGGTGGAAATTACTGAAGGTGGTTTCAGAGTCGGAGGAACTGTTCTAGCCAGTGATCGCTTAGGCGAGCACACACAGCTGGCAGCACGGCATGGTTTGCACTGCGTTCCCGGAGAGCCCGGGTGCATGGTGAGAGCCAGAAGCAGCATGCTGGAGACACACTTTGGAGCTGCAAGATCACAGTTTGCAGCTGTTTGTTGCCTAGACTTCCCACAGCAGCACGATCCAGTCACTGGGAAATCCTCTAGCTGCCATTGGCAAGGCAGTGCTTAAACATGGAAATATCATCACTAAGCATAATAATTAAAAAACCACCGAATTTTTAGGAGTTAAACATGCATGCTGGGTATTCTGCCTAACTTTGTTTTGTTGAAAGGCCACACTACCATACTAAGTCTAAGCACCCCGATCTTTGGTGTATGTCCCTTCCTACCCTCCTGTAGGTTATGAGGTGACTTATGAAGTGCCTTCTCCTGGGAAGTCCTTGGCAGGTCAGCAAATTGAAGTCTCTTAAGTCTAAGCTACTCTTCCTTCTTTGCTGCTGATTCAGTTGCTGATCTGTGGTAGTTGGCTGTCTTTAATCAAATCCCTTTTTATTAGAAAGGATTCCTGAATGTGTTATGCACTGTGCAGTAGGAATGGTTTCTCTCTGTCACAGCCCTCCCCATTGATAAATGTGCTATTGTAGATAAGCATGTCTGATTTGTTGAAAAAAAAAGAATACTTTGTGGAGTGGAGATTGGATAACGTTGGAGGAGTGGAAATGGATATTTACAGGAGATTAGGATGAAACTATCAAAATTGTTTGTTGGCCACCATGGGAAATTAAAGCCCTTCATTTTGCATTAAAAAAACCAAAATCCACATACACAAAGATCACAACTGTTCTGGACCACCTTTTCAAGTCTCATAGAAAGAAATGGCTTCTGGCAGCTTATCAGTCTCTATCACCATGCAGACAGTGCTGATTAAGACTGGAAAAGTGCCATCGGGGCCCCTCATCTCCTGTTGCCTTCTGGACTATGTCCTGGCTGAGTCACTCCCCACAGCAGAGGAGTTTCCCTGACTGGTGGGAAGAAACTTTCATTGGTATTTTACCGTAAGCGCTCAGAGCTACCAAAGGAACCACCAGTTTTATGTATTTGATAACGTAGCAGTCTCCTTTTGTAGTTCCAGTGTGCTGTAGGGATGCACATGGGGAGGAGAGAGGTACTAAGATGGTCCTGTTGAAAATACTCAGTTTGTGCAATAAAGGGACCTTGATTTGTCTCAGAGCTGATAATTCAGGAAATGAAGTTTTCTTCTGTGTATTTGCTGGATGCCCTGACTTTGACAAGGGGAGAGTTGGTGCAGAGTTAGGCTGAGGAGCAAGGCCAACAAGCAGGATGCTTGACTTCCTTTTCTGCTTCTCATCCTGACCTCTTGCGAGACCTGTGGCAGACCATTTTACCTTTCCAAACTCCCTTTTTTCCCCTTTCACCCTATTTGCAGGGCACTTAAATCTGCGTAGTCCTTCAGACAGGAGCTGATTAACAGCAGTTGTATGAGCTCCCCCCATGGCGAAGCCTTCATCTCCAATGGTTCTTTGAGATGCTGTGTCACAGTTAAGACTAAAGAATGATAAGTGGCACCAGTTTTGAATCTGTCAAGTCTCTGTCAACTTTTCCACTCACTGGCTTTGCGTCTCTATTAGCCTTCCATTCATAAGCTAAAAATCCTTCACTAGGACCAGAGACCTGGAGTCCAAACGGTGTCAAAGGTGTTCCCTAATTTTATTTCTTGAGAGGCAGGACATGGGTTAGCAGGTAGCAGTCCAAGTAAGATATGGGAGAGAGTGTGGTAGAGTCATAGAAGCTTCAGATGAGGAGGCACACTAGGTTGTCCAGGTACGGCTTCCTTCAGTTCATGGTGTCTTTGTTTCCTTTGACGTGGATTTGTGCACTGAATAGTTCTGATGTCTCTAAATTGAACATGTTCTGCATTGCATTTCAGTTTTCGTCAGGCATTTCCATAGCCTCTAAGAGGCTCAGGTAGCCTCTTAGGTTCATCTGAATTGCCACCAGAAAAAGCAAATGAAAGTTGTCATATCGTGCCTGTATTCCTAGGTCTCTTCTGAAAAGGTTATCATTAAAAGATGCAGCTTATTATTACAAGACCATAATTACATCGTAATTTTGCCATGTAATGTGGTGTGTCATCATGCCTTTTGTTTAAAAGCAGGGTTTCTGGTGCAAGATAGCATACGTCCTCATCTGAACAACATCTGGGTCAGAAAATAGTAGGTTAGATTTTCAACAACTGATGAGCCGACAGTCATTTTCTGTTATGTAACCGCTCACAAAAGCAGGAAGAACAGACCTATAATGGGGACCCTTTTCTCCATTGTAGTTCAAGTTTTTATTTTTTATGTTCAAGCCATATTCCAGCATTTGCGCACAGGCTACAAAGGCTGGGAGCAGCCTGCACTCAGGGAGGTCATAGTGCGTACCGTCAACATCCAGATGCCCTCTTGTGGCCTGCCGCAAGGGGAGTCACCCTCCCTCTGCTCCCCAGGGGCTTTAATTACCCTCGTAAATGGCTTTCAGAGCCTGTTTCTTCAGTCTCACTTCTCTCAATGCTTGCCACCCCCGTCTAGCTTTCTTTCAGGGAGTCCTGTGACTGCCAGCATCCTTGCACCGCAAGTGCAGGTAGAGTTTGGAGAGCAAATTTATAAGGATAGTCTCAAGGCAACCTACAGGGTGAATTTTGACCCACAGTTCCAAAGTGGGAAGAGAAAAAGAGGAGGCCGGTGAGTGGTTGGAGAGCAAAATATACCATGTCTACATGCATTTGTCTCCAGCCATGAGAAAGGCAAGAGAAAACAGGGACGCAGAGGCTGTGAGCTGGTTTAAGTTGCTTTTCAGCATTTGAAGGACTGTGTAAATGGATGCAAAAGTTTGATGCTTCCTGCTATTGATGCGATCGACATTCTACTCTGCAGTAATTCTGGGAAAAATGCTTTGTGAAGCTAAGCACCTAGATCTTTTTATGCCAGGGATCTTAGTCTTATAAAGCCTTGAGTGCACATCTCTTAATGAAGATCAAGCAGATGTAGCAGTCAGGAATGAGGGAAGGTTGCACTCCTGTAAGCCCTTGAGCACCTGGTACCCACATGTGCCAGGAGGCACGTTCCCTTTTTCCTCCTCTTATTCACACAAGAGTGGACAAGACTTTGCATCATGAGTGTTTCTGAAGCACAGTCTCTTCAGAGACCAGCACTGCTTCACAGATGTGATCTAAATCTTGCATCAAAACCAAAATTAGCCTTTGTTACTGTAGGTGATAAAATGCCAGCTGGAACAGGTAGCAAGCAGCATGACTTCCTTGGTGTTTTTAAGTCCCTGATTTAGCTTGAATTGCTGGCAGTCGACCTAGACGTATTTTTACTTTTAAACAGAACTGATTCTCCGTTGATGAATGGAGAATAAGTGCAGAGTACCAAGCTAGCATTTTAGCAAAGGGATTTCCATGATCACCTGTGTGCTGTGAAAGAAAGGTGGGTTTCAGGCCATGAGTGGAATTAGGTTTGTCCCAACAGTCAGTAAATGAAAGCTGACAATTTCCTGCTGTCTTTTAAGAGGAGTGAAATGTGATAATGAAATATCAGGGATGTGTCTTTCTAAAGTACAGCAGTATTCTACAGGATTCTTCAGTATGTTTAAAAATGAACATATCCATGGAAAAAAATTAATCCATGAGGGTGGTAGATATTTCTTATGTTGTGATAGGGCCCTTAGTGTGCTAGAAGCTGTAGAAATGGATAGCAAAGCTCAGCCTCCTTCTGAAAAGACTTCGGACAATCATGAGGCTACTAGCCAAACCGCCAAAAATTAATAGTCCTACATGAAAACAAAGTAAATCTTTCTACCTTTATTTGAGAAGCAGTTCAAAGAGAATCCAGCTTGTTCATGATAAACTTACATGGCCAAAGTAAACTCTCTATGGACTGAAATGGCTGAAGAATTGATAATGAGCCATCAAATCTTTGGCTGCAGGTCATTAGTCCGTAGCTAACTCAGGTCATTAAGAAGCGAAAGTGTGACCTACCTCATGGCTGTTTCCTGCCCCACATGAAATGAGTTGGCTGGTCTCAGGGGGGTTCTCTGTGGGTACGTCATCACCTCACTAAAAACCATAAATTGTGGCACCCAGAGGACCCCTGGTTGGGAATCTCCTCGAGGAGGCCAGGAGGTGGAGGCAGACTGTTAGTCTAGGCACATGTGGGATGGAGAAGGTTTGTTCTCCCTCTCCTCCTGTTAGATCTGTTTTATGGAGATGAGTGAAACCAGGAGTTTCCATCCAGGATTTCATAAGCACTAAATTCTCACGCACAGGTATTTTCAGAGGGGGTGTATGTATGTGTGTCTATGAATGAGTGAGAATGCTTTTCTGGATTATAGTTTTATAGAAATAATTTTCACTTCAGATAGAACTTTGGAGTGTTTTAAGCCTCAAGACATTCTTTTTTTGGTCATAACTTTTGGCTAAGTTGTGGAGAGAGATACGGGCAGTCAGTTTTGGAGCTGGAGTTAGAAACCACACTTCCAGCTGTGCAGTCCTGGACAAATCTTTGTCCTAGTAAAATGAAAACAGTTTAATTTCTCTTTGTTTTGAGTTAGTTATGCACATGACCTGGGATAAATGAACCCTATTTTTGCTTTTTTAAAACTGAAAACAGCTCACCTATTGTTTGAAGCTGGTTGCACTAAATTTGCAGTTGCGTCCGTGTTATTTTATGGCTCGTATGTACTGCAGTAACATCTAAGGCCTGCTAGCAAGACTGTGGTCACGCTGCACTATGTGCAAATTAAACATGAAGTAGGAAACAGTGTGCATCCCTCAGATCCCAAACTGAAAATACAGCAAGGACCAGGAAATTATTATCGTCCTTAATTTACAAACGAGGGGCTGACTGGCAGCGTTTAGATGACTCACCCAGTCATGCAGAGAACCAGTAGCAAAGTGGGAATTGAGCCTAGAATTCCTTCGAGTCCCGTGCCTTACCCACAGGTGTGGCCACACTCTTAATTTTATGTGAAAATCAACAAAATGGACTCGTGAGCCTTGTCTGATGAGAAATCACAACCGGTCTGAAGGCTCTTCCCAGCATTTGGATCACAAGCCCTATTTTCCAGGGTTAACAACATGGCTGTGAAAATAAGAAAGGGGGAAAAAAGCGCTCCGGGATCACACTTAGTAATTTTAACTTCTGTTAATATAATGTACTCACTAATGCTATCACACTTCAGCATTTAGATAGTTCAAGGCTATTAGGAAAATTGATAATTCACCATAGTAATCTGTTACTTTCCAGTCTAGCAATCACCGTTCCACAGGGGGGGTGGGAGGGTACAGTGTGGCATTTGTTTTTTCTTCTTCTGGTAGCATTTGTCTCATGCTGTCTTTTTTGATATGGTGGTTTGTCTCTTGCCAGTAACTTTTGGGGGTATTTTGAGTGTCATTTGAAGTTTAGTTGGGGGGAAAGGCCAGATTTTATCTGAGAGTGAAATGTGGTAAAAAAAGAATTAAACGGGGCTGTCTCATTTGCTGAGTGTTCTCCTCCAGCCTGTTCTCTTCTGATGGAAACGCATCAAACCTGTTTGGTTTTTTCTTTTCTTTTCTTTTTTTTTTTTTAAGGAATCGCTTTGACTCAGATTGTGTGAGATGAATCATAACCCACTTTCTCATCTGAGATGTGCAAAAAAAAAAAAAATTCCAGCTCTGCTGTCAATGTCAGCATAATCAATATAGAGTGTTTCTCGGTGGTGCAAAGAGGTAGGGGAGGATTAAAAGAATGAAAAGAATCAAAAGTAGCCAAACTTTCCTGCTGCTTTTAGTGAGCTGCACTGTTTTCATGTCTGCAAATGCACCTTGCTGTTCATCATGTCATCTTGGACACGAACACAGTTTTCACATCTCTGGCTACAACCCAAGTTCACAACCGGTGCTCAAAAGTTAGGAGGCTGTCATCCCAAACTGGCAGGCAGATCACAAGAAGCCATCCCTGGCAGACATTTGGGATGCTACCAGCAGCTGAGAGTAAACCTGTTTCGACTTGTGAAACTTGCTGTTAAGATGTCACCTGCCTGGACTGTGCCAGCGCAGATTTTGTCAGCTGATTAGGAGAGTGTGGCAAAGCACCGTCCCTGTCCTGTGGCCCTGCCTGAGCCAGCCCCGTTGAGGGAAATGGAAAACTTCAATAGCAATAGGATTGCTGTGGGCGCAAACCGGAGATGGGAGACCACATCTGATACCTCATCACCAGCTTTCATTTATGAACTTGCTCATTTGCATTTATTTTTCCTTTTTTTTTCTTGTGTGTCTGCCAAGGCATACAGAGAGATGTAGAAAAAGTTACCTCTGGTAGTGTGAGCTAAGACTGAGAGCTTAACCCCTGAAAAACTATGTTCACAGCACCAGGGTCAAAAGGGGACAGCACAGGTAGGTGTATGAGTTTTAACGGTTGATGAAATTAATCTCCGCATGGAGCACAGTGGTTCATTAAAACACTGAGGCAGTGACACCTTTGTAGAGAGTTTAGAGGTGTGGGTGCAACCATCTTCCAAAGCATAAGACACTGTCCACAGCTAAAGACAGGCACCTGGACTTGGGATGTGAATGATTTTCTCTCGTAGGTCCTTCCAAATTACTGTCCCAGCCACGCTAAACTATTTGTTTAAAGTTGTGAATCAGGCTGTATTCAGTTAGCAGCAGTGTTCAGCTTTAATATACAATTTCCTCAACAAATTCTGGTTCCAGACAATATCTTGAGAGGTTAATAACCTACTATCTACTAAGCACGTGTTCCGATTCTGTCTGTGCTGTCAGGGGCAGACCGGGCAGATGATGTGCAGCATTTTATGTGAGGGCGGGTTGGAAGTAGGGAAAGTTTTTATGGAGGTTTTGGTTGGGTTTGTTGTCATTTAAAATTACACTCTGAAAAAAACCAGCTTTTAAAATGCCACTATTTCCTCATTATCTGCTTGCCCTGAAAGGCAAGTGAATTCAGCTGCTGGCTTCCAAAAAGCCTGCAGAAAGCCCGAAGTCTTTTACCTTGAGTTTTCTCTTGTGTTGGTGAATGGATGGGACATGACAATGCTGACTTTCCACCTCTTTTTAATGCAGGGATTATTTGTGATCACATGAGCTAAGGAATTGTGTCTGGCTGAGCTTTCCTGGAGGGAGACATTTGGAAGGGATGCTAATGTGGGTCATTTATGCTCTGCAGAAGACTATCATGTGCAGTCAGCTCTTCTGAACAAGGAAGTCCTAGCGATCGTCATTGCCAGCGTGGAGCTAATTCTGGTCATGTGTTCTCGTTGTCATCTCCATAAGCTGGGCAGCTGCTTCTCATTTCTGTCCCATGGCTGAAATTACTGAGAATCCTAAAATGCATTTATATATGTGTGTATGCATATGTATATAGTGCAGGATGCTGCATGGACCCTGGATCTAATGGCATTCCCTTCTTTCCCATTCTCCATCTCAACATCTCGCATCAACTGATCCAGCTTTCAATGCCTACATGGTCTTGTGAAGGGTGACTATCTCCAGTGTTGGCAAATCCAATGTGTGTGTTTAGAGGAAGGAAGAAGGCGTGGAGGGAGGACAGGACTGGAGAGGGTATGGCTGCAATAAGAGTGGATGTTTGAGTGGGACATTTTTAGGTATTCCATCATTTATCTGTATCTGTCTAAAAACATTGGCTTCTTCTAAAGATAAAATGGCAAAGCACAGGCTTCAGCGTGCCATGCTTGTATAATTCTCTTAGGCCACTACTGATGCTGAAACAACCACAACCTCTTATTCTATGTATATTCTATTTCCATGTAAGCAACAAGAAGAGGAGGGGAGTGAAAAAGGGAGGTTACTTATGGTCAGAATTATTTCCACTGTTTTTTCATGGGCATAATTCAAAAGGTGAAGAAAGTGGAGCATGTGCACTGCAGATGTGCACAGCTGGTGCCTTGCCATCTCTATGGCATCCCTCCTTCAGAAGGGTAGCTGAGGAGAGCCAGAAGGGCTGTGTCAGTTATATAGCCAGCTACTAGTGAAAGCTTGTCATTTAAACTCTTTCAGTCTCTTTCTGCACTGCTGTCTCTATACCGAGTGAGGAATGGAAACTGCTCTGTTTGCTCACGCAGGGGAGAGACGCATACTTTCAGATCTAGAGGGCTTAGGTGAAAAACTGCGCAGATAACACAAGTTTCAGGAGCCTCAGCAGGAGGGTCAGAGACGGGTGTCTGAGAAGAGGCCACCCCTAAGCTTAGGGCAGAGGGACATTGCTGTTCTGGGGTTGCAGATCTGTGTCCTGAGCTGGCCCTGGTCATGCCATGTTCATGAGTAAAGGGATTTGTTCGTAAGGCCCATTGATCTAAGCATGACTTGGTCTTTTAAACAAAAACAGTACTTCATAGAAAGCCAATTAGTCTTGGGATCTTGGTGTTTTTTCTGTTATTTCTTTGCTCTGATTATAGCAGGGCATTGAGTGAGGACCCATAACTAAGCTGTTTCAGGTCTGCCAGCCTCAGCTTCCTTGTGTTTTGTACAATTGCAAGGTGTTCACACACAGTCTCACTGCCTATTGCTCTTTGCAGAACAACTTTCATTTAGGACGGAAGAGAAGGCGGCTGACCTGTGGCCTTGAGTCTCTTGTAAATGGCCAAAGTCCTGATACTATGAATAACAGCTGTTAGGCAGCAAGCAGGAATGGTGTGCATCCAGCAAATGTCTGGAAAGACAAGAGCTGTTCTGGCCTAGGAAAATTGCAGCTGTTCGGAAGAACAAGTAACATTTTACAGGATGATGTTTTGGAGCATGGTCTAATCGTGACGCATAGTGGGTCACATCTCAATAGGTGTGTGTTGACTAGAAGATGCTTGAACTGACATCAGCTTGGCTTAGAGGTCTGGCTGAATGAATATAGCCTAAGCTCTCAGGAGATCAGTGTGTGCAGTGGCTTCACGGTTGTGCTCCGGGGACAGGGGAGAACAAAGCAATATGCAGCGGAAATAACACTATAAAATGAGATATTCATATTGTTTCCCCTGCGCAAGTGTTTTACTAATTTTGTGTCCCTCTTAGCTAGGAATATCCCATGGTGACCCTTAGTACCTTAGACAGGGCTTATCTGCAGGAAAAGAAGTTTGTAAGTCTTTAGTCTGTGGTTTCCAAAATGCCACTCTCTCTTTCTTGTAACGGAGAGGTTGCTTTGACTTTCTTGTGAAGCAGTACTGGAATTCAGTCTTTTTCCAGGTGTTCTAATGTTTGGACATGGATCTGAAGCTTAACTCAAATGCTTCTGGAGTCATCTGGTGTAGAACATGGGCTGGAGACTTCCCAGGAGCTACATAATGCATGTTATTTCACAGGTCCTCATCTGTGCAGAGGCTGCAAAGGGGATGCTTAGAGCAGTGCAAAACAATGAAAGATACTTCCAAAATGTTTGAAGTCTCAAACATTTGCATTGGGTCTCACGTTGCTGTAGTTCTCTGTTTTGGATGCCTGCTTTTGCAAGTCGTAGCCTTTCACTGGGACGAAAATCTCCCACATGGTTTCCTATGCTGGGGTGTGAATAATAGCTTCCCCGATCTACCCATCACACCTACCTTTGTCAACATAACAAAGTTGCATCATTTTAGGTGCAAATGGAAACCAACTGACTTAAACCAGCGTTGGCTTTCTGGGATTGGTCATACAAATTCAAAAGTACCTGAAGTTGACTAAGTTTACACCAGTTAAAATCAGCTTGGGATAAACTGAAATGAGTGTCTCTACACGTACCTCAGATCTAAATTTGGAGGTCTAGTGGATTTCAAATGATTCTGTTACCGCACGTAAACAAGTTCATCAGTTTTCCCTACTGTCATACCAAAGTGCTTAATGATGATTAAATATACTTACCGTCTTCGCAGTGAAGAAGACATTCCCATGTATGTAGGAAACCAGTAAAGAGCGTCCTGAAAGTTCAGAGCACAACGACATACGGAGATTACCATCACTGGTTCAGGATGTTCAGAAAGTTTTTCAACACCAATTTTTTGGCAAACGCTTATAATCCCCGCTGATGATAGCCTTTTCTAATGCCCGCTCAAGGACATTGGACTGGCAGGACTCGTCATGACCTCTGGATATCGGATCGGTCCTTTCTGATTGGTTCAGCCCTGTCACGAGGAGAGAAAGCTTTTGGGGTTTCAGTTTCCATCGGCACAAAATTCTCAGGTCAAGAATTGTGTGAATGACTCAGGAGACAGGGATTGGTGCCCTTCGTGCGGAAGCCAATTTAGAAAGAACCTTCCATCTTAGAAATGTGATGAGTAATACTTCGAGTGCGCCTTTGTAGATGCTGATCAACATCAGCGCCTCCTCATGGAGGACTTCAGGTGAAATGTCAGGACAATCTGTATCATGATAAATATGGATCAGAACCCACATTTCCCATGTCTCCTACTGTTAGTCAACAGGCCCTAGAGTCTAAACCACCACCTCAGAGCAGTCTTAGGGCCACTGAAGAGCTTGGCTTTATGTTGTGAGTTTTTTTTTAACTTCTTCTTATTTTTTAAGTCTTGCTAATTATGAATCAAAAGCTGTAGGATGTGTGAGAGTGACACATGCAATTGTGCAGATGGGTTTTCCACATACTTTCTTTAAATAAAATAATATTTTTTATAAATATGTATCTCATTTTACACTAATTCACTTCTAATGGAGGCCAAGCAAGAAAACTTTTGTCTCCTTTTCCATCAAGCTCTGAGAATGTGATGATCGGGTGAGAATAATGATCTATGGATACTTGATATCGTATTGCTCCGTCATGGACTCCAGATATACAGCGTGTGCCACAGGGAGGTCATTTTGAAAATAGTTTATTATTATTAGTCATCAGTATTACTTTCCATCTACCTCAGCCAGTAAAAGCAGGTCCCATGACCCAAAGGATGAGCAGAATTGTAATTATTGCATAATTACATAAGTATAATTAATATGGTGTCACCAACATCAAATGTTATTTTAAAAGGACTTTTGCTCTCACTACCAATGTCACATTTTAAGGTTATGACATGTCTGGTCATCCTGAGTGGAAACAAATGTTGCACGTTCCCTCCAGAATGGGAGTGCCTCTCCATCCCAGGTTGTAAAGCTCCTGTTACTTGTCCAAGAGAGTAAACAAATATTGGACCTTGCACCTGGTTGGAAAAGCCCCAGATTTTGGGGCAAAGAAGGAAACCTCTGTCCAGTAGGTTGCTTTAATGAGAAAAAACAGAGTTAGTTGATTCCAGCTGCTGAGAAATTTGGAGTGATGGAATTCAGTGCAAGGGACGGTGGATGGTCGGCATACAGGTGAGGCAGTTTCCAGCGCCTGATGAATGTGATTTATGGCAGGGCTGCTGTCAACACGCAGACAGCGCATGTTTCAAAACAGCAAGGAAGCTTTAGGCTGGTGCCGGATTGTGAAAGGCAGGGTTTTCAAAAGACCTTAAATAAATGAGGTGCTGGTTGAAATTTGGTGGGACATCTTCTTCTAATGCAGTCAGACACCTTTGAAAACCCCAGGCCTCAAAGCTGTTGGGGATATGAAAGCTGCCATTTGTTCAGGACTCTACTCTTTGTGGGATTCAGCCTTTCTCCACCTTTCTTTTTTTTTTTCTTTTTTTCACTTTTGGCAGGAGGAAGACAGGTTCCCTCCCTGTTTCTTGGTTTTTGTCAGACATTTTTCCCCAGGCAGGCATGCAGGAGGCGTGCCAGGTCAGTAGGCCAGAGCCATTGGCATGGGAAGCATCTCTGACTCAAAATTTCACCATTACTCAGGCGTTTTCACCTTCTCCGCTGAACAGAGCCTTTGGTAAAAATCACTTCATGCCACCACCCTCCCAGTGTGATGCAGCGAGGGAGAGACGAGCTGCCGAATACCAGCTGGAGCACAGCCAGGCTATGGAAGAATGAATTGGGTCATTCATGCCCAGCAACGGATGTGATCTTTGGCTGGGCTTGAGTCTGGTGAACATACTGATGGCGCCTGTCCTGGGCTTATGAAATGGGTTGGCTGGGCTGGGGGACAGAAGTGGTTTGAAGTGCCCTTGCGCAACATGGAAGCAGTTGGAGGTGAAAGTCTTTGGGAAAAGGGACGTTGTTTGCTCTGTCTTTGTTCAGCACCTAACACCGCAGGGCCTCGACCCATCGCTTGGGCTCCTTGGGACTGCTTTCATGCTGAAAGTGGCAAACCTAACTGTAGTCCTTTGGGAACACAATAAAAGACAACTAATTTTTTGACCTAGACGTAAAGGCTGCTATCTATATTAGTGTGAGTCTTAGCTGGTCCCTTCTGACTGCTCCCTCGGTTCAGCTCTTAAGAAAGCAAGTGCTAAGGAGAATTTGATCTACGTTTAAGGCATGCTTGCACTAAGCAGCAGCATGAGCCTGTGGGCAGCCGGTCGCTGGTCCTCCCCACCTGGAGGAGTGGGTGGGAGAAGATGCACGAACCGTTGCATAACGAACACTAAGCATCTGAAGAGGAGACCAGCTTGTCTGGCCTCCAGATCTGCTCTGTTTTGCAGCCACCGCTTACGTAAGGGGTTGGGTGCAGCAGCCCCTGAAACTACCCTCCACTGCTCTACCAGCAAGTCTAATCTCCTGAGTCAGTGGGTGAGCAGGCTGGGACAGCATGCTCGGAGAGACACCTGCGAGGGGGCCCAGACGGGCTGGGGAGAGCTGTCCCCACGTAGCCACTGGCTGGGGCTTCCGCCACTGGCCCTGCCAGTAATTGCAAGGTGTTCTTATGTGGCTTTCCAAAAGAGGATCCTGAAATCTGGCGCAGCATTGCAGAGCGAGCCCAGTGGGCCAGGGGTTCGCCCAGGAAATCCCCCCCCTGCCCATCGCTGCTGATGAGGGTGGGAGGAGGAGTGATTTCTGCCTCCTATCCTGCCTTCCTTTCCCTGCAGGAGATTCAGACAAGCACGATTGCTCACCTTGGGTGCTATCATATATTTGGTACTTCCACTGTCCAGGGTTTATCATGCAACGTGGCTTTGCAAGTGTAAGTGCAAAGGGACCCGGCTCAGTGGTTGTTGCTGTTGGGATCACCAGAACTGCCAAAATTTGTCTGATCCACAGCTCTGCCAGCAACAGTTTCCCTCGCTAAGGTCCTTCCCAGGAGGGGCAAAACCCCACAGTATCATCTTTGGAATAAGTTGCCCAGAGAGGGGTTTCCTGCCTGCCCCACTAGGAATTGACTGATACCCTTACCTTCACCCCCTCACTGGGGTTTTAGTAAAGAGCTGCTGAGGTTGTTCCCTGGGTGCCATGTAATGGTAAGGTCTCACTAAAAAATAAGATTTCAACATTAGTGATGTGCTCCAAGGAGAAGAGTCATCTTTATTTTAAAAACTCATTTTCCTATGAAAGTAAAATAAAAGAAGAGCTTTCTCAGCTTTTGAAAGCATGGGAAAGCCCCACTTTCTCACAGCCTTTACAAATTTTGCCCCGTTTTTATTTTGGAAAAAAAGGAGGTTTTTATGTCTCTTGCTTTTTTAACTTCCTATATGTGATCCGTTTCCCCTGAAGGAGAGGAGGTGGCACAGGAAGGTGGGGGACTTTGAAAGTAGGATTTTTTTTTAATTATTTTTTTTTACCAAATGAAATTATTGCATTCTGTATTTAGTTAAGCGTTTGTCGGCTGAGGTTTTTGGTGCAAATCAGTGCTTTGAAAATCTCGCCCCCAAACACAAACATCTTTTTAATTAAAAAAAAAAAATTATGAAATGTTACTTCTTTCCATCCAACTCTATACTTGCAACTTAAAACTACTTTTCTTTATTATATCCGTGCCTAGCATTAAGCCCAGGCTGGGAGCAGTAGTGAAGAGAAGCAGGTAGCAAGGGGTGCCCAGGAAGCAGCATGGGACGTGGCACCCTGTTTGCAGTGTTGGAGAGCCAGGAGAGGCAGGGGCTGGAGGAGGAATTGCTGTTGCTTTCAGAGACGTCCCGTGCCCCAGCTGAGAGCGCCTGGCAAAGCTACGCAAACAACTCACTCCTCTGTTTCCCAAGCTGGGGCTCTTCAGTGGATATACAACTGTAGTCTCTGTCATCTGGCATCTTTCATCAGCATTAAAGGAAACATTTATAAAGGAAATACAGTACATTTTACTCTCTCCCTTGCATTTCCTTGATTGATCAGCAAAGGGAGGAATGTTTCCTCTCTTTTTTTTCACCCCCTTTCTTTTGTCTCCAGATGTTACTGGGGCTCTATTTCAACCCGTTTGCACATGGTCAAACATGTGCCAAAAAGCTGACACAATGTAACAAAACAAAAAAAACAAACAACAACAAAAAAAAGCAGAGCATGCTGCAAAAAAAGTATCTGGGGCTTTAAATATTGTAGAGCATCACTGACCCCCACTGGGCTGGGACACTCACTGCAGATCACCCAAGTTGGGGACTGGTACCTCATCGATGTGTTGGGCACACCGTCAGATCAACGTTTGCCTACATTGCAAGGTGCCTTGCCTGAGGAGGGGGGGGCAACTTTGCTTTAGGTCCCATACAACTGGTGTAGACCAAACCAAGCCTATATGTGTTCTTTATGTCCATCATGAGTAGAGTAAAAAGGCATTGGCTTAGATTACTGCGAGGGACATTTTGGTTGGATGGAAACAAAGGCTTGCTAGTGGTAAGGTTAGGTACTCACTGAAATTTTTTGCCCAAGTTGTTGGTGAAATCTCCGTTGCTGGAGGTTTTTAGGAACAGGTAAAACAAGTATTTGTCAAGAATGTTGTAGAGAGAGTTGATCCTGCCTTTGAGGCAGTAAGATAGTTTCCATGACCTCTCAAGATCTTGTTTAACTTGACTTTTTATAGCTTTGTGGGAAAATCAGGAGTGCTCCTCTCTGAACCTTTATTTTGTGGCAGTGGTGCATTGTGGTTGCAATAATTTAGGAAGGTACCTCTACCGCATTGGTAAGCACTCGTCATAATCTGCTTTATATCAGGAGCAAGCTAAGTTGTCTCGTGTGTCCCAGGGAGTTGAGGAGAGGGTGATGTAGATGTGTAAGGGACAGGGCCCATCACCACATGGGTGTTGAAGGGAACACAGGCCTTTCTTCCTCTCTCATTAAACAGAGGACAGTAGTAGAGGCACAAAACTCTTCGTGCTCAGTTGCTACGTGGCTCAGCCAGGCTGCCAGAGAGCGATGGTATGGCCCACATAGGGAGCACATTCCTCCTGCCACGGAGGGGATTCCAGCAGGACCGGTGCTGGGGGCTCCCTCTGAAATGGAGGAGTTTTCATGCTGCAAGCTTGTCTCACCATCAAGCCTTTTCAGAGATGGTCTTGTGGTTAAAGAGACTAGACTGGGATTGAGAAGATGCTGTTTCAGTTCCTGGCTCCATCACAAACTCCTTGTGTGACCCTCGGAAAGTTATTTAACCTGTGTGGGTCTCAAGTTCCCCACCTGCAGGTTGGGTGTCCTAACAGTCCTCTACCTTCCAGGGGTGTTGGAAAGATCCACCATGAGGGCTAGTGACTGGCTGGGATAGTAACCTTGTGATGAGCAGCATGAAGTGTTTGAAAAGGTACAGGAACGTGTTAGCAGCGTGAGCCTGCGCAGTTGCAGTGCATTTGCTGTGTGGAGTGGAATGGGACCTCTGGGGCATACTGAGAATGTGTCAGGTTTGCAGCCAAGCAAAGTGAGAATATGAAGTTGTATTGTGGTTGGAGGAGAGGGATGCAAACAACAGGAGAGTGCAGCTACTGCTGGACAAGCACAGTACAGATGACAAGGAGGGCACTGCAGGGACCTGTACATCTGGAGTACAAGTGCAACACAGTTAAAGCAGAATAACCAGGACACAGTAATTAAATCACGGCCTTGGATTTAATTTATGAAGTGTTACAGGCACACGTTGCAGCATGAAGCTCTGTTTACTGTGAAAGATTGTGTTTTCTGACGTCTGCTGAAGAAGAGGGAATTAAGATTGATCTGTCTCGTGTCCAAAGGCTGTGTAAGACAAGTGATGCATACAGCCTGCTACTGTCAAATGGCAAAACTTCAAGCTTGGATCCTGGCAAAATAAACCATTGCCAAGGGCTTCCCACTCAGTGAGAAGTCTGAGTTCAAAAGCAAAAAAAAGGGTAGGTAAGGAAGGCAAGGATAAGTTGAGAAAAATACCATAGTTTTCTACAAAATGCACGGACTACCTTTGGGTTTCCCTTCATACTGTTATTGCAGCGCCCTGAGTGCCAAAGTGTTGGAATAACTCTGGAACAAATATGGTCAACGCATCTTTCCCTAACATAATCACAGTCAGACACGTACCTCCCATGCTCCACAGGAAGGGAATAAACCCTCTCTTATGGATCAGAGATTCCTATTTTATTCCCTTTGGACAAATCAAGGAACCCAGGACCTGCTGGGTGCTTATGAGTTGCAGGATCTCTACCATTGAGACTTAACTCGATTAAGGTGTACTGGCAGTTAAGGTCTGCTGTTACACCGTTACCCTAATGGACGAACCTCTGCTCCCGTATCCCTTTAAAAATAGAGTAATTGTGCCTGTCTGACATAGGTGCCCTGAGGAATCCCACGTGCTTGGGAAATGCTTGAAAACCCTTGAATAAAAGTCACTAGGAAAGAGGAGGGAGAGAGGGAAAAATCTTGTTATATTGTTGACTTATGGTCAACGTTGTCCTCGAAATGCTGTTTTGTCATCAATATTTCTTCATTAGGAATAATGATTTTTCCACATTTACTGCCAGCTGATTCAAAGCCGTCCAAAAGCAGAATGTATCATGAATCTCTAAAATGCATTCGCTGGCGAACTCTAAACAGAGATGATTAGAAAAATAGCGCAGCGGAAATACTGGGTGTCTTGAGGCTGCCAGGGGAACTTTTAGCGAGATATTTTGTTCAGTGTATTTACATATTTTAAAAATGTTCTTAGTACACTTTCATAAAGGCAGTATGCTGTATTTCTTTAGTTTGTTCTTGCATAGAGTATCAGGGCTGCAGTGAGAACCGGGGAATACACTTAGCTGATCAAGGGAAATTGTGTAATTGATAGGCACTGAGGATATGACCTTGTGGTATATTCCCACAGTACTGTTAGGTGGGAAACAGTTTTTTCCATCATGCAGAAGTTTTTGAGATATCAACGGTTTTTTTCCCCACATTGCAGCAAATGCAGAACCTTCCTACTTTGATGCTTTTATCAGAAAATTATCCCCTATCTCGTCTCTACATAGAATTCATGCTTTGAATTAATGAATTTAAGCCTTTTGTAGAGAGAAGGTTTGCACATTTTCTCTCTGCTTTCTTTACTCTTAGTAGCTCTAGTTATTGCCCAAATTGTCTGTGTTAGGCACTGTACGTCACATAGCAAGAGACAGTCTGTGCCCCTGACAGCTTCTATCTAAGTAGGTATGACAGACAAATAATGCTGTAGCCTAAAAGAGGCTAATGCAATCCTTGGATGTACAAACAGGAGCATCTCAAGGTAGCTGGATGGAGTTACATTACCTCTGTATTTGGCTCCAGTGTGATTGCTATCGGAATATTATGCCATAAGCATTAGTATGGCATGTACCTATTCCATCATCCATCTTCAGTGGTAGATGTTTGTCTGGTCTGATTGGCTCACATTCTTAATCTGACATTTAAAAGTGACTCATGTCCCAGATAAGGTTGGACGCCCTGTATCTAATTCCTCATCTCCAGATCACACCCAGACTCTGGCCAAATCTTAAGAATCTTGCTGAGTAACAACTCAGATTATGGCCTTTCCTATTCATCTTCACCGATAAAACCTGCATCCAAGCTCCAGTGACCTTGAATCTCTGCAACATCCTTCTCTAAAAAGGCAGTTTCTCCCTGTTCATGCTCAACTAGAATGCAGCTGCAGAAATCACTCTCTAGCTTGTAACTTAGGCCAGATCATTCCTGCCTCTTAATCTTTTCTCTGGTTTCATTTCTGCATCATATCAAACAGAAGCTTCTTGTCTTTACTTGCATGGCCTGTAATGACCTATTCCCACCCTTTTTTCTTCTAGTATTTTCCAGTGACGTATCAACTCATCCTTCCCGTCTGCAGGTGTCTGTGTTCAGTCTTCAAGCACTTACATACCCTTTTGTGCTGTCTTTGTCCTTTCCTCAGAAGCATCCCATTAAACTTCCCTCAAACTCCCTCCGGATCCTCTTTCAAATTCTTCTTTAACCTTTTCCTTTGCTGGGCTGTCTACAGACTCCTTGTCAATAGTAAAACATTTAGAGTGCCGGGACCACAATTTTCCTTGCTGACTGGTTTTGTCTGATTGCTTCTTTGTATTTCCTATCTATACCCGGTTGTTATTACTTGTATTAGATTGTAAATTCCTTCAGTTGGGCCCTTCTTTGTATTCTGTGTTTGTCCAATACCCAGCACAATGGGGCTGTTCCACAGTCTGAGCAGCCAGGATCTGTGGTGGTATAAGCAAAAAACATGAAATAATAGTAATAAAATAATGAGAAGTTAGAACGTGGCATCATGTGCAATATGAGCTCCTCTCCTCCCTTCCCCCTCTTCCTTCAGATTCTCAATATTTCAAATTTTTTATACAACAGAATACAGTAAATGAGGAGGTTTCAGAATAAAGTGTAGTAGCTGATGTTTCCTTTCAGCTGCTGAAGTGTTTCCCTGTGATCCAACTCAGTAATGATGGCATTTCCAGCAGTTTCAGCAGGGAAGCCTCTGTGGGCACCTCTGTATGTCCCCCCAAGGTAAGACCAACATGTGGCAGCCAGGCTAGGCTGAAGGAAGGTCACGGCCAAAGTCATGAACCTCTTTCATGCAAAAATAGAGGACTCCAGTCTCCCAGGCTTGCTGCCAACGTATCACCTTCTAGTTTTGCTGAAATGATCTTGAAAAAGGACCTAAAAAGGGCTGAAGGGGCAAAAGAAGAATGTTGAAATGGCATAGTTTCATCTTCATGCAGTTTAGTACTAATTTTGTCCTTTGTCTTTAAGCTGCCTTTTAAGTGCTGTTTGTCTCTGTGGGAAGCAAATGGGTCACGTTGTTCTATGTTTCTACTGTAATACGCTGCCTGCTATTTTTCTCTTAGATTATTTGTGTAATCTTTTTTGTGCAATCTGTTTGTTCTTGAGTCTTGCAAGCTTTGCCTTTGCTACTTCTTTCCCAATAAGCAGTGCAACTTGTTCTGTATTCACTCATGGGTATTCTGCACACAACGGACTGGGTTATTTCAACCAGTGTGAAAATATTAAAATGGGGAACATGTGTGGGCACTTAACTGTGGTGAATCCGAACACAAATACCTTTGCCGTTGGTAATTGGCACACAGGAAAAGCAGACCTTTGATTCGTTTTTATCAGACATAATGATAGAGACATTGTTTTTAGTGGGGTTTTTCTGGTTTTCTAAGGAAATGAGGCTTGTGCAATCGCACTGCCTGTGTGCATGTGCCTGTCTGTTTGTTAGTTCCTCCCTCACCAATAACCCGGGAAACTAATAGGCATTTTCAACCAAATTTGAGCGAGGTGCAGGAGTCGGGCAAAGAGACCTGGTTTTACGCAAGTCTTGCGAGTTCCCAGGTTGTACCAAAGTCTGCAGAAGGTGCAGCCTCTAACGGCCACATGACTGCAAGCCAGATCGGTTGTGTATTTGCCTGCATGCCTTTACGTGGATCGAGTCACCTAACTGTAAGCTCCCAAATTTGAATATTTTGGCTTACTTGCTTTTACCCTTCGGGAGAGTGAGTCAGTTGGGGGTGGTGCTAGGCACAGAGCTTGTGTTTTGATTCTCACTGGAATGGCCATGCCTCATGAAAAACATGGTTTGCTCCAGGCCACAGTATTACAATTTGCATATAAACTTATGAAAAAGGAAGCTTTCTTTAAGCTTTCATGTTCGAGAGTTTACAGGAGCATTTCTGTCTGTGTATATAATAGCAGAAGCTGGACTTCTCATAAATGTAAATGGGTTAAGTATGTCGCTGCCTGAATGGGAATCTTCTGTGGAAAAACCCAGAAAGAGGAAGGAAAGCCTAAGGAAATACCAACTTCAAGGGGAGAAGTTGGCCAAGACTTCTGTTGTGCTGCTTTTTGGTTTGTACCTGGCCACCAGCAGTGTAGTTGGGGAATGCCTCGGAGCCGTGCAGGAATGTAGCCTCAGGGCACCTTTGGGAGGCAGAGAAGATATCTTTATGCCCTTTGCTCAAAAAGAGGATGGAGGTACAAAGGCACCGAGTGATCTGCCAGAGATTACAAGAGTATATATTTGAGTTAGGTAACAGACCCAGGTCTCCTGACACAGGAAGTACAGCCAGAAGTATGGTCTACATATAGACAGCTTCTCCAGCAAATGGAGAGATGCCTGGGTCAAAGAGGAAGATAAATGTTGAAGTATACAAGAGCTGGCTAAATTATGAATGTGAGAAGAGGAGGAGGGGAAGAAAAGATTCCCACATGTTCTACTCAGATGTTAACAAAGAAAGCTGAGAGGTGTTTGCATAGACACTACATTATTCCATGTCCAAATGCCTCATAAAAATAATACCAGATCATCACAGAACGGCACACCAGGGAAAATAAATTCTTCAGCAGAATATTCCCTCTGGAAAAACACTGTGTAAAGTAATACACTAATGGCTTTCAATTTCATGTTTTATATAGAGAGATATTAACTGCTCCCCAGACGTCTCTTCTTATTACAGCCCAGCTACACGAGCAGTTTGGAGAAGGCTCTGGAGCACGCTCGGTCTTGTCCGCACACAGGACCAAGCACTGCTCTCCTGTTGTACGTGCAAATCCTGTGGTGTATACAGTAGGTTTCTTCTGCCTCCTTCCCAGAGCAGTACTGCAGCCGTGTTTCTCTCCAGTGGGAATTTTTTTTTTTCTTCTTCCTAGTCCTCATGGTTTTTTCCATTCTTCCCCCGTGCTCTGTAGCCTCACCGCCATGCTGGGAACCCTGCATTCCTTCTCTGCTTGTAAAAAAGGAGTCCTCACAAGAAGCGTTACAGTGGAGTGATTAAAGCACAACACTGTCAATCAAAATGCTAATAACAAATGCTAGAGAAAGTTAAGTGTAAAAACAACATTATTAATTCCTTTTTGGGGGGGTTCCAGGCTTGTCTGGATTTATCTGGTGACTTCTCTCGCCACATTGCTCAGACTGGGAGCTGTTTGAGTCAGGAACTGTCTGTCCTGTATAATGCCAACTATGGTTATGCCGTTGTAGCAAATCAGAATAAACTGGGTTCTTTTCCAAGCTTTCCTAATATATCTCAAATGTGTATATATATCATCCTGCCGCATCCTGAGGGATCCAAAAGTAGCTTACATGCTTTGTTCCCTGGATGTAGCCTATTGGAGTCTGGGACAGGCAGGGAAGAGGTCATGAGTGTGGGGACATTGATGTTGCACTGCGCAAGGACAGCAGCCCTGCTGTTGGGATGACAAGGCATGTCCAAGTCGTTTTAGGAAGTTTTGCAGTATTTGTTTGAAAAGGCCAATAAACACAGACCGTGGTATGAGAGAACATCATATCGTTGCTGGATTATTTAATTATTATTAGGGACATATTATTTGTATACACATTTATAAGTAATTCTGTTCTGAAGTCAGTCTGCCTTCCTGCTTGCACCTCAGCTCTCGCTTCCCTTTCTCTCCTTCCAACCGTCAGCAACCACACCACTCCACCCACAGAACCTTGAAGGAGAAGTGCAGGGTCCCAAGACTGGGGACACCACAGTTATTCTCAAACTGGAGAATACCATTTTGAGTGGGACAAAGCCCCAGACCATAGTTGCTCTGTTGCCTTCAGTGGGGCTCTCCTGCGTAGGGTGGCTGAGGTTGTCCTAAATACCTTCCATGACTCTGTGCATGAATTATTTTCAACACTGATTGCTGGGTAAGGACATCAGACCTGCATGGGATAGTCTAGAACTCGAATGGCAGAGGGAAATTGCAAAGGTGTGCCTTCCACCCACCCTCTTCCATCATCTCTGCACCATAATCTTCACTAGGAAAATGTCTTTCCCATGATCTAAGAAACCCTCTTTCTCTCTCTCTGAAATCCTGTCTTCACTTTAAATCTACCTGCTACATAACATTTTCAACAACAATCTGAACAAGGCAGCAAGCCTTTTGTACATGTGTGTGTGTGTGTGTACAGATTTTTTGTGTGTTATGTATTTATATGTGGCATTAGGGACCTTTTTCAGAAACAGCCAGAGCTCTCAGGGCTTGTCTTTACTTAGAGTCCTTACTAGCAGCTTCTGATACACCTTTCTTGAAGTATGGTAAGAGTAAAGTATCCACACATCAGTTTCTTGAGGAATAGTTTCTGTGCTTTAAATAGACACAATATCTTAATCCATATTAATCTTCAAACAGAAAAAAAGTCATTTTTCCATGTAAGAGATGATATTGCACTCTTTGTAATCACTCAGTCTTTAGCTATTACTTTTTATTTAAAATATCAACTAGCTCAGCATCAGCATGTTAGCAAGAGCGTGAGGATTGATACTGCTATACTGGCAAAAGCGTAAAAAGTTAAATCCTTTTGCCAGTATAATTGGCTCCATTGAGAGAATTGGTTTAAGCTGTACAAGCAAAAACTACTCTTTAAATGGTAACAATTGCACTGCCACCAGGCAGCTTTATGAGGCATCCTACCACAAAATCCTTTCATGTGGAGGCAAGGCTTTAGGCACAGGTTTATCCCATCTAACTGAGGAGCTGAGGATGACTATATAGCTGGGCTAGATGATAGTTGAATGGTTTGCATCTGGGGCTTAGACTCCTTATGATAATCACTGGCTAGCAGCAGTAGAATTGGTATCAGTGCAGTCTTGGGAGCCAGTTTCAAGCCTTTCTACATCTTTTCAGATGGGCCAGCACCAGAGTGCCTTCCAGTGGCACTAGATCTTTGCCAGTAGTGGCACAAATTGCTCTTCTGTTGACTGAGCTGCTGTGTCCCCCTTACTTGCTATGCAGTACAGGCATGCATGAGGACCTTCTCTGCAGTTGAGACCAGGAGCTTGCTTTGACTTATGTCCTTTCCCTTTGGTGACAGGCCGCTGTGCCCGCTGTGGGGAGAATGTTGTTGGGGAAGGCACTGGCTGCACGGCCATGGACCAGGTCTTCCATGTGGAGTGCTTCACCTGCATGATGTGCAACAACAAGCTGAGGGGACAGCCTTTCTACGCAGTGGAGAAGAAAGCCTACTGTGAACCCTGCTATATTGTAAGTACCCATTCTTATTTGCACCCTGATTGTAATGCATAGACATTGGAAACATTGATTTCTTTCATTGCTGTACAGTTGCCTTACAGTTAAAACCTGACGATCCCATGGCAGTACTGTGGGCACCAGTTTTTCCATGGTCTTCAGAACTCTGATCTTTTCAGCTTCCTGGGTGAATTTCATTTCCTGGTCTAACCTATCTCTGAAGTGAAGTGGCCAAAGCAGGGGAAAGAGGTGCATTTTGTGATTATTTCAGCTCTGTAAGGAGCAGACTATGCAGTGATTTTTAAGAGGTAGTGTTGCTCTCAGAAGCTTTCTGTGTTGAGAAACGTTACCAAAATGCTTACAGACTGTGGTGCCTACTAAGATTAAGGAGGTGGGATGCAAGATAGCACTAAAACTCCTAAAATCAAGACCTTTGCATTGCTTGATAGAAGTCCTTCTACTGAACTAAGGGTCTTTGGATTGGATATCTTTTGAAGCTTACCTTAACCTAAAACTTCATTTCATGCTTCCAACAAGCTCTTAAGGCAAACAATTAACAGTTGCTCTGGGGAGCTGCACCTTTTAAGAGGCTCCCATAAGAGCTAGTTGGAACCAGTTGCACAGTTGCAAATTAAAGAAACATCACATAACATGCCTGAGGCGTCACCTTGCTGTGACCTTAGCATACAGTATATAGGGATAATCCTTGTAATTTAGAATAGTAAAAGCACCAAAACGTTCTTAAAGCGTTGATAGGTCTTTCTCTAAACCTCCAATTCAGAGTTCTTTTTATAAACGCTGGACCTGAGACCCTTCCAGAATTAGATTTGCACTTCTGAAAGTAAAAATTGATGCTTTTCTTGACATTTCTGGCATTCCAATAATAATTAAAGCGATAATATGTATTTCTGAAAGTGCCACTAATATCCCATTATTCCTTCTGTTTCTGCAGAGCCTTTGCAGTGGGATTATTGCTGAAATATTGAATATAAAAAGGGAGGATTCTGTCTTATTTACAATGGCAGTGATATATGGGTCTTGTTAATTGGCTTTTAAAAACTAAATGAACTTTTGATGGAATATGTATGTTTTAAACAGTTTCCATTTTTGTTTGCACTAAAATGATTGTACCATAAAAAATTTAAGGTTAATTTTGTGGCAAGTTTGACCATGTGCAAAGCGCTGCAGACTTTAGGAAGGTATATTCATAATATGATTGGAGCAACTTTATGTAACTGGAATTAAACATTTCATTGACTTCAGGCTGGAATTGACTTCATCTGCTTGAAGATTGATACTTTCTTTTCCTCTTTTTTTAAATCAAGCACGCATTCTTCACCACTCATCTGCTTTAGTTTGGGAAAACATCTGCATTAGCCACTGTAGTAATGGTTTAAGATTATTTAATCCCATTACTTATACACTTCATTAGCCTGAGTGAATTGTTGGCAAGGGTTCAGTAAACTTCCTACATTGGGAGATAAAAGGATAAAAAAGGAAAGGGAGAAGGATTCTGTTCCTCGTTTTCTTTCAAATTTATCTATCTATTTAAGGGATAAAGGAATGATAATTGCCTGGTTGCATCTGTGTTTGTACGTTCTGTGATACGGCTTTGCAGCTGAGTACAGAGGAAAGAGTAAACGTTTAATAGCTTTCTTTTATATAACCAGAAGGGGCCTTTAAATGTTTATCCATGCAGTCCACAAAAACCTGGTTATGGACTTAACCCAAAACACGTCTGGATCCATCTGCTGCTGCACATGCAGGAGAAAGGATGGCGATGCTGGTGGGGCTACGTATGTGTAGCTGGACAGCTGGTACCACAAGTGGGAAATGGAAAGCAGGAATCTGGCAATCTGATGCAGCAAAGGAAAAAAAAAAAAACAAACCAAAACACCCAAACACACATTAAACTCCTAAATGTGGAAGAAAGAAGTATTGGAAGCCTAAGTCTCGATACCCTTCAGAAAGCTCAGGACTCTGCTGTGCCGAAAGCCAGATTTACAAGGGATCTAGGCACCTGCCATGCTATTGGCTTTAGGCCTGAGGAATTTGTGTTGTAGAGCGTATGTCTCATTGATTTTTTTTCAATGAAATGAGGTCTGCATTGGCTTCAGTAGGATGATGAGTGCCGAAGTACACTGAGAGCCTGAGCTAGGCTTATAAGTTGTTCTTGCAAATGGATTGGGGGCCCTTAAATTGCTGAGGCACAATCTGAATGTTTTTGCCTTCAGATGTGTGATGTGGTCATACTGAAGTCAATGAGAGTTAATGACCTGCCTAAAATCTAGCCTGTGCTTAAGGATTTTGCTGAATTGTGGCCTCTGATTTTTTTTTTTGGAGCTTTCCCAAGTCCCATTATCAGAAAATAACTCAGACACTTGGAGCCCTAGTTCTGTAGGAAATCAATGGGACTGAAGAACCCAGACTCAGATTCCTGTGGACCTGAATTCCCATGAAAGGTGGAGCCTGTGTGACTAGGCTAAGATTGCACAGCTAATCCATGGCTGTGGCCAGCAGAGAAAACAGGATTCTCAGCTGGTATAAATTTGAATAATTCAATGAAGCTTGTTTACTGGTCTACCTAATTCACACTGATTTCTAGCACACATCCCCATTTCCCCAAGTCCAAAACTCTTGACCTATTATGCAAGCCATTAGGCCAAGCTGCTTCGTTTATATAAAGAAAATTAGCTGTAATATTTGCCTGGTTGTGATATATAAATTCATTAATTCTTTGATTTTTTTAATAATTCCCTTGTGTGACTTGTGGCTGTAGTCCATAAAAACTATGCGCAAAAATAAAAATACACATTTTTCAACAGTTAGAATTGGCTAATCTTCTCAGTTTATTATGTGACTTTTCTTAGTTGTGGTGGAGTGAAGCCATAATTAAGATTACTGTGAAGAGCTGTATTTAATTACTTGTTAGTCAATACCAAGCCTAAATAGCCTGCAGAAGGGCTGTTTTTTTGTTTTTGTTTCTGGTTTTATTTATCACTGACCCAGTTAAGATGAAATTCCCCAAAAGTCTGAATTAACATGTAAGGAGATCAATCACCTGTTTAAAAAAATATTTTTCCTAATGGAAATTTGAGTACCGGAGTTAATTTCTTTCACACAAAAATCCCCCCACCCAAAAGCCAGTCACTATCATTTCCTGTTACATCTTACGATTGCAGAGAGTTCTGTTACCAATGTGTGTGCTGGTTTTGCTTTGCATCCAAGGATTCTTTCATTATTAATGTTATTTATAAAAGAGTACCAGTCTTCTCCATTAAGACACTTCTGCTGAACTAAAAGCAACTGTAAAAAATAAAGTGTAAATAGGAGACAGATGTCTCCTAGTCATTACGACAGTCAAGTAACATCTGAAATATCACGATAGGGTTTCCAGTGTAACCAGCGTATTGCTGTACATGTGATGAATGCTGTGTCTGCAGTATGTTATCAGTATACTTCTCCCCTCCCTTACAGGGCAAATTACTGACAAAAAAACATTTGGTTTGCTTCCTCTAAGTAGTGGAAGAGATTTTAGCACTTGGGCTCAGTGCAGAGAAAAGGTTAAGAGTAGTATCAGTGGAACCATTGTTATAAAAGATTGAAGAGCAACATGTTAGAGCAGTGCCAGCTGTCTGCTTTCCAAATGCCATATTATCATAAGGACTGAACGCAAGGTTAACCAGACACACCGGTTTGGCAAGAGTGATGCTGCTGTTTTGTGAATGGGATGTTCTTTGATGTCCTGATGACTTTCTCTGGGACGTAGAAATTTTCCTCCATTCTTTACTCCCTTTCCTGGCAGTCTGGTGGTTGGCAGTTGGAGATAAACTCGCTGAGGCTGAGGGCTGAGAGGTGCTGAGCACCTGCAGTTAGCACAGAAAGCAGCAAGATCTTGCAGATGCTCCTGGCCCCTGAGCGTTTCTTCTGTTGTGTCCAAGCTGATGTGACCCACCATTGGGCGCTAAGGGAAGGACCATGGTGTGATGGGGAAGGGGATGAGAAAGCAGAAATAACTAACCAAGCAAAGCAGAAATAGCCAGGGTCAGATGAAAGAGTTCAGAGAAGTGGTAGGCTAGAAATGATGAGGAATTGAAGGAGAGGTAAGAAACTGTCTCATGTCTGTCTCTCTAGCTAGAGTCGGGGAAGATGGTGGGTATGCTCCGCAGTACCCTATGGATATCCAGGAATTGACGTTTCCTGTTCTGCTTTGCACTGCAAGATATTAAGGACATGACCTTAAACCCTACCCCAAAGACCCCTTTGGATTTTGCAGGGTGAGGTTCATCTTTCCATAGTACTAAAGCTGTGGAAGTGCTTGAACGGGGGAAGAATTGTGCATGAAGTCATGCCCTGATCACTGCTGTTCCCCAGCTTTAAACTCGGGATTGTAGTGCTCCGCTTTTTTTCCCCCGATTATTTGTTTTGTGAGGAAAAAAAACACAACCATATCTTCAAGGTTTCTCTCTCTTACTAGCTTCTAATTTTCTGGCCTATCAAAAGCTGTAGTTCAGTAGGAGAAGATAGCTCAGACCAGAACACAAAAGAAATGCTGATGTTTTAGGAAATGGTACGACTAGAGCCACTGGTGCCACGGAGCATCCTGGGAAAGCTTAAATTTGCAGATCATTCTGAAATGTCAGTGTTAACTCAGTTTGTGCTCATTGAAATCTCTGGTAAAACTGCTATCGGCTTCAGCGTGACTGGTATTGTAAACCTCACCGTGTGTGCACATGTGAGTGTGGTTGTTTGAAAGCTGTGCAAGAGCAGCTACCTCCAGCACATACGGTTTAAAGTGTAAGGTTGATCCCTGCAGTAAAATTACATCTATTCTTAAAAATAATTCTGCAATTTGTAAGCGGAGATTACAGCACTAATTTAGCAACCATGTAACAATTTAAATTGGACCAGAAAAGAGAAACTATAATTTAAAGATTTTTTTTATGATACAAGTTTTCTTCTTTTTAAAGTAAAAAGCCCTTTATTCTTGTTTTTATCAAGCAACGTATTGAATTTGAGAGTAATTTATGGAAAGTGCTGCCAGCATGGTATTGCGAGTGCTCCACAATTTGAATTTAAACTGCTCAATGGGATCATTAAGACTATTATGCCTGCTTTCCAAAGAGTTTGAATTCAAAATGACAACTGGAACAAAAATATAAAATAAACTAAAGAGAAGTCACGCCCTCTTTACGTGGTGGAATTTTTCTGCCCTCAAAATATTTCATTGAGATCAATGCTCTTCTTCAGTCCTCTCCTAGAAAAACGCTGGTGTTGCTAGTTTTAGTTCGGTGCTCCTGTGTGAGTCATCAGCAGCAGGGAGCTGAACCTGTGACCCGTGGATCTAAAAGCATTAAGTCTCGGCTGCCGTAGCAGAGAGATGCAGCTTGGCCGCACCAGGCGGCAGCGGGCTCCTGCCCTGGATATTTCTTACCCACAACAGAAGAGGTCCATGGGCATAGCAGACAAAACAGGTCCAGAGTTTTGGTTTGCTTACAGGCATGTTTTAATCCTCTTGATTATTAACTTTGATAATTTTGCTAGTCTAGGCCCGATTGGTAACTTCTTTGGAAAAAAAAATCATGGCAAGGGAAGACTGTCATTCCTGGTAAACTGATCATTCGTAAGACTGAAAAATGAATAAATCCCTTAAGAGTGTAACAGCCCTTTCTATTAATACCACCCAGCAACAGTTGATATAAAAAATACAGATGGAAGCTGGGGGGGGAGTGGCGGCCATAAGCTCAGCGCTACTACTTTGAGTGGTAAATGGTCTTGTGCAATCAGGGCATAAAACAGAGGAGGATGAGGTGCTATTGCATAAGCTGCATCTGGAGCTTCCAGGAGTCCAAGTCTAGGAGGTACAAAAGCGTGTGTGTGAGAGAATGTCAGTGAAGCAGCTTCTGTCAGAACTGGGATGGATGCTGAACTTAGCTGACCCTTTGAAGCCTGCATCTATTTTTTCAGTGGCCTACCAGCTGTTATAGGGGGTGGGTCATGCCTCTTATTTTGTCACTAGACAGGAGGAAAAGGTTCCTTTGCGGGGGGAGAGGGGGCAGGGGTCAATAACCTCCTTTCTAAACTGGAGTTATAAAGAAAGGGGAGAAAGCATACCATGAGAGGAACTCCTCTGTGGAGACTCAGAGGCTCGTATCAAAGAGGATGGGGCCAATTCATCTCACTGTCCAACGAGGACAGGACAAAAGTCTACAAACCAAGGCTGTAAGAGGAAAAATTCCTCATGCTCTTAGAAGACATGAGAGCATGAGCCCTGCCAAGAGTTGCACTGGGCTCACCTTGGTGGAGGATTCTGAGTGAGACCACACACTTGTCTGCTGAGGGTTGCTTAGAGGATGAAATTATCCTTTTCTCAGTGCAGCAGGATATGCTTGGCTAACTGGTCCAAATCACTTGATGGGATTAAAGGTGTAGTGCACCCTATTTTCAGCCTACAGTTGCTGTTTGCCTTCATGGTGTTGACCTGCGAATGCAGCTGATTGATGTTGAAGTAGATAGTGAGAGGATCAGGCCACAGCTTGGTATAATTGACTTTCCAGAAAGCTGAGCGGAATGTGGCTTTAGAGGAAGACCAGCCACGGATTCTGGAGGTAAAGCAACTTGATGCAACCAATGATAGCAGTGTTATGAGGGGGATATTTTTGGAAAAGTCACTGTAGTGCTGGACAGCATCTTAATAGATACATCTGTGTTGGAAGATTGAGCATAAAGTGCTGACTAACTAGTTCAGTGATGTCTTGGTAGCTCAAAGTTTTGCTAGGGATGTATGGATCATTTCCTGCTCCTCTCCATGGTCCATCTTTAAGAATGTGTCCTTATTACGTGAAGACTCTTCCTCCACACCTGGGCTTGCTTGAGACTTTTGTGATGGCTTGGTAGAATCCAGACCTTTCCTCCTGCATGTGTTGGCAGACATAACAACTTGAATTGCCTTCTTGTCTCTGTCTTGTGCTTTTATAATTAGAGGCATTTTTCATATTTGATTATATGAACTAAGCACTGATTTGACATGTATAATCTAGAAAAACTATACCATGGGAAACTTTGTGGAGGGAGTTCTTAGTGTAACTGAAATAAGATGATATTGTGAAGGACCAGCTGCTGCCATTCAGTGAATTTCTCGCCTCACAGGGTGAATTTCACTGACCAACTGTATATTCTTACAAAGAAAATAGTCTCCCTTTCTGCAGGACCAGTGGGATTTTATGGCTTCTGGCTATACATCTGCGTATGGATCATACTATATTAGAGGGGATGGTGAAGTCATTTAGCAATGACTTAAGTTGTGTGTTCAGATTTCCCTTTAGAAGGTAGCCCAACTCTTGTCTGCCTTTGAAAGCTAGCAGAAACAGCTTATAAGGAAAGAATAAAGTCTTATGCACCAGCGTCTTTGTAGTAGTGGGAAAGTCTTCCTCATTTGCGGTCAAGTGTAGATGGGTATTAGATGGCAAGCCACATCCAGTGTTCGTAGCATTCATCTCTGCTTTTCTTTCAATTGTACTTCACCTTCTCAGCAAGCTATTTGCTGCTTTCACCCTTTGCTACCTGAGTAGTATCTAGAGATCCCACTGTAATAAACTCTCATTGTGGTGTGTCGGTGAATGACAGGTGATAGCCTCTGCCTCTAAAAACCTTCCTGGTAAACAGCAGCAAGTGGGGGGGAAAGGCAGTGGCATTGCCTCCATATTGCAGATGGAGAACTGACCCCAAGAAGATCAAATGCAGTTTGTTTAGGGCATGGATCTTCATTGCTGGATGCCTTCAAGGACAGGTGGGGCAAACATCTGTAAAGAACAGTTAAGATCTAGTCAAGCCTTCTCTAGGCAAGGGCAGACCCAGGGGTCTTTCCTAGCCCTGCTTCCTCCAGTTCTGAGCTAGAGTGATCTGTCCAGGACCGCAAACACGGCCTGCAGTGTACAGCTCAGGTTTTCCACATCCCAATGTTCTGCCTAGCTGCAGTTCAGCCTGCAAAGATCTTCAAGTGAAGGAGCTACCTTTCTTTTCTTCCCCTCCTCAAACCACTGCTGTTTAGGGACTGGGCATGGATATGAATGAGAAGCTGAAAGCTGAGTGAGGGCTCTTGGAAAACCCAGGAGGGTGGGAGATACCATGACAGTGTTCCTTTCCATGAAGTCCTACTGCTTGCTTGTAGCCCTGCATAGATATTTGTCAATTCAAACTGCTGAAGACAATTATTTTGGAAAGGCTGTGATTTATTTGAAATAGGGCCTGTAATTTAGGCGTGTATTTCCATCAGATCCATGTTTTATTGAGTTTGCTCTGTCCTTCCTAATGCAGTGATGTCAAAGTGCTGCACACTGTCCAGAGATAAAAAAATCAGAACTCCCTGAAGTAAATACAGGGTTAATGTTTTTAGCAAACCCTTTTGATTATTTTGCACCGCTGATCCTATGCTAGCAGAACTGCCGGTAAAGCATAGGCCTTGCAGCCAGGCTGTGACACCTGCCAGTAACAGAGCTGAATCTGTCCTGGAAGGGGTGTGTTTGGATTTAGCAGGAATGATTTCACCTTAGAAGCCTTGCAGAGAACAGAAAGTCTTGTCTCGCTCGTTCTCTGATTCCAGATGCTCTCTTACTTCGATCCAGACAGCGATTTGCAAGCCTGAGTGCCAGGGAGGTGAGCGGGCTTTTGCAGCGTGCCACTTCTGCCATCTCTTTGGTGAAGCCACACTCCAAGGAATTTGCTCTGGCAAAAGCTCAGTCTGTGAGTCGATCCTCCCTCTAGCGTCCTGCCTCTGTTTCTTCACTCCAGGACATCTGTTTGCCTGCTTGCAGTGTTTGTTTGCAGTAGAGGAAAACTGTTTAACTTGCCATTGCACACACACACACAAACCCCAGTGGGCTTGGTAGATTTCTGGTTAGAAAAAACAAAATCATGCCAGTTTAGGGAAAGCGCAACAAGCATGAATAATGACAGGAGAAAAAGTTTATTGATTCTAAGAGTATGGTGAGTGTTTGGTGCTCATGGAGGGTCAAAGCAAATTGCAAGTATGTTGTTTTTTCTCAGCTGCATTGATTATAAAGCTGTGGGCCAAGTACAATATTGACAGAAGAGGTAAATCATCCACTGGGGTATTTTGGGCAGAAGGAAGACCAGATTTTAGCTCAACTCTGGTGCTGTAGCATTTGCTGGGGACAAGAGATTATTGTTCTCTGGTAGGTAGCAGCTTTCAGAGGAGCAGAGAGCTTGTTGGTTAATGTGGCCAGTGAGACCTGCGGTCCCTGTGTCTGTGCCGATCCCTGTGAGGACCATCCGTATGAGGCGAGGTAGCAATGGCACCATGTGCATCAGCAAGCATGGAGCTGGTGGGGCGTCTGGATGGCTTAATATGAGTGATGAGATCTGCACAGCATTGCCCCTGCTTTTCCCTGGCTGCTGTTTCCTGACAAACGTTTGATGTAGAATCACCATGGGGGTTTTTCACACCAACCTGATGCTGTAACCCTCTGAACAGACTTGCCGCCCAGCTCTCTGAGGCAGCGCAGTAAGTGCAGGGAATAGGAAACTGGTGGCAGTCTTTATGCTACATGCCCATGTCTCCAAAGGCTCTCGCTGTTGTCAAAAACGGAGCTTCATGGAGGAAGAAAATCAAACTGAGAACCCTTGTAACATCTTTGGTTTCAGATATAAAGCAAGGATTTGATAGGCTTCTTCAGGCACTGTAGGAATGTGCTCCTGCAGACACTGGGGATTGGAGAAGATCTTTGTATTGTTTTGATTTTTATTGTCTTGCTGAAGTTAATCTGCTAACGTGATAGTTTAATGCTACAGCTCATTGTATTTACATCCTTGCTGTTTGACTCTAACGCGAAGCGGCCTTCTGTTGTTTTCAGATTCTCATGTTACCTAATGCTCTTTATGTAGGTATTTTTTCAAACTACTCTGAAAATCTAAACTAATAATGGTTATGGTGCCCAAAACGTAAAAGTTGCTACTGACCAAACCTGGATATTTTCCCTTGCTTGTGAAGGGAAATATAGCAAGGGGGGAGGAGGGGGAGGGAAACAGTGTTGAAAGGTAAATTAACTTTTAGATGTTTATCAGGGATTGAGATTTTAAGTATGAATATTCCATTAGCTCCTGACAATGTAGTTTTTTGTTTAAGGACGTGTTTGAACCAATACACCATCTTGGCGTTCCACCAACAGAGGTATCTGTGTAAATGCAATCTGTGTTAAAGCCAGACAACACTTTTAAAAATGTATTTAATATTTCCTACAGCAAGCCATCTGTGACTGGTCATATTTTAGGAAGCAAATGAACATCATAGCAATGTTCTCCACTCTATTTGAGTAACTTTTAGACTTTTTAAATGAAATGTGCTGCCAAATATTTATGTTCTGTTGTGAAAAGAAAAATATTTGTTTGACATCCTAGTCTCCCTGGCAATTTACAGTTGGTTGCTCCTCTTAGGAGCTGTACTTTTCTCGTGGGTAGTGTAGGGCAAAAGAAGGGTATGGGCATCCCTGAAACTGCCTTCTGGGCTCGCTCCTCAGCAGCAAGTAGGGGCAGGTGTAGCATACAATGGGGCTTTGCAGGGAGCAAGAGAGGTTGAGCCCTGGGTCCTTGCATGGAGGATGCAGTGTGGGACAAGGGCAGGTTGGGGGCCAGGTTGTGCCCGCTGCTGGCATTGGTGGGTCGGAGGGTGGTGGAATAGCCACCGTGGCACTCTTGCCAATATGCAAAAGGCTCAAGAGTTCCTGGAAAAGCCAAACCGCTTTGCAAGATGTCTTCCAGTGCATCTGCCACAGACACTGCAGCCATCACCAAGGCAACCAAGTTGCCAGAATTTAGCGGCAGCAAGGCAGAAGGAAAAACTAGTGATGGCCTAAATCATGGCTGGCAAATGCTACTGAGCCTAAACCGCCCTAATGGGGCTGAGCTCTGCTCTAATATATGCCCTGCTTTTAGTAATAATTTCCACAAAAGTCTTGTATTTTATCCTGTTCCATAGATTTATGGCTTGCTTAAACTTCATCACTCTAAGGTAGTGAAATGCATTTGTTCAAGGGCTCAGAAATTGGTGTGATCCTCTTATTACACAAAGGTACCAATAAACAACTAAAATATCTGAAACAGTCTTGAAATAGTTAATTCCATTTTGGAAAGGCTGAAATGTTCTGAAGAGCCCCTGGTGGCGTAGCACCAATTTTTTGCTCAGTACTCATTTGGAATGGTCCGTATAACTTGCCTGTACTTACCACCTTGGGACTATTGCAACCAGCAGAAGTCCAGGTGAATCACCAGCACATAACCTGTCTACGTGTGTCTGTTACCTATAGTATCAATGCTATACATAGAATGTACATATTCTTACTTATATGCTGGAAAGAGGCCCTTGCAACATAGAGAAGGAAGAGAAAGCAGTCCTGATTTCCTCTATTACCTCTGACAGGTTTACTTTCACTGTGGCATGGCAATAAGATTAAAGTTTTATAGCAATATCACCTCCATCCAGACAAAAAAAAAAAAACCATAAAACCTCTCCTCTCTGCTACTTAGGTTTCAAACTCTTTTATAGAGCTTCTGCATCTGTTAATAAAATCCTTAATTCATTTTTAACATTTTATTGTCACTTCGGATAAAAGTTTAATCGGATAGAATTATTGCCCTTCTAATATTCTCTTAACCTTTGCATTTTAGACTTAGACCATATCAGTTAAATTTTAAAATCACTTTTTTTATAGACTTGAATGCCCCCATCTCTGTTTTAGAGGGTACTTTTGCACAGAAATGCTGTAGTATGTCTTGAGGTCATGTGAAAACTTAAAAGGCTCTAATGTGAGCACTGCTCACTTTCCACTGAAGTGTCTTGCATGCCCTATTAATTACTTTAATGGTGACATGCTGGTTTAAGGGAGTTCTTTATTAATACCACTAAATCTTCTTTTATTGTTGTTTAAACACTTTTTCTTTCCTTTATGTAGATGTATTTAATCCTTTCTGTCTTTAAAATAAATGAGTGCATAACTCCACATGAGGCGTTTGACACTTCCATTTTTGCATTGTTGGGAGGGGGTAGGGGAGCGTTTTGCTCCCTTGCCTGCAACATCTGCATCCCAGCAGAGAGGTGCACATCTGTACTTGTGTCTGTAATCATGTGTTAGATTGTGGTGGCGGAAGCAATTTTTAAAATCTGTTATCTGTCTTTCCAGAAATAATATGCAGTGAACTTGCTTTTAGTCTACCAGGATGTTGAGATTTTAGAGGTCAGTTTGGCTTTCTTGTTGAAAAGTGCAGCATTCCCAGTTCATGAAAGGACTTGCTAATGTTTGAGCCCTTTCCTAGCAAGGAGGACATATCGATTTGCTCTCCTCAGTCTGAACTCTTTAAGTAATAGTATTCTAATAGTTCGTTTTAATTTTAAAGATGTATAGCATTCACTATACCAGTTTATTTATAGAGTAGCCCTTTTACTGAACCAGCTAGCTGATAAAGCATTGACATCCACATGTGCAGCTGCATTTAAGTCTATCACATCTCTACTTTTTAAGGTGATATCTTTTGCAAAATACGTATTTTGATCCATATTAGTTGCAAAATTTCTTGGTCTGGGGAGGGGAAACAAGGTATGAGAAATAAATTATCTTTGAGACCTGGAGAAACATTTTCAAAAGCACGTAAATGACTGAGGAACTTGCTGCTTTTTGGTCTGCTTACCCACTCTTGACAACGAGTCTTAAACTCTTACTGCTAAGTGATCTTACTCTTTAGTCAGTTTTAAGTGTCGCCTCCAAAGCGTTGCTTCTCCGACAGCCGTTGACGGTGGTTTCACCATGGGACTCTCCCACATTTGAGATCTATAAATAACCTTCACTGGTCTTAAAGAAAATCACAAGGGATTATTGAAAAACTAACTTTGAAGAGGTTTCACCAACAGGAACTAGTCTTTTCTTTGGTGAGGGGACAGTGGTTTTGGCATGGGGGTTGTCTTTTGTTTTGTATGGGTAAAGTATGAAAACTTGTGTTACACTGTGGGGTCTGTTGCTTGACCCCTCCTCTCCCAGATGACTTCTGGCTCCTAAAAGCTTCTGTGCCCAACTGGGTAGTAAAGTTCCTGTGCACCCTTCCATGGTCAATGTATACCTGGGCATACACACAGACTTGCACAGGAAGAATCTGGAAGCCTGAATTCAGTCTGAAATGACTTGGCATTTGCCTGGGAAAGGTATTCCTTCCTCTCGTGGACTTTCCCTCAGGTTTGTCCAAATCACTCTGCAGTTATCAGTAGCACACTTTGCTGTTGAGTGGGCAAAGCCTTTTGCTCACAATTGCTATTTTAACTTTGGGAGCAGGCAGTATACTCATGCACTTATATGGTACTAAATGGTACCTCTTGCTTTTTCAATTTTTGCTAAATGGCGCCCTTCGCGTTTTAGAATAAGTAGCTAATTAAATGGCAAGGCTAAGCGCTGTTTTGGGGGCCATGGGTATAGAGTCACTCTAGATTAGACAAGGGACCTGATCCTGCAAATCCAATTAGTCTAAGGTATGGGCCTGCTCCCACTGATCCTGATTTGAATGTTTTCTTTGATATTACTGGGAGCTGAATCAGAGTTCTGGTACCCAAGACAATGTGGTTAATGAAAGTGTAAGAGGCATAGACCCCATCTCATAAAGTGATCCTCTTGATTGTGTGAGGAATCTAGACTGGCTATGTTAACAGAGTTTTCAATTTCTAGTTTTTAAAGTCAAAGATAAGTAAGGAGGATTCATGTGAATTTTAGTGGAAATTCCCTAAAATTAACTGAAAAGCTAAAAAGATGCTTTTTTTTCCCTCCTTTAGCTTGTGTTTACTTACCTTTTCCCTTGTGAATACCTTGTTTATTTTTTAAATAAATAATCATATTTTAAAGCAGCGTAAATACATTGCAAAGTGTGCTCCAATAGGGTGGATAAATATATTCCATCTGCTGGGGAGTGATTATTAAATAATTCACCAGTGGCAAACCCAGGAGTGGTTATCCATTTTCCCCTCATTCGTGGGTATTTTTTTTCTACATCCCGTAGGAGCTCATTATGTTTTCTTTGTACATAATGTTTAATAATTTTTAAAGTCTGGCACTATAACCCCTCCATCTACAGATTCTTAAATTTTTCCAAAATATTTGTGCATGTGTATGCATGTATGTGTTGGCGGAGGAAGATGTTTGTTTCCTTTCTTCCTTTTTTGTGTTGAGAGAAGGTGAGCATTGATGTATGAAGTGAGACAGGGAGTGGGGAAGCAAATTTTCTTGCGTGCAAGGGAGTTTGCTCCTGTGCAGATGGTGGATGATGGGTCACATCCCTGCTCTCACCCTTGTATGGGAATCAGTGTGACTTCAGGGCTGTGGCAGCAGTCAAGGTTTAACTCATACTTCAACATTATAAACAGAGGAATAAGAAGCAAGGAGAGGGAGTAGGGCATGCATTTGAAGGGCTCTGTCTTCTTTTACTCAATGTTAGGAAGAGTTTGGTTATCTTCTAAGGGATCAAGAGTGAGCCCAATGAGCCTGGCTTTTGGATAAGCAGCAATTACCTGATAAAAGGTAGAGCCATATCCCATCAGTGGAAAAATTGCCACAGATATGTGGATTGGTGGGCTTTGAGTCCAACCTTAAGGGAAGAGCTCAGCTCCTCCTGGTAGCTAGCAGACCCAAAGGCCTCCTGTGTGGGCTTTGAGCAGGCAAGGAGGGCGGCTGGGAGGAGGACTGGATGGGGCTGGCACGTAGCAGGAGGCTGTACAGTCAGCAGCTGACACCTCTGGTGCTGGATCCCATTTCTGCAAGATTCACGTTCCTGTAAGTGTGTCTGCATCACTCACTGAGCAGGAGGTGAGGGACCACCATCCCGTCCTGCAGCCGCCCGATGCCAGTGCCCAAGGTCCTGTGGTCAGAGCTGGGCTCTACCCCAGGCTGGAGGCAGATGTTTGCAGTTAGAGGACAATCACTATCTTGGTGCTAAAATGTGTAATTAGCCACAGGAAATTCTTTCCTCAGCTGATGAAGACAGGAAGGTAAAAGTGTCTCTTAATGCTTCACTGTTTTTCTAGGGAGTTGTGCGAACCCAGCTGCCCTCACAGGGGGGAACAGCAGTCCTATTCCCAAGCAAGTAATGCTCTCTGCTCTCCTCTTGTGCATGTCCGAAGGTCGATGCTGTCAGCCAGAGAGGAACAAAACCCTTTTACTGAGAGGCAGAGAGCTGTTTTCTTTCTCTCTCCCTCTTTTTCACATTCCCTGTAGGCATGTGCAGACTCCAGGTTTCAGAGGAAGCTGTGCTCTGTACTAAGCAGCAGCAAACAGCTTTTCTCTGGGACAAAGAGCAGACCCCAACAATTTGGTTTTGGCTATAATTTCCAAATGATTCTTGACCTGGAAACTCCTCCTTTTGTTACTCTGCTAATCCGTTCTCCTAACTGGGGAACAGTTGTGTGGTTTTTTTGGTTTGGGTTTTTCTTTTTTTTTGGGGGGGGGGAAGTAGTCTGGATGTGAATTAGCAGAACCTTGAACACTTCGCTTGTTTGTGAAGAAAGGCTCTTCTTTCTTTTGCAAGACACTTCCCAAGCTCACATTCTGCATAGTTCCATCATAGTCAAAACTGTGGTCAGAATAACATTTCCCATGACTGGTTTCTGTGCAAAACATGAGTTTTGCTGCTCTCGGTCTAGAATTGAAGTGCTGCAACTACTGAGGCTGGTGCTGACTCTGGGCTTCCTTCCCCATCTCATTTCCTGCTCCAAATAGTTGATAATTTTCACTCCTGACAATGATGCTCCAGGATGGAAGAGCACAGGGAAGCTAATATACAGGTGAAAGAACTGTGGTGAGTGATCAGATTGAATATGAAGTCCTAAAGCAAATGAACAGTGTGTTCAGCACTGTATGCACTACAGAGATGCCAAAGAGGAGGTTACACCTTGCAGAGCAAGGGCTAGGAGGATAAACTGAGGTGTGCTGGCCAGCATGCCAGCTGCAGGAAAGGTTGTGTGAACTCAGGGTTTGCTGGGCTGCTCTAACTTAAACCTCAAGAAACTGGAAAAAAAAAAACAGCTGAGGACTGGAAGGGTGTTTAAAGGATATGGCTGGAGCTGGGGAGTACAAAATTACTGCCATGCTGGCTCTTCCGTGCCTGAGGCTCATCCTTACATTAGCAGTTCTCCAGCCGTACAGCATGGGAGGCACCTGTGTTCTGCTTGCAGACTGAGAGTGCTGGCACTTCCATCGGGAATGCCATTTAATTCTGTGTTCATTGATGTCCTTGATATTAACCAGGACCGAGCATCATCACTTGAAAGCAGCAGGGACAGCAAGCTCAGTTCTCTGGAAACCTGAGCTCAGGACGTAGATGTAGATAGAGATATTTCCATGACATCCTTTTTTCTTCTTACCCGCACGTGCTGCCTCTCCCCCTGGACCTTGCTGCCTTCAGGTCTCTGTCTCCTTTTTGTGTGAATTTTCTGTCTACTGTGGTGATCCAATTGCTGCTCTTGCCCTCTCTGTCAAGCACGTTCAGAGTGAGAGAAGAAGTGGTCGGGTCAAATGACAGGTTAAGTCCAAGGGGAGATCTGGGAAGATGGCTAGGCTTCCCTCTACCGTGCATACCTACCATAACCTGAGCACCACTTCATGCTGCTTTTTCTGTAGTGGCAATGCTGGCAGCACCTCTGCCTAAATGCACAGTGAAGGCCCTGCACGGAAGACTCCCACCGCAGGACACATGCTCTTGGTACTGACACAATGGTCTGCTGGGCCGTAATGCGGTGTAGCATGTATTACAATGTGCCATTAAGAAAACTGTAGTTGCCAAATGTTTCTGTTTTTACATAAAGCTATTCCACCAAGGTTGGTATCTGATTTTTCTCTGGTACTGAGAAGAGCAGTTGAATCAGACAAGAGACCTTGTGGGTGGAATAAATTATGTCCAAAAATCAATCATAAGGTAAGGTAGGAATAGAATTGAGTTTATTTACAGTCCGTTGACTTTTATAGTTAGCACCATTTATTAGAGAAGATGAAGAAGAAAATTAAGCAGAGGGCAGGGAAATGTTTCTTTGTGATATTTCTGTGCCTGGCAATGAAAAGAGATGTGTGTACGAGCTGACAATTTATCTTCTGCCCTGAAGAGAAATGACTTGTTCTCAAATGGGCATGAAATGAAATAGTGCAGAACACGATAGGAACTTTTCTGAGTAAATGGGTCAATTTCCTGTCATTCTCTCGATAATTGTATGTAGAGCACACTACGCTCCAAACACTGGCAAATGTGATTTTTTTTTTTCTCCTGTTAGTTCTACTCCTCTTGTAAATGGGTGGAAAACATATTCCAGTGCTGGCACTATTATAATCAGCTTTTGCCGGTGGCTAATAGCAGTCCATTTTTGGTGAATGCTTATTACCTCCAAGCAGTCCAAGACACTACATAAACACAGCACTGTGTAGATTGGTACCACTAGGAACAAGATGTAGTTATAGGGACTCTATTGTAAATGCCCCATCACAGCAGGAAATTCACTTGTCCTCTTATCTTCTCTTTCCTAATTGCAAAATAAGCCCTGATGCTCTAGCTGGAGCCTTGTTTGCTCTTTGAAACTTTCTGGTATGGTTAGGGGCTTTCTGCCTCGCTATCCCGTAGCAGGTTGATGTGTTTTCCTCTGCTTACAGCAGACCTAGCTGTTACTGAGGGGGCATAGATTCAAGTCAGACTCACTGAGGACTGAGTTGGTAATTTTAATTTGGCTGTTGTTAATTAAAAATAATAAAGTGCTGTAGCAGGTGTTCAGCGGGTGACGATTAGGGCTTCTGTGGCAAATTGGGTGAATCTCACTGGTACAGGTTAATACAGTGACAGAGCTTCATAAGTGCCTTTGAACCTCGGTCTGAGGAAGCCCTTAGGAAAAGAGGGAGAATGTTATAGGGTCGGCTCCAAGGAGCTGGATTCTGGCTGTGGGAATATCTGGATAAATCCCAAACACTTGATTTCAATAACTCTCCTCCCTCTTAACTCTAAGCTAAACAAGACCTAGACTTGTCCAGTCCATCTCATCCATGCATAGCATTATACTGCTACTTGGAGGTTATAGGAAGGAAGGATAAAAACACAATCCCAGCCTGATGAGGACTGCAGATACCCAAGCTGTGATGTATCACCTGATGGAGCAACACAGCCCTGTGAGAGCTAAAACCCATCACTGCCTCTCCAGTGACTCAGGGACATGTACTCAGAGTTGCACAAGAAATGGATTTCAGCTGAAGATGGTTGGGAATTGCTGTTTTCACCCCACTTATCCCCCAAAAGGAAAATCTTAATCACATGTTTTGAAGGATGGAGTCTAAAAGCTTTGAAAGAAAACCCCAAGAACAGATTTTTCTTTTATTCTCCCCACTAGTGAAAAGCTGCTTCTCAAAAGTGTGTCAGGATGAGACACTTCCCATGGAAATTTCCATTTGGGAGGGGAAGTCAGGGGCATTTCTGAAGCTATAAACGAGATATTTTTTACCAGCCCTAGCTACAGCCCTTCTAAATATACCCCCAAGGTTCAGTGTCACCTTTGTTCTGTGTATGCGGGGCAGGTTTCACTCCAATACAGGCTGGATTGGGTCACAGCTTAAAAAAGGCTATTGAAAGTTTATAAACCCCAAATTTCTTTTTTTGGTGGTGTTTTTTTTTTTTTAACACTAGGATAGGAAAGTGGCAGGTTCTAGTACATGTCTATAGGATCAGACAGGTCTATTTGTCTTTTATGTATACTCTTGATGCAAATGAACTGGAAATAAGGATACCCACAGGACAGATCTTCAATAACTTCTGCATCTGCTATGAGGAGAGGGGAGGAATTCATGTAACAAACCCAGCCTGTGAATCAGCAGTTGGTGAAGTACGCTTATGACTGCTCAATGGAGTTGGCCCCGCTTGGCATATGTGTAAGGCTCTAGACTCCACACAAGTCATGAGGAACTGGAAGTAAATGATCTCTGACCTCCGTCAGCAGGGAGCATGGAGAAATGTGTGCTGTTTATTCCACCTGCTTCTGGAAATGTGCAGCCCTGAAGGACTGATTCAGAAGCCGGTTATGCTCAGTGTGTCTGGAGTAACTCAGCTGCAAGAGATAGGATCAGCCCACTGTAAAAGCCACTGGGGGAATCGGGTCAGAATTCGGCCGTGCTGCTGCTTCGACCGGAGAATAAGATCTAGTGACTCTTACTTGGAGCAAAATACAAAAAGATCAAGGGCAGAATTAGTCATTTTCCCTGTGTTACATAACAATATTTTAGCAAACATTCTTCTCCCTGAACGTTTAAATGCATTGCTTGAATAATCACTGAAGACAATGTGGTAATAATATGTTCCTTATGTGTTGGAGGCAAAGCATTTATTCTGGTTTTACTTTTGCAAAATGTATTAAACAACTTAGTTTTTGTTGATGTTTACATATAGGGAATTGGGGGGGGGGGGTGTTTTGGTTTTTACTGCTATTTCTTTAAGGGAGCATCAGACATTTTTTGTCTGATTTGGAGTCAACTGGATTTCTGTTAAATGGGTCTGATGCCTGTGGTGGGATTCATACCAGATAACTTCATGTAGCTACAAGCCATGTGCTTGGTCTGACATGCATTTCTCTTGGGAGTGATGGTGGAGGCTTGCTGGTACCTCTCAGGGAAGAATATTTTAACCAGCCCTACCTACAACCCTCCTGCAATCACCCCAGTGTCTGTGTCACCTTTGCTCGGTGTATTTAAGGCAAGCCTCATCTGAATACCTAGAAAGTAGGTTTTCCTCCACGTATAGCTCCTGCATGGCCTGGTTGTTTAGTCATGCTCTAATTCATCCTCGTTCAGGGCTGGCTTCACCAGAAAAGGCAGTTCTGACCATTTTCTTTGACAGAGCCAGGAAAAGAAAGTGGAGGTGTGGTACGCCCAGACTGTTCTATGAGATGTATGTGATTAGGAAACGGGCCTTGGAGATGAGTGACCCGGGCTCTGAAACCTACTCAAATGGAGGGCAAAACCACCCCAAAACTGCCACTTCTTTGAGATGTAGGGGAGACAAGCAGACAGGCTGCTCGGGGAGAGGCCTCATTGCAGCTCCAGCTGAGGCCAGCATGCAGAAAGTACCCTGGGATGTGCAGGGGCAGAGAGGGGCAGGGAAGGGATGGGAGTGCTTGTTGGGAAGGTGTAGGTCAGGACTGCTCCTGTCCTCCCACCACAGGCTCCTAGCCTGCTCCAGCTCCCCACTTGGAAATGCACAGGGCTAATACTGCCGACTGCAAAAAGAGGGTGGAAAAGGGTCTTGCTCCATGGGAGATGTGCGGTGGACACTGCGATGGGCATGGCAATGCTGGAGGGGTACAGCTGTATAGGCTACAGTGCTACCTGTGGGGAAAAGGTGGGTTCAAGAGGAGTGCTGTGATTTCTTTGGCTGGCTGGCCAGGAGGGGTTCTTATTGTCAGAAATGGATTTTACTGGGCTTGAAACTTGAATTAAAAAAATGTCTATATTAGCTCCAGACAGAGATGTGCCCTGGAATCTTGGAAACTGTTTCATTGTTGGCTTTGGGAGGAAATTTTGGCTTTCTAACTTACAACATGACCGATATGTTCTATTTGTTTTTTGAGAATCTTTTTTTTTTTTTTTGGTACTCCCATGACTCAAATCCATTTGAATTTTTCCCTTTGAACCATGTGTTTGTAAGCTCTGGCTAGCCTAGCATTGCATTTGATATTCTGGCATTGGGCAGTGGAGGATGGAGGAGTGTTTTTCCACTGCTACCACAGCGGTCTTCAGCTGTGTTGCAAAGCACAACTTTTAGCATAATCCACCGCACTCAGTTAGGCTCTGACACTTCCCAGGAGGAGCAGGCATGGGGATTTTGATCCACCAAGGCCAGCTTTGCTGAACAGAAGCACTACAAAGAGAGGCACAAGCCTTGCCTCTTATTTTGGCATCTCTTTCTGGCCTGAAAAGTACCACCTCCTCCCTTGCCTGAGTTTTGCTGCTCTTCTGTGCTTAAGCAGGGTCTGTCCTTTAATGACATAATCAGGGTAGGGGGGTCTTCTTCACCCACCCTCAGAGCCTTTGTACAGTCCCAATGTTCAGAGCACTGACCTGAGATGTAGGTTATTTAGGGCTGATTTTGAAGTGAGAGTTGGAAGGCAGCCCCCAATCTTCCCTCTTGCGTTGCAGGGTACAGATGGTTGGTGTAGGCATCTCTTGCTTTCTCCTGGGCAAGCGTTTCTGCTTTGCACAGGTAAATATTTGCTGGGCTAGAGAGACACAGGCGGAGGAATTGATGATATCACTGTAAGGTCAAGCTGTTTGCTGGAGAGAGAGGACACCAGCCCTCCAGGCACGCTCTAAGAACACACTGCAGATCCAGCTCTGCAAACAAGAGGTACAAGGACGTGTCCCATTTGTGACTTGCCACCAGCCCCGAGTCTCCAGCCAGCATTGAACAATCAGTGCATAAATAGTTGTGTGAATCCTGGTGATGAAAAATGGAGACACCTCAGGGACTTTATTGAAAGCCTGCGTGTTTTCCCCTCCTGCCATCTGTACCAGCTCCCCAAGGGCTCCGAGAGCTGAGTCTGCAAGCTCGTTTGCTCCCTTGCGTGCTGTTTAGACAATTAGGCAGGCCTAGCGAGGCTCTCTGGGACATCTTCCCCACGTGAGGAACATCACCACCACCGGGGTGCTGCCATGGCGCTGGTGCCTGGTGGAAACACAGCCAGCATATCTCCTGATGCCTGGGAAAGGATTGGAGTCCACCTTGCTTTCTGGGACCTGGGTTGCCTGCAGGGCTAATAGGGGTAAAAACTTATTTTTGTTTGCTGCTGTCAGCTGACCTGGCTCTGATGCACTCGTGTAAACGGGCAGCATTTTCACATCCATGTTGTTTGCTTTAAGATGTCAAACAGCTGATACTTTTGCAAGGTTTCCCTAGCTTCTCCCTCCCTCCCCTTCTCTTCTGTCTCTATAAAATAATACTGCTATAATCCAGTTTGACTCAGCAGGATCCTTTTCACGCTGGCTAATCCCCATATATAGGCATCAGTTCAGGGAGGTGCACCAGGATGCTGCAATATTTTCCCTAACATTTTGTTTAACCAGGATGACATTATTCAGACAAATTAATTCCTCCAAGATGTAAACTTGTTCTGACTGAGTGCTGCAGCGGCCTCCCTGAGAGCAACAAACCATGATCTGACATCTTAACAGCTCTCCACACGGTCAGAGGGAGTCTTACATAAAAGATCTTCAGCTGTGCATATCTGCAAGGTGCAGCTGCCCCTTTCTGTAGATAGATTTCTTTTCCAGCAGGTTTTGGTGAAAAATACCTTTTCTTTTAAAGAAGTGAATGAGATCTAAAGCACAAGCCATTTTGGAAAATATCCTGGCATATGAAAACAGAGGGTAGAGACTACCCTACCCTGTGAAATCCTTGTCAAAGATTTGAAAAATGGGGGTCTACTTATGTCACTCTTCTTCCATTATGGATTGAGTCCATCTTGCATATCTGAGCTAGCACGGGATTTACAAAGCTCAGATGCATGTGCAGCTGATATGTCAGCTGTATGTGCCAAGTGGCAGCGCCTGTAGGAATGGGAGAGGAAAATGTAACCCATTTCACAAGTCTGCCAAACAAAGGAACTCCTGGTGTGCTTCATGGGGAGGAGATCCCAGCATGGGAAAGCAGCCCTATGGTGCTCCTTTTACCCCGTATGGGGTATATATGGGGAGGTGAGCTACCTTATGCCCCTCTGTGACGCCATCTATTTGGGGTGGCAGGGCCAGGATGCTTGAGCTGCATTCAGCCCTGAGGTTTTCTGTCCACATTCCCCCAAGATGTTTTCCTGGTGCTTGGGTTGCCTCTTGTACTCTGTAATGTCTGGGCTTTGGGAGCCAGCTGGGAAATGGCTTTTTCCTCCTCCTGCCCAGAGCATCATTATGTCTGTTCAGGTCCCTACCAGTCCTTCCCTTCGGTGAGTCCCTTGGCTCCTAGATCCATAATCCAGCAGATTTGTGTGCTGGCCTCAAGCGTGCCAAAGCTGCTGAGAGTGCCCTAAAGCAGGAGGAAGGAAATGAGAAATCTGGTTAACTTAAGGTAGCTGGGGCTAAGCTATTTGAACACAGTCCTAGGTCCATATCTCTCAGCCCTTGCTCCTACTCTGAATTCTTCTGCTGCCTATGTCTATCTTTTGCTTGGCTTGAGTTGCTTCCCTCAGTTTTAGCTCCCTGAGAAATGGGTTGATGTTAATTGTTTGTTCACTGAGACTTGCATGGAGTGACTTCAGAGGGCTTAGCTGACTGGATGGCCACAGTCCTGGGGTGCTGGGAGCTTCTCCTAGCTGGATTTCCCTTCTACACCTTACCATCTCCTAGGCTAGCCAGAGCAGCTTGGGGAAAACACGTTTTGTTCTCTGCAGCAGTGTATTATTGACAGAGGGCATCACTAGAGGCTCCTGGTACTCCACTTTAAGTACCTTAATGTAATATCATCACCATTAATTCAAACTGAGTTAAGGTTACAGCAAGTAAGTGTAACATCCAAAAGACACTGAATAATTAAAAAGGTTTATAAAGTCGCAGCTTACAGAAATGGAGTTACAGATGCATAAAACTACCATATACTTAGATTAGTTTCAGAGGTTCCCCTCACTCTGTATCGGCTGTGGCAGATGTTTCCCAGTTTCTTCCACAGGAATCTCTTGCATCTCTTTCTCCTGGTTCTGTTTGTGAAAGGTCTGGTATTGGGAATGCACTTTCTTTTTATACTGCAGTTTTGTCTTTTGGGGGATAGTCAGTCTCCAAGCTCTCTCCATGCTTTCAGCCCTAGGATCATCTCTGCCTGCTGATTTTGAGTACTCGTTGCAGAAGTAGGCTTGACCAGTAGCTTTGAAAACGTTGTCACTCAGACATGCCTAAATGCAACTATCACTTACACAATAGTAACCAGAAGTCAGCTTGTTGCTTTCCAGGGCCTTGTCAGAGTGATTAGCTTTTTTTTTTCTCCCCCTGTAGTAAAGTAAAATACTGTTTCCTCCTGTTGAAGCAATTCTTAAATCTTTCTGCAAAACCTTTTGTACGCTGAAGCTTTCATTTCATAGACATGTGGAGTAACTACCACACATTGTACAAACCCTGAAATGCCATTAAATCACACAGCTCGTTAATGGCTTCTGCTTAAGACTCCCTGTGATGGTAACCAGACAGACTGGGATAAACCATCTGTCCTCAAACATGTCTTTGGGGCTGTCAGGTGACTGTTCCTGCAAGAGAAACCATGTGAAAGAGCATGGCTGAAATAGATTTCTAGTGCGGTACTGCAGAGCTGTTATGTCTGATAGTACTTGATGCTTATCTGTAATCTGTTATTAGCAACAAAGGAAAAAAAAAAAAAACTGCTGATAAAATTAGCGGGTTAGTAAGATGTCAGAGCAGTGGAATGGAGGGGCATGGACTGATGAACATCCTGGACTCATTTGAGCAAATTTGGTTTAATACACCCAACTGTGAGGCCATCTATCTGTCCAGGAACAAAACCATCATCTTCTGGCGCACCAGCTCTATCTACAGCTGGAGGCTCATCCTGCAAAGTGCCTTCCTTAGGAAGGAGCAGAGCCTTCTGTACAGCCAGCTAAGGAAGACTTCCAGTGTTGTGGCAAAAAGGGCTGATACCAGCCCTTGCAAAAAGACTAAATTGAAGAGTCGTTTTATATCAAGTTGTGTTGGTGAGAGAGTGGAATCCCCTACCTAGGCATCTGTCCATCCTTTAGAAGGACACTGAAAGGCTGAAGAAGGTGGAGAAAAGAGCCAAGGGTGGGAGAAAAAAAAACACTTCAAAGTGAGTTCAGACAGTTTAGTTTTGCAGAGGTTGTGTGATGTAATGTATAAGGCGAAGTACTGGCTAATACAGAAACTTTTATAGTGGTGAAAGGCAGAACAATGGTGGAAGCAGTAGCCAAATACACTCGCAGCAGAAATGAGACAAATACTTTAACAGTATGACTGGATACTACTGGAATAAAAGACTGGTAAGCGCTAAGTCTTCATCTCTTGTGTCTCCAGACTAGGTCTGGACACTGTCATGGAAGTCCTGATTTAGTCAAACCTATAAAGCACTAAATATCATAAGTGGATCGGTTGCCAGGGATTCTGCACAGAAACAATGCTGTGATAACACCAAGGACCTCACAAACTGTGGATTTGGGGTAGAATGGGTGGTGCCTTGTTTTGTTTTCTTTTTGTCACATTCCCAAAAGAGAGCAGAGAGCCCAGGCATGGTGGGAAGATGGGAAGCACGCACATCATATGCTGGCAAGGTCCTTGTGTCCCGTACATGGCATTAGCTAACACGTTCTTCCTGTTAGACCACTGCCATGGCAAGTCCAGATGTCAGTAACTCCAGCTGATAGCACTGAAGAATGATGATTTATGGCCACTGGAGATTTGTCTGCCTTTGTTCAAAGAGAAAAAGAAAAGCACTTAGAGGTCGTGCTTGGGGTGGTCAGCCATTTAGGTCAGAAGAGGTAAAAGCTGGTGTTTTCAAAAATTTGCCTTCTTTCTAGCTATCTTGTGGTTTGTCTTCTCCATGTGAGACTATGGGCTGCTTTGTTTGTTTTTGTTTTTCCAAGATGCTGAACATACCCCAACTCAAGCTGCAGGCATAGAGCGTCTTTAAGAAAAGGCGGTTTGAATTAACCACTCTAAAATATAGAACACCCCATCCCTCAGGACACTTCACAGTGTGTGACTGTGAGCGATTGGTAGTTAAAAGGAGGGTTGTACCCAAAGTGAATTCATTCACACATCAGGCCCTGAAAAGATAAGTTCTACACCCAGCTGTAGTCCTAGGAATGCCAGGCAAACAGGCGAGTTTAAAGTGCATGGAAGCAGGAGAATTAAATTGGAAAGACAGATCTTTGGTATCCAGGCAGTATTTTCTCACCAGCAGATCCCAAAGCACTTTCCAAAGCCTGGTAAGAACAAGGATATATGGGGTCAGATGAACCCTGGAGTGAGTGCCTGGGTTTCAGTCACGCATTCCAGATCTCGGCTCAAATATTTTTGTGTTGGGTTTCTTTCAGAAAAGTACAGAAAGACCCTGGAGCCAGAAATACTGTATAAAACACGCAGGATAATTAGCAACCTCCTGGAAACGTGCAACTTTAATAAAATTTGAACTCCAGTTCCTTCCCACAGGTGGAGTCCAGCAGTACTGTAGGCAATATGCACAGTTAAGCTATTTTTATGCCTCTTCATCTAAAAATGTGAGTGTTAAAACATATGTAAGTAAAGCAAATGGAAAGCTTAAACTTGCCTGCGTGCCGTGCTCATTTGAACTTGCTGCATTACCTCTGCAAAAAGCCTGGATCGCTGCTGAACAGTGTACTCAAGCGAAGATTTTGCAAAGAGAAATGTCTTCACCTACAAACCTGGCTTCTTAAAAAGCCCTATGACTTTGCAGCTCCAGAAGATATTGACTTTCCCTGCCAACCACAAAGGGGAATAAATGACTCTGGAAGGGCTCAAGTAATTATACAAAGTGCCTGGATCAACTTTTCCATGGGGATCCTGTAGCTACTGGTCTGATGGCTTAATAATGTGCTTCTGAAATGGCTGCCTTCCATTGCTGTTTCTCTCTGGGGCCAGATTTCCAACAAGACTCCTTAGCTGCCCTTGCAGAACTGGCAGGAGGATGCTTGCTGGACTCGCGCTGCATGTGGAGGAGCCAACATTAACTTTTCCATAGCAAAACTTACAGGTAGGGCAGAGTTGGGTTATGCTGCCCCAGCAGCAAACCCGGAAAACGAGGATGACTCAAAGTCCTAGATCACTTCCTTGCTCCCCACCCTTCACTGCCACTCCCTGTCCCTCTGTCCTCCCTCATCTATTTGGAAGCTGGTGTGGCAGTGCGTGTGGGGAGGGACTGCTTTGCACAGTAGGGTAGTATGGTGCCAGCAACAAGATGTGTTTCTTTCATAAGGAGACCACCATCACTTGTCCATATTGCCTGCATTATCTGGATCGATCAGGTACATGAGCCACATGTTATTACCAGACTGTCTTGTCCCTTTGCACCTGCATCTGGTCCATAGTTAGAGCCTGATGAAGAATGGCCCTTCCTTCTGTTGTTCCTAGTAGGTCCTTTAAATCAGCAGCTATGGAAAGATGTGGGCCATACCAGTTTTATTTTGTGTGAGCCGCTTGGCAAAAGGCGAGGCGAGGGTCAGATTACTTTGAGTGTTCAGCTCTTCTTGCTGGGGAAATGGCAATTTCTGGTCTTCAGAAAGGAAAGTTGGAAGTAACTTGTATTAGGATGGAGATGAGCAATTCAGCAGTTATGTTAATGAGAAACAACCATTGGTGCAGGTGATCTCAGACCTTTTAAAATACTGTGTGAAGCACCGGAGCACGGTCTTTTCCACTGTTATAGAAAGAAAATCTCCATAACAGAATGGAACAGTCACAGAACAGAATGATCCTGGAATAATGTTATTTTTTCCCCTATATTCCATAACCACTGTGATTTCAGCCCGAGAGTCCATACATTGAGAGGATGCTATCGACTGGAGAATGGACCCATTATATAATATCTATTATACATTCAGTGTGCTTATATAAATGCACATTTCCTATGTAACTGTGTCACTAGGAAAACAGTGAGGTTGGACAAGTTGGTTTCTCCTTCCATTGCTCCTCCACTTTGCTTGTTGATTCTCAAGCGCTGTCACAAGACTGTGGAGTTTGTGTTACTGCTGTGTGTGCCCACGTGAATCTCTTCTTTTCAAAAGCTCCATTCACGTTTGGGTTTTGCTGGTTTTCCTCAACTGTTGTTTCTTTTTTTAAATGTAATATTTGGCTGAAAGCCTTTGGTGTTGCTTTCACAAACTCGGGAGAAATCTGGTTAGTACATATTAGGGACTGACAGTTAGTTGACTAGCACAGTGTTCAGTGGCTGTGCTTTTCAACTTTAAAAAACATCCAGGGCAGCCTCCTCGAGTGATGTAAAAGGCCTGGTAAAGAAATGCCAACTGTCAGCTTGATTTTTCAGTCTGCTGTGCTCAGACATAAACCTTCCCGACAGCTCAGACCAGTGTCCTTCATATTCCAAACTAATGCAAAATTTCTTGTGGTGATGAAAGGGAAAGAAATTACTTTACTCTAAAGGTTTCCTGCTCTGAACATCCTTGACTAACCCTGCTGACACCAGAGAATTACCACCTACTCAGACGTGCCCACCTGCTCTTGATGGCAACTCTCAGCCCAAGACATTTGCATTCCAATGGTTTTGCCATCCAAGTCTCCGTGTTGTCTGTCCAAAGTAAGAAAACTTTTTTTCACAAGGAGCCTTAAATTTTCTAGTTTGAGAGCAAAAGAACAGTGCCAAGTGGTTAAATGGACTAGATAGGCAACTGTGTTGCAAGGAATCTTCTGCCCAACAGTCCCACCACAGTGTCTTGAACAGAAAAGTAGCCCAAAGCTTCTGGTTTACTTTTCACACATTGTTCCAGGAAGGATCTGGAAGATCTGTTCCAGGAAGATCTCAGTCTCCAGCTAGAAAGCAGATGGGTTTTCACTTTTCTCACATCTCACTTGACTTCTTTGGGAAGCTTTCTTACCTGTGCCATGCCTTGTCTGGATTCTTCTTACATAGATGTCTCCATTTTCCCTTTTTGTATCCCTTCTTTTTGTCACTCTTATCTCAGCAGGTGGCTCAAACTTGCTTCTCCAGACCAGGAACTGAAGCAAGCATCCAGGTCATCTGAATGAAAAGAATAGGGATGTCATTGCATCTAAGAATAATCCCAGTACCTGCTAGGTGATATATTTGGCCCTGGACTTACTCAGGAGCCTGCAATTTATTTCCAATTAGAGTCTGACTCCAGATAGAAGAATGGGTGTTGCTCCAGGGGATAACTCAGTTCAAGCCTCTGAAGAAATCCTGGCCAAAAAAAAAATAAAATTCCTGGTCTTGGTATAGAGGGGAAAGAGTATAGAAACATAGTTCTTGCCTTACACTGACTCACTAAATTCTGCTTTCTGTTACTCTTGACAGTGGCCAGTGCTGGTTGCCTGTGGTCCCTGCCCAGTGTTCTTCCAAAGTCTTTAAAATATGCATTTCACTCAGGAGCGTTTCTTCAGGAAATAAGAAAACACCTTTTCCCCTCCCTTTGGAAGGACCTCAGAGCACCCACAAAGTTTTCAGCCCTCATGTTCTAGGCACAGATAAATCTCCCATTGCCCTAAAGGCTCCAACGCGTTCTCCTCACATCAGGGACTTAAATGCATTTGGCAACTGTTTAAGAAACACATCAGGGGTTTGGGAGAATCATATTCTCACTGTCAGTTTAGGTAGCAGCAGCATCCAAGTGCTGTGAGAGTCTTAGGGGTTTTTCCCAAGCTTTATACTGGATTACATTATCTATTAAAAGCAGCTATTTTTATGCTGAACTGTTGCCGTGACCTGTATTACACAACTTGTGTGTACACACTGAAAAATTATCTTGCACTCAAAAGGTGTTTTGGTGAAAGCGCCGTGAAATTCTGTGCAAAATCTCATTACCTTCTTGCTTGGTTTTTGGTTTGGATCAGTTTGGGGAGTTGTTTGTTACTTGGTAGTTCTAGGTACCAGCTTTGGTGTTTGTAATAGAGACGTGACTTCTGTCAGAACATCACAGGCCTCCCAGTACGTTACTAAACTCACTCCACAGATAATGTGAAGCACAGAGGTGGAAAATAATGAAATTAAACTCTCGGAAAGAGTCACTGGTGAACCCAAGGACAGAAGCTAGGCATCCTTAGTTTTCAGTGCTCTGCCCCTGCCACTAGAAAACACGACTTTCTCTTGTGACTTTTATGAGAGATACATGAGAAGCTTTGCATTCTCTTTGCTTGAGCAATTTAGGTGGTAAGGGGGAGCTACTGAATTGATATTCAGCTGAAATATTTAACCTTTGGTAGCTGTTAGAAGAAACTTAGAGATGCCCTTATCTGTGACTTGAAATAACCAGGGGAAAATGGGTTGTGTGCCTTTCCTTGTGGCTTAGAGATGAGGTTTTTTTATTCTTGAAGAGTGAAGGGGAAGGATTCTGCCTTTTTTTTTTTTTGTACAAACTTTAGAAATACCCAGACTCTCCAAGTAGTAGCCCTGTCTGTTCCCTTTGGTTTCTTCGGGGAATCTCTCTTGAAGAGCACAGGAGGCATAAAATGCCAACTTTAACCAGGCTGTAGTTAAAAGGCTGGTGGTGTTCGATCTGTAACCAAAAAAAGCTCATCTTTGCTGGATGCTAGTTTATTGACAGAGTTTCCAACTAAAATTTGATTTCCGTGTTAATCAACAAGATTCCATTTTCTTGATGGTTTTTATGTCAGAAATTCTTGCACTGCTCAGATGGTCCTTCAGGAAAAGCATGGCAGGCGAGAATTCATTTCTAATGTAAAAATACCAAGAAAGAGGAGGGTGAGGGGAACTATAAATAACCACCAAAATGTCACAGTCAGTCATTTTTTCCTCCACAAGTCAGCTTTAGCAGTTAAGGTCAAGATAACATTTCCATGTCAATGGTCAGTTACATCAAAATTCTAAAACAGGAAGATTGAATGGAATTTTGGATTTTTTTTCTTGTATTCTGCCCAGATTTGACCAATTTATAGATTCTTCTGTCTGCCAGCTATGAGTTCCATTGTTATTTTGGTTAAGCTCTTTGCCAGAGTGGCAAGCTTGGATTGGAGCATCAGGTTTATTAAAGGCTATGAAATAAAATTCTCTACCAAAAGAAAAGAAAAAAGCCCATTTCTTGTCGATAGTCACTTCTTTGTATTTCCTTTGATGCGGTTCAGTTTGACTTGAATTTTAGCCTAACAATTTGCTACACAATTTTGTTTTGTTTTCACAAAGTTCTAATCAGTTTAAACTGCAAGCAGTTTGAAATGCCTCTCCAACAGCTTCCTCGGCGTTGCTAATTAAGCTTGAAATCTCTGTGTTGTCCACAATTGTATCTAAACAGGGAGCAGAGTGTATCTGCTTGCTGTTTAGCCACATCTCCCAGCTGCATATAATTCTGCTGCCTGTGCAGAAAGTAATCACAACAGGACAGATCCTTCAGTCCTTATTTAGGCAAAACTCCCAGGGTGGCATGCAAGGTCAGGCACATCATGTGTTGAGGGAACAGATGAATTTGATGGTGAGAACATGTAAGGCAAGCAGTACGACATCCATAGCGCAAAGACTGGAAGTGCTTGGGCATAGGGAACAGCTTTGCTTTATCCCCCCGAGCACTTTGTACCATGGAGCCCTGAGTTATGATTATGGTTTGTAGGTGCTCTCACCTGACATGTGGGTGTTAATAATAGGTAAAAACGCAGGCTATCAAAACCTGTGATGTATTCCCCCTGTCCCTTAGGAGCAAAGCTAACAGAATGTCATAGTTTTTAAAACTACCAAGGTTCACTCCAGTGGGAAAAAAGGGTCCTAACAAATCCTCGAACCCATCTTGCTGCAATTGGCAAAGCTGGTGGATGATTTATCTCTTGGTAGCGACCCCAGTGGTATGAAGCAATACTTACTTTCCGAGGCATGGCTGCCATTGTGTGATGGGGTCCAGGGATTTCGGCAGTAGCTCTGTGCCAGCTCACCTGAGCTGCAGAAGCCTTGAACAAACTGTTTACCTCTGGCATTCTGGGAGGGATTCTGAGGGATTTCCTTCAAATTAGAAATCTTTGAAAATCAGCATCTTGCACTAGGCATTACATTATGCAATGGTTTGGAATGAGGGCCAAAAGTCTGGTCGTGAGCTCAGGATATCCTTGGGTTGAAAAAATCCGAGATGGAAACTGTCTTATCAGATCATCCCTCCCTGCCAAGGCAGGCTTGTCTCCTGTGCTCTGCTGGTGCTGCTGTGCTTTACGGATGCTCGTCTCTCCAGCGCTCCAAAAGCCTGCCCCAGCTTAGTGGCTGGATGTTTTCTGGACCAGATGCAGTCCTGGTGTAGTGTGACCGACTTCACATAGTTATACTGGGGTTCATACCTGGTGTGCGGTGTGGTCAGCAGTGCAAACAGCAAGCATGAGCTGTGTGCACCAACATCCATGCACTGTTTCGATTTTGTGGGGAATGTGCAGCTTCTTTTTTTGGTGTCAGTGGACAAGATGTAAGAAGACTTGGAAACGTACCTCCACTAGAAGGAAAATTACTGAAGGAAGAGGAGCTGATTACCAAGATATATAGCAATGTCCTTTTACATAGTAGTTGCTAAGGATGCTTTCAACTGCTTGGCTTACTGTAGTATTATGTGTGACTATAATTATTGTTGTTGAAAAAAATTTCATAGGCATAGACTTTTTTTAATGCTCCTTGCTTTTTTAAAGTCACCTGTGAGTTAGGAGTATTTCCCCAGTATCAAATTTTTTTTCCCTTGCAAATTGCTGTAGTCACATTGGAGTACTCTAAATAACAGCTCAGATGCTGTTCCCCAGTATTGCACCTCCCAAAGTCAGACCTTGTTGACTTTTGAGGTGTGTGCAATTGTGATAAAAAACTGGAGTTGTTGCTGTTAAAAATACCTTGTTTCCATAAAGTAACCATTTGGGCACACAAACTACTTCACAAGTATTTATCAAACCTAACGGCATCCAGTTTCGCACTGGAATATGCAACTTTTACAGCCATTTTATTTACAGGCGAACTGAGGCACAGAGCATGAGAGCACTTGCCTCTGACAGTTACTTGGTTGAAAAGCCAGAAGTAAAGTCCAGGCATTTTATCTTCCAGCCCACCAGTTTAGAGAACGAATCCTTCATTTGTTACATTCATAAGCACTGCTGTTGTAAAGTGACAAAGATCTCAGTGTTGTTAGAGCAAGGAACGTACAGAAGATGAGTAGCTTTGAGTGCCAGAAAGTAGTTAAGTAATTTCCAACATCAGGCTTCTTGTGGATTTTTAGCTGGAAGGAGTCAGTGTGATTGTGGTTGAACACTGAGCCTAATGCAGAGCAGATCGTTTAACCCTGACATTCCTTCATCACTGTCAACTTGGTGGTACTAGAGGTGGACGTGGGTCTTATCTAAACTGGCACTGAGCAAGAGAGAAGTCACCCTGTCCCTGCCTGTGCTGTTCCAAACATTAATTATGTTCACCATTAAAAATATATACCTTTCTCCAGGTAGTATGGCCAGCTCGTGTGCCTCCCAGATCCGGCAGCCTTCTCTAGGTTTCCTCTCTAGCCTTTGGTATGCTCAGACAATGGCAAAGCCTTAGCCTTCACTCGGTAAGACAGCTATCTTAAGAAGGAGCAAATGGAGCTCCTTCCTATCCTCACTGTAGAGCATATTTTGACATCTGCATATCATTTGTGAAGCATTTCTCAAGCCCTGTTCCATTTTCATCATGGCCTATGTTATTGCACATTTGTGGACTCATTTGCTACTAACATAAGCCATAAAATATATCTAGTCTTTCTCTAATAGTTACAGGGCAAGGGACTCCTTCACCCTGTATGCTGAGAGGAGACTGCCAGATTCACCTCCAGCTGCTCTGAGTCCAAAAATACAAAGCTGAATTAGGTTTTCCTGACAAGAAAAGCAGATTCCAGCAGAGGGGAAGCATGCCAGCCGTGGTATTGCTACTGTGCTGGGAAAGCCACTAAAAACTGAGCCGCATGGAATAACTATTTGAAAGCCACTGAAAACAGCAACCTCCAGGGCCTGAGTCTACACTATGCAGTTGATAGCTGTATGCCCAGCTCAGACCCACATCATGCTAGTAATGTTGCAGGGATGTCAAGGTAACTTATTCCAGTATCTTCCCTCCCCTATCCCAGCAAAACAAGCTATACCAGATAAAGAGCACCCTCAGTGCTTAACACTGTGTCTGAATTAGGGGGTTTTGCCAGGATATTTTGGGCTGTCAGGGGTCACATCCCTTGCCCCAACACACTGATGCAGCTATGACAATGTGGCCTGAATGTCAGAATTGGCCAAGATCCTTCCCCAGGGCTTCCCCTTGCTGGACCTACCCCTCTGAGAGCAACAGGAAGGGAAGGAGAGTGTCACCCACTGCTAATAATGTGTCCAGCTGGTCAAGCTAAGTGAGAAAGATTAACTCACACGTGTCCAAATTCTCTCCTCAAATATGGAGAAAGGAATTTCATGCTGGCCACTAGTGAATTAAATGTATTTGCCAAGTTTTACCCATCTGTGGAGATAGCAATTGGGGATGGCTGGGGATTCGGGGGGGGAGCGGAATTGGGTCTTGGATTTTCCTTTTCTAGAAATAATGCTAAGAAAAAGGTTTTGCAGGTGTTGAAATTACTTCTTGACACTTAACCCCTCCACCAATGTCTGCTTTATATTTAATTTCTAATCCAACTATATATTTGCAGACCCAAAACCTAAATGAAACCTTTTGAAATTAATTGACCTGATCTAATTTGGGGTTTATAAATTCACCAGACTTCTTGAGATTAAAGTGTTCTGTCTTCACTTAAGTATGGAAATGTTTGCAAGCCTCAAAAATTATCCCGCAATGGGGAAAATGTCTCCTGGTCTGCTCTCCTTGCAGTCTGAGGAAATGAGGGACAGAGTCACAAGACTTAAAGCAATTGACTTACCGCACTTTACTAAGTTACAGTTCAACTACAGTAGTTGACCATGTGCCTGTTTTTAGCACAAGAGTCACTTTTGATTCCCGCAGCTAATACCATCTCCTCTGTGCAGTCACTCCAAAAAATGTGTTTCTTCTGCAGTGCTCACAGAAAGTGAGTTCATGTCCCTGCGCATGAGTTGCCAATGTAATTTATTCCAGCAACTTCCCTCCCCTCTCCCAGCAAAATAAGCTATACCATGCTCATGTTCCCATGCGTGAGCTCTCCTTGGTCTGCTGTTCGGAGTGCAGGAGAGATTATTTATGTTCATTAGAGCTCTGGATGAATTGCCAATACAGAAGAAGCAATGACTAATCTCTGTGCTGCTTTTCTTCTGCACTCATTGCTAGGTCATTGTGGGAGGGTCCTTGTGCTGCACTATATTGTGAGTTACTGCTGTCACCCAAAATTTGGTTATGAGGGGTTATAATCTACAGCATTAGGGAAGCAGGATGTGCTGCAGCCCCCAGGCTGTCTCTGCAGCTCTGTTCCCTGAAGCTGTTTGCCAGCTTTCCATCTGGGATGTGAAGTTTTCAAGATGGGATTCAAACACTTCCCACTTCCAGTCTTCAACGGCTCTTGCACCCCAGAAGTCTTTCCCAGCAGTTTGGATTTTCACTGTGTCCCATGTTTAAACCTAACATTTGCAGAGCAACTCCCTTTGGCTTTCTGTGGTTTCTGAAGGGCCAAGTATTGCTATAGGGAGGCCCACAAACAACTCCCACCACCACTTGCTGTCAGATACTTGTTCCCAGGCAGCTTGTTTGCACTTTGCTGCCGATTGTGCTGTACATGTTTAAGTCTCTTAGTTTTTACTTGCAAGCTAATGCTTGATGTCCTGGTCATTTCAGTTCTTTGCTTGTGTTTTAGTGTATCTTAGCTTGGGGTTATTTTTTTTTACTGGTGTATTAGGGTGCATTATTCTCCCCAGGTGAGATTCTTTTTCTTTGCCATGGATAAGCAGTTTTGCCCTCAAGAGATGTGGACGCAGACTCAGCCTTTAACATTGGGCCAACCTTCTGTTTAGAAATGCATGGTTCCTTCCCAGTCCTTTTCAAACCCCCAAAATTAGTTGGATTTGGAGACACAAGTGTCTCTTTAAAGAAGGGCACTTCCTGCCTCTCAGCCAAAAAGATGGGAAAAGGATGGTAAACTTTCCCCTCAGCCCATGCTGGATTTGTGGTCCATATTCTTATGACACGAATTTGGCCACAGCCTCTAGGTCTGATGTTTTCTAGCTGGTTCTTATCTTTCTTCTCCGTGTCTTGCTTTGGCCCTCTGTGTAGCTCATCAGATGCACTCAGCTCTACCTGTTGATTACAGAGAGGGCTGGCAATGGCACCTTGGGAGAAAAGAAGAAAAATAGGGCTGTTAGGTTTTTTTTTTTTCCTTCATCTTGTTTGGCTTGCTGAGGGTCTGAAAGCTCCAGGAGGTTCTGGAGAGTTAGCTAAACTGCGAAAGAGAGCAAAATCAAGAAGCCAAACTTGTAATTCTACAGGGATGCTATTCCCATAATGTGCAGAAATACCTTTGTGCAGGTTGTTAGCTGCTGGGGCAGCACTTAGGCATGTGGGATAACCTGATTAGAGAATCAAAGAAAACCCTGTTAGCTCCACAGGCCAAATCCTGCCTTACAGCAACCTGATGTCAAATGGGTGTGAATCAAGGAAGCTTTCCCTTTGGCATCTTCTGGTAACACCTTGAAGAGAAGGGTCTGAGCCAGGGTTCTAGCAAGTAAAGAGGCTTAAGCAAATATACTCCCAGACAGGGAGTGAGCTGGAGTCTGCAACTAATGACTTTGTTTTTCCTCACTGGTACAGACTTGGAAGGATGAAAAGAATAAATTCCTCAGGTCTGATTTTCAGGTTGTATAGAAGGCTTAATCAGGAGTTGGTTAATTTTAAAACGCTCGTCTTAGCTGCGAGAATGTCAGACAGTGTAACTGAGCTGAGATTTGGGAGCAGAAGACGTGTGTTTTCTGAAGGCATAATCCAGAAGCGTGATTACCTGCTGTACTGGTCACTGCAAAACTCCCACCAAAGTCAGCATTAACGTGAGATGTCAGACAAGATGATTGTAATGATCCCTTGCGGTCTTAAACTCTGTGTGTCTGAAACGTGTGAGTAGGAGGTGTATCAGATCTGTAGTGAGAGCATTTCCAGGCCACGCTGTTTGGTGTTAAATCCCTTTGCAGGGTGGACTGCAGCTGCAGGTTTCTGCTCTGTTCACAGTACTAGACAGGCTGTGCTCAGTGTTGCTGTCTAGAGAGGTTACGTAGGCTGTGGTAGCAGACCAGGGGAACTGCTTAGCAGATCAGCCCCCAATGTGCAGGTAAGCCGTGAAACTCCCAGCCATGTTGTGGGTGCTCAATGTTTATCAGAATTCAAAAAGCGATCAGGAAAGTTCATGGGAGAAACATCCGCTTGAGGCTAAGTACAGAGAAGTCGAGCTCTGGCTCAGGAAGTCCCTAAGCCAGAAATCGCTGGAGGCTGGGAGCACATCCTAAGGAATTGCTGTGTTTTGCTTGCCCCATTCTCATACCTTGGCCCCTGTTGTTGGCAACTGTTGGAAACGAAGCAAGCAGTGACTTGGTGAAGCAAACGCTCCATACCTGTGCATATACAGAAGTTGTCATAGAAAATGCCTTATGAGTGGCACAATCTTCTGTCGGTATCTGCAGGTATGCTGCATTCCTTCCTTGGCAATACAGAGAACAGCATGGCTACAGACTGAGATGATGTGATCTGCTTATGCAAAGCAAAATGGCAAATTTGCCAGGTTATTTCTCCAAAGAGAAAATTGACCTTGCTTTTTCTGGCATGCCAGCAACTGTTATAATGATGATGATGGTGACAGTAACCAGACAGAAAGGCCAGCAATAATTCTTTCCTGTCCATTATTACAAGGCATAAAGCAAAATCCAGTCTGAAACCAATGCTAGTTTGGCTGTGCTCTCTTTACAAATGTGTGAGGCAGTTCTCATATGGGTTGAAATTCAGGACTTGTCATATCAATCTTTCCAAAAACAATCCTTTTGATCTTCTGATGTGAACCTGTGTATTTCTATGTTTGTATCTTAGCAGTGATTTGCAGCCTAGAGATAATGTCCGATAGCAAATATGTGACTGCAGAAGTAACCTCTCTGAGCTCCTGGGTGATTCATCTCCTGACAGTACATTTTGGCTGCACATGTAAGGGCTGGATCTTGCCACTGAGAATATTGGCTCAAAGAAGCAGTAACAATGCGGTCAGTCAAAGCACTACTTTCCCTGGGAATTTTGTTGCATGAGGAAGCAGAATAACTTTAGCCTTCCTGTGTTTGTCAACACGATCTGTCTTCCAGCAGCTTTTTATATTTCTGTCCCATTAGATTTTTTCCTTTCCTTTTTTCCCCCCTCTTTATTTCTGTCTATCTTAATCATAATCAATATCGTAATCATAGACTTTCTACCTCATCCAAGATTCAAACACTGGTTGGTAACATCATTTGATAACTCCAGAGGCATCAAGCAAGAGTAGTAGGTGAAGTTTGCTTTCCTAAAGTCCAGTGAAATGACCCAAATCATTGCCACAGATTTATTGTTTGCATCTGGTGGGTTGCATAGATGCAATACATGTCCATTCATGGCATGTGTCTTTAAGGTGCTTGGTTTGAAAGGGTAAGTTGCACAGTTGGTGTCAGAAGGGCTGGTGTGGCTCACAGACAACCAACTGAAACAAAATTATCTTGGTGTTTCTATAACTAACTGCAAGGGTGAGTGAGGGTTAAATGAGATGAATCATTCAGCAGACCCCACTTGAAAGGTGGGGTTTTTTTGGCTCCAGTGCTTCAGGAGCAGGCCAGTATGTAAAACCTGTGTGGCAAGGATCATGGCCTTAGAGCTGGCATTTCACAGTTACTATCTCAAACATCGTGGGCCAGAGATAAATGAACAGTTTTAAGTTATCCTGAACTCCTGTCCTTGTGATGCTTTCATTGCAGACGCTGCTTTGTTCTCTCCCCAGACTCAACAGTAGTCTCCGTGGTGGGAGAGGAAGATCAAGATTTTCTTACAAGGCAGATAAAGATCCTTTATGGGAGCTGTATTGGCAGAGCAGTTAGGGGGTCTCTGTGTAGCCCCAGGAGTTTGAGCTTCAGCTTTGCACTGCACATTGTGGAGGTTGTCTCTAATCAACTCAGCTGCAAAAGGTCATTCAGACTGGGCAGTCCGGAGGCAAAAACCCAGGAGTGCAGGCTGCTGCATAACTCCTTCGTGTGCTCTTGGCTACAGAAGCTGCAGTGTCTCACGTACACCCACCTGATGGGTCATCTCTGATCATTTATCACAGCTGCTGAGAGAAGCCTCTGGTTTGTGTTCTCACACTATACGAAAGACTTGACCCAGGCCCTGTGCTGTTATCATACTCTTTGTTGGCTGTACTGTGCTTATCTAGAAGAAATGAAAAGAAAGTACCTAATGCTTCCAAGTAGACCAGCAGCAGCCTCCAACCCAACTGACCTTTGTAAATGTCCTGCTGAGAGGGTGCTCACATCTGTTGTGTATGTTTTGTTTGCAGAACACGCTGGAGCAATGCAGCGTTTGCGCAAAGCCCATCATGGAAAGGATCCTCCGAGCCACCGGGAAGGCCTACCATCCCCACTGCTTCACCTGCGTGATGTGCCATCGCAGCCTGGATGGGATCCCCTTCACCGTGGATGCCGGTGGGAACATCCACTGCATCGAGGATTTCCATAAGTATGGCCCAAGCTGCATTCAGTGGCTTTGCTTATTGTCTTTCTCTTTTGTCCCTAAAAATCCTTCTTTTTTTATTGAGTGTCCAAAAAGATCTGAACCTTCTGCCACTTCCTCCCAGGGCTCTTAAATAGTAGGCAGAGCTTTGCTCCAAGCAGGCACACCAAGGTATACAAGATAAATTGGTTAGGGGCCAGTGCTGCTTGATCTCGGTTTTGCTTAGATCTGAATTTATGGATAACCTCTGTGTTCCTCCATTTTAAATGCTCTGCATTCCTCCCGCCTTCCCCTGCACTCAGCATGTGCATGTTTCTCCTCACTGCCTGTACCTGTGCTTCCACATCAGCATCTCCCCCCTTCTTCCACCAAGCAATTAAGAGAGGTCCTGTACTGTAGCACTCTGCAGGTGTTTGCCTACTGGCTAGAGGGATCTAGGTGGCCACAGGATGTTCACAGCTCCTCTTGTTTCTAGTTGCTAATTAGCTTTTTAAAGCTGCTAAAAATACAGCCCTTGTAATAATTTATAGTGAAACTGCTATTTAAAGTAAGTTGAAAGGTATAGTTGCAAGTAGTTTCTGTCACTGCCACGCTACCACCCCCATTATCACAACTAATCTAGGGAAGACAGGTAGATATAATCAGAGCACAAATGTTTCCCCTGTATGGAAAAGACAGACGCATTACACCTCTCAATTAAAGAGGAAATCAATACTGACAAATGTGAGTTTACATCTCAACCATTTATCTCTTAATTTCTAAGGGGGTAGACATGACATCAGTGTGTGGGCCTGAAAGCTCAAAGAAGCAGGTTGACTTGACAGAAAAGGAAGCAGCCATGATCAACTAGAACATTAAAATCCAATATGAGGATGTTCCCTGTAGCTCAGATAGGCTGGGTTAATTGGCAGCTGCTCTGTTGCCTTGCTTTTCTGTGCCAGCAGTTGTGTGTGTAAGGTAAAATTTGGTCCTGAGCACAGGCCCAAAGAAGGCTTACACACCACTCAGGCTCCTGAAGGGTTTCCCTCACATCCACTTAGGATTTGGAGTCTGCTCCTTCCCCGAGCCCCACAGGCCAAGGGCTCACAAGCCTTCAGGTGGAAGGTTGGGAGCAAGAGCTGATGTCCCATGTTGAAGTCTTTTGGCAGTGACTGGATGTGGACCTCAGGGCTCTGAGAGTGGGAAGTGGGAGGCTGTCAATCCAAGGGGAGAACACAAAATCGTTGAGTGAAAGATTGAGGGGAAGTTGACGGGAATAGCACAAGACCTAATGTGACACTCAGAATGTCTTCAGCCAACCACACGTTTAGCAGCACTTCAGCTAGCCCAGTTTTAATTGATCAGGGATGACATGTCCTCCTGGTCTGGGGGTCGAGTGCTCTACATCTTGTACATCCTCCTGATAACAAAACTGTACCTGATGCTCACAGTGTCGCTTAGCTACCCCATGAGCTTGGGCCCCACAGTAGCATATCCACATCCCCTGAAATCTGCAGGAGTCATCTCTGGGTCCTGGGAGTTAATATTTGGCTCATAACGAATTACCCACAGTGGCCTGGACAGAGAAACATTGAAGTATTTTTAAGCACCACATTTGAGCTAAATGGCACAAGGAAGCGCCTGCATGAAGCAGCATATAATTAACTGCGATTACTGCTCCGGTCATATCATGATCCATTTAAGTTATTTTTCAGAGCGCTCACTATAGCCACTGTTTAATTCATTTTTTTTTTTTGTTAGATCACAGCTACACAGACATCTTTCATCTGCTGCCAGTGAAATTAATATTTTTCTTTATTCCTAGTACAGATAGAATTTTTTTTCTTTTCTGAGCTAGTTAATTCTGAGGTAGTTCATGTGACAGCCTGGGTGGCAGAGTCAATCTTTCCTAGACATTTCAGAAGAGAAGGGCCTTTGATCTCCTCGTGTTCTGATGTTTGCCATAAGCATTGCCCTCTGTCACTCCGTAGCCTGTGACCCGGGCTCTCGTTACATGGCAGCAGATTCTGTAGGTACAAATTTCTTTTTTTGTGAGCAGAATTTGCAGCCAGGGAATTGGTACCCATAGGTTTTGAACCAAAACAGCAAATAATGATTCACCACAGACTAAATGTTCACAAGCATATCCGCCTGCCTGGGAGCAGAGATAGCCGCTTCTCATGGGCAAGTGGGGGGAGCAAAACCAGAGCTAATACAGAAGATATGTGAATTAGCGAGAAGGGCATACAGCGGGCAATATAAGGGGAAAAAGAAAGGTCTGTGCTCCTCTTGATCTCTGAGCTAAGCCAGCTGATTCAAGCCAGTCCCTTCACACAGTGAGTGATTGTCACCATACAACTCTGACTCAGGCTGACTGTGGAAGAGGGAGTGTTGGTGTCTCTGCACCCAGACCTGTTCCCTTTTGAGCCTGGGCAACCCACTAATGGATAACTGAGAGTTGGTTTTAGCTAGAAAACGCAGCTAGTGAGAATTGCCCTGATGCTTCTTGTTTGAGAGTGAGCACAGCCAGGAGCGTGCTCCTGTGTGCGTAAGTTGGTAAGAAGGCTCAGAAGTTTAAAATGGATGGGATAAACCTCAACAAATTAGTGTAGTGTAAGGCAAATCTTTTTACCATCTCTATTAAGACTTTTTACCTATTTGTTCCAAGCTCCAATTTTTAATATTTTGATTTTTTTTCAAGAGATGCTTTTGAAGCTGATTCTGATCATCTTTCTAACCTTAGGAATTGTATGGACTTTCTTAGAGTTAGGTTGGGAGTTGAGCCTGATGGTTGCGGCAGTGCATAGGTGTCACGATCGTGGGTCATTCAACAGGCACTTTAGTTGTTAATTAGGGCAAGTAGAATATGCTTTGCTGCCTGTCAGATATTCTTGAAGTCCTCTCCTAATAGTCTGCAAAATGCTCTTTAATATCCTGCAAACCTGAAGTTGCATTGTAGGACTAAAGTGCTCCCTCCTGTCTTCTTTCCAAGGAGGCAGCTGTGCAAAGCTGCAAACCGTGACATGTGTACATACGTGTGTGTGTGTTTGTACAAATGCACACATTTCTGGCTTGCTGGTGCAGTTAACAAAAACTTTCACTCTGAGTTTGAGGATGACTGCAACCATCTCTTCTTTCTTCAGGAAATTTGCACCAAGATGTTCAGTGTGTAAGGAGCCCATCATGCCGGCCCCAGGACAAGAGGAGACTGTACGCATTGTCGCCTTGGATCGTGACTTCCATGTCCAGTGCTACCGGTGTGAGGTTAGTATTCTAATCACGTGAAGGACAGAAAGCAAAGGTTGGCTTAATTTCATCACCGCCTCATGTTCTACACATGACAGGCATACCCTATTGTAACACTGGCTCTACAATCAAATTACTTCATTGACTTCAGCATGCAAGGAATTTTTCCTCATTTATATCAGCGCAAATGAGAAGAAAATCAGGTCCCTTGTTTATAACAGGTTCATTAGGAGAGCAAGAGAATGTGACTCAGGTAATTAGAGCTTAATATTTGAGAACATCATAAATTATAGCTTGGACACAAACGTTGCTCATGTTTATGTTCTTAAAATGAAAGCTAATGCATGTTAGAATTTGAGCAAGATTGTACAGGAAACTCAACATATGGCTCTGGGTTGAAGAATTTTAATGGACACATAAACATGATCATTCTTGTTTTGTGCAATGCTTTTTTTGCTACTTTCCTGTTCAGTTTCATTATGCACTTCATATAATTTTGATGGTAAGAATCTGAAGACAGAGAAGAAAAATCACCTTAAAGCAATTAACATGTGGGAACAGCTGTGTTAGGGAACCTTCAAGAATTCTTCAGTGCAAGTGTTACTTGTTGGATAATACATCAGCCAGATGGCAGGGTAAGAAAATGAGACCAAATGTATTTCTTATCACAGTTGCAGGTTTTAATAACTTTAACCAGAAAGAAGGATGGACTAAGGCTTAAAGGTCTAGGCTGAAACGTGAGGCATCTGGTTCACTTCTCAATCTGACCTTGGCTTCCAGGGTACGGCCTGTAAGCAAGCCGTAACCCCCTCACCGCAGCTCCTTCAGCAGTCTTTGGCCAAGTGATTGCCTGATCACACATTGAGGGATAATTCCCAGCTTCCCTAGCAGCTATACTTAGCCCTATGTACTCAGAGGCTGAGGTCTCCGGAGCAGGTTTTGGGCCCTTTTAGTGGGGTTTCCATGTGCCTGTCTCAGTGACATCCTCCTTTCAGCCACAACCTTTTGGGCCAATTGCAGTACAAACACGGGTGACAGTTCTGGTAAGGGGAGACAGGCAGGGAGTTTGCTTAGCTGTCACCCCTAGAATGGATGCTATAGCTTTGTGGCATTAACTCTTCCAAAGGAGATTACCTGTAGTCAGATATTGGTACCAAACTTCCTTCCCAGTGATGCTTCTTTTCTATCCTTTTCTGCATTAATAAATATGTACTTAAGTTTGATGTTTTCTCCAATGCTAAAGACCTTTCCTTCCTCAGAAATGTGAAGGGAATAATCTCCTTTTATTTTCAATTGGATTAAATTCAGCAGAGAGCTTGGGAACCCATCTTCTCTGCAGCATTGTCTCTTATCAGGAAATGGCTTAATCATGAAAGATATCACGTACCTCAGCTTCATGCTTTACGCTGACTCAGGCTGGATCCTGTTACAAGGTGGAGAGTGAGGAGAGAATTTCTTTGACTAATAGATTCTTCGGTTAATCTTGTTCTTCTCTTATTTACTTTGCTCTTGCTGTCTGCTTATTTCCTAGGACTGTGGCGGCCTCCTGTCTGAAGGGGACAATCAGGGCTGTTACCCTCTGGATGGGCACATCCTTTGCAAGACCTGCAACTCTGCTCGGATCCAGGCTCTGACTGCCAAGGCCAGCACTGATCTCTGAGTATCAACTGTGACCCTCCCCAGGATGCCCATTGGGGGATATTGCACAAGCTTTGCATGATTTCTTTCCAGCCTAGGGTCTGAATCTCTGTTTTTAAAAAAAAGTAAAACTGGAAGGCCTTGGAGCAAGAGGGCAGTTCGAGAGGCCATGTTCAGACTGCCTGTGACAGGCACCTGATTTAGATATGACTTTTCAAGAGGGTGGTGAGTGAGTCAGACCACCTGCTGTCTCTGCAGCTGATGGAGATAACTGGTCACAGCACCTAAGTTATCTGCCTGTAGAAGGAGGTCTGAACATGGTCCTAACTATATTTCTGTGTTTGATTCCTGTCTCTTAAGAAGTACATGAAGGTAGAAGGTGAAAGATGGCTGAGCTAGTTTTCTCCCATGTTATTTTGAGAACCTGACCAGCTCTCATTGAAGTCATGGAGAGCTTCCCTTTGACTTTAATAGGATCTGGATCACCAGCAGAAGTAGTTCCACTGCCCTAGAAGGTGTTGAGAGCAGACCCAGCACTCCTCTCATAACACAAACAATGCAACTTCAACTGTACTGCACCTAAGAGTGTAGGTGTGACCTTGTGTCCTTGGGACACAGATTTGTTATCTGTATCTTTTTTCTTAGGCCCTTACTTGTCTCCATTCCCTTCCAGTTCAATAGGGTTTCTTCTTTTTCTTATGAAATTGTATTTTGCTATTGCATAAACTTATTCAGTAGTGATGCTTCCAATTCACAATGTATGAGCAATCACAGAAAGACGTGAGCTTGCACACACTATACACTACTCACACACACACTACACACACACACACACACACACAATGTGCTTTTGATTTACCAGAGGTATAAGCCAATCATGTCCATTGAAAAGGTCTTTTAAGGATGTGGGGCTGGAAACACATTTTTAAAATCCCAGTGGTTAAAAAAAAAAAAGGACTACATAGAACTGCAGTGCAAAGCAATGCTCAAAAAAATCTTATGCCACTCTCTCACCCCAATCTAGTGGGACCACTGGCAGTGTTGGTTTCTGGGTAGACATTTAAGCAATAGAGTCTTGTTCCATCTCCTGTTTATTGCAATAGGAGGATTTTCCTTCAACTGTAACAGGGATTGAATCAAGTCTTGGGATAAACATTTCTCTGGTGTTAACATGCATGATCTGGAGTTCTCATTAAAAAAATTAAGGATCTTATTTCAACAACAGCAAAAAGGATCCTCCTAAATACATGCTGTTGTTCAGTTTTTATTTTAAGAAGGCTAAAGAAGGTATTAAACCCTTCTCTATGCCATTCCAAAAAAGTAAGCATTTTTTTTTCCTTTTTCATTTTCATCCCAGCCACTTATAACTTCTTTTTGGTGAAATGTTGTTGCTGAAGAGTGCTGGGCCAGCAGCAGCATTTTCATCTTCTGTCCAGAATTAATACATATGCCAAGGTAAATAAAAGCTGGGCACAGATGATCTTTTTTTTTTCTCACGTTAGTGGGGGTTTTTTTTAGTTTGGTTAATTAAAAAAAAAAAATTAGAAATCCACAGCATTCTGAGCAGCTGTAATATTCTTGTTCATGAAACCCATAATAACTAAGGTGCAAATTACATAGTGAGGGAGTAATTTTCATATCACTGAATTGACATTAATATCTTATTTGCAGATGTAATCAAAGAAAATACCTTTCTTTGCACTTAACAAATTAAGAAGCAGAACTGAAACAGTTGCAGGCTGATTGACCGTATAAGTGACAAACTGGCACTTTTCAAGAGTAAGTTATAAGAATTTTTTTCATGCACCCACTGAAAAACAATAGATGTGGTGCTTTCATCTTTATTCTCTATAACAGAAGCCTGATATAATTATACCCACTAATGCTAAAAAGAAAAGTTAGATGAGCTAGATCAATAGGAAACAAGGACGAAAAATTGAGATACTCACTGCAGCTCCTGCAAATGGTGCATTTCCTTTCAGTTTAGCACTAACCTTTATGGAAGAGCACAGTGAAATTTAATAGCTTTAGCTGTATACAGTAAATTCAAATACAGAAATACCAGTCTGAAACCCCGGTTCCTTACACAGTTTATATGTTGGCAAACTGCACTGGTGTCAGGGAAGATTCCCAAAATTCACAGCTCAGAATGAATCCTTCTGTGCAGAAGGGTGGCATCATTAAGCAAAAGAAATCGTTCTCCACCATAGTGGCTGTGCTGAAGCAGTTTGCCTTTTTATACTAGAATTCTACCGCGGCCTTCAAGAATTTTACTGCCTCAGACGTAAACAGATTTTTTTGCACCGTGAGTCCTGCCAGGTTCCATCTGGGTTCCTGCTCCCTGAACTGTGGCACGTAAGGTACTTCTGAGCTCGCTTCTTTATGTGCAGTCTGCACCACCACCGGTCAAAAAAACCTCATAACTATTGAGCAAATCCAGTTTTAACTAACCCTACAAAAACACGGGAGGTCAGAGCTGGTATTGCTAACACCATTGTATCCTTGTGGAGAATTTTACATCTCTGCAAGCACAAGGAAGGACACGATGCACTCAGATGCAGAATAAGCCATTCATCAGGCAGCAAACATAGCTCTGATCTTCCTTATTCTTGTTAGTGTTAAATCAAGTGGCTGATGAGACTCTCCTGAGTAACACTGGGGTAATTGATGGAAACAAGCTATTGTGCCTTCCTGCAGAATGTGGCCTAGACTAAGGAGGACTGAAGTCCAGAGCTTTTGGGCTTTTTATGGCCCTGCCATAGGCTGGACTTGGAGCAAGTCATATGGCTTCTCGTCTTCTGCCTTCTGCACGAGAGGGCTTCTTTCCAACTTCCCAGGGATGTTATGGGAATTAAACTAATCACAGATTGGCCCAAACTACTGATTTTTGGAGTTCTGTCTTCTCTTTCCAGAAAAGTTTGCTGGTATGTAGGTTTGGGATTCCAGCCCACTTCAAAGCTAAGGGCCAGCCAGGAGATCTAGATCTGAATCCTTTGTGTTATTAGGGTGCTGTGGTGAGTTGGGCTGGCGTGCAGGGAGGTGAGAGCCAAACTTTTCAAGTATTAAGTACTCCATGGATGGAAGATGTTGACAAAGATTGAGCAGTGTTGATATTTGAGGTACTGTGGCTAATTTCTAGACCTGACATATCTGGGCAAAGGTACTATCATGCTTTTGTTTTCACCCCTGAAACACCAAAGCCATCTGCCTGTTGGAAGGAGCGAGCGTCCAAAACACTCTTCTTTATTTTCTCTGATGTGTGTGGTTTTGGCTTCTAAAATTGCTATAAATATATTCGGAAGATATTGCATAGATGTATATACATCACAGAGGCTCTCATCAACCGCATGTGTATGGAAGTCTCCCCTCTGATGCTTCAGGATTTAATTAGGAAATGCTGGTGGACTTATCTCAATTGCACTGCAATTAAGAACCACTGGGATATTGCTTCATCACAATATTTATCATATATTTATAATATATCCTGCTTTATCTGTTCCAAAGAAGGAGTCTTTTTGCCAAAGAGACCTAGCTTTTCTTAAGGTGCACTTCTTAGCCATGATAAAAATTCACGTCATCTGTGGCTGTGGTAATGTCAAAACTGTTCCTTTCAGAAAGAATTGGGAAGATCACACAGACATTTCTGTTCAAGTCTGCAGAGTTTTTGCTTATGCTGCTTTGGCTTTGTGTAGTGTTTATTGGCAAGTAGGGCCTGATCCCATGATTTGTATGGCCAGATGGGGCCCAGGAGGGTCCAGGATCAGGTTCTAATTTAGCAAAATATTTAAGCCCATGGGGTTTGTTTAAGGACGGGCTTTAAAGCCATTGCATGGTGTGACATAAGCGACATAAGCCATGGGTCTACAGTCATTAATACCAGACTGATTCTGTATCACCCAGTCATACAGATTTTGGTAGGATGTGGGCACAGTCAAATTTCTGTCAAATTACCCAGAACGCATGAAATGGCTCCTGTGTCACCCTTACGCCAACTGCAGGAGGGCACCCAGTGGCTGATCCAACATAACATTTGGACAACAGGAGGATGAGTTATTACAAGATCAGTGCTTTGTGTCGGGTGGCTGTGGCACTTTCCGTATGTCACAAGTAGCCCTACAGCCAGATTTACTGTATCTTTGAACCACGGCTTTAAAACTGTCTACTTAAACTTTCTCCAGAAGATTGGGTTGCCTTGGTTACAGCCCAATCCTTAAGCATATCCCCAAGGCTAACACTAGTATTTTGTGAATGTGATGGTTTTATTGTCACTTCTTTTAATCATCGCCTGAATGTTGCTTTTAGAAACAGAAAGCAACGCCATTGCCCTAGCCTATCAGATAATGCACCTTTGTTTTTGTTTTTTTTAATATTTTAATTCTTAGGTTTTTATCATGGCTGCAACACACTTGGGTAATGACTTAATCATAGAGGTGTAGGAGTACCAAAGTGTTTATCATAATGAACTCTACATAATAGGGTTCATCCTGATGGCAGGAGCGAGACCTTCATGAGACACAGGCCTTAAGTTGACTTTCTGCCTATCAGCAAAATGTGCCTGAGAAGAATGAGGAAAAAGTGTCTTTTAGAGAAATGGTGGTTGTTGAAGAGAACATGGAACAAGTCACACTGAAATCTCTTTGGACCTGTTACGGCTGCTGTCTCGCCATGGTCAGCCAAGCCTAGCTTAGGTTTGATAAATGCTGGTTCCTTTTGATTTTGAGAAAGTTCAGCAGACAAGGGATAACAGGACCCACGAGAAGGGCCTTGGGGGAAATCCTGTGTCTTCGCCCTCCTTCAGCATCAGAGATAAATGTTAGGCACCTGGTGCTTCAGCTGAATGGCTCAGAAAGGATTTGAGTTTATAACTGTTTTCTATTGACATCTAGTTCCTGCAGCTGGTTCATCATGTTGATTTACTATTTATTCACTGAGCTGGGTTGACTACACCTTATATAGACTTCGATACTTTAAGTCAGGGCTAGCAGAGAGAGACGTGCTGAAGAATCTCACTGTAGTGAAACTCCCATGAGAAAACACTAGTGGTGGTAATTGAGGGTTTGTTGCCAACTGATAGCAGGAACTACTTAGTACTATCTAGAGGTTAGTAAAATATAAACTGGGAGAGCTGTGAGAACACTATTTCCAGTTAGAGCTGGTCACAATTTTCACACTAAATTATGTGATGTCAGAAGGGCCATTTTTTTAATGAGAAATTCTCACTTTTTGCAATGTTATCCACAACAGTTTCTTTTCTTGCTATTATAATTAAAACCATATTGAATTTTTATCTAAATAAATTTCAGAATTGTTAACAAATATTTTCATTTTTCAAAAACCCATGTTGTCTTTCTCAGTTTTTTGTAGGTCTTGGGTTTCTTCTGCTGGTAAATTAGTTTCTTTGACGATTTTGAAAAGTTCCTTGGATAAAAATTCTATTTAAAAACAAACACATGTGTTCTTGGGAAATGGTTCAATATTGGACCTGGTGAAATAAAAAAGCTTTGGAACTTTTCACAAAATATTTTTTCCCTACTTTTAACTAGTTTTGCTAACTTTGAAGTCACTGTTTCCAGATAATCTAGATAATGTGACTCTTCTTAAAACAACAGTGTTACTTCTGTTGGGTTCATTTTTCTTTCCCATGTTAAAGCCATGGAGTGGCTGGCTATGGAGAATGCCAGGGTCTTCTACTGTGGCAATTGCAATTTTCTTCTTTCCCACCCCCCCCCCGCCCCCTGAAATTACTGAAGAATGTAAGCATGTTATGGCAACTGCCGTGAAGATCAAGAGATACTGATCAAACTTCATCTCCACGTAACCCTTCTGGCCTTGGGAATGGCATTTCTCCTTAAACATTTCTAGAAATACTACCTGGCTTCCTCAGCATTTCAAGTTTGAATCTGCAACAGTCAATTGCGCGACTGGCATTTGGAGCATGAGTGAGAATCGACTTTAAACTGTTGAAATTATAACATTCACCCAGCACCTAAAAATCTAAGGAAAAAACCTTAACCTCGGCAGGTTTCCTTGTGGACGTTGGGGAACAGCTCTCATTTCAGCTTGGTAATTCTCTGCTGTGATCTGAAAAAAACTAAGCTCAAACATTTGCAGACCTTTCTGGCATATGTACTCACCCGCACGCGTAAGGTGGTTGTGGGGCTACAACTAAGTAGAAATACAGGTTGCAATATTGAGCATTGCTACTTACACCCCACTGGGCTTTATTCCTGGCTATGTGTTCCCGGTCTCTTTGGCTTCACGTTGCATGTGGAAGCAATGGGATTGATCACTGGTATCGAGAGCACGCAGTTCAAACTTTTTTAATTTTGGTGTTTGTCCACATTTCTCATCATACCTAGACCTTTTAGAAAATGAAGAAGGAAACGGAAGCCCCAGGTGGCAGCATTACCTTTACATTTCCAGGGGTTAGAGTCCCTCGCTGGGAACATGACACTTGGGGTGTCTCTATTTTTTGCCTCTGCCTGCCTTTGTCCGCAAGCAGCTCTCTTACCCGCTTTTTCCATTTGCTCAACGTGCACTCATCTTTGTAGTGAAGATGGTATGTTACTTACTTCACAGAGGCATTGTCAGTCTTAGCTAGTAGTTGGAAAAACTTCCAGATCTTTAATCAAGTAGTTTTGTGCATGCATAGTATCAGTGGCCTGCCACATGGATATCAAAGGAAATGATTATAATTATTGCTTTTAAAATGATTATGAAATTGTGCCTTACTTTTTCAGTCATATTTAACCATGTAATTTAGAACCACATGATTGCAGGGATTTATCATGAAGAAATTTGTTTGAAGGATAGTTTGTTTGTTTTTAAATATTTTCTCTCCAAAAATGAATTTATTAGTTTTTCCTTTTTTATTTTTTTCTCCAGTTTTATTCCTTTAATATGTTTGTGTAAAAGGGCAGCCAGAATTTGCATTCCTGAGAGACAGAAGATTTTATTTGGTCTTGTATGTAGAGCTTTCATTTTCTTTTATGTTCCTTCAGGAAAATTCTTCTCTGCCCGATTACTCATACTTAGATGTCTTTAAATGCAGGCTGACCAGTAAGGGTTTTTTGTTGTTGTTTAATTTAGTGTGTGGTTTGCTTTGTGTTTTGTTTTTGTTTTTTTTAATTAACCAGATATGGGGTACTGGGGAGGCATTGCACATTAATGCAGAATGTTAATGCTAATTTTCATAGAAAAGACAAAATTAGTCTTTCCCTGTCCCCAGTGCAGTTTTGTTACTGTTTTGTGTACAACACTAATATTAAGCCAGACTGTAAAGGCAAAATACTCAGTGACCTACTTCCATTCACCAGCAAGAACCCTTTGTCAGCTGACTCCTGTTTGTTTGTTCATTTTTAAATGTCGGATTACAGAATGAGCATCTCCTAAAGATGAAAGAAAACAGTGTTTTCATGTGCAGGAAATTTGGGGTTGCAGTAACAGAACATTTTCTTTGTGAATTTGGATGTCATGGTGTTTTAAGCTCTTGCCTGGAGCCTAAATCAATTTGGCCTCTCATCCAGTTCATCTCGCTGGTGCTCCTAAAAGGCTGCAGCCCTGCAAAAGCTCATGCAGCATTTTTGGCTGCCTTCCCTTGCTCCCATTTGGTACATATTTGCACAATTTAACTGAGCTTTTCTTTCTGCTGAAGGTCAGATGCAAGCGATACGAAACACTAAACTTTATAAACAAGCAAAGCCATTTCAACCACAGCATTTTGGACTAGAATGGATTTTTAGGTGGCGCACTGTCTGCTGGCCTTTGGAGAGGGGATCCTGAGACTACATTGGGCTGGAACAGGATGCAAAGCCACAAGCCTTGGTTTTTTTAATGAACTACTTACTGTAATCCAGCTACAGTTTCAGCCTCACACTTCAGAAGAAGCTTCCAGCAGCAATGCACGTACAGGCACTTTTTCTCTTGCAGAAAGTGAAACTTTCTCAACCAGAGTAAATTCAACCTATTGCATAAGATGCTGGAAGATTTTTCTTTTTTTTTTTCCTTGGGATTCTCGCTCTAACCTCTATGTGCAGAGGATGAATAGCTTTTCTTTTTCCCCTCTTTTTTTTTTTGACAAGATTAGATGTTGCATATTGATGAGCTAGCATTTCAAAGGTCCGTGGGGCTTTGGAACATATTAAGAATCTCTGAAGTTTAATATTCACCATGTTTTAAATATTCAGAAGGAAAAGTCTGCATAAAATGGCTTTTGATAAATACGTTCTAGGGATTCTTTCTTTCTATCTTACGCAAGCGTTGTGGGGATTGTGGCTGTGCCAGTTTTGTTCCAAAGTGTCTTTTGTTTCAGCATTTCAGGACCATTTTGATCCCATTTGTATGCCCAGTGCTTGTCCTGAAGTCTTTTATGGTTTCTACTGGAACTGTACAGCAGGCAGGTGGATGCGACCAAGGCAAAAGCGTAGCTGAGCATCGTGACTCCTGAGTGTCTGCTTGATTGCTCCCCTCCTTATGACAGCTGGGCATGTCCAGCCTCTCTGTGCCTGCTTTTTGTGATGCAGGTTGGGGTTAGCTCAGTGGTCAGGCCTGGCGGAGATCTTTCTGCAAAGGTGCTCCACACCAGTGGGCATTTGAGAATGGAGAGGGCAAGATCCTGGGTGCAGGAGCAAAGCAAAGTGCCATTCAGTGCATCTCAGATCTCAGAGGGCAGTTTCCCCTTCCTTGGATGTCCCTCTTTGGTAAGAGTCTCAGCAGTAAGAGAAGTGCTTTTAGGAGAAATCCTCCCTTGGGGATGCCCTATTTCCCATGCTGTTGAAAATCCGATTGAAGCTTTAGATGAGGAGGGTCAGTTATGGGCTGCAAACACGCAGCTACTTACTGTATTATTAACTCTCTCGTTTGCCTTGCCCTTGATGTCCCATGGTACATACCATGGTGCGCAGGACAGCTTCTTTGGTCCTGCTCACACACAGCCTTGATTTTGTTGTGCCAGTCCCTGTTGAATCAGCGCCTGGTACTTGTTCTCAGGACTGCTCTGGCTTGGGCCAAGGGCGTCTTATGCTCCTGTGCAAAAGGTGGTGCTTTCAGGTTTTGGCTTACAAATACTGCAGCCCTTTCAAACTCACCTTTCCTCTCTCATGTATTCCTGACAGAAGTAGGATTTTAAATATTTCATAGCATTCTTCTTTCTTCTTCCTTTTTGCCAGATGCCTTGAAAACATTGTCAGATTACGATCTGGTTGGGGGTTTTCAGGATCAATTTCCTTTCCTTCTTGATTGCATGGTGTAGGTTTGCAATGAGGGTTTTTTCCTTTTTTTTTTCCCCTTTCCTTTTTCCCCCCTCTTTTTTTCCCCTCTTTTTTTAGTCTTACAGAACAGATGCCTTCAGTTTATGCAGAGAAAGATTGACTATGATTAGAGCTAATCCAGGATGGCAGGATTGGACCCCCACAGTGAAAGCTAGAAAAGTGATTGCAAAAGTATTCTGTTTCTCCTGTATTAATTACACAGGAAGTTTCCATCAAAGGCTCATGTAGCACAACTGGCCTATGTAATAAGTAGCAGGGCCTGTAATTACAGTCTTGTCTTCTGCTCCTATCTGTGCCCTGACTTTCTAGGCACCGCAGTTCTATTTACATCTGTGTCTTTTAAATTTTTGATTGGTCGCTAAGGAAAGAAGAGCACAAGCCGTGAGCCCTGTGGAGGTGCAGCAAGTCTAAATGAGGGAGTCCTCCTCCTTCTCAGGTTATCTGCCTGATTTGGAACACAGAACAGAGCACGGGGAACAGGGGGGATTTTACCAGCCGTGCAGCGGAGTGGGCTGCATGCCAACCGAGTATCTTTCAAGATCTTGGAGTCTTTGTAGGACTGGAAATTTGAACCTTTTATAGGTCTTAACTAGTGTACTATCATGTGAGGGAGTTTATATATCAGCATTTCTTTGCTCGGAGCAGTTTCTACAGGATTTGACCTTTCCTTTCTGTAAGATTCAGGGTTTTATGGTTGCAAAGAGATCTTCCACATGTGGCATGAGGAAGGAGATGGCTTTTGGCATCACGCAGAGAAGCTGGGCTACAAATCCTGGTATCGATGTAAAGCAAGAGTAACTTGAGTGGAAGGGGGAAGGCAGTGATTTATACCTGGTTCAGTACCACGTTCACCAGCTCTGAGCAGCAGCGAGCACAGCTGCAGGCAGATCAGCTCGCTGGGGTGTCAGTCTAGAGACCTGCAATGAGTAAATGGGCTCCTTGTGAAAGTGTTTGGTGCTGGTCACTCTGGCAGTAATCTCTCGTCTCTGTGGAAACGTGCACTAAAGTTAGGGTAAAACTACAGAATGGTGCCCCCCAGTCTTTTCTTCAAGGCATACTCCAAGTGCTGTTTGATCAAGAGGAACGAAAGCCATTGTGCAAATACTATACTCTATGCAAAAAATACTAACAATCCACTATGGATACTTTTAATGTCCATTAAACTGTTATGCAAATTGTCCTTTTTCTGCAGCTTGCACTGTAATTATTTTTGGTCTGACTTCTATTTAAAAAAAACCTCAATTATTTTTTTAATTTTTTTTAACTCTACTTCTAAGAAAGTTGATGCTTTAAAGGAAAAAAACCCTTACTTTCAAACATGGGCTTTTCAGGCTTCGAAATTAATAATTTCTACACCTGACCCAGTTCCTGCAGCTGCCAAAAATGAAAAGAGAAAGCTATTTAAATTTCTCATAGAACCATTTATCTCTTAAAATATGCCAAGGCAATTTGAGGTGGGGGTGGAGACTCAGCTATTTATCTCAGCAGCTTGATTTTTGTCTTTATGTTTCTAACTGTCAGGGGAAAAAAAACGGTAGGAAGCTATTCTTGGGCTATTATTGATGTATTGTGTTGCCATTATGCAGGATGTCTGCTTTGCTATATACGGAAGGACATTAATAATAGCCATCTTCCCTCCCCCCACCCTCAGTTCCTCTTTGGGAAGATGTGGTTTAAACTGGAGCATCTGCCATGTTCAAATTGCTGCTCCCGCCTCCCCTTCCCCCAATTCATTCCCAAACTAGTTTTGGGAACAGGGCTAAGGGAATAAGGAGACAGGTTATATTTGCCATTTTTCTGCCTACTTGTGTGGTTGCTCCAGGCAAGTCATTTCCATGCCATGTACCTGTCTACCCTCTTCCTTCCCATGTATTGCCCCTCCTTTCATTTTAAGTTCATCAGTGCAAAAAAACCCTTTCTCGCTGTCTTTTTCTCACAGGGGCTGGCTGGCAGAATGGGCTCAGCAACAGACCTCTGATTTGTTATTACCCAGCATTTCATATCCAGCAACGTTGGTTTCTTCATTATTTCCCCTAAGTAGGAAAATGTATTCCTGTTCCCTTTCCTTCTACCCCAGGTTTAAAACATTGTTATGAAACTTTAAAGGGTCCATCTGCTTGTTTAAAGACTCAGATGCTTGTTTTATTTTTGGAAGCAGAGTATATGGTGAACAGTAATAGTCTGATGTTTAAAAAATAGCCCCACTTCAGCATTCCCCTGAAGTGCGGGAAGTCCTGTCTCCACAGGTCTGTGCCAGCAGTATGATAGCCCAGAGAGCAAAGCCAACTTGAATAGGAAAAAGAACTGGCCTGCCCCATTTCATCTGTAAGAAGAGAGGTGAAAATAAGAAACGTGGCAAAAAATAAAGTGCTTAATTGCTCTGGTTATTTTTTTTAATGGCTGTTCCTACTTCTCATGCTAATTTTGTTCCATAGAAGCTTTGCTTATTCAGCATTTCTGATAGTCAGGACCATATGCTTTTCATGGTGTCATTATTTCTACTCGTCGTTTGTTGTATCCTAGTCTTGCTCTGGTCCCTATATGGTATGGAGCCATTTTGATTCGGGCACTGAATTAAAACAAAGTTAGGAGCTCTGTCTAGGAAAGCTCACCTGGAGTTTAGCACCAGAAAATGCAATCAGAGTATTTTCCAGTTCTGATACAGGGAGGTTTTCCAAATATGAATTCTAGATGGGAGGAATGCCTTCATTTGGGAAAGTGCTCAGATTTCAAAATGAAAGGGATATGGCCATTCAGTGTAGTTTCTTGTTGTTTTTATTGTCTTCCTTGGTGGTGGCCAAGGAGAAAAATGCCACCTTCTGAAGTGTTCCCTAAACTAGAGCCAGAGCCCAGCACTTCCTCTGCAAACATTTGCTCCAGCTTGCCACACTGCTGCAGCATGAGAGCAAGGAACGCCTGCTAACGAAGCAAGGTCCACCTCATCCTCTCCATAGTCAGAGCTGCTCCCCATGGTGAGTCTGTGTCCATCTTAGGGCTTGATCCTGCCTTCCTAGTGGAAGTATTTTGCCAGAAACAGGTGTTTTCTCTCTGCCGTTAGCTATGGGACTGTGTGCAATGATTAGGATTTGAGGGAGGGAGGAGAAGATCCTGTTCCAATTAGGCTGCCTTTGTGCTAATGTTTCATTCAGGGCTATATGAGGTAAGAGCAGTTTGCACTGAAATACACAGCTGGAGGTTGTGGTTTGCGTTTCAACTATGTTGAGATGGTACCCATTGAAAATACAGAACTGGGGCACTTTTTTACATCTGCCAGTGCTTTACTGACAGCTCTGTATGGGTTGGAAACCCATTTCGGTTTGGCAAATAGATATTTTCTGCCTTGTCCCCTGAGCCTGATCTAGTTCTTTGCTTTATCCACCTAAAAAATAGTATTTCTAATGTGCCTAATGCCTAAGTAGCTGAGCACCTGACAAGCATCTAAGCAGAACAACCAGCAAGGTGAAGAGTAGGCTATTAACTGAGCTGCCTTTACAAAAAGTGTATTCCACTTTCTTCACTATGTGCCTTTTCGGAGACCTGTGGTGCTCCTTTATGGGCAGCAAAGTAATAGCCCTAGTGCCGAGCAGGGATGCGAACTATGAGAATGATGTACAACAGAAGCAAGAGGTTAATTTTGAGCATCTGTTCTCCATTGGGATAAGCAAAGCAATGCCTTTATCCCATCAGCACTGCTTGTCTTAGCACACCTCATTGTCTGGTAGGCAACTGTTTAGTAGCAGAGGTACTTGGGTATATCTCTTCAAACGTCTCTGTTTTATCAGAACTCCAGTCATTCATATCTGGAGATTTTATTTGCTTAATATTGTCTCTTATAAGATCTCCATTATCCATTTTTTATATAATGTTAGAAGAGAAAATTTGAAGGTGAACCAAAGGCTGGGTGTTTGATCGGTGCTACTGTATTAAAAAGGCTGATGTGCTCTCACTTTTAATCCCCAAAATCATGTTTTAGGAAACTTTTCCCTGCTGTGGTCAGAGGGGAAATGCAAGGTTTGTTGGAAATGCAGCAAAGGGAAAGGTTTGATGTTTTGATGCTCAGTACTGCACCACTGTGACCTCCTCTGCTGTCCCTCTGGAGAGTGAGGACTGAGTATTGGTAGAGGTATGGGCAGAGCAAAGTTATGCTTGGACTTTCTCCTGATCTTGCTAGATAGGATCTGCCTTGGTCAGACTTCAACATCCTTAAGGGTCCTATAATTTCCCATGCCATGGCTTGTGTTTTGGACCTCCAGTGCCTTCTCTCCAGTTAGTCAAATGAGAGACCAGGAGTACTAATTCTGCAGTTTTGGTAACGGCACTTTCCAGCTCAGAACAAACAGCAGAGGTTTGTTGTGTTTCAGAGCCTAATCTCTCACACTGGCGTTACCTGTGAGGTCTGAACCACACATGGGTCATTCCAGAAGGATTCCTCTTGGCTAAATGCCCCTTGGCGAACCCCCCCAGGGCCGGGAGATTGGCTTAGGTCTTCCAAACTACAAGGAGGGAGTGCCCCCAGGAACGTACTTGTCCTATGTAGCTGCTATGCTTTGGCCTATCCCTGCCAACTGTAGACCTGTCTGCTCTAGGGTTCACCGGTGATGATGTTTATTGGATGTGCAGTAATTCATAGTGGATGAGGAGGCCAGGTTTGAGGCGGTATTTCAGCTTTATGGTAGCTGTTGGTTTAGCCCTTGAGACAGAGAAGGTTTTGCATTGTTGCCTTTGTTGCAGTTGGAAGGGGAGCGTGACTGACCACGCTTGCTGTCCTGTGCCAGCAGAGGCTCTCGGTGGTATGGGAAGCATCTTCCTTTTAAATGTGAATCACTAGCCTAGGTATCTGGGCAAGAAAGGGGCACAAGGAGGCTTTCCCTGTATGAGGGATGCCTTCTGCTGCACACTCCATGCCCTCAGATCCTAATGAAGTAACGTTACTTGAGCTTTTAGGACTGGTCTCCTATCTGTCAGAGCTTGGGGGTACCAGAGTTTTACCCCTTGCTGAGCACAAGCACTACCCAAGTCTGTGAGGGGCCCAATCCTGCTGCCATTGGAGTTTTCCCAAATCCTGCGAGTTGCTGAGTGCACCTCCTGTGAGCTGCTGAGTAGCCTCCCTTCTCACTGAACCCATCAGGCCACTTGTCTCCTTCATTGACTACTTCTACAGGGCTTTGAGGGCACTCAGGAAATGCAATCAGCACCTTACAGGATTGCCCCGCTAGGTAATGTATGAAGTTTTTTCTCTGGTAACTTGTGTGCATGAACTGAAAACCATTTATTCCAGTTTGTTCTGAGGACAGATGCAGCATATACACGTTTTCTATATTTATAAATACATATAGATATATATATTTTGTTCTCAGCTAGTTACCTCTTCTAAACTGCAATTTTCAGAGCAACCGGCATATATTTTTTATTCAACACGTAAAATGACTTTTTACAGTAAGAGAATGAAAGCTGTTTTAAGCATGTGTTTTCTGTATTTTTATTATGCATTATCCAATCATATTGAGATGTATTTTCCTCTTTGCTCTGCTCTTTCAGTTGTTATCCTTTTTATCAGTTATGCTTTTCTAATGTTTTGTAAGGGAAAATAAATATGCAAAATCACCAGATGCCTTTTTTCTTTGCAGAAGAAGTATCACAAATGCTTTTTTATTACATTTTACCAATCCAATAAACTCCTTATAAATTTCATTTTTGTTTGCTAGTGTGTGAAATTATTTTTTCAAGTTGAATGGTATTTACTTGCTCCCAACCTCCACCTGCAATTATGCTTCCTATCCTCCATCTCTCTCTCTCTTTCTTTTGGGTTCAAAATTTCACTGTGTGGCTCCTCAACATACTTAATTCAAGAGCCTCTTTCACTGTTGGGTGAAGCAAGGATGCTAGAAATATGTCACAAGAGAGGCTACCCCCTGCTTGTACTGGCCCTCTCTTGATGAATTTTGCGCTGTTCTTAAAAATGTGCACCTTTGCAGTAGAGAGCACTCCCTTCTTAAACCATGAGGTAATCTGCAGAGGTGGGTTACATGCGGAGGTTGCCCACGAATATTCTCAAATTTGAGTTGTGATCGGGTAACAGCAGAGCCAAGCACCTTGCTTTGCAGCTGCATGGAGGAACATTATTGAAAATATTATGGGGAGAGTAGAAAGAAGTTTGCTTTGCAAAGCCTGCCTCTTCTAGGAGGTTGTTTCTAGGCTGTCATTGCGGTAAATAATCTGGATTGTTCCCGGTCCAGTCCAATCTGCTTCAAAAATACCGCTGATCACCACACAGCCTGGCCTTCACCTCTCCAGTCAGAGAACTGGCACAGCACCAAACCCTCACCAAATGCTTTCCCTGACCGAAACGCTTCAAGTGACGGGGAATCCAGTGTATCCTGGTAAGCTTTTCCAATGACCGTTTCTTACCTGCTAAATATGTGCACCCTGCTTATAGCCTCTGCTTTTCTACCCTCTCTATCCTTGGACCTTTTTATAAAAGCCCTTTGCTTTCAGAAATCTTCTCCTGTGCAGAGCTGCACAGGCTGTCTTCAAGGTGGGATTCGTCTTGATGAACTTTAGCAGCCTGGAAGACAGCTTTGTGTCTGAGGTGGCCCTCTAGTCCTCTGCAGTCAGTGGAGAAAGTCTATCATCTTTTCTTTAGGTGAGCGTCTGAGGCAGGTTTGGTTTGTGTCTTTAAGGGTTAAATGACATGAATACTGTCCTCCATATCAACAAAAGTAGTTTTCTTAAAACAGTTTTTCACAGAGTTTTAGAAAGATCCCAAGGCACACAATAGAGCTAAACCCATTCCCCATTTGTCACTCCCAACAAAATTTTATCTAGCATCCCCTTGAAGACATCGCAGATGGAGATCCCACAACATCCCTTGTCAGTCCATTCCATAGTGGCGTTGTCTTCACCCTTGGACAGTCTTTCCTACTGTCCAGGCTGAATATTCTTGGCTGCAAATTAAATCTCATACTTCCTTTCCCACCTCCAGTGAATGTGAAGGACTTCTTCAGTAGGTTATGTATTCTCAGGGGATGCTTTGTTAGTCATGGAAGGAGGCGCAAGCAGCAGCTTTGCTCCCAGCTCCTCCTCCCTTTCCCCAGGGGACTTTAGGAAGGGCCTGTGTTCTCCCTCAGGAAAGGACGAAGTCTGCAGCTTGTTCCTACAGGACATGGGAGTCTGACAGGCTTTGTCTTGGCAGTAAAGAGAGCGTGATGGTGTAGGCTTTCAAGTCCATTCAAACTGCTATATAGTTTTCCAAACTCGATATTATTACTTCCTTTATAGCACAAGGTATTTTTTCCTAAACTTGTTACGATGGAAAAGTTCCAGGGATATGTTGTCCACACACAAATCAAAATGCTTTAGCAGGCCAGGGACCAGAGGCAAGGGCCAAGGGTGGGGGACCTATTAATTTGATAGTTTGGCACTGCTTTTCTTGCAATCAAAGGCAACGAGAATCCTTTGAAGACAATGAAAGCTCTGGGAGTGAAGTGTATCTAAAACCCAGGTGCCACAGCTAGCCGTACCAGGGGTTTAGGGCGGCATGGAGGCGGTGTAGACTATTTGGCAGCCTCACAGGTTGCTCTGTTGGTGATGTTCCTGGTCAAATGAAGAAGCAGTTGTACAGCTGCCTTCTCCTGGCCTGATGGCTGTCTCCAACTGTGGCTACTGTAGATTTAACCACCTGGTTTTAAACAAAGATGGGTCGTGTATGTTTATCTTGAAGATATCTAGGCTAACTTGCTGTATGACTTCCTCTGTGTCACAAATGGAGTTTTATTACTGAGCAAGGATGACTTTTGCTTTCTAGCCAATTTTGAAAAGATTTCAGGGGCTTTGTAAGCTTCCTCGGGGGTTTTCAAAGCTGGGAAGAAACTCGGAAAGCTGGGGAATCTGTCCATAGTGCCGGTCTCAGCAGGCAGCATTGGTGTTACGGACAGGGTTTCTCTCTTCTGTCTCTGATAGTTTGGGAGAGAAGAGTCCAATGCAAGTGAGCTGCAGGGCTCCCTCTGTGATAGATGGACACCTCCAAAGGGCCATTCCTCCAACGTCTCTTAGATATCTTCTTCATGGCAGGGTGAACTGTTTTCTGGAGATGCCTCTCTGACTCTATGAACTGTCAAGGGGCTCTGAAAGACCAGCATAGACCAGACCTCTTGCTTTCAGACAACTGAAATTGGAGAAGATAAATAGACACAGTGAGTGGGCTCTTTCACCACTGTCTATTCCCCACAAAACGGCAAGTGGCTGCATAACACAGCATCACCTCTGCTGCAAAAACAAGCAGGGAAAGAGTGAAGAGTTTGGATTTGGCTGTCAGGAGAATTGCTGCTGCTGTCAGTGTCATCCATCACAACCTGCCAGGGTTGTGCAAGACAAAGTACCGCTCTTCCGGTGACACAGAGGAGCTCACTTCCCCAGGGAGCTTTCGGGAGGAAGGCTGGGAGCTCTCTGCCCCTGGTCTGCTGGACCAGATCCAGGCAGTCCTGGTAACGGTGAGTCGAACTGGGGGAAGCCTACACCTCTTTTGCTGCTGAGAGTTTCTGGGGACAATGTTTTATTGATACTGAATCCACTTAAAATACACAAGGTCAGTCCTGAAGCGGAGCGGAGATGTAGCAGCTGCTTTCAAAGTGCTAACTGCAGCTCCAGTGCGGTGTCACCAGGAGATGCACATGACACACTTTTCCACAAGGTAAGGAAAAATAAATAAGCCCAAATCATTGCATAGCAGAATGGACTGCTTTTTTATCTTGCAATATTGTTGATGTTGGACTGAATCTGCTGTCTTAAAGTATAAATATAAAGACGCTGCTAAATCATCACTATTTCAGCAACTAATTAAGGGGTAATGCTCATGGTGCAGCAGTATATGAGGCAATAAACGGCTTTGGCAGCTGATTAAACACTGGCACCGAGGCATTTAATTACAGCAAAAGCCAATTACCATACGCATATTCTGACACCATGGACATTACTCCTGTTATATGACAGAACAAGAAAAGGCAATAAGCCATGCTATAGAGATGTATAGTACAGGAGACTCTAGCTTTGCCAAAACCAGCACCCTTCCTCTCCACTGGCTCCCAGATGGGGGCTCAGTCTCCATAGGGAAGGCTCAAAACAAGGTCACAGAGTGAAAACTCTTTGTAATTTATAGGACTCATTTGAGATCTAGAAACAGAGTCAAATATTGCAGATCCTCCCCATACTAAGGTGCATTTGACCATTTGTAGAAAATAATATTCCCACACTCAGCTAGCAGGTGCATTTAAAGCCTCACCTTAGTATATTTAGCATCAATGGACAAGTCAGTAGCACTGATGGAAGAGGTTATGCATGGCCTTTTTTTTCTTTCAGTTATTGCATTGCAGAAAGCATAATCAGTTGCAAAACACCACATGCCATTCTTCAGCTAATTGATTTAAAAACTGGAGTCTGATTTTCACAGGCTTTCAGCTCTTGTACCATCCGTTTGACTTAACCAGCTCAGCACCTCTTCAAATTAAGCCCTCGCTGTCTTTAACCAGAAGTGAATTCTTCTTTTGAAGGAGTTTCCTAGAGAAATTCTCTCTTAGAAAATCCTTGGCAGGAAACCTTAGCCAGCCTTGGCATGCAAACCTGCCTCACGCTGGCATTAACAAGTCTCTTATTTAAATGTTGATGAGCTCTTTGCTGCCAGTTAGCAATGGGAAATGCAGTCTGTGTGTTAAACGAGAGCTGGGAATGACTTCCAAATACCAAAATGTTTGTTAAACTCGCGGCCCACCTCTTCCCTCCTTGGGAGTGGGAAGCTTCCCAGCAAATTGGCCCCATTTTGCACAGAAACTGCCAGGCAGGATCAGACCAAGGATCCCTCTCGTTCTGTGGCCCATGTGGGACTGACGCCAGCAGCATTGCTTCCCAGGACGCCCCGCCGTACCGCTGGTGTGCCGGTCTGCCCCAGGGAACCTTTCCCGGACCCCCGTTAATTAGTGACGGTCTCACGCTTTGAAGGCAGGCTCCCCCTACTATAGTCTGCATTTGGGTTTACTTGTTTGCTTTTAACCTTTACGGTTATACGGTGGGTCTGGCGGCTGTTACCTGTACTGAGAGCTGATGAACCACACCCCCCAAACCTTTTTGGAGTCACTTGGTTCTCCACAGCGCTTTACAGAAATGCATTCCACAAGCTGATTGCGATATTATATATATTGATACATCTCTTTAGCTAGACAGACACCCCCTAAAATTCAGCCTGAGGCAGCGGGATCAGTTTCTATTTGCTTGCCATCCCATGGAGACCAAATGCTTTGTTGCCTCTAAACCAGGAATATCTCATATATGGTGGGGGCTCTTTAGTTCTTCTGGGACTCTCCCCTTTTGCAGTGAGTCTGAGGTGAGTCAAACGATGAGTTTCAAATAATAAATGCCAGGAGAGGGAGTCTCTCTGTATCCTCGTGTTACCTTTGCTGCCTTCTGAAATCAACATGTTCCCCAGCCAAGGAACGTGTAAATTCTTTCAGCTATCACTCACTTTTGGATGAATCCCAACTGCACATATATACAACAGTCAGTTTCCTCGGTGTTTGAATGAACCAGAAAGGCTTTGTCTGCTATAGATGAGAGCTTTCAATCCCATTTATGGTACATTATATCAGTCTGAAATAGCATCTGTGAAGTCCTTAAACTGAACCACCATCAGATTTACAGCCACCGCAGAAGAGTTAGCAGGCTGGCTCCAGAGAGCTATGAGCAGTAACCATATTCTCTTGAAATATTTGCTTTCTCTGCAAAGTTGACCTGAGGAAGAATGTGTTGTTCATTTGAAGTTCTCTGTTTGTTCATTTGTTCAGAGAACACCTTCATTGACAGCCACTGTAAAGAGATGAGAGCCGAAGACATGCTTCTTGTCATTGCAGAGCTGGTGACAGCTGCTCAGACAGGGAGCTTCCCGTGGTACATCCACCCACCTGCAAGGTAAAACGTGGGGGATTTGAGTTGTTCAACATCATGGGATGAGCAAGACAGTTCAACTAAGCACAATATTCCACTCAAACCTCTGCCCAGGGGTTGACCGGGACCTTGACTGAAACTCAGCAGACAGAACAGCAAATGCGTGCACTGACATGTTCTCAGTTTTTAGTATCTCTGCTGCCTTGAAGAGCGCTTGAAATACCTTGGCAAGGCTGCAACAGCAGGGCCAAAATAGGATGCACCAAAAATCTCCCTTGGGTCGTTTCCAGTCTGTTGGTCACCTGTGCTCTAATGCAGGCCAAACTCAGAGGAGTTATCCCACCTACCATCCTCGCTGGAAACAGCTGGGGGAATGGCTGTTTGTTGTCAGTTGTCCTGGGGAAGTGCAGGAAGCCAACTGAGATTGGGGAGGTTTTGCTTGATGCTGTGCAGACATGGCCAGTGACAGCCCATGCCTCAGATGCTCCCAGTCTAAGTAGGCAGGACACATGAAGAGCGGGCAGCGCTGCCAACTCCAGCTGCCAGAGCCCTGTGTTTATGTGAAATTCTTGGCTTTCATTTAAAATAATAATAATCATAATAAAAAAAATCTGACCCGCTCAGTTGGAAATTTTATCCCTAAAGAGTCAGAAACCACAAGGCCATTCAAAAAGGCCCATAATTCATATGTGTATGCTTATAGCTCTTGGCTTTTAAGCCAAAATCATGGTGTTTGGAGGCCCAACTCAAGACTTACGAATTCCTAGAGGCTGACAGTACCAAGTGGGGAAAGGGCAAAATTAGCACATGGGAAGAAAGAGAGTTGCCAAAGGTATGACAGCAGGTCAGTGGGAAAGCCAGGCCTCCTGCCTCGTTGCCCCATGTACTAGCCACATTGCCTGGCCTCCTTCCCCAAAGGAAATTGAGAGTCCTTAAAGCAATCCTGGCTATTTTAGTCTTGTGTTTCCATTTTCCTTTTGATGCTCTTATTTTCAGCAACACACAGATCTTGCAGCATCCTGCTGTTCCCCATAGGATATTATTCCATCTTTGGGGCTCATGGCCATGGTACTGCATGCTGATGACAGCTGTGGGAGTTTGCAAGTAGCTTAATATTTGCATGCCATGAATATGCAGCTCTGAGCATGGCCCAGTTCTCCATGCAGCCAGCCTGTGCATGTTTGCCAGGGACAGCAGCATCCCGCATGTGTCTAGATCCCAGGAAACACCAGTTCCTGGTGCCTTGGGTGACATTTTTGTGTATGCTTGGCTGTTTATAACGACAAACACCTGGATAACCAGCTTTCTATTCAGCACCCTGGGAAAACTGGGCTTGCTTTCAATCACAGCAAAAATCAGGGTCTTCCTGGTTGAGTAGCAATCGTCCCTACCTGAGCCATTTCCAGGATCTGATTTCTACCCTCGAGGAGAGCACGGAAACCTCCTGGCACACAGCACAGCGCTGGCCAAGGGCAGAGCCTGCCAGCGGCTCCTCTCCCTGTCACACCGACTTCTAATTTCTGTTTACACCAGCACAATGTCAAACATCGCAGCAGCAGCTCTGGTGGAAGGTGAGTCTGTTAGAACGGAGGTGTCGCTTCCTCTGCTGAGGCCTCTCTAATAACGCCAAGATGCTTTTCTAACTAATTAATTACAGGGCTTTGGCTGAGTCTCTTTAATGATTCCCATCTTCCTGCTGCTGCTCTGCAATCAGCACTACTTGCAGTGCTGTTCGGAGCAACGCTGATGCCATCAGAGCAGATGGATGAGCGATATTGGGTGGGTGGGGAATTTTTTTTTTAAGCCAGTCGTACTGTGAGCTGCTTGACTTTCTGCTCTCTGAAGTACTTTCCTGGAGAAGAGGATAAAGATATGGTAGGCAGGTAGCTCTAGCAGGCCCTTAGCCGCACCCAGGATTGCTGTCTCAAGGGAAAAGCTTATGCAGAGTATAAATAGTTCTCACCTTCTCATTAAAAAGCCGTAAGGTCCTCAGGATCCAGCTTGCTTGCACATCCAGTTGACCTGGTGGACTGGAAAAAATGGAAGCTGCAGTCTGGAAACTTTGCTCCTGGACCTTGAATATTGAGACTGGCCCTAGATGGAAGGGTCTGGTCAGAGTCAGCGCTCCAGCCCACCTATTATTTATGCTGTGGTAGCACATAATCGTACTCCGTGGCCTCCCATGCTTGTACAAATCAAAAACTTTGATCCAAATTCTTGCAGACTCAGTAGACAGACTACTGCACAACTTGACTAGGCTAGACCAGACTATATTATACTATAGCTTGACTGTGTGTAGGGGTGATCTCCAGCTGTGAAGCCACATTAACTGTTGTTGCTACTTACTGCCTGCTTCATTAACTGACTCTTCATATTGCAGTAGGAACCAGCTGCCCCAGTCTCGCCCAGCGCCTTACTGCAATGGCGACGACAATTCCTCGCCTCAAAAAAAATGATAAGCAGAGTAGAAAATGAAAGGCAGCAAAAGAAGGCAGCTGGGCGAGCAGCAAGTCAGCACAAAGGCAGCAGCCTCAGGAAACCAGCTTTTGAATGGCTGTAGGTCACTGCAAAGCGAGATGTCAGGAAGAATTTGAAGGCAGACACTGGTGTCGTGTAGGGCCCATTCCGGGAATAAGCACGAAGAAATGTTATGGTATTTTTCTGAGATAGATATGTGGGATGGAATAGGTACATTAAAAGAAATTTTGTTTTGTTTTTCCATAAAGGCGTTTTCTTTTCAGTACTTCTAAATGTCTGTATAGGTACTCCCATTTCAACCCCTGTGGCATGAGCCAAACAGAGGAGGTGAGATGAAGTTTTTTGAGCTCTATAATTAACAGCTGGTCCCCTGAGCAGCAGAAGCAATTGAGCCTGCTTTCCTACGGATCTGTGCCATATGTGAATTCTTTGCTAAGAAGGAGCGAATTCACTCTCCAGTCCTTTGCTTACAGAAGGCCTTACTGAGGTATTTCTCTCTGACAAAACTTGCTGGAATCTAGTATCTTTTAAGACCTCTCCAGCCCCTTCCTTCCCCTCCAGTTTGAGGGAGTGAAATTGGTGAGGGAGTCCTGAAGTTATCAGAGGGTGGGAAAGATGGGTGGTAGGGAAAAGCTGGCAAATAGATGAAAGCAGATAATGCCATTATGTATAAGAAAAAACCTCTTGGGGGTGTGTGGTGTGTATCTGAAAGGAGATAAATTAAGGTTAGAGACCCATTTTCCGTGATTGTTTCCTGGGGCACCTATAACACCAAATAAATGACACACTGGTCTCCAGCACACCAACTCTCCAGCTGAACCTGCTGCACTCGGTACAGCCCTTCCAAAGGCATTCCTGCAGCCAAACATCCAAAGAGTCACCCCATCGCTACAGCCTCTATCCCAGGAACATCTAGGACTAAGCAGAAGTTCAAACGCAAAGTGCTGCGGCCTCCCTCTCAGTGTAGTTGAAAAATATTAGCAGCGCCTTTGTACTGGCTTGAAGCTTTTGTGCTGAATTTGCATCTAATAAGAAGGGGCCTTTTAAGGAGCAAATAAATAAATAAATGGAGGAAACCTTCTCTTTGAGCTAATTTTAGGCACATCCATGCTGACAGCTGCTCTTCCCTGATATATCTCAGCCACATCCTGGAGGGGCCAGGGGGACTAAGCTCCGTTCATGCCACTGCAGCTGAGAAAAGGCCTTTGTTTGTTTTGTTTTTAAGGGACTGATGGTAGCTGGCTCTCCAGAGCCTCCCTTCATCCTGGTTTCCATTATAATACAGGTGGGAACAGGGGAAAGGAGTCATGGCACTTGTATGGGTGTCCAAGCCGTACATGAGCCAGCAAGGGGTTGCAATTGCCAGGCACAAGGTGTCAGGCTGTTTTCACTCGGTGGCCTCTTCCCGTGTTGCTAGCTGGGGAAGAAATCCTGGAGCGCTGAGATGTGAGCCCTGGAGATATCCCAAACATCCAGCACACAAGTCTGGCATGTGGGGTCACCTTGGGGGAGAGAGGCCCTGATGGACTGCAGATGTGCGAGAGACAGCTCCAGGGAGGGGAGCGAGGCAGGACTTGCTCACGTGAGCCTCATGTTCAGCTGTCAGTGACTTGACAGATCTGGCCACACTTCTGGGTGAGGTGGAGAGCTGTAGGGAAGGCTGCTTCCTCCTCTAGGCATGAAGTAAGCCAAGAACTGCTCCTTGCATTGCTTTAATCCCTGGGCTAACCCTTTCGTCTCTCCTCACTTGATCTCACGAGGCACTGTATAGATGTATAAAACTGAGATGAGCATGGTAGGAAAAGTCCCATCCCAGGTCTGCTTGGAGAGTGAGAGGCAACGTGGCATAGATACTGCTCTTTGATCTTCACCTGTAGCTCCCCCCCCCCCCCCCCCCGGCTCAAATTAGAAACTCAGGACTTGTCTAGTTTGGATGATTGTTTCATTTCCTTGTCGAAAAGGTGATTACCCCTTTAGTTCTCATAATTACCTAATCAGCAAAAATCAAATCAATCAATGTTAATTTCAACCCTAATAAATATTCTCTGGTATCCTATACATTTATGTATATCTCAAAACTCATCCTAACTTAAAGGAAAACATGATTTCGCAAGTCAGACCAACTTGCTCAGCATCAGGTTCAACAGCATGCCACACATCCTGTGAACACACAAAGAGGGGACAGCGTGTGACAGAGGGAAGCTGAACAAACGCATCTGGAAAGTGGGATGGGAAAGGCCGATGCATAACAAGAGGTCACCTGATCCATACCGTGCCACAAAATGGGACCAGCTGGACCCTAACAAGTCCAGACAGATGTTTGTCTCTGTCCTGTTCTTGAAAGTATTTGAGGATACAGACTCCACGGTCTCCCTAGGCAATCTTTTCAGTGCTTAACTGTGCTTATTAGTTGAGATGTTTAGAGACAGTGCCAAAGTTAAACCTTCCTTGATGGACTTTAAGCTTATTGCTTCCTGCCCTGCCCACACTGGGCTAATAAACTGGACTCGACCTGGGTTAGTGCTTCCTCTGGCAGGTGGACCTGGGGGTGATGTTATCCAGCGAGAAATTGAGCCTGGACTGGCTGTAGTTGTTTCACAAAAACTGCCTGATGGTTTCTGTGAGTTGGTAAGTTCAGGAGCCAGCTGATAAGGGAGTGAAACCTTTGCTAGTCTCCTAAAACCACAAAAGTCTCAGCTTTTGGAATGAGCTTCCCCAGTCAGGACAAATCATGCAGGGGACCCATCTGGTGCTCGCCTGGCTTGACCTGCTCCATAAATAGGGCTGGAACATTTCTCTGTCTTTATACATGTTGGCCTTGATGCTTGTTCACTGCCATGGTTTCTACTCCAGCACGGATCTGTGGGGACAGAGAAGGGTGGAAAAAAGCAGCATGGACTTAGCAGTCACCTACCTGCTATTATTTACCCCAATAAGGGGGCAAATGCTTCTTCTGGCATTAGTAATAGCAGCAATGCTTAAATTGTAATTGTCCCAACTTAAGTCTTCTCAGCATTGTACCAGATGCTGAGATGCCTCTGGCAATTTTTTCCCCATTTGCACACCATCGTCATCGGCGCCCTCCCTGCTGACTGCAAGTTGCTCCACTTGCAAACAGCTCTGCTGGGCAGCAAAATGGCAGGTGTGTTGGGCCAGGACTCCAATTTCACACTGGGTTCGTGCAGCACCTAGCACAGTGTGCTGTGACATGGGTTCATCTCCGTAGCGGGGCATCTGCTGTGGAAGGACGTGAGCCAGACAAAGAGCATAAGGCTGACTTTGCCGGAAAACTGAGACTCCATGTATGCCTCCACCCAGCTCCTCTCGTAAGGGTACTCCTGGGGAGGAGCTGCTCCTTCCTTCCTGCAACCTGTTCCCTCCTCCCAGCTGTCCTACATTGCAGGACTGTGTCTGGACCTTCTCATCCTTTGGAGGAGGCTGACGTGTGGCTTAGAAGTCAGGAGGGTTGCATGTTTGTGGTTAGCCTAGGCTTATGTTTTAGAGGATGCTTTGGCCCCTGATGACTCTCTCTGTGGGGCTGGCCTTGAGGACAGATGCTTAGCAATGAAGTAACGCAGTGCCAGATTTTTAGATGCTGGCATTTACTGTGGTTTTTGAGGAAGTTCCTCTCCACAGAAACACACATTTTTTTCAGGACTTTCCTGAGGAGCAGGTAAGCCCGACTCATCTCTTTCTTGGGCTGCAGGTGGTAAAAAAATCCTCCTAAAGCCGTGTCTGGCAAGTGCAGTGAGCAATCATGGCCTCCCAGCACCCAGCCCCCGTGTGGCAGATGGAGCTGAGCAAGAGGCAGTTTTGTGCTGTTTCTTGTCTTTCAAGGAAATAATTCCTGAAGAGGAGGGAGGGCTCCGCTCCGGGGAGATAAGCAGTCCCATTGAGCCAGACCTCTCATGTTTCTTCTCTTCGCAGTTCACAAGACAGCATCCTGAGGGATGGCGCAAAGGGGGCTGTTGAGCCCGTGGGAGCAGGGTGAGAGCCCCGAGGTGCTGCCAGGGAGCCTGGCTCCCACCCAGCCGCCCTCAAACGGGGGAGCAGACCCTCTGCCCAGCGCACGCCCTGGCTGCACTGCAATGCTGGGGATTAACCCTTTCTCCGAGCCCTGAGCGCAGACCCTGCCTGACCGCTCCTGCCACGCCATAGAGACAGAGCAGGGCTTGGAGCAATGCTGGGCATGCCCACAGCATGGGCCTGACCGCAGGGTATCTCAGGTCCTGTGGGCAGGCTTTGACACCTTGCATGTGGCAACCCATTCCCCTGAGCTCTCCCCAGGACTCCAGCTTTGCTCGGTGGAGTCCCACCTTCATCCGCTGCTCCTGACACCATCCATGCACACCTTGGTCAGGGGTGGCTCACAAGGCTTGTTTCCCAGCATGTCTCCTTGTGAGAGGGCTGTGCCAGCAGGCTCAGTCGTGAGTGTGCCGGCAGCAGGAGAGGAGACCACCCCCACCCTTGGTGCCCTACAACAGCAGGCTGTGCCCCGGAGAGGCCAGACTGGAGTGAGAGAGGCAACATGGGAGCGGGCAGATATGGCAGGAGCAGGACAAGACAGGGAATGGTTTGGGGTTGGGACCATGATGCGGCAGCATGGCTGTATCTGAGAAGAGCAGCAGAGAAGGAATGGGACCGGGTGAGCTGCTACAGTGGTGTGGGGCTTGGGCAGAGGAGCCCAAGGCTGGGATGTCTATGAGGGATATGCTGCGACCAACTGGAGTTGACAAAGCTGTAGGAGGGTGGGAGGGAAGGAAAGCCTAGGCCGGGCAAGGGTTGGGGCTGACAACTGGCATGCCCATATTCCAGAGACTGTGCCCTGAGTGGAGGAAGGCTTGTGGTACATCAACAGGGCAGTGTATGCAGCCCAGGGCATGATGGAGAGGCAGGTCTGGCTGGAAGGTTCCCAAAGCAGCTGTGAGCAAGGCCCAGAGCTGAACTAGCAGGAGATACTGCACCTAGGTAGGATGGGAAAGCTGTAACAGAGATGCCAGCCTGGGACAGGAGGGGTTGCAAAGGTTCCTCTCAGGTCAGGACCCCAAACCTGGTTCTCAACACTCCCAACATGTGAGACCTAGACATGTGACACCTAGAAAACAATGTGGTTTTTTATCAGAAACGTGGCACTGGGTGCCTGGGAGGGAAGGTTTGCAAGGGCCAAGGGAGTTTCAGTGTGTGTAATGGCCAAGGGATCTCAGCAGAGCTGCAGGGGAAGCCCCCAGCATGGCTCAGGAGAGGACACCAGACTGTTCACTGGGCAAAGGCTTGTGGGCATGTGTGGAGTGTATGATCATGTTGGCCTCTAGCAATGGCAGGCACCTGCTGCTAATAGGTTTGGTAGCTCAGCCGTTGTGCGAGCTGCACGTTCAACCCCTGCCAACAGAGCCTTCCCTAAGGTCTGACTTTCCTCCCTTTACTGTGCAAGTGACTGGACCTGAAGCAGCCAAGCTCGCCAAGCACAGTGTGTCTGAGCAGCATCTTTTGCCCCAGGTGCAAAAGATGAATAAAAGACCATGCAGGAACTTCTTCCTCTTCCCTCCCCTCACTCCCCATTTTCCTGGCTAAGCCCCTGTTCCTCTTGGGACATTGGACTGTCATTCAGCAAAGCAGCCCCGGTTCCCTAGCAGTATTTTGTCCTGGGCACAAGGGCATCAGAAGCAGGAGCTTGACTGTCAGCGGAGCCGGGAAGCACAGGCCTGCGTGGTCCCTAGGGGGGAATTATTTGCTGATTGCATCTGTTTCCCAGAAGCATCACTCCAATTTATCCTGGGATTCACATTTTTATCCAGCAAATAAGCACCTTGGGAGCTTCATTTCCATCTCAGATGTTAAATTTAGAAGTGGTGCTTCCCCTTCTCCCACCCTCTCCCTGCCCCCTTCCCAACGGCTCCTGTATCTCCCCTCCAGCCCCCACCCTCACCTCCAGCTCTCCCTCTTTGTCGCATTACATAGTAATCTGAGATGCATTGGCTGAGCTCCAGGGAACAGAATGTACTTGGCAGGGAGACGGGTCTTGATGTCTGCAAAATGTCGGGAAATGCAGCCAAGAGCTGCTAACTGGGTCATTAACCTCTAGAAGAAGAGCAAGTTGTGGAGCTGTGCTCTGTCTCCCTTCATCTCGCCAATAAAAACGTCCCAGCAATGAGCGAGGGAAGAAGAGGTTTACAGCTTTAAGTCCTAAGCAGTCAATGCAACCACCCCTCCCTGACCCCCCTTCTCCTTACCCTCTCCCCCAGCGCAGTATTAAAGCTTGTAAGTGGCCTTTTAAAAACCCAGCGGTCCCCGAGGAGCTGTCCCTCGGTGCTTGTAAAGAGGCTACTGGAGCAAACCAGTCACTTCCAGCGGCGCGCTGCTCCTGCCGTTCGTGGTTAGAGGGGCTCAAAGGAAGGGCCTTTTTGCTGGGTTGCAGCCCCCTGCAATCTTGTGCAAGTTGCAACCGGGTGCTGCCATCGCCCCAATGTAGCCCCCCCTCGCCATCCCCAACATAGCTGTATACGATGTTTCTGGCCACCCCATCTCCATGAGTTGCCTTCCTGCGTTGGAGGCGCTGGGGCCAGGCAGAGCTGGCTGGTTCCCCTCCATGGGAAGGGGTGCAGCACGGTGAAACAGCAGCCAACGGGCCAAGGAGGGTCCTGAGCTCAAACGACACAGCCCATGTCACTTGGTGTAACTTGAAATAAAGCAAACCTGTTTGCCAACGGCAGTGAGGGTTCTGCAGGCTGGGAGGGGGTGGGTCCCACAGAAACAGGGGTCCTGGCCAGAGGCAGCCAAGGGGCAGGGAGAGGGTGCTGCATCTCCAAAAAATCCCTGTCTCCCACAACCCTCGGTGGCTGTTCAGTGAGCAGATCACAGGATGGAGGCTAGTGGGGTAGATGGGAGAGGGGAAGAAAGGTGTCACACTGCCAGACTCCTTCCTCAGAGGTGCTTTGTTTCCATCCCTCTCCTCCTCCGGAGGAGATCCATCCTTAGGAGCCGTTTCGCTGGGCTGGCCAAGGACCCCACTGCTTACTTCTGTGCCTGGTGCCTTTATGTTGGGATCCCCCATGGCTTTTTCCACCCAAACACACATTTCCTTTGCTCTTAATCCATTCCCTGTTTTAAAAGAAGCCATAGCACTTCTGGGATAGGGAGAAACGGAAAAGTGCTGCCTCAGAAGCTGGGTCTCTCCAGGTGGGCCAGGTTGGCCAAGGTGGAAATGAGCCGCGTCCCAGGAGCACATCGGGTCCTGCAGCAGACCAGGCCAAAGGGCAGTACCCGATCTGGCGTTTAGGACATCTGGTGCAGTTCCCTCCTCTATCACAGCCAATCCACGTGACACCGAGTCCTGGTGGCAATGCCCCGGGAAGGGGAGCCTGGAGAAAGACCGGGGTGATCCCAGCGGGATGCCGGGCTCCGGCAGCCCCTCTCTGGTTGATGGCAGCATCCTGCGCCTACCTGCACCGCAGAAACCACAGCCTTCCCCCCCCCCCCCCCCGCCTTTTGGGGCCGTCTCAACACAGATCGGGCAGCTCAGCTGCCTGCACCCCTGCCCGGCCCCGGGGCCCGCACCCCCATCTCTCTGCAGGACGCCTCCCCGCCTCGGTGCCCCCCCCCCCCCCCCCCCCCCCCCGGGCGCTTCCCCCGGCCCGGAGCCGGCCGCCCCTTCCCCGCCGGCCCCACGGCAATCCTTCTCCCCGAGTGCCCTCTGCTGACGAGCCCGGGCTGGCGCAGGCCGGGGGACTCGGGGCGGGTGGCGGAAGGGAGCGTTGCCCGGGCCCTGCTGCCCGCCGACCCCGAGCGCTGCCGGCGGGCCGAGCAGCCGGGAGGCGCGGGGGCGGCCGCGCAGGTGGCTGCGGCCATCTACCTGGGTGGGAGCGACGGGCCTGGGGAGCCGAAAACGTGATGGGAAGTGACGGAAAGCCTCCGCGGAGAGGGGGGAGCACGCGTAGGCTGAGTCGGGGGCGTGGGGGGGCGGCGGCAGCACGGTGAGGGATTACAGCTCTGCCGAGGACATGATGGAGTCACGTACAGGTCTGTTTGGGGAGGTGTCGGTCACCGAGGAACCCCACCTCTAGGAAATCTTCTGTACGTGGGTCAGTTTGGTTTGTTTTAACTTAAAAGTTCTTGTAAGGTCAGGGAATATTAATTTCTTCCTCTGCAAATGCGCAGATTAACACCTTCTCTCTTACTCAGCAAGGATAACTGTCACCTGCCAAAAAACTTTTAAATTAATGCAGCCTTCCCTTCTCCAACACAGAAAGTTCCCCTAGCCTGTTGATGTCAAAGGCAGTGGCAGTAAAGCCATGCTATAAATCGAGCCACATTCATTCCCTCCTCCCCTTTCCCACCCCACACTGTAATTGCCAAAGCACTAACTACCCCAGTTCCTCCTGACTTCCCCAAATGCTTCCTTAGGTTTGCTGGGTGCCTTGAAGACTGCAGAGCAAATGCCAAAAATCAAGAAGCCTCGGCTAGGCTCTGTCTTGCCTGTGCTCTCTCCGGGATGTCCAGCACCTCTGCTGAGATCTGCTGTAGGAACATGGGCCAGGCAAAGCCGGCTGCTTCTGAGGTAGAGTGAGCTCTGGTCTCTACTGATTGCCTCTGTAAGCCTTTTTAGAAGAAATGCTATCTCTAAGGGAGGAGCTGAGTTAAGGCCCCTTTGAAATCACTGACCCAGATGAAGAAGCAGCTAGTGACATCCAAGCCCCCATGCCTATGGCACCAGCCACAGTGACACTGCCCTCCTTTCAGCAGCACTTCACTCAGAGGAAATGAAAGCATCGGAAGAGGAAATGGGGCTGAAAAGGCTTAGATCCCCAGCGAGCGGGCCTTTGTTTTCCCATTGTGTTAGCCCAGCTGAGCCTGTGTTGGAGCAGAGCCCTCCTGCAGCTGGGCCCAAAAGCAGCAGCCAAAGTGAAACCCCGGCAACCGTCTGTGGCAAGAGGAGGTGGGATGTGCAGAAGCTGGAGCACTCATCCATGCTGGGGAGGAGAGGTGAAGGTGGATGCCACCAGCCCACCTCTGCAGCTCCAGCAGGGCAGGGCAGCTGCTCACCCTGGGGCAATGGGAGCCTCTTGCCTCCTCTGAGCAGAAATCAGAGAGAAGGAGCCTGCAGTGATAGGTCAGAGGAAGCTGAGGTCTTGGAGAGCAGGACAACGGCTTTCACTTGGCCCTGGACCACAGCAGCACTGGCCAAGGAGCCTAAGAGGGCCATGGCTGTGAGCCAATCTCCCAGGCCACGGCACGGCTGTGTGCCATGACCAACCACTCCATCACCAAGCCAGCCCAGAAACACCATAGGCTGCGCTTGTGCTTCTTGGCATGAAGCAAGAGCCTGTTTCTAGACATCCCAAGGGGTGCTGGGACCAAAAGTGGCTCTTGAAAAACACTGCAGCACATTGGTGATGTGTGTGCTGAGTTCCATATGCGGAGCTGGTGGTAAATCTGACAACGTCTCTGGCAAAATGCTTTCTCTAATGGCATTCCCAAAACAACTGTGCATGAACAAGTATCCTGCAGAACACAGCCCTGCCAGTGACCTCGGCTGGCTTGGTGTCAGCACAGGGAAAGCACTGCCTTCTCTTTCAGTAAGCAAGGGGTTAAACTCAGCTCTGCTTCCCCTCTTTGCCCTGTTGAGGGAATGGTCTGTGGATCAGCCACGATCCCCCCTCCATCACAAGCTGAAGGGCTGTGCATGCTTTCCAGCCTCAACTACTGCTCCCTGAAGAGGAGACATCAGTGTAGATGCTGGTCTCACCATGATTTGCCCTAAAACGACCAGGTACCTCTTGAACGGAGGTCACTGATCAGTGGATGAGAAATCAGTGGAATCTGGGGGAGCTGGGCAAGAGGGCAAGACCTGGGAACACCTGGCTTGCTTAGAAAACACGGTCCTTTCCCTCCCTCTCTGTCACTGATAAACATGTAGCAAGCAATACTTTGGAGGTGGCAAGGATTCCTTATGGCTTTTCATGCTGTCCTTGGGCAGAACAAGTCTGCAGGAACAGTTAAGCAGCTCTGCTTGAGCTGAAGATGGTGGTGTCCTCAGCAGCATGGTGAGACTCCTCAGGTGTCAAAGCTGCCCTCAGCCCAGCTGGCAAACCAGAGGTGGCAGAGACCTTTTCCTCTCACTTGGGTGAAGTTGCAGACCAATGCCTTGGGGACTGTGACTTGCAACAACCCTGTTCAGTCTTTCTTGGCCTACCTCCGAAGAACATGGCATGACTTAAAGCAGCTAGAGACACAGATTTCACGATGACTTCTTTGTTCCCAGACTGAGGGTTTGTCTCCCCTGAATTCGTACCTTAAGAAGGCTGTGATGGAAGGACTCTGCCCACTAACCCTGCTACTTAACACTACCACAGCTGCTAGAGACTTTAAGAGCAAAATGATGTTGCTGGTGTCATGCAAATGTCTGGCTGAGTAAGGGTCTCTGGCGTTTCTGCTTAAGTTTTTCAGTCTGATAACATTTGGTGGCTTTTTAAAGCCCTTCTTCCTGGATTTGTGCTATTGCATGAATGTTTTTATTTATTTTTGGAGAAAGGGCTTTTAGGCTGCATAATTACTGAGAAAAAAAGCTTGATCCTTAAAGGCTCCCCAAAGTAAATAAATTAAAAGAACCAGCACTTGAAATTTTCTTTTTGAGCTAATGATAGGAGGGACTGATGACTCAGGGCCTCTGAACTCTTGGAGTCATAGAATCATAGAATCATAGAATCATTGAGGTTGGAAGAGACCTCTAAGATCATCGAGTCCAACCGTCAACCCAACACCACCAGGCCCACTAAACCATGTCCCTAAGCGCCTCATCTACACGTCTTTTAAATACCTCCAGGGATGGGGACTCCACCACTTCCCTGGGCAGCCTGTTCCAATGTTTCACCACTCTTTCAGTAAAGAAATTTTTCCTTACATCCAATCTAAACCTCCCCTGCCGCAACTTGAGGCCATTTCCTCTCGTCCTATCGCTTGTTACTTCGGAGAAAAGACCAACACCCACCTCGCTACAACTTCCTTTCAGGTAGTTGTAGAGAGCGATGAGGTCTCCCCTCAGCCTCCTTTTCTCCAGGCTGAACAGTCCCAGTTCCCTCAGCCGCTCCTCATAAGACTTGTGCTCCAGACCCCTCACCAGCCTTGTTGCCCTTCTCTGGACACGCTCCAGCACCTCAACGTCCTTCTTGTAGTGAGGGGCCCAAAACTGAACACAGTATTCGAGGTGCGGCCTCACCAGTGCCGAGTACAGGGGCACGATCACTTCCCTACTCCTGCTGGCCACACTATTTCTGATACAGGCCAGGATGCCATTGGCCTTCTTGGCCGCCTGGGCACACTGCCGGCTCATGTTCAGCCGGCTGTCGACCAGCACCCCCAGAAACAAACATGTTGTCAAACAACATTGCTTCTGCTTCCTGAAATGTCTTTTTCTTAAAGGACCTGCATGTGTTTTCTCCAGCTGATTAAGGATCTACAATGTTTTATTCATGCACAACCCGGGATTATCAGCAGTGTTTTACATTTCAAACCAACCATTGCCAAGACTTCCCCAGCTCGAGGAAGCTGCACTTCCTCAGTGCAGCTTGAGGCTATTCCTAGAGAAGGTGTCACAGCTATTAATATTTGTTACCCTTATTCGTTAACCTCCAGGATAAACTGTTAATGCTTGTCTTTGGTGCTGCCTTTGCTGGCTCATTTGCCTTTTTTTTGTGCTCCCAAAACATTATGGCAAGTGATCATCTTTGTATGAGTCAGTGCTGAACCAGTTGTTGCAGCGAAGTGTCAGATTTTATCCAAAGAAGGAGCTGCGCTTCGGCACCGGGTAAAACATTTCTTGGATATACATGAATATCTAGACAGCAATATTCACATATCCATGGCTAGCCAGGATGTCTAGCGGGTGTCTGCCTGTCCAGGGACCACTTGGAGCTTCATGGAGACCGCTTCCATTTCCAAAGTGTTACCCTGTCCTACGAGTGAAAAATTCCCCTTTTGTTGTTAATCCTGCAGGGACTAAAACACACAACGATTTCTGATCACTGAAGAGGGGGAGTGGTCCCTTGCATTCGTAAATAAGAAAGGCCTAACTGCTGAATCTTACTGAAGACAAAGTGGTTGCAAGAGCAAGTAATTCAGCCATCTGAAGGAAATACATGGAGAAAACCCTGTGTCTCCTGCTGCATGGTTACTGCACAGCAAAGAGGGTCATATATTAAAATTGTGAGACTGTTTAAGCACTCTGTAATTAACTGCTGTCTATTTAACCAGACAGCTAAAGCAAGTTAATTCAGTGTCAGTTAGGAGACTTATTAAGTGTCTGTATTTTTTTAACAATTTACTGGTCCATCATTAACTACCCCTAGATTATCTTGTCAAATTGATAATTAAATGCCTCAAAAATTCATTACAGACTCAATATATTAATAGGAATATAATTAAGTAATGTTTGCTTATGTGATCTGCAGTTTATTACCTGCATGCTGATTTATCTCGAAGGCATTTACTAAACCTTAGCTGTAGACTCTTCAGAATCAATACAGGCCCAGGAGTCAATAAATGTCGTATTAGATCCAAACGAGCTATTTAATTGGGAGAATGCATTGAAGTTGTCTTCTGGATCTCTAGTGAGTTTGATGAGGGGAGTGTGACCTTACAAACACCAACTGAAGAACTTGCAGTTGCTGTTTTATGGCTGGGTTAGAATCCCCCCCACCCCGAAGCACAGGTTTTTAGTCTAATTTTGTTGACTGTTTGGTTTGGGTTCTGTAGTCTGTTAGAAACTGCCTAAATTGGTCTTACTGTGCTAGTCAGTTGGTGCAGTGATGAATCAGAGGCTCTATTTTGTGTAAAAAGCCAGAGTTAACTCCTCTTGTCCTGCATAAGGAAGATAGCCTAATGATTTCCTTAAATTTGTAACCCTTGGACTTTGCATGTCATGTGGATTTTTCAGAGAACTTACAAGTTGCTTCATTAACTACTTTGAATAATAGGAGACTTTAATTTTTTTAATTATGAGGGGAAAATAAATGCTTCTTCTGCTCTGAATAACTGTAAAGATGGAACAAAACAGCATCTGAGATTTGCTGTACTGCCGAAATTCAGAGAGACCCTGTGCACAGCTGTGTTTAAAGACATCAGCTTGCTATTAAGGTATGTTATCACTGGTTACTGTCTGTTAGGATTAACCAGCCTGCAGATAGGCTATTGATCAAGATAAATCCGCAGAGGGGCAATGACCACCCTTCCTCTGCAGCTGTGTGTGCCAAGTGATGTTATGGTGTTGGTGACTTGATGGGAGGAGGTGGACTGAGTACGTGTTCGGACCCTGGGATCGGCTGTGGCTAGAGGTGCTATGGCTGCGTCCAGCTGCAGAGCCTGTGTTCTTGCTGGGTTTGTAGGCTAGAGCTCCATGTATGGTTGTGTAGCCTTCTTGGTAATTTTAAAGACTAGGGAATTCTCATTAAGATGGATTTGAGTTTGTGCATATACATGTATATGAAATGCACGGTTTAAAAATAAATAGTAGGCTGGCTGAATTATTCCAAATCACAGCGTCATAAACCCCATGAAGTAGACAGTTATATTTAAAATAAATTTTAAAAGGTTAAAGTTAAAATAATATCATTGTAGCAGTACTCTCAGGGACTTGAACTTCCCTCTGCTGTTCGGCAATGTTATGAAATAACTATATTGTCACGAAGAAGATATTTCAGTGTTCTTTGGCCAGATTACATTAAATTAATTTTTTATGTGGCATATCATTTTTGTCGTACTATTTTCCATTGTGGCATTATCACAGGCTTGGGGGGGTGACTATGTTATTGCTTTGCTGTCCTACTTTGAGCTATGGTACTTTTTCTGAGGGGAGGCAGGAGGGAAGAAGCTGATAATGTGTCTGATGGTTCCCTTTCCCCAGTGTCAAACTGATGTTAATCACAAACAACCTCCGAAGGAGTGCGTGAATACAGATCCAAGACAGGCTTTGGCATGGAAGTATTTTGCGAGCATGTCTGGGGTTTAACTTTTTTTCTCTAACTTTAGGCAAATTTAGCTTTGTTTTTCACACTTAAATATATTTGGACTATTTTCTTTTCAAAACTGGTATTCTACTGTTTGAATTATATGAAAAGCTGGCCAGATCCAAGCTGAGCATTCCTGGGGGAGAGTTCCCAGCAAGCATGCTTGTGTGCGTGCAGCCTTTGGTGTCTGCCAGGCTCTTCCATAAAGTGATTATAGCGCTTCAAAAACAACAACAACAAAAAAAAAAAGAGACTGAATTCTGCTCTGAAACACTTATGCAAGTCCAGGGAAGTCTGTTGGCCGTGGGAGCAGAGCTGAGGGCAAAACTTGAGCTGGTATCTACAGGGCATTTTTCCATGTGTTCTGTATGTGCATTGTCCTTCCCAACATCCAGATGTGGAACCTTGCAGGTCCTGACCAGGAAAGCAAAACTGTTGTAAAATTTACACATGCTTGTCTACTAAGAGCCTTTGCATGGGGAATTTGGTTAGGAAATATTTTTCTGCTTCATCCTTCTCTGAGCTTTACTGGAATTAAAGCTGAACCAAACTTTTCTGAAAACTCTGAAATGCTTCAGTAACTTCTGTTTGTTTTCCTCATGCCTCTGTACTTGGCTTCTGGCAAGGACTGAAAGCAGCACTGAGTCACTCAGTAAAGTCGTCTATTTTGACAGCATCCCCCCGGCCTAAGCAGGAAGTTCTCAAAATCTGAAGACATCAGGAGTTCTGGATCTCGCATGGTTAAAGCCCAGATGTGCAAAACCTAAGGGCTTCGGGGAGGTGTTTAAGATTCTGGAGCTGCTTAGACTGTGCAAAACTGGCCCTATGGAGAACCTCATCTATCACTGGAGTTAGCCGAAAAGGTGGCTACAGCAGAAATCCTTAATCATATAAGAATTTTGAGAAAGAGTAAAATTCTTTGAAGTTTTTCTATTCTCTAATGTGACTATTAAAAAAAAAAAAAAAAAGAAAAGGCGGGGTGTGGGGAGAAAAAGCTCCATTTTACTCACCAGATCTGCAGCCTCTGTGTGTTCTGAGTCATAGCTGCTGGCTGCACTGACAATGGCAAGGTTTTTTGATTTGCTTTCTGTTCTCATTAGTACAGTAAGAGTGGACACAGCAAAGACAGGAACAGAGATAAGATTGTGCAAGCATCAACAAGACGATAAATTGGCCCATTGGTTTTCCTTGCTGGGGGTAATACTCAGTAAGGAAGAGCCCAACTGTAGTCTCAGGCCCCAGTAGAAGTTTTGCAAGGTAGAAACTGGGAATGGGAAGTAAGGAGGCTGAGGGGAAGAGGAGGCCAGTAGCTCTTCAGTGAAAGAGATATCCATTTATGAACATTTGATGCGCAGACTAAAAGACAGCCGTGTTCCTCTGTACAATCTCATGTTAGCATTGCTTTGCATAAAAGAGGCACTGAAGCAGATTCCTCCACAAACTTTAGATTTGGCAAATGGGTGTTTCCCACTGGTGCTGGTGTTTGTCACCTTGGAAGGGAAGTCACAGAGGAGGTCACCCCGTGTGAATTCAGCTACCTTCTTTCATCTTTCGAGGTGAAGAAGGAAAAAATAAGCGAAAGATGTGAAAGGGGAAGAGTTAGGTCTCTTTTGATATTTGCTAGCTATATGCCTGCCATGAAAAAGTCAGTGCTTGTTAACACTTCCTACGTGATGGGATGTGGCACACCACACTCCTCACCCCACGTACAGGAGAGGAAATCGCTGATAACTGTGAAAGTTTGCTGTTGGGGCTACCTCCCTCTAGTTATCTAAAGTGTGATAAAATATATCAAGGTGAAGAAAGGCCCCCTTTCATTTCAGTTGCATGCTAAATACTGCTCTGCTTCCTGTGCTCAAACATTATCTGTTGCTGCTCTGCAACTAGTAAGCTGCCTCTGAGTTCTCACCCTGAAGTAGTTGTATTTTAGTTCTGAGTACAGCACTTCGTAACATGTGAATGGCCACATGCCCTACACTCCCACAGCCAAAAATCTCCCATAGAGTTTATTTTAAAGCAGTTCCTATCTTTGTGTTTATAGATGACATTGGGTACCATCTGGGAAAAATTGTTCTTTGTTAAATTCCCCTTTATTCCCCTTGGGGTATGTATTTAAGGCAGGAGATGCTGAAGGATGTACTGAGGACTGTAAAAGCAGCTTGAAGTAAAGATGTAGGAGGAAAAGTACTCAAGCTGTTTTTCTGCTTTTGCAATTGAAAGGAAACTCATGATATAGCAAATTTTAAATGGCACAAGAAATTCTGCTGTCTACTTCAACATGGCACTATTAGGCCAGCAATAGGGGGAGCAGCTGCTCAACCATTGTGTAATTGACATCGCTGATAACGACCTTGGATTCATAATTAGGGTTCATGAGGATCAGGAAAAAAAAAAAAAAGAAAAAAACCAACCCAAACCACCCTTAAAAAAGGTCACAAACAACTGTATGAGTGAGCACATCGGAACACAATGAAGGCTGAAGAAACCCTGCCTGTCCCAGGGCCCTGCAGGGGGTGATATGTGGGCGCTTGCACTGGGAGAGGTTCCAGCTCTCTCTTGGTGATACTGAGCAGTTGACCAGAAGTGCTGACGTTTTAGGAGGAGGCCAGAGAAGTTTAGGTTAGAACACATTGCTGTAAAAAAATGTATTTTTTTCCTGGGAATGAATGAGTGAGTTCATGCCAGTAACACCAAATCTACAGCAAGGCACACATGGCCCGCTGCCTCCAGGTATAATCAGTGCTTAAAAAAAGCATGCTGGCATGCATTGCATGTGGGTACCTCCTTTACTATACACATTTTAGGGCTCAGACTTTGATTGCCACCTGAAACTGGGCACTGAGGTTTTCTTTCCCCACTCAGTGGGTCGTTTGGTTATGATCCTGCATCCTTTCGTGAGGCTCTTCGGAGTCCCATGTAAACTCTATCCATTTCTCTTTCTAGCAAAAATATGTTTCAGGAAGTTCCATAATTGCACATGTCTATATGGTGAGGTTTGGCACACAAAACCTGATGTGAGGTTGGCTTCTTTTTCTTCCCTTTAACTTACGATGTTTAAATTGGGTTCCTCCACAGATTTAAAAAACACATTCTGCTGGGTCATGCCGGAGCTTTGAATCACAACTTTTGTCAAATGGGGAAGAAAAATACATTGAGCTTTCTGCTGCAAGTTGCCTTTACAGAAAATCCCACGGTATTCTTGTGTGTAGAGGGTTGGCCATTCAGTCTGCACTGAACTTATCTTGAGCTGCAAATAGCCACAAACCTGTAGATGGACGGGGCAGTGCTCGGAGTCCGCAGTACTTGCATGCTCTGGATTTCACTCAGGTTGTGCTCTATTTAGACTGAGGACCCACTGGCTGTTCAGGGAGGGGACTCCAATTTCCTTTAATAAATAATGTTTGTGTGTGTTTGGGAAATGACAATCATGTTTTGGCAGCTACTGAAACCTAATGCATAAGAAATGTAAAGCTGGATAAGCACAGTTTTCTTCCAGAACAGTTTGCATTGCATTCCTGGAGGGGGTTATGTGCTTTTTTTACTGTGGGGTAGGAGGTCTGAACCTATTCCTTTCAGAGCTGCCTTGAAATCCCATTAAATGGCTGCTTTCATGAGGCTGGTTCTTAATCAGGCGGCCTCTGGTACCTTGTGGAAGATGGATTCTGTCAAGCTAAACTTGGGATTATTTGTGATGAAATTAAAAATAAGGTCAATAAAGATACTTGTGGTTTGAGACTCATGAAAAATATTTGTCTTGGTACTCATAGCAGTTAAACTAGAATGATTCAAAATCAATGTGGCAGAGTAAAAGGATTAAACACTGGCTTGGAAGCACATCCCAAACGTCATTGTAAACAGGAAATCAGGACTGAGTGGGAGTATTTCTCGTGGGGTCTCCGAGATTGCTTTGGGGCCCCAAATAACTGTTTTAAGAGCGGCCAAGCAGAAAACAGCAAGTCAGTGGTTGGCATGGCACATGGCACAAAGCCTGGTCAGGGACACACAGTGACCTGGGCCACTCCGTGAGCTGGGCAGGTGAAACGCCGTGCTCTCCGGAGTCAGCCAGTGCCCAGATAGGAAAGGTCTGGCTCCAGCCAGCTTCCTTCTGCTGCAGCCACGTGCACATAGCTGCCGGTGCAGTCCAAGAGCACGCGGTCCTCCGGGAGAAGGAGGAGAAACAATGATAAAATATTTGAACTGCAGCTGTCCCTTATGAGAAGCATATTAATTAAATAAAAAACACTGTCAGGGTGCCAGCGTTCCTGTCTGGCTTACCAATCTGTATTAGAAGAAGAGTCACTGGTACAAGGATGGGCCTTACCAGTTTTGGGTGAGATTGCACTAGAGAAGAAGTTGAAATGCAGAAGAAAAGTTGCTCATGGCATGTGAAGAATGCGGCTGTTGTGGGCAGGATGCCTTGAGGTCCCTGACCTCCTAGTCAATGGAGAAAGGTCCCTTCTTTGGTTCCAGTGTATGCCTGAATTCAGACAAAACGGGGTTCACTCCAACCAAACTTCCAGTCATTTTCCCTGCAGCCTTTTCCCTGTGCCTTTTGAACTCGGAAAGGAGACTGTTGCTCCTAGAGTGCTGCCTTCCCCTGCTGCTGAGTTTTCCTGTTTACTCTCTCTACACAGAGTGGGATGGTGGAGCTGAGACTGAGACTTGGACAGACAAGCAGAAGCTAAATGTGGCATCTGAAAGAATAAACAATCAGGATTAAATACTGCACAGGCTGTGGGGCTGAATTAATGCCATTCCCTGCAAGAAAGAAATGATCGTGGTATGCATTTCCAGACCTGGATTTAAGTGTAGCTGGAAGGAAAGAGCTACAGGGCAGCAGGACCTCCTGCTCTAGATAAAATATAACAGTGCTTCCAGAGCTCCCTGAAATACTCTTTCATCAAAACAAATAGATGAACCCTGCAATCTTCCTTGCTCTCTGCCAGTGCAGGGGACCGGTTTAGTGCTGGGACAGGTAATATCACCATTTAAAGCCTGCTCCAACTCTGTCACAGGGGAGTGACAGTAGAGGGACAGCTCAGATTTGCTCATCTGAGATCTGGAGCAAGTCTGAATGGGGTTATCTGGGGGGGAGATGAGAGGCAATGTGGCCATGCATGTCCATACGTTGTTCACAGAACTGTTGCTTGGGTGGTTGTGTCTGCGACAGTGATGTCCTGTGCACATTCTCTGCCTGCTGATGGGGCCTTCTCCTGCCTCACCTCCCGGTGTTGGCTGGCTGCAGAGGAGCTGATGGAGGTTGCACGGGCAGCACCGCTCCTTGCCTACAGACGATGGGATATTTCAGGTGTAGGGAGCCAGGCTGGGTTTCTGGGCCCTGTGAAGCTTGGTTGGGTTTTTTTCTGGTTTTTTTTTTTTTTCTTTTTAAGGGCTTAGTTCTGGTTAGTTTTGCTTTTAAAGGGTGAAGAGGGGAAAAAACAGCTTCCAGAAAAAAACAACAGCTCAAGCTCCAGGAGCCAGATCTTAGCATGAGAACCCGACCCAGCATGGGGGAGGGCTGTGTCAGATCACTGCATGCCCGAGGAGCAAGAATTCGCTGCCTGCCGAAAAGCCGCAGAGCTCAGACCCTTTTTGAAAGAGTAACATCTTTGATATAAAAAAAAAAACACAACAAAAACCAACAACCCAAAACCACCCAGCCAATAAAAAGCCTCAGACATACAGGATCCCATTCATGGTGGGAGGGATTTAATGGAAGTATTTTCCTTCTTTAAGGTTTGGCACAGCCTTAAAGGAGTCTCTTTAAAAGCTTCCAGAGCCGATTATATTTTGGATTGTGTTTCAAATCACCCTTCCCCCACCATGTTTAGTGCGTCCTCAAACAAGTTCCCAGAATAAATTAGACATAACGGTAGCGGGATTTTTTTTTTTCTTTTCTTGAGGAGGAGGAAGGAATAAATGACACCAAATTCTGTAATGGAAAGAAAAAAGAAAAAAAAAAAAAGTGTGTATCGGAAACTGCTGCTGAGTGACTCATGCTGCCGGACAAACGGAACCTCACTCATCACTCCATCTTCATCCTCCTCCTCTGGTGAGAGAAAAAGTCTTGGAAAAATATCAGCTTCCCCCCCCCCCCCGCCCTGCTTCTTCTCCCGTGGCATCCGTACACAGGGAAACAGTCCAAGCCACAGCGATGGCTTCATGCACTTCTTGGGGCAGGCATTTTTTTTGTTTTAATAGCCAACTAGGAAAAGCCTCCGAGGTGACCTTGGAAAAATGTATGCACCAAAGGAAAAAGATGTGGAAGGGGAGGGGGGGCAGTGTTGGAGTCCTTGTGTGCTTTATGTTTGGCGGCTTTTTTTTCCTCATAATGTTTTTCCAAATTTCCACTGAAATAAATTTGCAAGTTATTATTATTTTTTTTTACGAGTGGGAAGAGAGGGGAGGATGCACCGTGTGAAAGGCAGAATGAGCTGGACACAGTTCCGACTTAAATAAATGCTGCGTCATAAAAGTATAAAGGGTAGTGCAGGGGGAAGGGTGGGATGCAAAAAATTGCTCTGTTTCTCCTCTGTTCGGGAGAGTAATTACCATTTTTATGAAACATATAAACTGTATACAAATCAAATACATTTTTATCACCATAAAAATGGGGGGGAGTGTTTCTTTTTTTTTTTTTTCCCCTTCTCAAAACATCTTCTGCAAATGTTTGGCACTGCCTGCCAGAAAGCCACTTAAAATGCAGCTTTTTAGACTGCCAGCTCCAGCCAGCCCTGCTGTGGGCACAAGGGCTATTAGCCAGCGGCAGCCCCTTCCCAGCAAATGCCTTTTCAGCTGTAGGGCAGTGGAGTTGAGTGGGTAGATACAATGGCTGTGCTCCGCCTCACAAAAAATCTTGCCTAAGGAGATGCCATGTTTTTCCAGGCTGTTGGTTCTTGTTTTTCATCAACAGGTTACTTCTCCCTTCACCCTGGCTTTGGAGATGACTTGAGTTAGATTGTACGTGGTGTGAAAATGGCCATGAAGAGGTGTAATATTCTGTTCTTCCACACTTTTTGTGATTGTGGTCAATCCCATGCAGCCTCTTTCAGGGCTCCCACTTTTCCCCCTTATCTTCCCACTGTAACTCTTCCCTTCTTCCAGCACCATTCGCTGTCTCCAGCCCAGGTTTGCACATCACACCATCTGCAGAGCTGGAGGAGCTCCCAGGGTGCTGGATAGGAATGGTGCTGAGAGCAGAGGGTGGCCTGTGACAGCAGTTTGGGGTGGCCAGCAGCCATCTGAGGATGCAGGACAACAGCACTGGGCCACTTTGGCTAAGCGACTCTTCATGGGGACACACAGACATGATAAGAGATGTTGCTGGTGGCAGCAACTGCAAGTCCCTGACGTGAGTGGACCCTGTGGAGCTCATCCCTTGTGCTCCTTCACTCACCCCCAGCCCTTCCTTGGGCTTCACAGCCCGTGGCATGATGCTTCAGAGCAGGGCTGCCCACCCCATCCCTGTGCTGATCTGCGCATGGATGGGACAGCGGCCAGCCCCACTCCTGCACCCAAATGCCTACGGGCAGGCTGGAGAGAAGCACCTGGCTACGTTTCGCAGCTGAGGCCTGTGAGCAATTGCCGGATGATAAATGACTTTCAGCTGGACTGCATTAGCCATGGGTGGTGCTGCCCGGAGAGATGGCTGCAGGGAGCAGCAGCTCTGTTTAAGGCAGCAGCCTCTGCCAGCTGCCTCTGGGCTATCAGTGGTGGGAGCAGCTGTGCCAAGCTGGGACCTTAGGTGCTCCCCTGTGGGCTGAGGTCCCCAGGAGAGCTGTGTCTGTGCTGGAAAAGTCTCCCTGACTGTAAGTGCAAGGGTTCACTCACCTTCCCTCCCCCACCTCTTCCCTTTCCTTCATTCCACAGGAAAGCAATCATAGTATCAAGTGTTTCCTAATAACTTTTTAGGTTGATGACTAATTTTTCAGCCATGCTGAATGAAGGGTAATAGTCAGATATTAAGCCCTGCTATGAAATAGGTGTCCAAGTGAGAAAAGCATCAGGGAAGCTGTGCAGGAGAGGGAGGCTTTTGAAATATCCCAGTTTCAGGAAAGCCTCCGTTCAGAGCTTCTGTGCCTGGGAGGCTGAAACCAATCCATTGCCAGGTAGAAACCCATAAGAAAATGAGCTTTGGTGAAGTTAACGTTTGTGGCCTTGCCTTGCTGGCTATGGGAGGGACACCTAAGCAGTTTTCTCTTAAAACCCTCATCCTACCCTGGGGAAGGATATTAGATTTCAATCTAGGCTTTGCAGACGGGGCCCAAATGAACTGGAGGGCTTGTGAAAAACGCAAGGAAGTCAGATGTGGGTTTGGATCCCAAAATTCCCGTTCCTAACAAGGAGCCATCTGAGTGCTGCTTTGGAGGCTTTCAGCCCTGAATCGCTAGACGCTCCCTGCGGTGTCCCTGTTTGTGGTACATCGTGGGCTCCCAGGTGCTCTGTCGGGCATGACAAGCTCGCCACTTTGGGCTTACGGTCCCCATTTGGGAACTGTAAGCTCGAGGCAGACCTGTGCTGTGCCTTCCCTGCTCTCCAGCTGCAGTCTTCCATGAAGATTTAGGGTGGTGGTGGGGAGTGAGCAAGAACAGGATGAAATCAGCTTTTTGTGTAAATCAGCTGACGTGCTGTATAAAATGCAGGTCTAGGTTTTGAACCTAGAATTTTCTTTAATAGCAAACCAGGGTCAATGAATGTAAAGCCCCATGCAGAGCCTTTTACTGTGTTAGTCATAGCTTGAATCCTTTATGTTCCCTCTTCTAATGGCAAGTATTATCCAGCATGCCTTGTTACAGTGTGGTCTTTGGAGGGTGTGGAAGTTAGTAATGATGGTGCCTGAATGCTGTTCCAGAGATCGCTGCTCCAATTCACAGCAGATAATAGGAGCCACAGCCAGACAGATAATAGAACTGACTGAGATCCATTTATTGCTAAGAGACTGTCTGAATATTTGTACATAGCCCGAGCCACTCCACCCTCCTTCATCACATTTCCCAGGAAAGGGGGGGGGGGGGGGGGGGGAACAAAACAAAACACAAGCCTAGGGCAGAATGGGGAGGAAGGGAGAGATTTGCAGACTCCGATGCATTCATAGCTTTTTTTAATGGCCCTTGTCATAACTGAGCCAGCACAGTGTAGATTGCTAATGTATTTACTGCCTGCCTATACAAGTGGAGGTGTGGGATGACCACGGGGAGCAAGTGGTGGACTGGGATGGGAGCTGACCCCAGCCTGTCTGAAGCCTAAGCTAACATCTGATCACAAAGCCATCTTCCCTTGTGGGTAAATGAGCAGCATGATGGAAGGTTTCAGTGATGAGCTGCAGGCAAAGCCGAAGTCAGGGATAATGGAAGTAGCCAGGCTAGGAAAGCTTGACCTAATTCAGAGCAGCATAGTTCATTGCCACTTGAAATTTTCTTGGTCTTCACATGCTTGTTAAACTGCTTAGGCCTTGCAGAAGCTGTCTGGAGAGGTAATTTGTGTGCCAAAATGTATATCTGTCATTCAAGGTACTTGGGTTTTTTGGTGTTTGACTGACCCTCCACCCACCTTTCCCTGTCTGGGAAGTGTTGGCAGTTTTTAAGGAGCAGAAAAAGTTGGGGACTTTTTTTTTTGCTTTCCAGAGAATTTTCTAATGTGGTGTTTGTGCATGTGGAAAGTAAAATACCTGTAGTTTCTATTCCTGATGGTTGCACCTTGTCTTTCAAGAGGGCCCATGGCTGTGCTAGCCCATCTCTTATGCCTGGTGCTGGCTCTGTCTGTTCAGTGTTGGCTGTTTCTAGGACGTTCTTGGTGAGAAGCAAGGAACAGGCAATGGTAAAGTCCAACCCAGCAACAAAGGCAATACTGATGATGCCACCTGTACCTACTTCTTTTTCAAGGTGGTGGAGGGTGGGGAAGTTATGCTGTAGTGCTCCTAGCTCTGGGGAAGGACTGTGGTTTAGTAGGTTGAGGAGAGCAGCTTTAGTGTAGTTAACTGATGGTCACTACTGACTCTTCACAGCAGGCCTGGCCGTGCTCATGGAGGAACTGAGGCCCTGATGGAAGTGGGCAACGTGCTGCGAGATAGCTCCCTACCTGCCTGCTGAGTGATAACTGGCTGTCTTCTCCAACTGGCTTGGTTTCCTGGCCCCTTCTGTCAGCACATGTTTGGATGCTGCCAGTAAGTAAATCCAGCCTTGCCCCCACCTTCCCCTTTGCTTTGAAACGCTTTGTTTGTGGTGTTGAGTGCATGTCTGGGAGCCCGTGATCTGAGGCACTCATGGCTCCCAGATGTTAGAGCTGCTCAGCTGGTGTGGAGTCCTTGCCAAGCCGGTCTTCTGTGACCATTTATTTTTATGCTCCACATCTTTTTTTTTTTTCTTTTTTTTTTTTCCCCCCCTTCATCCCAGAGGTGCTAAGGCCTTTTCTTTACTGAACAGACAGTTCATTAGCAGGGCTTCTTTTTTCCGTGGTCCTTGGAGATCACCGAGTTTATACTGTTCAGTAGTGATCTAGGTTAGACTTGTGCTAAGGAGGAAAAAGTTAAGTCTGTTTTGATGTGCAAACATGTTCAGGTGCAAGTCTGTTTTCACCCCCAGATCTGCATCATGTGCTGTCAGTTGGTGATAGCAAGCATGCAGGTGAAGGGGGTAAGGGCTTTGATTGCAAACCAGGGCTTCTGGGCTCTGTTCTTGGCTTTGAACTGGTGTGTGACACTGGGCAACTTGTGTTACCTTTCTCTGTCATCGGGACTGTGAGCTGCTTTGGGCAGGGGCCACCTCTGTGTGCTTGAGAGTGACTAGTTAGGGCTGACAGATGCTGCCTGTGATGGACAGTGAGGGAGTAACAAGAGCTTTTACCTGCACCTCTCTGAATGGGGGAGATGTGTATGGACAGTGGCAAACCAAGCAGCTGGGTGCTCACTCATCCCTGGATACAGCAGGTATACAATACTGCGGAGTCCCAGTCTCCCCTCTGCTACTCTGATAAGGGTGCCAGATGTGAGACCAGAAATTAGAAGTCTCCATCGTAGGCTTCTTCTCCCACCCATCCCTTCTTTCACATTGTCTTTGGAGACTAGAGATCTGTAATACGAGGTATTGCACAAATCTGTAGCATAGCTCTGCAAAATTCCCAGTATCTTGAGTAGATTAATGAAGGCATGTTGTTTTCCAGCTGGTTGGAAGAGATCTTTGTCTTGGAGAGCCTTTCCTCTTGTGAGACTTCCCCTGGGAGGTTATGTGGAATAAGGCTTCTGCTAGCAACAAATACTGGTGTTGAAGCATTTCCCAAATCTTTTGTGGAAGGAGGAGGGATGGGATTTCTCTTCTACACTGAAATAAAATGCCAGCATTTTATGACCCCTTGGTTGGCCCTTTCAGCTGAAAGATCCCACCAATGCTCTGGGAAGACAGAGTTTGCTTTTTTTTTTGTAGATAGTGTAGGAAGGGCCACTTCAAGGCAACAGGGTAGATGTTAAGAAAACTGGACTCACTCCAATATTAAGAAATATGTTCATCACAAAAGACACAGGTAAATTTCAGGCTAGATTTGGACTTCTCTAAGATGTTCTGTTACCCTAACTGAAATCTATAGTTTAGGTAGTGGACATTCCCCGACTTTGAGACTAATTTATTACATTCCTTCACATACAGTTTGGCTCACTTATCAAAAGTCTGTCAGAGTTCTCGCAACTCTTAATTTTAGGTCAAACAGGCATATATGTTAAGGGAAAAGGAATGTCTTGAACTGTGCTCAAAAACAATGACTATATAGTTTAAATATCACTTTGGGAGAAAGAATTTATATCCCAGAGGAGTGAGTTCTAGCAACTCCAGCATTAGCGCTCTGCATGACAAAGTATTACTAAGATGTTTTTTCAAAGGCTGTACTGAGGCTCTCTGGAGATTAGCCCTTTCTTTACCATCTTTCAGAATGATGGTGGCCAAAATTTTTCCATACTAGGAGTTGGTCAGTGGTCAGTCTTCACCACAGTGTCTGCATGAAATTACTGTGACTTGTGCTCCCGAATCGCTGAGGCATTTTGGAAATGTTACTGTTAGGCACTTAAATCTAGGCTCAGGAGGAGCTTTAAGAGAAGAAAAAAGAATAACCCTACTTTCTTTAAAGTTTAGGAGCTGGCAGAGATCGAGGTTGCCTAACCCTCAAACAGACGGCTGGAGCTCAGACTGTACTTTCCTAGTAGCCAGGAAGACCTGAGCTCTAACTGCAGTTGTGGCTATAAATAAGTTGTGGATCACAGGCAAATTCTTGTGCCTTGCTTCCTCCCTTGCAGAATGGGTGAACTGGTTTTTAGAAATGCAGCTGGTCCATCCTGCGTGCCAGGGGCTGTCGGGATGTCTGTGTCCTACCTGTTCCTGTGGCGATCCTTTTTTATCAGATTCTGAGTTCCTCAAAGAAACAAGGGAGAGGAAGGGTGCTGGGGTAAGTAAAGGGCATCTTCCCATATGGTTTTTCAGTTCAACTCTGAAGTAGCATGAAACAACCAAAAGTCTTGATGCAGATTAGTTTTCCTGGCAAAATGGGTGATTTCTTTTTTTAACACTGATAGACATGCTTAAATCCCTCTTCATGCACGAGATCCTTTCTTGAACCATACCTTGCCTCTGCTCACCCTGTATAGTCAATGTATGCTGCTACAAGAGAGAAGCGAGGTTGTATCAGCATCATCATCACAAATACAAAACTAGGACAGAATCCTGGTTGAAATCCAAGACCTGAGCATGAACTTGCCTGCAGAGATGATCCAAAATGCTGTGTAAAATATGGCTGCCTGGAGAGTTGGACATGACCACCCAGGAACTCCCTTGGGTTTTATGCCCAAGTTCCTAACTACAAAGCTTTTCACTTGCATCATCTACCAAATGCACGTGTAGTTCAAAACTGAAGTATCTGAAAATTATGTCCTCTAATTTTGTTGGCCTGAAAGTAAGGATCTGTGTTCCTTTTGTTCTAGATCTGACGAATGTCTCAAATGTGAAGAATAAGCAGAAAGCTATAATAAGGCATGTATGATGAATTACAAACATCATTGTGCTTTGCTTTCCACCATCAATGTAATAGCCATAAACTAGTACTTGGACTATGACAAATTAATTTGGATTTGTACTTTCATACATCCACAATGATACATAGAGTCAGTGCATGAGGAATCAAGGTCTATGGCCACTCCTCTGCTCTGGTGTTACAGGTTTAATGGACAGTTGAGCAACACTTTAGAAGGTCTTTTCTCTCTTCTGCCTGTCCATTTAGACAGGCCCAAGTCTGCAAGCCCAAGGCAGCAGACTGAAAGCTGCCACTGTCCAGTGAGCTGTGCAAGGGAAGCTGGACAGTGTGATGACTTATGAGTAAACAGCAAGAAAAATAGTCTACGACTGAAGGCTGCCTGAGTGGTCCCATGGTGGAACCCTCTTGTATACCAGTGCTCTGAGGTCATGCAACTTGTCTGTGCAACAGGGTCCAGTGTGACCCACTGGGCTGCTTGTCCCTAGCCTCTGGTATCTGGTTCAGGTTTGCTCCTCATTGTGGTCTCCAGTTTTCAGCTCTGACTTGTCTGGGCACTGATGTGCTTTGCTGCTCAAATCCTGCTGAACATCTTTTTATACTGGAAGAGGCAATCATAATTCCCCTGAACCTACAGCACAGTCAGAACCTACAGCACAGTGAAGCTGCAACACCTGCCTCTAAAGGACAGATAACTTACTGTATCCTGATTTCAGGCTCTGCTTCAAATCTGGGCTAGGTGATTTGGTTTGCTGTAGTGCTGGAGATATCTCACAGAGGTCTTAGGATGAATCTTATTGATTACTGTGTACAGCGATAAGTAATAAGGGGTATTGCCTGTAACTGTACAGATTACGGTTTTTGCCTTTTGTCTAAAAATACAGCCTACTGCCCAGTTCGTCAGGCCAGGAAAAAGATTTCATGACTGTAGGCAGGAGGTCTAGAACTTACTTTGTCTCTCTGCTGCTGCTGTTAGGGAGGGACAGGTTTAACAGGCCATTGCTCTGATCTGTTTGGCACTTCTGACTTCCTATGTCTCCCCAGAGAGTGAACTTCAGGTTTGGTCCTCAGCTGAAAAACTACAGTGAGGGTCTCTTATGACAAGCTTTGAGATTGATCAGCTACTAACTATAAAGAAAGCCCAGGCCAAGGAAAATTGGAAGGCTGCTAGCCAGGAAATATCCCTGGATAGGAAAAGCACTTTCCGGAGTGTTGTTTCAGATCCTCAGCTTGTATTAATGGAGCTGGTTCCATGTTTTGGAGAACTGTACGCTTGAAAATAAATTCAAGTGTAAAGGAGAGAGAGAATTTAGTCATGGTAGCTTAAATTCTCTTCTTTGGAACCATGTGAAATGTCAGGAGAACAGGAAGCTCTCCTGGGGGTAATCCCATCCGAGACTCTAGCTGCCTCTGAATTAACAAAGTCCCCAAGTAGTCTGATACCACAGGATGCAGATGTTTTAGTTCTGGCAAGTAACATGAAACGGCAGGCCAAGATTATGCTAAAAATTTCTTTTTTTCATACACATTGCTTTTTTTTTTTAATGTGAAATGCTAACCCAGACTGTAAACCTTGTTTAGAAATGTGAATGGGTGTATGTTCTCCTGCTGGCTTGGTAATTTGGTAGATGTTAACACAATGTAAATACAGTACAAATACAGTTTGGCATGGTGTTTATAAGGACATATGGGAACTATCATTTTTATGCAACCTAGTACTGGGTTTAGTGCTTCTGAAGGGCTTCTGCTTTGATTGTGTGTGAGCTAGACCATAGTGGGAATGAATTATGAAGAGGAGCAAAATGTGCACGTCTTTTAAACACGGTAACATTGAAAGACGCAGATAGATGGGTAAATACTGTTCAAAGCCAATACAAAAAAGAGCAAATCTAAGGTCAGAGGGCAAAATCTTTGAAATGCAGGACTGAGTGTCTCTCCTCCTGTTCACGGGAAGATTTGAGAATATTTGCCTGTCATGCCATAGGGAGAGCAATCATTGATACTGCTTGTCAGCCTAGACCTGTTCTGGTCCAGAAGAGAGGTGGGTTGCCAGCTACAGATCCTACTATGAGCCTGTGTGTTAACTGCTAGTGATTCGCTTGTGCAGCAGAAATGTTGGACATCTGTTGCCAGCCAGAAAAAAACCTAGGAATGTGAGTATGAAATGATTCAATGAATCATTCAAACCTGATTCAATGAATCAAAGTTGCCACAATCTTACTTTACTGCATATAGGATGTTTAGACCAGCAGGGTCTTCCTGACCTTTGCTAACGAAACATGTTGCAGAGCACCCCTCTGTATCCCATGGCAAAAGATGAGTGTATGTATGCAAGGCAGAATGCCAGCTAAGGCTTCCCGGTGCCGCTGTGAGGGCGTTTGCCAGGAGAGAATGGCTAGATGACACTGAGGATGTACCAGGCCCCAAACTGCAGGGGCGGGGGAGACAAACAAAAGTTATTTACATAATGGTCGCTGCAGTCTGACTTGGAGGAGATTCCTTCCTGTCCCCAAATCTGGCAATTGGTCTAACTTTGCATGGGTGAGGAAAAACAAACCAGCTGAGCATGTGGGAGGCTTCTCAGTGCTGGGAGGGATCCTGGCGCCTCCTCCCCCTCCCCTGCTCATCTGCACCAAAGGTTGATCTCTGCTCCTTCTGTCCAAGGTGAAATGCTTTGGGTGCTGAAGCTCATGGGTCAGAAAGAGAAAATCATCTTCTCTCGTGGCCCATACCACACCTGGAGCAAGTCAGAGAAAAGTCCATTATTCCGTCTTTTGCCTGCAAGGGACAAGAGAGCATCATTAGGAAGGGTGACAACACAGGGTTTTCATTAGGCAAAAGGAAGGTTTCATGCAAAGCCAAGTTACTTTCATTGCTATGGAGGCTTCATGGCACTCTACTTCTCGGGTGTGGGCTTAGTCCCCCCATTGAGACTTGTTTATTCCAGAGCTCAGTAGGTTTCTGGGAAGTGCTGTAATAGCTGGGAGGAGATCCCATGGAGAGGGTGGATTCTCTCAGACTCATGCTGTTTAACAATGCCACTGTCTGCAGAGGAACAGAAAATAAACAATGCAAAATCCCTGCCGTAAACCATGCAGTGTGCACAAACACCAGAATATGAATAGCCTCTCAGAAGGCGGCTAGTGCCAAGCAGCTTTGCTGCTATTGTTTGTTGTGGCAGAGAAACTTGAACCAGCTCTTCAAAATAGGCCAATATTGTCCATTCATAATGGGTTAATGGTTTCTGCAACTGAAACTGAAGTATAATGGTTCCTGGTGAAATGGGGGAAACATCTGTAGAAAGCAAGTTTGGAAGCAGTAAAAACTGCAATGAATTAATTTAATTTTATTCAGACATCTCAGGCAGGGAGAGTTAAGGGCCCTGTTTGAATAGCTGTTGCAATTGCATGCAATAAAAGCTGAGGGATTGTTTCCGAGGACTGATCATCTAAGCACCAGGCAAAAGAAGCAGGTGAAAGCAGTCAGATGGGTGGGAGCAAAGCGTAGCTGGAGTGGCTGCGAGGGTGTCACTGAGCAGTGTGAGTGGCTCTGCGGAGTAAATCAGATGGGGGTGAGAACATAACGTCAGTGCTATCTGCGTTTCCAGGGGTGTTTTACTTTGGATTAGCTCTGCTTTGGAGGACCAGTCCTTAGGATTGGATGTTGGTGGTTGGAGTGCATTTGGTGTGCTCTGGCATGTATCTCCCAGTCTAGCTTCATCTGAAAGGAGTCCAGGTTGCATCCCCCAAGATCACCCTGTGATGTGAATCAAAGTGCAGTAAGTGGGGACAATTTGGAGATCTGCTTCTAAAGCACCCGGTTAATCTGAATTCAGATGCTTGTGTAGACATGCTCTAGGCATGCTAACATATGTCTGAAGACGGAAGTAGCTCCTGGTGCATGCTGGCTGCATATCTGTAAAGCCCAAGAGCATGTCTTTGGGCTGAGAGGGTGCAGGGTGCCTTGATCCTGCCAATTCTCCTGTGTGTTTATTCTTTGCACGTAGGTCAGTTGAGAGAATATTGTTTTACTCTTCCATCCACAAGTTGTGGGCAACCTGTGGGGAATCTGTGGTTTTTGGAAAGCAGCTCCCTGAGCCTTTGATGTGGCCACTGAGACTTATATGTCGACTCTGAGGAGGATTCCAGCTCTTTAGTGGTGAGCCTGTGCATACTCAGTGCCTAGGTCGTGGTGACTCTCATTTACCCTATACTCATCCATCCCAACCATTTGCAGGGTCACTTCATGCCGAAAGGAGAGAAGCAACTGTTGTGTCTTTCTGAGTGAACTGGGGACAAGGGCTTTCCCCAGAAGAGCCAGGTCACTCTAAAATAAGATAAGTAACACCTATGCTAATTGCAGTGGAAAACTGAGAGCAAGTTGTGCTGGGCTGCTGTGTGCTGTCCCTGAGTAGGGATTCAGCAGAGTAGGTGGGTTCCATAAGGGGTCTGGAAAAAAAGATGCTCAGAATGGAACAGTGTCTTCTGCATGTGGGGGTATTTTCCAGGTGTGGGGTTGTTTTTTGGAGATGCATTTTTAGGAGCTGCTGGAGGGGCGGGGAGCAGTGAGCCCTGTTTTCTATTCACAAATGCATCCTGTAGTGAAGATCAAGTCTATCAGCTCTCATTTCTTTTTTTTTTCTCCTAACATGAGACCCACCCAGGGTCATATATGAAGGAGACATGGATGGTACGTGATAGGAGAGAGGCTGCAATCTGCGGCTGGCTCTCCAGCAGAGTTTTGGGTACTTGGGGCATTCCCAGCTGAAGCATCTTCTACTCCAGCCCTGAGGGCCAGTGCAGCTGAGCACAGCAGAGGGTGAGTGGTGTGTCTGGGACATAGAGCTGGATGGGGCCTTGGTGTTGTGTTGTATTTAAGTGAGATGTGACAGGCTGGACATTCAGCACCTCCTGCCCCAGCTACTGACATGTTCAGCAAAGAATAGCCACTAAGGAGACACTCAGAGGTGAGTGAAACAAGATGCTTTTCCCTGAACAGCAGCAACGTAGACCAGCCCTTCTGCATCATTGGGTAGTAAGTGCAGTGACATCCACCAGGGCCAGGTTCTAAACTTGGCTAGAAGGAGCTCTCGAAGCTTAGTGCTACACCTTAGAGCTCTTCTCCTCCTCCCTAGCAGCAGGCACTGTAATGATTAAAGCTCCGAGAGTGACAATATAAAAGCCTGCCGCTGCGGCAGGTGATTGGAGCTATTCCTTAGGTCAGACATTTACAACCTGGTGCAGAGTTACGCTTCTGCCAGTGAGTCCCAGTGAGCATTATCCCAAGGCACATGAATGCCATCCAATTGCTGCCAGGGTTCATGCCATTCTTGCCAAACCATGTCTGTATTGGCTCCATTGCAAACCAAGTTCTGAAATGAAAAGAGCAAGAATCATGAGGACCGTTTTGGACCTGACCTGCAAGTATGGGAATTGAATCTGTTTGTCCTGCAAGCTCTCCAGCAATGAAGAAAGCAAATACCAGCCTGGAAATAGCTTGTCTTGAGTCTTTGGTCTTGCTAGAGTGCAGACTAATACTGCTTGCCTCGCTGCAGTTGTGCTCTGAACTTGATACCAAGGACAACCATCCATGTATTTCTAGAAAGCCGTGGTAAGCCAGAGCAATGTACCTTTGAAATCATGCTAGACAAGCTTTTGAAAGCTCAGGAACTAAAGAGGTCTGGATGGACGAGACAATCAAAAATCCTTGAAGGATTACTTGGCCTTACAGAACAGACTAAATTCTAGTTATTTTAAGAGTAGATATTTCCAATTTGTTCTTTTAGGTGCCCCTTCACTGAGTTAAGCATGCCTGACAGTCTGCTGCACAGAATACCTTGCAGAATTAGGGAAACTGTATCTCTTCTCAAACACCAGGGAGGTGAGACATATGGAGAATAAAATCCACATCCTCAAAGGAATGTAGATTTGTAATTTGCACTGGAAACTGGTGGAGATAGCAGGATTTCCCTAGAGTTAGGGTTAATCTGATTGACTTTTCTGGTATATAGGCGTGTAATTGATTATCTTGGAGGCTCTGGGTCTAAGCACTTTCCTTAGATCGTGTCTGTAGGGGAGGATGGAAATGAGCCAGTGCCTCCTGAGCCACAGTCTTCCCTCGCTCTGAGTCACTGCTGCTGCCCATGATGGTGTTTCTTACCCTTGCCTCTGAATCGGCTGATGTAAGCTTTGTGGGAGCCAGGTGGGAAGACGCTCTGATTTTGTTAAAGTTATTACAGGCCTCTCCTTTCAGATGTGAAACACAAGACCCTTCTCTTATTTTTCCTGTTATCGCCTATTTTTCAGCTGCGTGGTTTGGAGAGCCTGGGCTGGCCTCGCCTCTCCTTGCCTAACCTCTCACAAACAGCCACGAATTTTTGAAAAGGGCCCTGGTTTGCTCTGCCAGCACTCCTTAGTTTTGCCTTTCCTCCTTGCAAGCCACACTGAAGCAGTGCTTTGCTATTCTCTGGGAGAGAAGAAAAAAAAAGTAGGTCATGGTGTCACCTAAGGCAGCTGTGTGTTAACGTGGAGCCAGGCGAGCGGAGCAAAAAAAAAAAAACTTGTTGGATTGGAGAAGATGAGTGACCAGCTGTGCGGGATAAAGAGGGAAAAGAGAAAGAATTGATTAGGGAGCGATTGGAAAGCGCAGGAGCCCGGGGCGCGGCGGCAGGTGGAGGCGCCCGGCGCGGCTGCAGCGCTGCCCGCCCGTCCCGCTCCCCGGGTGCCGGTGGGCTAGCAGAGCTGCGGGCTGCTGCTGCAGCTGCCGCTGGCCAATGCGCCCTCTCCCGGCACAGGTGAGTCTTAGTCCTTCCCCTCCTTTTGAAAAGCTTTCCTTGCTCTTGCAAGCAATGGTGGTGTGTTTTTTCATGGTTCCCCGTCGTCGTCCCGGCCCCCCCCTCCCACCCCCCCCGCAGTTCAGCCCAAATAGCCAATGCAGAAAGCATGAGACACGCATGGAAAATCACTCTCAGCTGTCCAAAAATCCTTGGTTGCAAATCTTTTTTTTTTTTTTTTTACCCCCTGAATTTTATAGATTTATGAGTCCCCTGGTTTATTTCATTTGTGTTTTATTTTTTGCAGAATTAACATATGAAAAAGGAGGGGGGGTTATGCCCTCCAGCTCTTTTGACTCTCACCCAGCATTACTCACTAGGCCTGGAATAGATCTGTTTGAAAGATGGATGCAAGCCTGGCCTTATCTCTGAGGCAGGATTTCGAGCCACCCTAGTGTTTAAGGAGGGAGATTCAGGTCTGAAGATGTGGCTTATCCCTGTAAGCACCCCTTAATTTAGGGTACTGTTTACAATTTGGTGTGGATGGTGATCTCTGCTGCTTGCCTAATTTAGAATTTTAACCTATTAAAAAAAAAAAAGGGTGGGAGGCAACCTCAAAAGACAAAAGCGTTTCAAAGCAATGCCTGCTGAAAGAGTTTGGGGTGCTAATCTTCTTGCTGTATTCCTGTAGGCATAGTGATTGTTTTTCATTTTCACCAGCCTGTTTATGGCATTGCTATTGTCACTCAAGACAAATTCACTTTGAATTTGTCCTGGGTCAACACATGCTGCAGGGCTCCCAGTCCTTCAAAGCACATGCAGCAAGGATATAACCACTTGCCTCTTCACCAGGTCAAAACTCCCAACCTCAGAACTGGGGTGGGAGCACACTGTGAGGAAGTGACCCTGGATTAGGAAAGGCTTAAACTGTCAAAGCCTGGAAATGGGGGTCCTCTTTGAATTTGGAGGGCTTGATTGTCTCTGTAGTCCTGTTCGCAGGAACTCAAAAGCTTTTTCTGGAGGGCTGATATTTAAATCCTGCTCATAGCTTCCATTCTCTGACTGTAAAAGCCTCTTCAGCAACTTGAAGCAAACCTTCCCTTGGGCCCAGGGGTTGGGGAATCTAGCTGTCAAGTTTAGCAAGCTGAAATCCTCTTGGTTTTTCACTCTTTCCAGGTAACAAACAGGGCTGGTGGAGCAGAGTTGGGCAGCCTCCTGGTGTTGTCAACATCTGCTGCCTGAGCTGCACAGAAACTAGTGCTAAAGTCCTGTGCCTAAAAGATTCTTGAAACCTCCATCTTTTCCTGTTCTTCAGCCAATTTACTTCTGCAAATGCTTGGAAATGCTGGTGAGCGGTGGAAGCAGCAGTCTCCGGTCTACCCAAGGTTTTCTCCTGCTGTTGGCTCTGTGGAAGAAATTTAAGGTTAGTTTTAAAATAGTTCTGCCTAGAAAGAGCAGGGTTCAGGAGGATGGCATTAGCTGATATGCACAGGCCAGAGATCTGCAGCCAGTTGCTCCTGCAGGCAGCCCGTAATCTGGTGGTTGAGCTGAACCATGGCATGTAGAAAGCTCTCCTGTCTGGAGTGAGAGTGTCAGCAGTGCCAGGGGCCAGTTACCCTTTCCCTGTTAAAAATAAGTGTCCTGTTTACTGTTTGAACTGGCTGACTTAAAATTCCAGCTTTAGCCCATGCTTTTAAAAGATCTTAGTTCCAAGGATCTTTGAATACTGTGCAGGCATTAACAAGCCTTGATGATGCCCCTAGAAGGCTGCTTGTTACCAAGCAGTAGGATTACTCTTGCTTCAGCAAAGGGGGCACAAGAGGTGAGGGGATGTGGCTGCCCATTTCTGTCCTCGTGCTGGCGTTCTTGGCTTCTGCTGCCATGCTTGATGCATGTGACAACTTTGTGCCTCCCCTCACAATGGCACTGCTTGTCCCTGAGTTACCAGCCTGATTTATTAGAGGAAACTGAATCAGCACATGGTGCTCACCTATATAGGCTACTGTCGCTTCTCCTATCCGCTAGGTGTGAGCTCGGAAAATAGTTTGAAACAGAAGCGTAAAATGGACTTTGAAATGTATTAGTTCAGCTGGAGTTTTCAGAACCTGTGTGTGTATTTTGCAAGCAGAATATCCCAACCTTCAACTTGCAGTATTTAGAAGCACAGCATGGTTATGTGGCTGTTCCAGCCCTCGTGAGACTGGGAGATGGGAATGGTGGTGTTTGGGGTAATGAGTGGGGTGAAGGGAGCCTTGTGGAAGCAGCAGTAGATGAAATTATATCAAAGCACAGGTGGTGTTCATATTGCTTCCTCAAAGGTCTTTAAGTCTTATATTAGGCTGTCCCAAATTATTTCCAAGGTTATAAATCCAGTCAGGATATTGAAAGGGGTTAACCTAGAACCAAGAATTGTGTTTTAATGTTCATCCTAGTACCTTCAATTATTAATCAAGTATGTTTAAAAGGCAGGCTGATGCCACTTCTTGTTTCTAATCTTCTGTTCCCGTCGATCAGGAGTTATCCTGATATTGAAGGTTTCAGCATTTCAGAGGGCTCTTGTGCCAAATCGGCTCTCTTTACTCATTTCTTTCTTCCCTTACTCTTTAAATGTTAGGAGTTGCAACAAAGCCTGCAGTCAACTGTTGGATTGGATTCTAAATACTGACCCACATCCAAATTTTGCAATTGGTTCCATTTATTACAATGGGTGGAACTAATTCTCTGGATCCAAGTACAATTAGATGAGTCTAGATCATAATTCTGGGTGTTGCACCCAAAAAATATGAAGTTCATTTCCCTTTATCTTCTAGTTCTGTTGAATAACAATAGTCCAGTACCAGCCTTTCCTGTTCAAAATCTACTACGAGCCACCTCAAACGCCGATGAAGCCTATAAAGAAAGAGCATGACAACCTGTGAGGCAACAGCACGTCTTCACAAGCTTGCAGAACCAAAGGGGTGGAGGAAGGTGGAAATACATGCCTCAGGGAACTTTCAAACAACCCTCTTTTTTTATTTTTGCCTAATACCCTGGCTTTTGTATTTTAACCCACACTGGATTGTTTTGATTACCTGTTTTGACTCTACCTGTTGTGAAGTGCATGGCAATGATTTTGTGCATTTTTTTCCCTAGACAGCAGCTTAACCATTGCTTCGTCCTGCAGAATTGGTGCAGGTCCTGTGTGGTACCTCATCAGCATTGGGATGACTCTGGGGCCACTACTTCTATGCTAATGTGGAAAGAACAAAAGGCTGCTTAATACCTGCAATGAGTCTGGGTTTGGCGCTCTCCCTCCTGAGAGATGGCTCCTCTGTCAACAACCCCAGCACAAACTAGAAAACAATGCTGCTGCCTCTGTAGTATGGAAAAGAGCTTAACTCTGTTCCAGTAGCATCACTCTTTCAGCATGAAGCTGAAATTTTGAGTAGCCTAGAACTTTTAGGTTAGTTGCTGTCCTGCTAAAATAAAAACCTGAGTTCATGAGTGACCCTATGGTGAGACTGTTGATGCAAATGACTTGTTTGCTTTTCGGGACTGATTCATAAAATAGGCCCAGAGGAAGCAGCCAGGAACACATGCTATTCATAATAATGCCTCCAGAGAATAGCTCATTTCTTTTTCTCTTCCAATGGTATTGTCAGCCTTCAGTGCACTTAAAAAAAAAAGACCTGGCACAGAGAGTACAGATAAGTTAATGAAAGGATGAAAAGAGACTTTTTTCCTCTTAAACAAAGGATGATGATGACTTCTAATGAAACCCTCTTTTAAATTGGGATTCTTTTTAACATCCCTTACTGTAGTTTTGAAGAGTTTTGCCTGCCTGCTCCAGATCTTGAAGAACAGAAGATATTATCTGGAGTTGCTATGTAGCTGCAGGAGAATGAACAAATCTTAGATTTATGAAGTACTATGAGTACTCATGTAGTGTCAGGAGGGTCAGCTATAATTCTTTTACTCTACACAGTCCTGGGGAAACAGCTGGAGCATTGTGTACAATTTGCTGGGTGCATGTCAGGGAAGATGTGGACAATGGGGAGATGCCAAAGGAGAGCAGGGAGAACAATTGTAGATCTTGAAAGCATAACCTCAAAACAAGGAGGGGAAAAAAGCTGACTAAACTGGAATTAAAATAAAGCAAGTACAACAGAATTTTCAAAATATATAGAAAGACTCATGCAGAGACCGGGGGGGGGGACGGGACGGGGGACGGGACGGGACACACACTGTTCTCCATAGCAATAGAGATAGGATGGGAAATAATGCACTTAAATTGTAACAAGAAAGAGCCAGGCTGGACACTTTCTAGTGGTAAAGATATTGATGCAGCAGTTTGAAGTATCTGGGAATGTGATGGGGTTCCTGGTCACTAGAGGTTTTTAAGAGTAGGTTAGCCAAACATGTTAAAAATAACATACCTCATGCTCAGCTACCAGAAGTGACCAATATTTGCTTAGGACACTTTCAAATAACTGTCTAATGCATCCTTGAAACTTTGAGTCATGGGAAACTTATCCACACTACCTTTGTAAACCTTAAGCCTTAGAATAGAGAAGATGTTTTATTTTAAGCTAAATTACCTCCTCTATTGACTTCAGCAAATTTTGGATTGTGTTTGCAGGTACCACAGAGACAGTAAACCAGGCAAAGATGCCTGAGGAGTTGATGCCTGAGACCTGAGCTGGGACGGGTGCTTTGAAATCATATAAGAGGAAGCCGAGTTAGTTAGTCAAAATGTAATTCTCATGGTGTTTAGTCCACATTAACCCCAGAGGGAAATGTTAGCTGGTTTTCCCAACACTGATGCTTATTAGACCATGAAATATTTTTCCCTCTGGGAGATATTTAGAAGTGAATTGGACAAAGTGCTGGAAAATGTAGGGTCCTGTACACTTTGGAGGACAACAAGTTCCATACAGTCAGGGCAACTGAACTGGGTTCAGTTTCCTATTTTGTCACTGATTTATTGTGTACTTGTGTTGATTTTATTTTGAGATCTACCGTTGGGAAGAGCAAGAAGTGCTGAGATACTCTGACTGGAGGGTCTGAAGTGGCGTAGGACCTAGTTCTACTCCTGCTTTCTAGTTTCAAGCCAGTGTTTCAGATATACTGTGTGCATGCAATTTGGCAACAGTGGTGCTAAAGCAATAGACTTAAGCACATAAATACCTGTGTTTGGAAGTTAGCAGTTAAAGTCTATAACAAAACTGTGGGCCAGCAATTAGTCTCAGGTGCTCTGGCAAAGTGCTTATATGTCAGCTGACTCCCTGCTGTTTTGCTTTTAGAAGGCAGCATGACATCTGTAACAGTTGCGTGGGGGTTATTTCCATCACGCAGCCATAGAAGAGGCAGCAGTGTAAGGAGAATGGTACCTCTTCTTGCATGTTGAGTAGGTCTCAAACACCTCTTTGCTCAGAAGGTAGTAATGCCTGGTCTTTTGCATTACCTATAGATATATCTCTTCAGGAACTTACCCAGAGCCCTGCTCCAAGAGCGTTTTTCCAAGTGGCATGGTAGGCATGCAGTCAGGTATGATCTGGCTCCATTTTTAATGTTTTTCAGAGAATAGCTTAAAATTGGTTGGGTTTTTTTTGTTCCTTATTATTCTCATGTAGAATACTACACTCTGAAGCGCACTGTTTTGATTATTGGCATGGCTAACCAAGGAATGACACTTACCTTGCTGTTAGTATGTCCTTTCCAGGTTGCAACTAAGGAGCAGGACTGCAGGCTTGCCTTGACTTCTGAGCGTGCACTCAAACATACTTGAACTCTGAAGACATTTAAACAAGGGTCTAGATACATTTATCAAAAAAGATTGTTGTAACGCTCCAAATACTCCTGAATCAGTCACTCAAACTCAGAGGTCAGAATTTAGGCTGATGATAGGATTTGTTTTGCATATGGCTGGGGATAGAATGTAAATGGATCTGAAGGGACTCTGAAAAGCAGAAAAATGATCTAACCTGGTTTATTCTGGTGTTTCCATTTGGGAAAGGCAAAGCCATGGAACCCACTAGAGAGCCTTTTCTGTTGTTTCCTAGGTTTGCAGATCCAGTACTTCTGGGTATTTAATTTCTCTGCCTAGTTTTGGCTATCTCTTTATCCTAGCTTCTCACAGCTTCATTAGACTCTGGTTTGGGTCCAATCAATCCTTACAGTCCTTCAACTCTTGTCTGTTTTTCTTACAAATCTGTAATGCAGGGACAGAAGAAGCTCCAGGAGGTTTTCTAGCTCAGTGTGACACCATACCAATACTAACAACTGAATGTGTGACCTTGTTAGCTCAGTATACACGGGGTAGATATTTTCCTTCTAACTGCATTACTTATTATTAATGAGATGTGCTGTATAAAACAGTACCATTAAATTTCTCCCAGCTGAAAGCCTTACTGTGATGTTAACTTACGCACCATAGGATCTGGGGAGAACTTCAGCCAAGACTTAGAATAAAATTCTGGGAGCAAATGATCCTGTAGCTTGGTGCTAATGCTGTATGACACCCCATAGCCATTGTATCAACAGCTCACAAGCAAAATTCTGAATTTGTGTAGTAAGTACAAGCATCCTTCTTAGTGTCATGGTTTGTTTCTTGTGGGACTTGCTAGAAGCCAAGCTAAGCCTGTTATTTCCAAAACCATCAGGCAGAAATTAATGAATCAACAGAGTAAATAACCCACTGCTTATTTCCTGAAACAAAGAGCACCTGTAACGTAGAAGGGACAGCTGCCTGGCAGGAGACTGGTGGTGCTTTTAGACATATAGGAATGTTGGGACTGGGAAGAGAGCTAGGGACAAGTGGATACACAGAGCCAAGTGTAAGCGTGGTTTGGGCTATGAGACCTTTTTGTCAGGTGTTGGTGCCTCTTCAATGCCTCTTTCAGTTCCTTGATAATAAGCCCATGTTCATGTGGGATCTGACCTCAGGGGAGGTTAACACTTCTCCTACTGAAGAAAGCCAAGTCACACTCCTTTCAATCTTGGATGTTTGCTGTTGCTTGCAAGGCTGTTTCTATTTGTGTTGTCCTTTGAGTGTGATGCCTGTGAGGTGGGAATTGCCTTAAGCTTGGTTTGTTTGGTGAGAGAAGGGAGGCCTGTTTGTCAGGTATGTTCTCTTCTGAACTTCTTCAGCTTTTGCCAACTTGGTCCCAGCCCTCAGGCCGAAGAGGCAGGTGTGAAGTGAGGTGAGCTATAAAAAAAAAAAAACAAACAAAAAAACAAAACACATGGAGTAGGCTTGTGAATGGGGGAGGAGGAGGTTTGTTGCCAAGCCTGGGTGGTGTAGAAGGCATCAAGGGTCTGGACCTGCATTTCTGCTGAGGATCTGCACGTGCCTCTTGGCAATGCTGTGGCAGGTAGCTGGAGGGCAGGGTCTCTCATGTAGGAGCCCACTGGCTATGCCTGGGGTGGGAGAGGCTGCTTTTCTGCTTGTCTTTAGGGATTTAGTCTGCCTACAGCAGAACAGATAATGTGGGAGCTGTAAAACCAGCTGCCACACACCAGCCCCTCCTCTCTGAGCAGGCTGCCAGACTGGAGCTTTCTTGTTAAATGGGCATTAAGGTCACGCTTGAAATCAATCACGCTTGAACTGCAGCCCTTGCATTTGCAAGGTATTGCTTCCTTGCAGTACCCTAAGGAGCACCCATGGACGCAAGCATCTTCAATGTTGACATTGCACAGTGTTGGCATAAGAGAAGTGCATTCCCTTCTTGGAGACTTTACTCTAGCAATACCAGGGCTGAGTCTGTGTCAATTTTATATGTGTTTGAGTGGTTTTGAGAGGAGGGTCCTCTAAGTTCCAGTTCCTCCTTTGGGGAAGTAGAAGTTGCTTAAACAACTGATGAGTCAGTTCTTCTGGCTGTAAGATGCAGGTGAGGAATGTTGGCTTTCTAGATAATGAATGGGGTTTTTCAGTTTGGGAAAACTGATAAAATGTCTGGAAAAAATGTGGGGTGTTAAAAACAGTGGTACGAAGGTCAATGAGCAAACTCATATTCAGTCTTTGACCCTTCATAGGATGATACAGCCATATAGTCATCTTCAGTCTGATGGTACAGAAGAAGGCAATGAGCTTTCTGCTTATGTGTTGTTGAACAGCAAGAAGGATGAGCACAGAATTGCTTCTTCCACAGAAGTTTTCAATACACAACACTAAAGACAAACTCTGGGAGATGAGGAAATACAGATAGGGTGCTCACCAATCTTCTAGTAATGCCTTGGGAGTCACTGTAGCATGACACAGCCTTAGAAACTTTTGGGTGGTGGGAGCTAAATTACAAAGCAGGGAAGTGCCTTTTAGTTTCTAGCAGAATATGGATTCTCTGTAGCAAGGTCTTTGCTCTACTCTTGCGTAATACTGATTCTTTCCCTTTTAAGACCTTGTATTTGATGGCAGTCTTCAACAAAAGCTGAAGCAGAGGCAGCTCTCTGAACAGAAATTTTGGGTAAGATTGCAGAGGAATGAGTGGAGTTAGTTCCAATGAGTCCCTTCCCAACACTGTGGCATGTAGGTGGGATCAGTAGTGAATTCTCACAACAAATCAATAAATACTTGGCAAGATGACATACAGAGCTGTTCCCCGAGTGACCTCGCTGTGCTAGGTCATTGCTACCCACTGATGCCAAACCAGGAGTGGGGTTTAGTGGATGGGAGAAGGAGGCAATGTGAAAGAGGGACGTTTACCCATGGGACCACTATTGGTCGTGGAATGCTGCTGACACGTGACTGCCAAGGTTACATGGGAAAGTATTTTATTTATCGATTAAGCAGATAAATCATTGCTGTGTCTTCCCCAAATGGTGTTTCATTTTTGCACTTTTTTTCCTGAATAAAGCTGTCCTTGTTTCCTACCAGGCTCTGCATTGGCAAGTGGAGCAACAGTGCCTGGCTAATGATGCTGGAGAGTAAGGAAATGCAGCTATCCCAGAAGAGCAGGCAGGTACACAGGAATGGTGTTCATGGTGCTCTGTACTTGTAAGAGGGAACTTGCATACATCCATATGTTATGTATGCCGGCATCTCCTGGCAAAGGGCTTATAAACCCCAGCAGTCATCTTGATGGCAAGGATTCATTCTGGTTGGTCTGCCGGCAGCGCTGGCTGCCTCCAAAGTTATGCATGTTTTCCCTTGTAAATATTTTCAGTGGGCTGTTTTCCCAGGACCATTTCACCTACCATCACCTTCCATCCTTCCCATCTGCGTAGCCCTTTTTTAGACCAAGAGAGGGGAGAGGGTGTTGTTTGTAGCAATCAGTGTTATAAACATGCCCTGTACGCTTATTCTGGAAGATTAACAGCTCTCCCTGTCACTCTGTAGAGGAGACAGAGGCGTTTCGTCCCCAGGAATAGGACAATCTTGTCTTTCACCCAGCTACTCTGCACAGCTGAAGAGAGGAAACAGAAGTTGGAGCAAGGATGCACTATGAATCATGACTCCTTGCTTCCCCACCCTAGCTCATCCTAGAGCTGCCTGGAGGCTGCTCCATCTTAACACTGCCGGCAAAATTACACTCCTGCCACTTTTCCTCCTTGCCCTAGCTTGCCCTCTCTGTTAGGGAAGCTGCCAGGAATCCCCTGCTACGTATGCAACTGCGGGGGTGATACAAGCACAGCTTTGTGTTCAACATGGCATTTAGAAGCTGTTTTCCCATTGCTGATGATCAGAGCAACATCTGTCTCCTTGTTTACAAGGATGCAATTGTAAGATGATCAGAAAAGCTGGGTTTCTGTGGCTGCCACATATTATAACTACTGAAATGCATTCCCGCACCAGCAGGAAGAATCTCATAATATATAGATAGACCTTCTAATCTGTTCTGCATTAGCAAATGATGGAGATGGTCCAAGCAGCAATAATGAAAGCTAGCCTGGTAGAAGGCTGTCAAGATCCTTTCAGCTAGAGCTTGGTGATTTAAGTTGGGCTCAATGCTGTCCTGCTTAGCTGTTATGCACCGCGGTTTGACCTGGGTGGGGACTGCAGATCCCTGCATGCACCATTACTAGCCCTACCTGGGCTAGTTGACAGGCATGCTTGGCTGGGCTGTTCCAGTGCTGTTTCCTTCAGTGTGATGCCGACCGTAAAAGGTGGTATCTTCAGCACTAGTCCCAAATATTGTCCCTAGTACTGGGGTAAGAGTCACTATCTTTGAACTTAGTTTGAGCACATACCTGTTCAGGGACGTGCTTAAGCATGTGTGTGTAGTTGAGTCATGCATGAGTACTGCTTGTCTCGAGGAGCCAATTGTGATTGAGTCTCTGGGGTCACCTGGGTTTGCATCTGAGGCCACTTTCATGTCTTTTTACCTGCCTGTATCCGGGCACAATCCAAGACTTCTGTAGCTCTTTCTCAAAGTGGCACCTACTATTTCCCACTTGCTGTTCCCCATGGGGATCCTTGTCCTGCTGCTGATTGCCCGGTTTCTTTGTTGCTCTTTTCAGCTCCTTAGCTCTGTGGTCCATCCCTTGCATGGAGAGATAAGAGTTACTCTGGTGGGCTTCCTTGAGGAGCAGAGGCTGGATAAAGGGGAAAAAAATTTTAGGCCCCTTGTCCTTTTAATGTACCTGGACAGAGTTCAATTGTGCGGCATCTGTGGGATGTTTGGGTCCACTTTGCATGGCTGTTTCTGTGGGCTTAGAGCTCTTCACATGGCTTCCCCTTTTTTCAGCATTATGATCTGCACTCTTCCTACTGTTTCTGTCTTCATCTATTGCTTTTTGGTATGTGAGAACAGTGCCCAGCTCTTCAAGAGCTCTATCCCACACCTAGCAGATAAAAAGGAGGCATTTTGGGCTGATCATGTCCCCAGGACTAGAGCAGTCGACGCATGGCTGGCCAGTTATCACCTGAGGAAGCAGATAAGCACGTCTGGGTAACCATATGATAACTACAGAACAAGTGATCTGTAAAACAAAAAAGAAACAGACCCTTTTCCTACAGAAAGACAACTTGCCACTATAGTGATGGGGGGCGGCAAGCAGAGGTGGATTGTCCAGATGGTTTGCTACCTTTCAAAGTAAATTTATATATGCTTAGGGTGATGATTGTAGAAAGCTCTGTTTTCTTGGTAGTGGAGTAACATGTATGTCTGTCAGCTCTTCAGGAAGTATCATGTCAGTGGGAGTGTAGGGTCCTCTGATCTTTTAACTCTTTGACCTTACTTAAATTCTCCGAGTTCTCAGCAAACTAAGATTAATTGAATGGCTTTAGACATTCAATGGAGCTCATGCTGCAGTGACCTTACCGATTGCCACTGACAAGAGCAGGAAGAACAGTAATTTTGAGCTTCTGCAGAAGCAGCTTTTCATCACTGTGTTGGAGACAGATTTTGCCCTCTGGGTAAGGAACATGTTGGTGTGTGGAAGGAGGTGCTGTTATTTTCAGCACTTCTGGAGGTTTGACTTGCAAATAGAGATATTTGGAAAAAACTAGCAAATTAGTCCGTTGACAGTAGATAGAGAAACATAGTTGTTGCCCTCTTTAAAGGTGTTCATTTTCAGTGCAAAGGCCGTACTGTAGTTCAAAGTGTCTTCTCTGTGGCCTGCTTTGTTTAAGAGAAGGAAGTGTTGGCTAAAGAGAAGGTGGGGTGTCTGGACAGGATGCTAGACTGGAGCTCAGGAGATATTAGCTGGGTTTTTGAGTAGGCTACCAATGACGCATATGACCACAGGTAAGCCATTAAATATGTCTATGACCTTGTCTTTACCTTATTTACTTGAATCTCAAGCTCTTTGGAACAGAGTCTGCCCTTGCTGAATGTTTGCAGAGTGTACTGCAGTGAATCTGCTTTCTGGGCCAAACCTTTGGACGCTGCTGTTATACAAGCAGTAGAGCATGCTCACCTCTTTCAATTGTGTCATTAGTCTGCAGAAATCCATAACCTCTGCTGAAGCTTTCTTTGCACTGGTTTCACCAGCTGCATGTTTGGAAGGACTGTGTGCCTAGACATTGGCAGAGGAGCTGACAGGCTGTATGCCATTATCTTTTAAGTATTTGCGCACTTTCTTTTAATGTGCATGGCCAGTGCTGGCTGCTTTATGCCACTGTCGTAAGCAAAGCAGTTGTTGCTCATCTAGGTAATGGTTTGTGTCCTTACAAAGTCATTGGCACAAATTTCCCTGGCACTGGGTTTTACCTCGGTGCCAGATCCCCTCTGTCACCTCAATGGGTTGTGGTGACACCCAGCTCTCCACGATGCTGATTCTCTCCTGATGCTGATTCCTCTGTGGTATGTCCTTATAGGTCTTCACTGCTTGTCCCCAGCAGCTTGCAGTATCACCATCACTTACACTACATTTCTTTAAAACTGTTCCTCCAGTCCACCTTGTTCTGCCAATCTGTCTTTATTTCTGTCTCCCTTGCCTATCTAGGCTGTAAACCCTTGGAGAAAGAGGTTAGCTGTGTTACTCCTGCTGTACTCAGTCATAGCTTGTCACTTGGTGGGGAATAGCCCCTAAACTTTCACTCACAGGACAGGTTTGATTATATTAGGCAGGTCTAATTATAGGGCAGCTAAGATCTCAAATGCAGCCTCTAAGCAGAATAGTAATGTACATAATAATTTGGGTAGCTGCATATGTTCTGAGACCTCATAATAACCAGAGGTGGAGCAGGTCATATTTTAGCTTTCCCTGAGTGTACATTTAGATAGATGCAATGGGGATGCCTGCAGTGTGCTTGCCCTATTAAAATTGCTTCTATTACGAGATTTCCCATTTGGGGAAGTGATTACGGGTGCAATCCCATATAACACTATCTTACACTCTCCTGATCCTACAGTAGATATCCTGTTATGGGCCCAAGAGTGCTAAAATTTGTTTCCACAGGTTTTTGCTTTCCAGGCTCCTCAGTAAAAGAGCAACATAAATACCTGCTACTCTGATGTTTTACTCTGTGCAGTACAAACCCAGCATTAGCCTACTGGCTACTGTATTTACCGACACTGATTCTGGAGCGGCGTACAGTCTGGCAAAATCCAAACTCGCAGCAGCCCAGCACTGAGTATGCAACAGCTGCTGGATCCCTGAAGTGGCCTAGGATAGACTATATCAGTGGGGAAAATACCAACCAGGGCAGAGAATGAGAGCTGGTGTCAGGGGAATCACTTCTATGTCAGTCTGTGGGTGGCCATAAAGGATCAAGAATTTATGCTGACAGAGCAAATAAAATTAATCTTGTGCATGCTAAGGAAGTTGCTGCCTCAGACTAGGACATACAAGTTCAGTTTTGTCATTCCAGGTGAATTAAAGAGGAGACTCTCACCCTCTCTCTGTTCCTTGGCTAAGGCCATGACAGCTGTGTTGTGCTCATGCCCACCAGAGGAGTATTAAAACTGCCTCTCCTTGACCTTCTGATCTGTATTTTAGCTTCTTCCATTCTAGATGTGCCTGAAGCACATCCAAAGTGCTGGATGTCGCCTCTGGCTGGAATTATGATACAGAACAATGTTTACCTGTGAGTGATAAAGCAGGACAGCCTCTCTGGTTGCTGCTGAGAGTTGAATTTAGGTGCGCAGACTCTGATGACCCAAGCTGGAAGTTGGCCAAGGACACGGAAGTTAACAGTCCTGCTTTTGGGTAAAGTGGTATAATACCTTTAATGACCGGAGGAACTTAACGGTTTAAGAGAAACAAAGCTATCATCGTGAGGCTTTTTACGCTGTTCTTAGGTTTGCAAGGAGATGCAAAGGGAGGGCACCATCTTATTAAGTAGAGGCTCCTGGGGGGTAGAAAGGAGGCACTTTTCTCAAAACCTTGATATGCTGCACACCCCCGTTCTCCTCCACCCAGCTCACGCCGGCAGTGCAGATGTTCCCTGCTGGCATCGTCAGCTGATCTTACTGCCTAAGTCTTGTTTCAGCCCCGTAGTTGCATTTTTCCCGCAGCTTCACTCAAACTTAATATTTAACCGTGCTCTGCTCCAGCCCGAAGCGCTCGGTGCGCCGGGCTGGCTGCGAGGAGGGGCCCCTTCAGCACTGGGAGAGCTCCAGCGGGCGGCTCGGCAGGCTCAGCGCTGCTGCGGGCGAGCTCTGCGGGGATCGCCGCTTCAGGCGGCGGCGGTGCGAAACATCCGATGTTAGCTGGCAGATGGGACGTGTTTACTAATTAGTTTGCCTTAAACAGATTTTAAATAATTCTGTTTGGATTAGGGTTTACGCTCTGCCTAGCCTCCGTACTGAGTTTCTGAGTCAGGCTGGAGCATTGGATTTTGATCGGTGATAGAGATGGCTTTTCTTGACGGGGCACACCTCTGTGCTCGGAGGCGTCCTCCCCAGCTGCGCTCTGAGCAAGCGGGGCCTAGGCCCGATCCAAGCCTCGTTATCACGGGCAAATTCCCTGCTACTTTGCCTAAAGACTTTCTGAGTAGGGATTGGATTTTGCCTTAGATCTGCGCTTCACTGCACTGAGTGCTGCATGGTCCTGCCCTTAAAAAGGGAGGATCTGCTTCCACCTAGAAGAATCTTTTAACAAAGTGATTTAACAAAAACAAGAATAGGGGAGGATTTGCAGGATAGAGAAATGCTTATTGCAGAAGCTAAAGGCAAGATCGTAGAAAACATGAAGTGGTGAATAAGAGCAGGCAACAAAAGCTTCAGATACTGTGCATAGGTAGAGCACATTTATTTTTGGCCCTTGTCATGTATTTGGAGCCAAACTCCCTTTCTGTCCATGCGAAACAGAATGCCATGAGGTTTTAAGTTCCCCATGTGACCAGATGGGGTTTGCCATAACAATAGGGTTTCTGCTTGGTTTTGGGAAGGGCAGCAGTTTTGCTGGAATTACACAAGGCTATGTGTGATAAAATAAGGAACCTTCTTTCTCCAACTCTTCTGACTTATGAAACTGCTGGAAATCAAAACTCCATTGCCATTTGTGTAATTTTTTTTTTTTATTCCTCCAAACTGTACTGGATGTTCTTCACATTAATTTGTGGATTACAGAATGTTCTAGGCAAAACATCAGTGGGACAGTAAAATGTTAATGCAAGAGTTCAGCTAACATAAAATAAAACCACAGTGTTCTTCTATCCTGCTTAATAATGACTCAAGTGAAACAGGGACAGTTGTGTGGTCTAGTGGCTAGTGAGGGGTGTGGTCCTCTGGATTCCTGGAGCTGCTTCCCAGCTCTTCTTTCCCATGCTGGGTGACCTTAAACAAGTTTACCCCTTGTACATTGGAGTCTGATGTCTGGCTAGGAAGCTTATTAGGAAACTTAATTTTTGAGAGAGCGTTTTGGGAACTTGAGATGACAGGTGCTAAATAAAGACACTTCTCTATTAAGTAGCTCTAAGAAAACACGCTGAGATTCCAATTTTGTGATATTGGTACTTAGAGAACTCATCTTGGATTTTTATGAATTGAGCACTCTTGATCTGGAGTCGTCAAGAGATGACAAACGTGGATACTCCTGACCATTTTTCTGGAATGACTGTTTCAATTGTCAGCACTTTGGTTTATTGGCCTCAGAAGAACAATGGTTTAATTTCCATGGCAGCAACTATTCTGGATTTAAACAGAACTGTGTGGCAGTGGTCTTGAGCACAGCAAAAGGTGCCCCAGAGCCAGGAAGTTAAATTGATTATAAATGGGAGTACAGCAGGTTGGCTGAGCTTTGCTTTCCAAGTTGAGTATAAGGCATCCGTGGGGAAAAGCAAACAGTAGGAAAAGGTGTGTTGCAGCAAATGAAGACTGAACCTGCAGGAGGAAAGGGTTATCCTACAGAATACCACTGTTAGGACACTTAGGCTAGTTCTGCAGAGATGTATCTGTTGAGAGGGGACAGCAAACATCTTCCTGCCTCAAAGAGTAGTTAGAAAGTGAGGCTGTAAAATGCTGAGACACGGTGATAGTGGAGATCATAGAGGTAGAAAGAACAAGCTGTGGACTAGATTCCTGGCTGAAGGATCTTCATGCAAGTTTCATCCTAATTAATTTGGTTCTCTACCTTAAATATTCTTTAAACAAAGAAAACTTTTTACACATCAGCCTATCTTTCCCCTCCCAATCCCCACCCTCAAGGGAGCTCGGGTCCAAATGCCTAATCAGAACATCCCCTAGCAAGGTGACAGAGAGGGTCTGATTTGCTTCTACATAGTGAAGTGTGAGCTAAAGTCTTTGAGAAGAAAGTCTGACAAGTTCAGTATTGTGCACCAGAGTTTTACCATTGGATTTTGCTGGAACTGGATCAAGCTGTTACTTTGAATGCACCCACAATCAATTAATTTCAAGCTGTGTCCTCATCTATGGCCAGAACAAATCAAGATTTCTCTCCTCCTCCCGCATATGCATAAGTGACATCATGTTGTTGGGTAAATGTTGCTTTCTTGTCCAGCCAGCAATTTGTCCTGGCTTGAAGTTTGTTAGCAGTTTTCTGCACAGTGTGTACTGTACAGGACACCTGGATAATATGCTTTGCATTTGCAAGTAGTTGCTACATATTTAGGTAGCAGAGAAGTAAAGATTGCTGATCCGTGTGTGTTAGGCAGGCAAAGGCAGGCTCATGGCTAATTTAGTGCTTGAGCCTTCACTGCATTGAAGACTACTTTTTTTGCAGATACTTGTTCCCAGCATTAAGATTTAGTCGCTACGTGGTTCCAAGGAACCCTTTTCAAACCAGGGTTGCACTCAGTCAGGCCCAGTTTGGTCTGAGCTGTTGCATACCAGTCCAGTCAGCCTGTACAAACCTCTTGGCTGTGAAAAGCTGGTGTGGATCGGAAAGCCAAAGTCCCACTGGAATATTGGGCAAAGGAGTGCTGTGATGTTAACCCAGTGTGCCTATTAATGAGGTCCTCATGCCTAGTATGACAGTACAGCTCTCCCAGAGGTGAGGGTCTCATTTGCACTCAGGTTCTTTTAAACTGTTCTAGCACCTGTGTCATAAATAGGCCCCCACTGCCTTGCTACACCAGTGAAAGTTGTTTTTTAAAAGAATTTTTGGGGTTCTGTCCCCTTGAAGACAACATCCAGATTCCAGGACCACCAGAAGAGGGGAGATGAGTGAAATAATTCACCTAAGGTCTTATGGTTAGAAGTGGCCATGACTTCCTACATGACAATCCAGTTTATCTCATGGAGGAGCTGCCACAGGTCCAGCTATGTCCTAACCTTTATTCCACCAAAGTTGGAGAATCAGTAAGGAACAGGGTTAGGTTTAGCACCATCCCAGTAAGAAAAAATGATGAAATGTGGCTCTGTGATGAATCAGTGTGGCCTAATGTAGAACTAGCAAGACAGTCTGGTTTTCTTTTGAAAGCAGGCCAGGATACTGGAGAAAATGTATGGGTAGGTATGTGAGCCTGGCCGGCTCTGTGGCACCTGGGGCCTCTCCTCTGTGCTGCAGGGATCCAGCAGCATGTTCAGCCAGAGCAACGTGGTAAGTCCTCCACTTGGTTTGGATCTTGCTAACAGGGCTGCGGTGCATCTTTGACAGCGCTAGCCATGACCCCGTGGGTGGAAACAGTCCTGGGGAAGGGATGTTCATTGAGGCCACTGTGCCTCAAGATGCTCCTTCTTCCTCTTGTCCTGTCCTTCATCACTGAGCTAAGAGATGAGCTCTTTCCTTCTGGGTTGTCTGAGGGAAGCAGAGGTGCACCTAATAAACACAACTCTTCATGATGCTCCCTGTCCTTAGTGCCTGTTGTTCTATGGCGAGGCAATGACTTGGGTCCTGGAGGACTTTCGCCAGGATAAAACAATAGAGTCCCCCCCTGCTCCAAATCTGGCCAAGGTTTTACAAAGCCCACAGGAGTTCCTCCATGCAGACACAGTCTAACTAGTTCACATTAATGCACCAGTTTATAATCTCTCACGGAAATTCCCAGTAGCCTGGGACTCTGTCATAGACAGATGTGTTACCATTTTGCAAATGTGGAGTTAACTGCACGATATAATAGAATTATCTAGAGAGCTGGTGATAGGATTATGACTCTAGAGTGTCTGACTCTCAAATCTATGTTTTCCTATATCTATCTTCCCCAGACATTATTTAGAATAATTTCTCCTTCCAAATAAAAAATAATTTTGGGGAAGGCAGATTCCCAACTCAGCTATGAAATGTCATCTCTGTGATGATGATGATTATGGGATGCAGCAAATGCATACATAATTATTCTCACTGCTCACAGAGCAGCAGATAGGCCCATTTGCTGTCTCCTGAAATATATAACCAAAGACTTTTCCTCATGCTGTCTGTTCTGTGCATTTTCATGAGCTCATTCCCTAGGGCTCATTGTGAAATTGTTGTAATTGTTCGAAGTAGGGAGAAAAAATGAAATAATTCTGTTGGAAATGGCATTGATTTGTCTGTGAAGTCATTACAGCTGTTTCTCTCTTGAAGGCACAAGAAGAGGAATTCCTGACTTTTTTTTTTCAATGCAGGGAGGTGGGGAGCAGTCTGACAGTAAGAATGCAGTGAATTTTGGAAGCAGTTCTGAAAGTGCTTTCATGTTATGCACGTGAGAATGCAGATCAAAGATAATAATGAAGTTAAGAATATTTTCTGACTTTCACATGTGTAGCTTGGTCTGTGTTAATAGTTATAACTAGATCTTGGTGTAGGGTAATTTATTTGATGCAAAGGATTGTGTTTGACAGCCTGAACTTGTCAGCCTTGAGTCACATAAGGGAAGGCCTAGCGGAATATATAATGCAAATGTTCAAATAATATAATGAAAAATACCCTTCTGAACTCTTTTCCATTAAATATGAAAATTAAAATGACTTAACAAAACACTTTTCTGTCCCTGTCTTTTAACAACAAACAAAAGCTCCGATATGGAGTCTGAAATTGCTCATCAAGGGAAGAGACCAGGCTAGGATTTAGTAAATGGCTTTTTTTGAATTAAGCAATTAGTTCTAAAGGGAACATGTCATCTTCTGGCCTTGCCTGGCTGAACAGAGAGCTTTGGCTGGAACTCAGGAAAAAAAGGAGAGTGTACGACCTTTGGAAGAAGGGGCGGGCAACTCAGGAGGACTACAAGGATGTTGTGATGCTATGCAGGGAGAAAATTAGAAGGGCCAAAGCCCAGCTAGAACTTAATCTGGCTACTGCTGTAAAAGACCATAAAAAACATCTCTATAAGTACATTAGCAACAACGGAGGGCTAAGGAGAATCTCCATCCTCTATTGGATGCGGTGGGAAAACACAGTGACAAAGGATGAGGAAAAGGCTGAGGTACTTAATGCCTTCTTTGCCTCAGTCTTTAACAGTAAGACCAGTTGTTCTCTGGGTACACAGTCCCCTGAGCTGGAAGAGAGGAACGGGGAGCAGAATGAAGTCCCCATAATCCAAGGGGAAATGGTTAGCGACCTGCTACACCACTTAGACACACACAAGTCTATGGGGCTGGATGGGTTCCACCCAAGGGTACTGAGAGAGCTGGCGGAGGTGCTCGCCAAGCCACTTTCAATCATTTATCAGCGGCCAGGGAGGTCCCAGTTGACTGGAGGTTAGCAAATGTGATGCCCATCTACAAGAAGGGCCGGAAGGAGGATCCGGGGAAGTACAGGCCTGTCAGCCTGACCTCGGTGCCGGGGAAGGTTATGGAGCAGATCATCTTGAGTGCCATCACGCGGCACGTACAGGACAACCAGGTGATCAGGCCCAGTCAGCTTGGGTTTATGAAAAGCAGGTCCTGCTTGACTAACCTGATCTCCTTCTATGACAAGGTGACCCGCTTAGTGGATGAGGGAGAGGCTGTGGATGTTGTCTACCTAGACTTTAGTAAAGTCTTTGACACTGTTTCCCACAGCATTCTCCTGGAGAAACTGGCTGCTCATGGCTTGGATGGGTGTACTCTTCACTGGGTAAAAAACTGGCTGGATGGCCGGGCCCAGAGAGTTGTGGTGAATCGAGTTAGATCCAGTGGCGGCCGGTCACAAGTGGTGTTCTCCAGGGCTCAATATTGGGGCCAGTTCTGTTTAATATCTTTACCAGTGATCTGGATGAGGGGATGGAGTGCACCCTCAGTAAGTTTGCAGACGACACCAAGTGGGGCGGGAGCGTTGATCTGCTCGAGGGTAGGAAGGCTCTGCAGAGGGACCTGGACAGGCTGGATCGATGGGCCGAGGCCAGTTGTGTAAGGTTCAACAAGGCCAAGTGCTGGGTCCTGCACTTGGGTCACAACAACCCCATGCAGCGCTACAGGCTTGGGGAAGAGTGGCTGGAAAGCTGCCTGGCAGAAAAGGACCTGGGGGTGTTGGTCAACAGCTGGCTGAATATGAGCCAGCAGTGTGGCCAAGAAGGCCAATGGCATCCTGGCCTGTATCAGAAATAGTGTGGCCAGCAGGAGTAGGGAAGTGATCGTGCCCCTGTACTCGGCACTGGTGAGGCCGCACCTCGAATACTGTGTTCAGTTTTGGACCCCTCACTACAAGAAGGACGTTGAGGTGCTGGAGTGTGTCCAGAGAAGGGCAACGAAGCTGGTGAGGGGTCTAGAGTCATATGAGGAGCGGCTGAGGGAACAGGGGTTGTTTAGCCTGGAGAAAAGGAGGCTCAGGGGAGACCTCATCGCTCTCTACAACTCCCTGAAAGGAGGTCGTAGCGAGGTGGGTGTCGGTCTCTTCTCCCTAGTAGCAAATGATAGGACAAGAGGAAACAGCCTCAAGTTGCACGGGGGGAGGTTTACATTGGATATTAGGAAAAATGTCTTCACCGAAAGGGTTGTCAAGCATTGGAACAGGCTGCCCAGGGAAGTGGTTGAGTCACCATCCCTGGAGGTATTTAAAAGATGTGTAGATGTGGTGCTTAGGGACATGGTTTAGTTCTAGGTTAACGGTTGGACTTGGTGATCTTAACTGTCTTTTCCAACCTAAACAATTCTATGATTCTATGATTCTGTACATTGCTAAGGTAGAATAGTCATTTTGCTTTCTGGCACTCCATCAAACTGCTCCTTGTGCATAGTTATTGGAGAAAGTGCATTTACACGTACTGTCGACGTCTGATGCCGGGAAGAGGTTTCTTAAATAACAAGACACAGGCTATTATGTGCATTAGCTTTATTATTTTTTTTAAAGTGTCTTAGCCTTTGGGGACTGGAGGTACTTAATAATATGTTGCAATTACAGTGTGCCAATGTGTTGTCATTTCTCAGGTGCCTGACAATCAAACAAGTGCAGATTAACCCTTAGTTGTCCGTTGAATTTCTAGCTAGCTGCTTTTACATCTAGAGCTTGCAATGAGTCCACAGTGCAGTGAAGGCCAGCATGCATCTGTTGTCTTGGTGTATTGCCAGAGACTGTCCCAGGAAGAATGTCCTCCGCCACCCCCAGGTGAGCTTAGCCCACGTAGGAGATACGAGCTCTATGCTTTTTGTTAGGATGGCATGTGATTTTCTGTACAGAGGTACAGGGTAGTCTGGAGATGGAGCGTGATCAGACAGCTTGCACCTTGGAAAGCATGTGTTTGTGGGGGTCACTTGCAATTGATACGAAGGGAAAGAAGGATAGAGCACGTTCCCAGTCCCATATCATTCAACTCTTAAGCTTTCAACCAACGTATTATGTTCCTGGAAGTTTTCAAAGAAAGGGATTGCCAGAGACAGAAGAAACACTGTCTGGGTAGCTCCAAAGAGGGGAAAAGACTGAAACATTTGCTTGCTTGTTATTAGACATCAGAGAAGCGACACGAGAGAACTTGTACCAAGGAGTCACTCACAGAACAACAGGAATTATCTATTTTCTGCAGGAAAACGGTTCCTGGTGCTCCCAGAAAGACAGGGCTGTACCTGGTAGCCTGCTCAGCCAGCAGTAAACTAAGAGCGAAGTCCCAAGTCACAAAACTCACCAAGGGGAGGTTGAACAGTGAGTGATTTACTAGTGGTGTAGATGGGACCTGAACTAAAACCTTTTATGGACTGAGCTGTTCAGTCCCTAAATCAGGGTAATATGAAATGACTTCTGCATTGTGGGTTTTTTGTTTGTTTTCCCCCTCCAGCATCCTTGGTATTGAAAATCTCCCAGAATGGAAGTCAAGGAGCTGTCCTGTTGAAGCATGGCAGGCACATCACCCTTAAGTCATGGAAAAGATCCAGTTTGAGTTGATCTCTGCTAGCTATCCAGGTACAATTTGTCATTCATCATTTGTGCTCTGTTTTTTGTAACTGTGACCCACCAGTATGTCTGGGTGTGGAGGCAAAGGGAGAAACAGCTGCTGTCTGTAGGTACCAAACAGCAAGAGCTCAAAGCAGACAGCCTTTGTTTGTTGGATGATGTAAGAGCTTTGTAGGTGGCACCTCCTGTTTGGTTTTTGGTTGTTGTTTTCTTTTTTTTCCTTTGGAGCTCGAGTACTACTCAGAGGGAAAGTTTTGGTATCCAAGAAATTCAAAGAAGTTTTAAAGAACAGGTGAAGAGGCCAAGCAAATGCTCAGGAGAACTAATTGAGGCATAGCTCTTGCACACTGCCTGGTCAGTAGTGGGGTTATGGGGAGATAACTTCTACAGTGGCAGCAACCACAGCACTTCTTTTATTTGTTTGTTTGTTTAATTCTGAAAAAAAGTTGTCTCCTGCTGAGGAAGCTTGGCTGGCACCCAGACCTGTCATCTTTAGGGTGACTTTCCTCTGTGCAGTGTGAAATGGGGTGATGTGATGGTGCAGTAGACAAGCTGCAATACCTTGCCCAGGGCAGAAGCAGAACTGCTCTCATTTGAGTCAAACCTTGCATCTGCAGCCAAGCCAACTGTTGAACGCTGGCGGGCCCAGGACTTTTTCTTTATGTAGCAGGAATATGTAATTCTCCCCTGTTGTGCAGGCCATTCAGCAGAGAGCAGTGCCAGTCTTTACAGCGTATGCATTACAGGTAGAGATGTTAGGATCACCAACGAGGTTAGTGCTTTTCCATCAGAAGCCACTGTTTTCGGGAGCTCACAGGTTGCAGAGTTTAACTGCTTCAGCTGATGCCTACTGTGCAAAAGGTCGTTCTTCTCTCTGATTTTGGTCTTGTTTTTGTTTTCTTTCTTCATGTTTTGGAAAGTTCCAGTTAAAGTGGTTCAGCTGTTTTGGAGAATGAGACTGGAAATTGTTTGCTAATAACAAAAATAAGCTTAATTGTTCTCTTCAAGTTCCATATTTTAGAGCAGGATCTTGGGCTTTAGAGGACGAAGGGTTCATGGGGTCCCTATGGTGTTAAGGAGGTGCCTTGCATGACATGTCTATGGGAAGCCTTGTATTGCCAAATTATACATCTCTTCTCTCTCAAAAAATGGAAAAGAGGAAAAAAAAAAGGCAGTTTCAGTGTGTCCAGTGTCTGCCAACAAATCCTCCTGATATTTCCTCTGCTGGGATGGGAATATGGGTGAGGCTGAGCAGGTCTGTCTTTGGTGCTGTTTCTCCCAGCTGAAGGGGTTTATTGTAGTGCCAGGCTCTAGGAAATGGGAATTGCCAATCAGATGGACGTGGCTAGGACCTGGCAGATATTCTCAACCACAGTACTTGAGTTAGATTTCAGAGCCTTGTGTGGAAAATCTGTATCTTAATATCTTGTTTGGAAAAACTGAATATGGGCTACACAGTTCTCATCATTCTAGTAGATGCGTTACCAGAAAACCACCCTTATATGTTCATGTTAGACACATCTTCCCTAAGTCTAAGGAAAGCCCTTCTGTAGGCTCCTGTTCTGACAGAAACAAGAGTAATGTGGCTGGTATTGGTATGAACAGGGAAGTCTCCAGGGTCATTGGCTCCTCTCCCTGGTTTGGCTGCTCAGACCAAACCTGTAAAAACAGCAGGAACAATTGAAGGTCTTGAGGAGGGTCCTGTGCAGGAGAAGACTGAGGAAGACTGATAAAAACACAGGTGAAACTGATGAATGGGGCAGGGAAGAGGAAGCATGGCTCAGTGCAGGAAATAATTATGGATCCCATCACTAGGAGAGTCTCCATGATGGAGGTTAGGATTAGACTTCTTAGCTTCTTTATTTACCGATAATGCATAAACTGAAGGAGGTCTCCGTACTGCAGAGAACACTAGTAGAGCCCTGGTTTTCTCTGCTCATAGTCATAAGAAAACAGTCAATCTTGCACTCTCTCTGAGAGGTCATTGCAGCTGCACAACTTTGCTTGGAGCAACAATTCTTTTATGAGCTTCAGGAATCCACTTACCTTCCCCTCATGCCTCTGGAATTCAGGACAGGGGCTTGCTCTTGGAAATGCTGGTATTCCTCAGGGTGATATTTCTGGGTGCCTCATTGGACCTCTGATAGCTGTGATTAAGATTGAGCATTGAGGTGTGACTGAGTGAAAGAGCTGATGATGAGAGTTGACCACTAAACTCAATATTGCACTCCCTTAGCATTTGTATCATTCTAGTCCTTGGCTTGCTCAACACACAAAATGGGGTGCTGCAAGAGCGCAACACAACCATCCATGTTGGAGTGCAAAAAGGAGTCAGTTGCCTCACAAAGAACTCCAAGCAGTGGAAGGAAACCGTAAACCACCAATTTATGTAATAAAAAAAGTGGAAAATGAAAGCCAAGAACTGCATAAAAGCATGGGGATTTTCTGCCTTCATGGGATGAAGCATGGATGCCTGGAAGCACCGAACAAGTTTTATGGGAGCACCCAGCTCCAGCTGGGAACCAGATGCCACTTTCATGTCTACTTTGCAGGTCTAAATTGATTTGCTCAGCTGCATGGACACCCAAGAGGCAGCCAGCTCCATGGCTCACTACCAGCCAACTCAGCAGCTACCTGCTTGAGTGGGTTTGCTTCCTATGTAAAGCTTCTTGCCGACCGTGCAAACAACTTGGGGCACTTGGCCGTCTTCTCCCAGCAATTCCTATTGCTGCGTTTTGGTCTGGGATTGAGAGCTGAGCTCACGCTGGGAGCTTTATCCTAGTCTCTTGTACATGCCTAGACAAGTGACTAATGTGCTTTAGATGCTTTGGGGGTAGGAAAAGAGGCCTTCCTTGGGGAAGCTTGATGTTTGGTAGCCCTATGTAGACCATCCTTGCTCCTCATGAAAACCTCCTATCTCCCTAGACACGGAGCCCTGTGCCAACAGGTTTGTAGTCCCCATCCTGCCTGTGGTGTGGGCAGACCTGGAGAGTGCTTCTCTTTTTCTTACTGTCTGAAATCCCAAGCTCCTCTATGATTTTTTGTTTGTTTGTTTGTGCTTTACTAAGAGACCTCCTGGGAAACTGGCTCTTTTCTTTCTCTCTCTTCATTTGGATGCTTGATTCCTGGGAATGTGTTTAGGGGAAGAGCCTGAAAAATGCCTTTTGCCTAGCAGTGAAGTTGTTGCCCAGAAATGTAAAGCCAATGCCACAGGGGACTGCTGAGCCATAGCACTTTATTCCTGGAACTGCATAAGGTAGCTCGCAGCACATGGGAGCTATTGCCACCTTGTTGATATGGGGCTTTAGGAAATTATGCAAATGCTTTCATATCTGAGCAACCTGGAGCCCTGGATCTACTGGCTGGTGGTCACTCATCTGTGAAACTACAGAAGCGTGGTACGCAGCACGCTCCTGTCTGCCCCTGTGGTTTCTGCTAACACATGGTGGGAGAGAGGGGGGGAGAAATAAACCCCCCTATGCACCTGGCAGACAGTTCAATCCCTTATGGGATGCGTGTGTGTGGGAGCAATTCCTTCCTGACCCTGGGAAAGATTGGCTCATGTCCTAAAGAGCAGGATTCAGATCACTTTTATCTTTATTCTCCGAGCTACAGGGATTATTAATGGCTATAAAATGACCCAGCTGCAGTGTTTGACTTGGTGACCTTCAGTAACAGTGAATTTGCAGGCTGGCTGTACAGTGGGGGTGGGGAAAGCTTTTCCTTATTCTTCAGGAATGTGGGAATGCTTCATAGAGATGTCAGACTGGAAAAGGGGCCTTGAGAGATTGTCTGCTTCATTTACCAACACTGATCTAAGCAGCTGAACCGTGTGATGCTTTCTGATGAGCAGGGCAGAGGAGGGAGGAAGAGATCTCGCCCGATTCACATGGAGCAGAGCATTTATCCTGCAGCATAAGGGCTGTGTTTACATGCTGTACTTCCGAACCCGTGGTTCCATTTTATATTTAAAAGTGCTTAAGTTATCTGTGCGTTGGTGCATTGGTGGGAGCTTTGCATAGTGAAACCCTCTGTACCACCCCATCAAAACATTGCCAGGCATCTTTACATTGTCCTGGATCTGCGCCCCAGTGGCTCAGGCCAGGAAGTGAAAAATCCTTGGCCTCTCTGTTCAGCCTGCTCATCAAAAGGCCCATTAGGATGAGCTGAGCTGAGTATTTTTGTGGCATAGGCCCTGGACAGAGGCCACGGAGTTGATTTGGTTGATCATGCGCAAGTAAGCAGAGAAGAGCTCTTGTTCTCTACCAGCTCCGAGCGGATCCATGAGCTGAGAGAAAAACCTGCCTGAGCCATTCAGTCTCATCGCACCTTCAGTTGTGTGAAGTCTGTTGTAAGAGCTAAGAGGTGCACTTTGCAGCCAGCCCAGGGAGACACAGCACACTCCGACTAGAAACCCATCTCATCTCATGCTGACCTATTTTGAAAGAGTAAATTCCTCTTCTCTGACTTCATTTATGTGCTGGCTGTCAAGTTGTAAGCACAGCGTTTGACAGTGCCGATACTGCCATTTGTATCAGCAGACAATCACCAGCCTAGCAAGAGTTTGTAATTTGACTAACAGCTCATGACATTATTCTTATTATTTATTTCTGGCAGAACAAATGCAGCAGCAACTTTCTTCCATGGCATCAGCTCCAAATGTCTGTGGCATCCGATCAGCCAAGGCTCTTTTTTAAAAATTCAGCCATACTCCCCCACATCTTGCTAACTTTACAGTCCTCCATGGCATCTGTGTGCAGTGAACTGAGCTGTTGAGACTAAATGCAATTTGCAGTCAGGCTTCTGTTAACGTGGAAATATACCGGCTGCTCTCCTGCAGTATGGATTCTCATTCTGTCTAGCATATGGTAGCATTAAATCCAGTCTGGAGTGCCTCTCGTTACCACACTGTCAGTCCTTGCAGAGTGGAGAACCCTGAAAAACAAGCGTGAGAGAAATATATTTTGGGAACTGGCTCTCCTCTAGCAGAGCTTGTCGGGAGCTATCAGAGGGAGACCATACCTCAGAAACTAGCCCTGACAGCCATCTAAGCAAGTACAGAAAACTGACTTGAACGCTGATGCAAAAGCCATGTACTTCCCAAGGCAGGTATCACACACGGAGAAGGCGACAAGGAGAATCAGACATGAGCAAGTTCATTATTAATAGGTTAAAAAGCTAGATGCAGTCTATTCTTCTGCTACCAGTGTGGGAGAGATTTTGATTCAGGAAGATAGCCTCAGGTATGAAGCCGACAGTTATGTAAAGACTTGATACAAATGTAGGCAAAACAAGAAATATATCCATCCACAGAGAAAACAAACAGGCGAGCCTTTTAGCCATTAAGTATTTCATCCCAGCTTTAGCTCATTGTACAGCACATAAAAGTAGCCCTGGAATTTCTTCAGCGTTAGCATATCTCCCATTGTCATGTAAGGTAGTTTAATTTTAATTTTGCTATTTGAGTGTTATGAATAATTTAGAGTGTTTTCTCACTGTCGGCTCTGATGGATGTCCTCGGCTCTTCTTCCCTGAGGCACTCAGAGCTCTGGCCTTAGTGAAAAAGATACAAGCTGGATCTGAAGAGAATTGGGTTTGAGGCAAGAAATCTATTACCGTGGCCCAGCAGGGACATGGGCATCTGAGTCATGAGCTCGCACTGCTTGCTTATTCGTAGCTCTCTTTGGTCAATCCCACCCTGAGGACCACAAGCATCTGTTCTACTCATGCACGCTCGTGTTAATTGTTACTTGCAAAACCACCGATTTGTGTTTGGTGCCCTGAACCTTTGATGTGTGAAGAATCCCAGAGTTAAGGTTGTGGGCTAAGGTCAGAAGTAAAAGTTATTGAGTGCATTTGATCTTAACACCTGCTTTTTCTTAGACACTTCTCTGACAATTTCTTATGAGTGGAAGTTATTTCAACGTAGGCCTGTCTCTGGCTGTCGAGAAAAGCTGGAGACAGAAGTAGTGTCAGTAGCTCAGGAGTGTGATTACAACAACCTCAGGTCCTGAGATGTAGGAGGGAAAGGTGGCAGCAGATCAAAGGCTACTTTTCCATCCTGGAAGATTCAACCCTGTATGGTTGAAGCTATGAGTGACTATAGCATCCCAAAGTGCTTCCTGGCAGTATTATGTTTAAATATGAATAATGTGCCTGTTGGATATAGCTGCTTCTTTCTTTATTACACTTCTCTATACTTCTTGGTAGAGCTAAGACATAGGAAACTGTGTATTACCTAGCTTGGACTCTGGCTCTGTCATTGGTTCTCATATCTGCAATATCACTTTGTGAATATTTTAATGTCCTGACCCATAATGCTGTGGGCAATCTTAGAACGGGACAGCTATAGGCAGATTTGTGAGAAAAATAGAAACAAGCCGTTGGCTAATGAAGTTTTTTCTCAGAGAATGGAGAAAGACCTGGACCAGAGAGCAGATGAGGTAGACTTTGGACCTTCCTCAGTTCCAGATGGCTAGAATATTTCATGTGTGCTCACATGGAGAAAACTGTACTTTACATGGAGACAGAAAATAGGTGTGCTCATCCCAGCCTCAACCCAACCTCATCTTTCTGTCTTCTTTACTTCAATTAAAAATGTGAGGATTGACCTAGGAGGGTCTTATTTTTGACCTTTAGGCTACTGCAGTATTTGCTTATTGTGGCTAGTGAAAATGAGGGTAATCTCCGTCGTGAGAACTGAATAGTCCAAGAGACATCTCATCTCCCCCAGGAGGTGACTAATCCAAATTTAATCCAGGAAGATAAAAATGCCGTTCAAGAAAGTATTTTAGCACAGGTTTAAATTCTGAAAAATATGATGGAATTTAAGAATAAACACGTGTGTTTACGTGCTTATGTGAATATGGGTAGAAAAGGGGGTATTTCCAAGTAACTTCCTAAGTCAGATTCTTAAACCTCTTTCTGAGAAAACCTGGATGTCAATTTTTTCCTGACTGTGAGTGGTTAGTTTGTCCTCGGTAGCAGGAAGACAAGCAGCTCTTGCTTGTCATGTTTATCCTAAATGTGACAACAGACAGTTCCTAACTGTGTAACACTCTCTTCTCCTCCTCCACAAGGCATACTCACTTAGTTGCCTCAGTGATATCCAACTGGGCTCCATCCCAATTATTTGTTTTTCTGGTAACCATCCATATTTCCATGTAAGAAAAAAAAAAAATAGCATTGGAATAACTGTGGTATTGCAAAGTAAATAACTGAGCAGAAACTCTCTGCATCTGGAAAGGGAAGAAGGGAGGATTCTTTTTTGAGGAGGCTTTTTCTTTGTTTTTAACCTATATCCTCAGGTTCCATCACCAGAGACCTTAAGCCGTGCTGCACTCCTCTCTGCTCCTGTGCTTTGGTGCCCCATGACAAAGACAGACAAGGGGATGGTTCTGTGCAAAGTTTTGTTGGCACTGATACCACTGTGCGCTGGGGAAATACCTACAGCTCTCAGCCCTCACATGCTTGTGGATTCAGTCTGGCAGAGTTCATTTAGGATGACTTAGATCCCTGCCCTAAATGCTATCCCTGCCTTGAAAGGCGAGGGGTCTGGTTTGCAGAGGTATAGTGTCCTCACAGTGTCTGATGGAGACCTCCTCTGTCTTGTCACTGCTGGTCAGCTTGGTGATCTTAGCAATTCTGATGACCAAAAGTGCTTGGGCTTTGTGTGCCTTTGACATGAGTGACCCCGGGTTATGTGGGAGCACTGTTTGTGGCCATCTCTCCAAAAGGAGGTTGTCCAACAGGGATGCTGCATATGTGGCTTGTGACTCAGATTTTGGTTGACTCAAGTAAGAGCTTCCTGCCAGAGCCACCTTCATGATGGGTTATGTTTTCTGCTTCTACTTAGGCCTTGCTGATCTTTTGCTACCTGTTTCTCATTTGGTTTGTATCCTAACCCATTGCTGCAGCTTTGACTGTCCTATTTCTAGTTCTGATTTCTGGGAAAGCTTTACAGACAGAAAACTGCAGTATAAGCAATGGAAGTAGATGAAAATTCTTGTAGTTTCTGCAAACTGTAGTGAACTGTCAAGAAGTTGGTACAGAGGAAGCGGTATTAACGGCCAAGATTAACAGGTGCTGCACCTTGGGCATTTGGAGAGTGCTGGTGAAATAAAAAGGGGAAAGGTGAAAGCATATTTTTAGAGACACATAGATCATAGATAATGGTGTTGCCATGGTGTTGATTACAGAAAAGGGCTGTTAGTTTACTTGTAATGATCTAAAAGAAAAAATGTAGTAGTCGTGACCTGAAGGCCGTTGGGAATCAATGGACAGTGCTATTGATATCAAATGTTTGATATTCTTAGTTCTTCTACTCTGATGCTGTGCAAAGTAATTTAAAATAATTCCTTAGAAACATGCTTGAGGAGAAGGGGGCGTGATTATTCATGCTTGATGGGATTTGCCTGTGTTATTCTGGGGACAGATAACAAAGTTTTTGCGAACTTAGCAGCAAGTGAAGCCATCGGTTCTCCGATGGGACTTCAAAAGAAGAACTGTAAAGCCGTAAAATGTGCATCTTTGACCTTCATCTCTTGGTCAGTTGAGTTCCCCTTGGCCAAACTTGGGATAAAACAAACCAGTTCACCAGAGATGTTTACTAGTTCATAGCACATGAAACACTCTAATCACAGACAATTCTTGAATGGCCAAAAATAAGAACTTCTCACTTCTGTGTAACATGGTCTGTTTACAGCATAATGAAGGGAAGGATGTCTCCATAGTAACCTGTAAAGCAGGCGAGACTACATCTTTCGCTCTGATACAGTCTTCAGTAAACAGATTGTACATATGGTTTAAAAATAGAAAAAAAAATAAACCACACTTTTGGATTATGTGACTTCCATTACTACTAAAGAGCTGCTGGGTTCAAGATCTGTCCCTCTGCTTCCCCTTACTTGTTATACTTGAAATGTTCTAAGAAAGCCAATAAATTTGAACAGATGTGAGTTGCTGTTACATCAGGTTGTCTCTACTGGAAGGGTTCTTCTGCGGGTGAAGAGACAGGGAACTGTGAATAGTCTTCAAGCACGTAAACTGATAGTGCGAAGAGAAAACATTCACATTGCCTGTGGATAGGGCCAAAAGTCTTGGGCTTACCTTGAAACAAAAAATCCGATCAAGCCTAGACATGACCCAGTGTTTTCTGAGGGCAAGAGGAGTTTTAAGTCTGTAAAGGATTTCTGAACAAGCTCATAGAATTTTCCTTGCTGGAGATTTAAAAAAAAAAAACAACAAAACAACAAACACACACACACCCTTCACCCCCCAAAAAAACCCAAACCCAACTCCCAAAAAACCCAGACCAGGAATTGTTTAAGTGGAGATGATCCTATCTGAAGACACTGGGGATGGTGTTGGTGACTTTTTGAGTTCCTGTTCAGCACTCCATTCTATCATCCATTATGTTTCCTAGGGGTTTCTCCTAGGAAGCAGGTCTGTGTTCTGGGAAGAGGATATGAAAGCTGCTGGCTGGTTTCTGTCTGATGCCACTTCTGGCAGACAGCTGTGTGTGAACCTCTCCTGTTGGAAGGGCAGATACTACGTGAGAGAGGTGAGGTCCGGCACATGAAAATAAAATAGGATGCTTGAAGGAGCGACTTCAGTCATCACAGCTGCTTTGCCTGAAAGATCAAGTTTCACGCGGGGCTAGAGGAGCAAACTAAGCCAGTGGTGTACTGCCTGGAGGATGGCTGGGTGAAACGGGCACCTGAATGTGGACAGAGGCTGGAGCGACCCAGGCACCAGACTGCGGAGACGGGATGAATGGTAGGGATTGGCCGACAGGGTGTCCCAGTCCATTCCTTGTACTGGTGTCCATGCTGGTTTGTGTCATTGTTTCAGTACACTATTACCAAACCCTCACATTTCCTTTGCAGCTCTGGAAACATGACTTACAGGAACTCTAAAATCCAGCTGGTTTTCAGGCTTTAGAGGTCTGAGGAAGGTAGCCCTAGGGATCCAGAGGGAACAGATTTCTGGGACTCCCTGTTTCAGCTGGGCTGGTCTGATTGCCCGTTGGTATTTCCTAAGCTGGCAGATGGAAATGGAAATTTCAAAATGTGGAAAATAATTCCAGTTACTTTTTTTTTTTTTAAAACTTCAGAAAAAGTTTTATTCTGGTGAAGGCTGACAGATGATGCAGGGACAAACATTTGCGGATCATGATGTTATCTGAGCATGATTCCTGATTGTTGAGAGCACGTTGAGACCTGGGCAGCATGCCTCTCTCCTTCCATGTGTTTTTTCTTCACCTTTTTTTTCCCCTTCCACTGGTAACGTCTGCATTAATTTCTGCTGCTCCCAATATCTCCTATTGCCAACCGTAATCCTGCATTAATCAATAATAATCAGAGCTTCCTAGCTGCTGCCATCTGTTTTCTCAATACAGGCTGTTCTTAAAACATCTCAATTTGTGGCAAAGCACTTCCAGGGTGTGGTGTGTGTGAAATTGGATGGGGGCTACAGAGCCAGCGGGGCAGGGATGGGGAGAAGACGCACCCCGGGGAGGATGGATGCTCTCAGGGAGCACCTCCTGCCATCCTTGCCCCGTCCCTGGGAGGCGGGGAGGGCTTCTCTCCCGGGTACCAGGGTGTCTCCGGGAAATGCTCCCGGGCCTGGCTGGGCGCTATAGGCGGCCATCTGCTGCCACCTCCTGTCCGAGCAGGCGATGGCATGCGGGGAGGGACCACGAGGGCCCGGCGCTGCTTGGTGCCTGCACGAAGCCAAGGGAGCCAAGATGAGTGGATGGGAAACTACCTCCAGCCTTCAGGTTGGAAACTGCCATCTCCTTGAGGCTTTGACAGTGGTGCCTATGTATGCAAGGGCAGCAAAGATGTCAGTCGTCTTGGGTGATACTGCTGGGTGCTGACCTGTCTCATTGCATTTTTCCTGTCTCCACCATGCAATGGTCTCATTTTCTTTTGCAGTTTGTTCTTCCTGGGTATCTTGGCCACCTGGATCCCCCAGCCAAAGAATGACCAACACCAACATCTTGGAGGCACCCGGCCAGCAGCAATTGCAGGAGGAGGCAAGCTGGCCGCTCCTCTCCATCCCCGGCGGCAGGGCTGCAGCGGGGAGCAGGGGGCAGGACTCCTCTCCCTCCTTCCCCTCGCCGCAGTTCGTGGCCGCTCCCAGCTCTGCTGGCCTTCCCAGTCGGCTCTGGGCTGCTCGGCTGGGGCTTGAACGCCTGAGGAGGGTGTGCCACGCTTGCTGCGCCAGAGCTGTTTGCTGGCAGACAGGCTCTGGCTGGGGCGGCTGTCCTGCTGCTGGCCAGCCCACAGTGACTTGCTAGTACTGGTGGCTAGTAGTTGCTTTTTAATTTGGATCCCTGTGCCTCCTTTCTGTTTTTAGGGGAGGGCAAGGGCTACTCTTTGTCCCTGCTTGCTTTTACTTCTTTGGCTTGTTCTCTAATAGCTATTGCAGCTTCCCTGCTGCCTGCGGTGACTACAAATTTGAGCTGAATTAATCCCAGACAGAGGCTCAGTCCGAGGCAAACTTTCCTTCCAAAATGTTCGGTCTGAAAAGACATGAAAGCAAGACGGGCTTGCCACCTACCTTCCCTGTGCCTGTCTCATCCCGGGCAAAGGTTCGTTCTCTCCCTTCAAGCAGGACTGAGAGGCCCTTGGTGCTATGCTGGACACTGACCAGGAAGACATTGAAGGGCGAGTCTGTCTGCCAGACCTCAGCGAGGAGACAAACAGAAAGCAGCAGCGTGGCTGGCACTGACAGGTTTTGCTTGCCACCCTGGAAGCAGCCTTTGGTTGCAGCAGAGGTGTTGCTGCTCCTTCCCCAGCTGGCCCAGGCTGCTGGCCCTGCTCAGACCCTCAGCCTGCCCTCGTGCAACCCTGTGCTGGCCATGTCTCATCCGGTTCAGTTATCCCTCTCCACGTCTCCTAGAATCATCAAGATTTCAGCTTTGGTTTCTCCCTGTTGCCTTTCCCAAGGACTCTTATTTCACGTTGCCGTGCCCTTTTGTGCTGAGGTTTGTTTTCGGGCTGCCTGGCTGAGGTCAGCATCTGTTCCCTGCCCAAGGGGACTTTCTGATACCAGATAACACAGTTGCAGGCCCCAGACCCTCCCTGATAAGAGCTGGGTGTTAGATCCCAAAGCAGCCACTCCTTCTAAATCAGACATAAGGAAACCAACTGCCTTCCTCTTCATCTCTGGGTCTATGCATGCAGGTATTCCCCATAAAGAAAGTGGTACAGCTACCCTGTGGTGGGGACCACAGCAGGAGCCTGCCTCCCCCAAGGAGCCTCATGGTTGGTGTTCCTGGCAAGAGCTTTTCTCTGAATTTGGATGCTGCTTCTTCCTTGACCTGAGACTAACAGCGAGGTCCCTCCAACCCCACGCCTGTGACAGGTAAAAATCCTCTGAGCTGTCTTTCTGTGTTTTTTTTTTTTTCTCTTTTTGCTGTGGAGCTCCCTGTGCTGCCATATTTCAAAAGAGGCCGAAGAGCTAGAACAAAAAGCACAGAAAGCCCCTGCATCCCCAGACACGGTGCTGTGCCATGCAACAAGCTTTTTCTTTGGAATTCATAGATAATTGCTAGTCCCGTCAAGGGCCAGTCATTTTAGTAGTGTAAAAATCACTATGGTTTTATTTCAAGCTTGAGAAACCACTTTGTCAGACTGGGCAAATTTTACCAAGCCAGTATGTGGGCTGTGGGCACAGCTGGAGTTAAACAGAAAGAGCCCAGTTCCACAAATACTAGATTTTCTCGTACGTGGTTAGAAACAGGGAAACAAAGTAAACAAGAGAAGGAAGGGCTGGGGAAGTGGGGAGAAGGGAAGGGGAGAAAACTTCCTCCTTTCTGACGAAACTGTTTTCACCCCGTCCTTCTAAAGAGAGGTTTTCTGCCATATGGAGTTTCAAATGTTTGTTTGCTCTGCCTACTTGGTTATTTACTGCTCTGAGAGTCTGTGCTGCCTTTGCTGGCATGCTCAGTCTTTCAGGGAGTATGACGGAGTGCAAGGCTGTTTACCTATTTCTACTAGCACTTATTTAGCAGTGAGGTTGGTTTCTGATCCACATTTTGCCAGGAATTCTCGCACTTAGAAACTGTAGCAGGAGCATGGTGGTGGTGGGGACCTTAAGGGAGAATGTCTTTCTCCTCTTCTAGGCAATAATAACTTTTGTTATACACTTTGCTGTCACTGGTGTCTTTGACCCATGGAAGAGGGGAAAGTTCTTTTATTCCTGAGTTTTTCCAGGTAGAGAAACAAAGGACTTTGCAAAGGAGAGGATGGAGAAGGAAGGGAAGGCAGATGTTTAGCAAAAGGCCATGCAGAGCATCTATGGGAGAACCAAAGTCAGCCAGTAATTTTCTGGGTCCCTTGACCCTGCTCTGTGAACATCCACCATCCTCACATGTCCCCTCCACCAGCTTTTCTTTTCCGACCTGGCCCAAGCGAAGGCAGGCTGTGTGCTGCCTCAGGGCTGGTTCCAGTGGTGCAGCACAGCTGCTGGCCCTGGAGGGCCTGGGGAGTCAAAGGATGAGCCTGATCTTTGCCATCAGCTCTGGGCTAGCCAGACTGGAAACTTGCATTCCTAGACAAGCTGACTACTGTTCTTCTCAATGTTTATTACCCTTATTAAATTTCATTCTCCTTTTACCACCTTTCTGTAGGGCTGCAATCATCTCTCAAGGGCCATGACGTAAATGCATCTTTTCCTTCATCCTCTTAAATTCAGTGTTGGGAAGGACCACCTTTGCTGCTGAAGCCTACTGTAGTACACCTGTAGACTAAACAGCATTCTCTGGATGAGCTTCAGGCTGGTACATTGACCCAACACTAACAAGTCTGTTCTGGGCTGCAAGAGACCCAAAGTGCCCCGAGGGATCTGGGCTTGAAAGCTGCACAGTCCTGCTTCATAGTGTGGGTCTGCTTAACTACTTTTGGGAATTTCAGCAGCACTTTGATATGTCTTTATTGTTTAATCCTGGATCCTGCTTTTCCTTCAGAATGACCTGTCACCCATTGTTTTCTCTGTTTTTCCAGGATAGGGAGAATGAATGCCACTTCATTTTATTAAAACCAGAAAGGATGCTGTTGGCCATTTTGCCCAACATCCTGAACAGTACTGCCCATGGGGCTCACTGCTTGCTCTCTGGATTGGGTCAACAATACGCCTCTGACCCAGGACTTTTCCAGGCAGTAGTCTGAGTGCTACTGATGCTTACTGAGCAATATTATCCTGCAATTATTCTGCAAAAAAAATTCTTTCTATATATTTCTGTTTTATGGATCCTAAACCCCAGATCTTTCTTAACTGTCTTTCAAGGAGGCAATGACTGCTTGCTATGTGCTGAAAAGTGTCCTTTATATTTGATATTAACTAATGGGGGTGAAATTGCTCTTGGCTCTTGATATTGCTAAGTGTTCCCCTTTGGGGGCTGGATTCCTTCCCAGCAAGTGGCAGCAGCCACCAGCAAAGGTGAGTTTGACATTGCTGCAAACTCTCCCTGCAGCAACCCGTGCAACTGTGCCAGCACTGACTCCCTTTGTTCGGATTATTTATTGAAGGTGAACTCCTTGAGCATACAGAGCACAGCATGTTTTCCTGAGTACAAGCAAGGACCCCAGGGATGTGCTGGAAGAAAAGATCTCAGGGTAAAACCATGTCAGGCACTGCTTAGGTTTCAGGCTGCTACCTCCAGCTACTCTTGGCTACGCAGTTCCAGGCAAGGGGCAGCTTCGCTTTTTCTGAAAGAGTCTTTTGGCTCCAGTAACTGGGGGAAGGATTATTGTTGCTTATGGTTTAGAAAGAAGGGAGAGAGAACTGGGATACTTGGCTCTCTGTGCCTCACTTTTCCTATCTATAAAATGTGGGTGACAATATTTTACCTTCTTCAGAGGGACATTTGCAACCTAATGGACAGAAAGTGCTCAGAAACTCCCCACCTCGGCAGTTGGGACACATTGGCAATCCGCCCAATAGCTTTTAGATGTGCCTAAGCAACAGTGGGCGATAAATGGTATAAACATGTTGTCTCTAATGTGCTGGCTGCTCCCTAGGTGCTGTGTGGTCTGTGTATCTGCAGGGAGTGCTGCTATTTTACTATGTGTTGGGAGCCTTCTCCTCCCTTTCTTCCGGGTTGCGCAGAAGCTGCCTGCAACTTTGCTGGCAGAGGTGCCTTTTTAGCCGAGTGAGAGAGTTCCTGTGTTCCAGCATCGCCATCAGCTCAAATGAAGTTTGGCTAACAGGCCATGGTGCCTGCAGGCTCTTGAAGGCCGGCATGCTTCTGGAAGCGCCAGGCTGGGACAGCGCCTGCTACCTCCAGCCTCTTGCATGAATTACAAATGTTGACATTTTTTATGGCATTGCAATTATGCTCTCTGCTGGCTCTGGACATTCAGAACTAACCCTCTGTCATGACAGCAAGGCATTTCTCTGGATATTTATGCTGTGAGACTGGGAGCAGAACACAACCCTGAAGGCTTTCAGCAGTGTTAACTTGCCCTCGTTGCTAGTATATGAGAAACCTGCCACACTGTCTCTTCTTTGATATCTTCCCTGGATTTTGTGCTGCTGCAAGGCTTCTCTGATCTCTGCCGCTAAATGACACAACCTAGAAGAGCAATGTAGACGTGAACTTAGCAGAAAAGGTCTCTGTGTTTTAAAACCAGTGTGATCTTTGGGAAAGGAATTACTTAGATCTTTGATGCTGCAAAAGGCCAGGCAACTGGGGCATACAGGAGAAATCCAATTGTTCAAATAGTGGGAACACCGAGAGAAAAACGTTAGTGTCAATCTCAGGTTAATTGGAAAATATTCAGAGGACTTTGTTTTGCTTAATTTTGAGGTTAGAAGTTCCCTGGGGTTCTATGAAAAGAATGCAACACTGGCAGCTCCTTTGAAATGAGCAGGAGTAAGCTGCAAAGCAAAGAAGTTGTTAAAGGGGATGTGACCTCCTTGTGGACGGAAGGATGAGGCAGCAGGAAAGCGAAGATGAGAATGCTGTGCAACTGCTCTTGCTTCAAAAGAAGTCTGTGGTGTGGCATAAGTTGATAGGTATGAAGACACCACTTCGAAGACAGATTCATCCTCTGTTCATCCCAACATCGAACATCAAAGACAAGGTCACCTAGCTCCAAGCGCTCCCTGGATGCGCACACAGCCTGTGGGAAGCACCAGACACACCAGGTGTGTTGTGACTCCACTGGTTTATTAGAAGTATCAACAGCAGCATCAGTGGTAAACCTTGCATTGCTCTGCAACAAAAGCCCAGGTTCTTGGATTAACTGTGAGCGCTCGTTAAGGCCACCCCTTTATTTTGTTATCTTTTGTTTTTCTTTTCTGCTTAAACATAAAGTGTTTCAGGGCAGGGAGTGTCTTAGCTTACATTTATACAGTATCCTGCAGAACGGGAACCTGCCCGTGGTACTGGGGCCTCTTGGCAGCGCTGATTGTAACCTGTGTGTATGGGAGGGTGGGGGGACTCGCCCAGCGAGTCTGGAGCCTGCAGAGCCGGTTCAGCTCAGGGAGTCACACAGGGAGCCTTTGGGGCTCCATGCAGTGAGGGGGGGTGATACAGGAACCAGGTTGTCTGTCCTTCTCCGTGTGCCTTATGCCAGAGTAACTCCAGCTGAGCACCTTTCTAAACCATCTGCAGTAGGGCAGCACAAGGAGATGGACACTTTCCATCACACTGGCTAGAGGAGGTTTGCGAGCAGCTCTTTAGCCAGGGAGTTATGAGTTGGAGGAGCCTATTAAGAGAGGAGGCAGGTTCACTTTCCTAACCTACTTCTGGAGAAAAGAAAACTCTCCAGGATTGTGAGACACCACCCCACTGTATTGCCTCAGAAGCATTTCAAGCCTTTGGAGAGCAGGAGGATTGGTAACCATGTTCAGGGGTGCACAGTATTTAACCACACACCCGGGTTCAAGAGAGAGGTGGTGAGGGGATGGGAGCAGGACACATAATAGCCAAGAGGCAAGGCCAAAGTACCTGGGAAGTGAGCACACTACCAGCCTGAGAGCATGACCTCCAGCAGACCTCTTGGAAGAGGGAATCTGGCTGCCATTCTGAGGACAGTCCTGCAGGCTTCTTAGGAAGAGCAGAAGTGTTTCTCAACCCTTTTGGCCTGTACGTCAGTTCTGCTGATTGAAAAATCTCTTCTATTGATTGAAGAACTCTCTCTCCTTTCTAGCAATTTGAGTCACAGAATAAGGAAAGTGGATTTCAGACCTCTTTTGGGTTTTCTTCTTCCCCACTTTGAACCACTGTATCAAAGACTGAGACTGGCTGTTCTAGATTGATCAACTCCATAAGTCATGCCACCAAAATCTGCATGGTTACCCTTCCACCAAAAGCTGGGACCTCTTTTCTACCTCCAGAAAGGTACCCAGTCTTGAGCTGCAGGCATTTGGGGAAACAATCCATCACTTCACTTGTGTTGGACATTCCCACCCACCCCAAGTTAATGATGCAGGTTTTGTTTTCCTTCTGAATTTGGCTGTCTGTCTGTCTCAGGCTCCTAGCTCTTACTTTTTGCTCTGCATTTTACCTGTGGCTTTAAGTGCACTGTAGTAACAAATAGTTTTCCCTACTGAGGGAACCAGATAACACCTGTAGGCTGTCATGAAGTTGTCCATTGACCTTCTCTTTTTGCTCCTGTGGTGCTTGGAAGGCTCTGGGAACACTAATTATCAGTGTTGTGTAATGGTCACAGTACACTCCAAGAGTCAACAATACGTTGTAAAAAGGCCAAAAGCCAACACCCGTGTGGACTGGCCCCTTCTATCCAACAATAAAGTAACCACCTGGAGAACTTTAACCTCATTCTGACTGCTATCATCTTGCCTTCTCCTGTGCCAACATCACTCAGCTCGTTCAGTTTAGGTTCAATGCAGATTGAAGACTGCATAAAATACAGAAGAGAAAATCGGGGGGGGGGGGGGGGGGGGGGGGGGGGAACCCTAACACATTATCTATTATTATACACTGGGCATCATATTTATCATCTTAGACTAGGTACAATTTTATGTTAACATAGAGTAGTATCACTCCTTTAGGAAGATATTCTGCTTAACTGATTCCCTAATGGAAATAAACTGTCATTTACAGGCAAGAAAAGCATATTTGGAAACTTTGCTTTGTATTTCAATTCTGCAATGTGCAAGCTCTGAGCTTCCAGCTTTGTGAGACTTACTTCTTGCGGTAATCCTGAAGTAGATGGGCCACTTGGGAAATCTGGGTGACCCAAAACAACACAGAGGGAAGGTGTTCCTACCCTCTGATGGAAGCATAGCCTAGAGGGAATAAAAAACAATGTAAACTGCAGTTTTGGCAAGAGCTTGGAGTGATGCCCTTTGACAAGATATGTTGAAAACTTCCATAAAATAAATGTCCATGACCAGTTTTACAAAAGATGCAAAAGAGAGACAGGAGCGAAAGCCAAGCACATTTTCTGTGCCTTGGAAATGAATTGCTTCCAATGAGCCCTCCTAGGCGTTTAGGCCGTTTACCATGCAGAAGTTACCATGGCCTTGCCTTTCTGTTCATACATCAGTGGCTAGCAACTGGTCCAGCTGTACCAGTGCAGCTGTGCTAAACTGCTATTTGCCTGAAACCTGGGTGAGTTCATCACGACTCACTTCAGCTGTGCGGTGTGTTGCTCTCAGGCCCCATGCCACTTTTTGTTCCTTGCTAAACGCAAGTTGAGGCCTCCTATTCCTCGCTTTACCTGGTTGTGCACAAAAGGATGAATGAATATGAGACTTAAAAAGGTGGGGGAGAGAAGGTCAGTGGTTAAACTAGTGTTTTAGTTTTCCTGGTTGCTTTCTCTTGTATAAATTAAATCTGGATTGGTTTAGATTTGGGTCTGGTGTTATTAGAGTTGCCAAAAGTGGCATGCAGGTTTGGATGTGTGCTGGTTTTGGCTGGAGTAGAGTTTATTTTCTTCATAGTAGCTAGTATGGGGCTATGTGTTGGATTTGTGCTGGAAACAGTGTTGATAATACAGGGTTGTTTTTGTTGTCGCTGAGCAGTGCTGACACAGGGTCAAGGCCTGTTCTGCCTCTCACCCCACCCCACCAGTGAGCAGGCTGGGGGTGCACAAGAAGTTGGGAGGGGACACAGCCGGGACAGCCGACCCCAACTGACCAAAGGGACATTCCACGCCATATGACGTCATGCTCAGCATATAAAGGTGGGGGAAGAAGAAGGAAGGGGGGCACGGTCGGAGTGATGGCGTTTGTCTTCCCAAGTAACTGTTACGTGTGATGGAGCCCTGCTTTCCTGGAGATGGCTGAACACCTGCCTGCCAATGGGAAGGAGTGAATGAATTCCTTGCTTTGCTTTGCTTTGCTTGTGCTCGTGGCTTTTGCTTTACCTATTAAACTGTCTTTATCTCAACCCACGAGTTTTCTCACTTTTACCCTTCCGATTCTCTCCCCCATCCCACTGGGGGGGTAATAAGTGAGCAGCTGTGTGGGGCTTAGTTGCCAGCTGGGGTTAAACCACAACAGGATGATACTCTGGACAAGCTTCCAGAGGTTCAGGCATACATAAAAGTCTTAGAAACTCATATTTCTGTTGGTTGAGTCTTTTACAGAACTCTTGAATAACCTTAGCTGGAGCATTCAACCTTTCTGAACTTGGAGAATAGCACTAACCTCCTATGAGCTGAGTGGCGTGGGGTGAGATTCAGCTAATATTTGTAGAAGAGTAGGTGTTCTTTAGAGGCATGAGAGTCTTAGCTAATATTTGCAGAACACTTTGAGGTCTTGGGATAGATGCTGCTACCAAAGGGTGAAGTGGTATTCACATGTTCTGTCATGTCTGTGTTGTTTACAAATAGAATAGAATGATGTTTTGAAGGTCAGAGACCTTGAGAACAATAGTGGGTTTGAAGCACTCATTTATTTTTACCAAGTTCAGATGCCTGGCATACACTAGCATTTCATTTATATAAAAGATCTGATCAAACATTTTGTTTGTTTAAAGGGGTTGTTTTGCTTGTTTTCAGGCTGTTGAAATGTCAGATGGTAAAAACAAGCAAGAGTTCCAGATGGGGCAACTGGAAGAGAAACATGACAAAGATGGTAATGGGAAAGCTTCAGATTCTCACTTGATTGGGAGTCCCATGCCCTCACCTGTGACTTCCAAACCCACTCTCTGTGCAAGTCCTTGTGCAAAGCAGCATCCCATGAGGAAGTTCTTCATTACCAGGGTAAGCAAAGCCAGTAACAGTTTATTTTCACTGTTCACTAGTCCATCCATGCTGGGAATTGTTCGGGAGCTGGAGTCTCATCTGGAATACTCAGCTTTTATATGGCCAAGGAAATCATAAGCACTCTGCTTTAATGACCCCAAATTTGAATTGGAGTTTCATGACTTACATTAACACAGCGAAGAAGCGCCCAGTAGTTTGATCTCATTCACTGGTATTCAAGCTGTGATTTGCACCAGCAGATGAATCTCTGTCTCCCTAACTTCTAGTGAGGATACAGGCTAAATCTATATTTGAGTAATGGTGGAAGACAAGGGATATAATAAATGCTGCAAAATCCCTGGTCATTGATGGAGAAGTAAAAGCTGGTGAAAAGGGATCTATCTAATAAGACAGCTCATTTAATACAAAAAATTGTCTCAATTCCTCTAGTCTATGGCCAGCTTTCTTGAAGACAAAGGGAGGCATAATTTGTACTGGCAAAGCTAACCCTGACTTAAAATCAGAGTAAACAGTTGGCGCAAATTGCAGCTTTTGTTTGTTTACACTTGAAGCTGTGCTAGTCACTGAAGGCTGGAGTTGCAGCAAATTCCTAACGTATGTTGCTGTCTAATTTGTTATATTGGTGGTGGTTTATTCCCTAATGCTTAGGAAGCAAAGCACAGTAGAGGAGACTGAAATTACCTTGCAGTGACCAACAGCAACACCTTCTTTGATGGTGGTAAATGTAATATGGGAATGTACAAGGATGGTATTAGGGTGTGCTTGGTCGATCACTGCCATTTATTGTGTCAATCATTTATTGCAAGGGCTCAATTCTAAGCACTTTAAACTCCTGCTACCTTCACTGAGACAGAAGTTGCTTGGCACCTTGTAAGGCTGTGTCCTTAGTTTCTGTACCAATCTAATGGATGGGCAGAGAGGCTTTCTGGAAGGAAAAAAGTAGCATTGAAAGCCAGTAATCTGTGACATGCTGTGAATGTGGTCTTTAGTTCTGTCTTGGAGACTGCTGTTCCAAAACACCACCTCAGGAGAGCCATACTCATCAGCAGAGATATTTATAAGCTGCCATCAGTGGCTGTCCATGAGCTATTGTACCCAAAAGACAAAGGGGGGGTGGAAATAATTATCCCTGAATTTGACAGTTAAGAACATGTGATGTATAGAGGAATGGAGCTAAACCCATGGGATTGTTACTGTCTAATTAATGGCCCTCTGTTGCTGTGCCATAGCCTGCACTGTGCTGTGAGCAGCAACATTCTAATAGGCAAGTTCCCTGTGCTTAGGTTTGGATCTTGCCAAGTCAGGCTTGCTACATACTCCCCAAAACTAATCTGGAGATTTCAGCTAAATAATACTCTGCCTGTATGAGTCAAATAACATGAATGTATGAAATCAAATATATAAGCACACTCATAACTGAGCCTTCATTTTAGATGTTAATATACAGATGGTTAAAACCCCAAGTGTAATGATTATGTGAGAAAGTCATTATTTACTGGCTTTGAATCCAATGCTGGGAGGCAGATCAGAGGTGCTTTGGGGACTAAAGGTATAGACAGTAACTTGCAGAACTGAATCCTACTTGCTAGTAGAAAAAATATCTGGCTTTGTTAATTACAGTCCTTTCTGTCTAATCCTTTTGCTCTGCATTTGTCTGTGGAAAGCAGCTTTATCTCCTCTGAGCAAAGATGATCAATACAGTCAAATCAGAGCTGTGCAGGAGGAACGTTAGGGAGGCTGAAACCTTCAAAAATGCTCCTGGTTCTGCCTTTTGCTACTGACATGAAAAGCCACTCATGTTGAAGCTTGTGGGCTTTCTAGGCAGAGGAACATGTGAGGTCTGGGGGCTTCACACAACTCTTACACCTTCTCATATCTCAGGAGAGACTACCAGTAGCTCCACACTTTTTCCCCTCCAGCTCTGTCTTTTGTGTCAGCTGTTGATACTAATGCTTCATACAGAATCAGCCAGGTTTTCTTTTCTTCCTTTTTTTTTTTCCTCCTTTGTTTAACATTGCTCTAAATTTGATGTAGTTTCAGGAAAGCTGCTGAAATAACATGCGTGCAACAAGGAATCCACTTAAACGTGTTAGAAACTTCTATAAACCAACAGATGGCTGTAGTAACCCATGAAGCTACCTGTACCTCCACCTTGGGATCTGTTGTAACAGCTCAAGATCTTTGAGATTGCTTTGGTAGTTTTCAACATTTTGTTTTTGGTGACTGAGATATCGCTTGCTCAGAACTAGTAGGTCTTCCCTTGTGATGAATCCTATGACAGACTGTCAGTGGAGATGTCATGGCTGCCTTGTTGCCATCTGCATAAGACATGATGGGACATAGTTGTTTTTTTTTTAAATGTTTTTTTTTTTAGCCAGATAGAGGATAGGTGATGGGCTAGCTGAGTAATTTTGACTTGGCTATTGTGGAGTACAGGATGTAAAGCAAACTAATGTTAATGGCTTTCTATGAAGGCACCACCTACACATTTGACATTGATCTGATGATCCAGAAATGAAGCAGAAGTAGTTATATTTTAGCTGTGGTCTTTTATTGTCAGGTTTATTTTACTATTCTTTTGCAACGTTCCCTTATTTTAGCCAGGAGTGTTTTACCAAGCCATAGAAGGTCCGTGTCATCAAGAGTACAGAGAAACTTCTCAAGCTTCTGGATTTTGACTGAGAGGTCATGAAGGTACATGTGGTGTCTGGCTGTGGTGATGGTGTGGGTGATGGGTTGTTGGAAAGAAGACATGGGAGGGCTGGGAGAGGTGCAGCACAGTGGTGCATGCAAGGTGTGTGGACACAGGACAAATGCCCAAGCAGTTGGATTATGCTGGCCTTGGTGCTAGCGTCGCTTCACATGGAGCTGGTATTTGGCCTAGCTCATCTACAGGTAGGTGTATATTTAGAACACAGACCTATTTCCAATAATATTCTTTCTGAAGTGATTGCTAGATAAGTCAATTATCTCAGTCCTCTTAGAATGTGAACTATTAATTACATGAATTATAGGCACATAGCAAAGATGATCAAAGCAGGTAGTGCAATGGGATACCAAGATGCACATTGTGGTTTAACACTGGTGGTGTCCGTTCACTGTTTGTGAAATTCTTTGAAGATGGGTGATATGTAATGTTTCTAATTGATTATATTAGCAAGAGTGTTATCTAGAGGGCATTTGATGGGGATTCAGGATATCCAGCTCTGTTCCTTGTATTTCATTGGCCAGCTGAGCAAGTTAATTCCTCTTCCTGTGCCTTAGTTATTCCACTATTAAAATGCAGATAATCGCCCATAAAACTGAGATAATTACACTGTCCTTTGTGAAAAGTACTTGGAGACCTACTGGTTAGAAGTTTGGGATGTGTTTTTGAAGTTATTAATATTTTCTTTGTTTAGACAAGATAATAATAATAACAGACATGTCAATGTCGGTGAATCTGTGATTTGCTCAGAGCAGGCAAGGGGAGATGGGAACTTGAATCATTATTGATTTCACTTTAAAGGTCTCTGCTAGCAATTTCTTTAAAGGAAACAATAAGGGTTGATGCCAGAGCTCTTCCTTTTGCTGGAACTTGGTGCTCCTCTGCAGTGCCTATTTCTAGTTAAGAAAATCCTAGCAGTTGGCAAATGACAACTCTTCAGTCTAATAGATGGCACATCACTCTTATCTGGGAGTGTAAATGTTCTGTACTTAAGAATCTTTGCAGGTGGCACCCTAGATTTAGCGGAGACAAGAATAACATCTATTGCTGTTATTGTTCCTGACAATTCTGAGGTCTCCCAAAGCCATTTGACAAGTGCAGATGTAGATACTGGCAGGATCAGGTTTAGGTGCTTTGGAAAGCCATTTTGTGCTAAACAGTTGTATATCAGCCTACGACATCATCCACGAAATGTCATCCATTGAGAGAAGGCCTTTTTTCCAAGTCTTAAATACTACCTCCCCTCTTGATACTTTCTGAAAAACTTGTCATGTTTCTATTTGCCATCCTAAAGAGGAACAGAAAAGAAGTCCCTACCTGATCTTGATTTAGTGAAGGTTAATGTGGCTGGAAGGAAGGTGGCCAATTATACCAGTAAGAGAATAGATAGCTCCTGGAGGAGCCAGCATCACTGATAGAGAACTGACATTGATATACTCTCTCAGTCTCATACTATTGTTATTAAACATGCCTGAAAAGACTGTTGAAAGGAGGAGATAGCTTAGGTTAGAATTACTGCAAGGCATCCATTTCCATGACAGGGTTGTGGCAGTGAATGCTTCCCACTGTTCTCCAAGGTTGTGTCTGAACTCAGGACCAACCCATTTCGCAGCTGATTGCAGCTCAGGCCAAGTCCATAACCAAAAATCACTTTCTGCTTTTGCAGGAAGTGACACTTCACACAAGAAGCATCAATTGATCTTAGTGGACCAGGTGAAGGCAGAAAAGAGTAGAGGAGATTGGGTAAATGGCTTTCCCACTTGTAGAGGCTGGTCTTGCCAAAACAGTATTAAGATCTTCCAACCCAGCAGACAGCCATTACTACGTGGCTGGAAAGCTTTCTTCCCAGATGTCACTGAAATACCTTCTTGTTGCTAAATCCCAGGTTGAAGGTGCCAATTCTGCCTTTTATGTGGTCTTGCCGCAAGAGGCCAAAAATGATGCTGCATTTCCTAGTGCTGGGTGATATTCACACACACCCGGAGCCTCAGGCAGTCCCTTCTCCAAAGAATTTATGATTGGAATAGACCAGACAAAGCAGGGATGAAGAAGCTCCTTTTTCGAAGCCAGTTTTAAGCTGATGTGGGCACAGAGGAATCTGCACTCAAAAACATTGCTATTATCCAGTTGTTGTGGACAGCATAGGGAATATACCCAGATTCCTGCAACAACCGATTTGATCATTTGGCAACAAGAAGATAGGCTGTCAACAGGCTTCTTCCACCTCCTTTGGGGATACAGTATCCTCAATACAGGCATCCCTTCAAATGTCTGCTCCCCAGGATCTTTTCCATTGTACCGGATAGGCTCTGAGATGCAGGGAGTTTCTGGCAGAAGATGGGAATCAAGAGCTATGGAGTCCCCCAAACACAAAGACTAGCTTTCTGCTCTCTTGCTTGGCATTTTATCCCTGCCATTGACTTTTGCCCTCTGCTTTCACTTCTTGCCCTTCTTGGGGGGTGGATGTTAACTTTTTTAAGGATGCAATTAGTTTAGGTGGCAACTCTGCACTGTCATAGTGGCGTTTGGTCTGGCAAGTGGCAGCCCTGGGGCTACCATCCATACACTGAAGCCTCTAGCATCCTGGTAACTACAGTGAAATTATCCTGTAATGGCTGGGTGCATACTGCCATGGCAGTGTAATTACACAGCATGTACTGCAGGTTGATTAGCCTAATGATAGGCTAAGCGCCAACTGGAAACAACAGTAAGTGCAGGTTCCATGTGGGCAGGGAATGGTACTATGATCCTCTGATGCTGTCAGGCCCATCCGCATTCTTCCTGGTCCACTGGAGGTAATACCTCCTTTTAGCAACGATGCTCAAGTTAGCACTTGTCCGTCCTGGCAATCCTGCATATTTGCTTTATTTTTTAAATAGCCCGTCTAGCAAAGGAGGGTCGCACAGGGCAGATGCAATGCGACCTGCTCTTCCTTATGTGAAGTGTAGCTGAGTCGCTGAGGATGTCAGGCTGGCTCGTGTGACAATTTTCCCTTCTCTGGAACAGCCTGCTGCCATCCTCCAGGTCCTGCGCTTTTTTGCATGTTGTGAACATGTGTCGAAGTGGCTTTCAAGCCAGTTCAGCTGAAGCAGTGATTTGTGTAAGGTTTGAAAATGTTTGGTGGGCATTCCTTGTAAAGAGTAGCTGTCATTTGTTAAATGTTGATGCCTTAATTTCTGCCTGTAGACAGAAGTTTTTAAAGCTGCCTGTCTAGTGGCTACCAAATACAGGGAGCGCCCATGCAGTTTTCACTGAGACACTCTGGGACCCAGGAGCTTTTGAGATTTCTTTGTTGACAAATACCGGGGAATCAGGCTACCTAAAAATACCTGCTTGTAGCCCACAAGTCCACTGATAAATGAGTTTCTTTTGAGCCTTCAACATTTTCCCTCCTTCCCCAGACATCAAAACTTTACATTTCTTCTTCAGAGCATGAAACCTGTGATCAGCAAGCTGAATGTCTAAGAGTGGCTTCACTAAAAGACGACACCCAAATAATCTGCTCAGAATAAAATCAAGCTAGTTTGACACTGGAACTTCTCAGTGGCTTTGGAGAATAACTTCCAGAACTACAGCTAATTATTTACGATTCTCTGGGAGTGTTCATCTGAGAGGGTCCCAAGTGCTTCCCAGATCTTGCATAGAGCATAGCATTCAGGTGCTGTAGTCTGAGTTTTGAAAATTGTCACTATTCAGGAGCAAAAGTCTCAGCGAAAGTCCACCGAAATAACTTAAAAGCTGAATATACTTTACATTTGAAAATATTAAGTCTGTTAGTTAAGGCTCCTAGGTCACATAGACACTGTCATGGCTGTTTATACCAAGTCTGTTTAGTTGTTGGCTTGGAGCTCTTTACAATACAAGCCAGCTTAGTTAATGAGTGCAGTTTTGTGTTATTAGTTACCCCAAATCAGCTGGAAAAGCTGCTGGCTTTATTTCTGAAATGGAACCGAATATGCTCAGTCTCCACATGATGGGAACGAAGGATCATTCTGTCAATTCTCTTCCTGCCAGCTGATGCCAGGGTCAGAGAAGTAGGTCACACCTTTCTGGTTTTGAGATGGAGCAATACTCATTTTAGACCAATTTGCTCTGAGCACAGAGCTCATCTGCTGGGTTGAACCAGGGCATTGTTGCTTTCCCTAGTGCATTGTTCTGCTCTCCCTCTAATTAGCTCCAAATGTTTCTTATGCCTGGAACACAGTGGTAGTGATGAATAATGGGCTCTCTTCTCTTAACCCTTTGACCCCTAATTTGGCTGTGCACTCCCACCTAGATGCTTTCACTTTCCTACATCCACCAGCGCTGTGTCAGTCTGACAGCTGCTTTTATCAGACTTGCTGCCCCATAACCTCCTCTCTCCTGTTCTGCAAATTGAGTAGGAGGGTGTAGGAGCATGGTCTTGGCTCCAGCATTTACTTTTAAGGTCATGGTGTTTGCTTTGTGTGTGTGTGTGAGTGTGCATAAAGGTGCACCCTATATGCCATTGGCCCTGGAAAGGGGGAGAGCCACTGTCACTCCAGGCCTTCTGCTTTGGAGATGACCTGCCCAGAAAAGTAGTGCAACTTGTTGATTTGTGGAACTGCTCTAGTCACACGCCAGAAGAAGAAAAGCATTGCAGGCTGATCCTAAGAGATGGGTTTTAATTGCTGATCACTTTGGCTAAACAGGAGTCCCCCTCAGATGTGGTTTCTTTATCGGGGTAGGCTGCAGACATTAGAGAGATCACGTGTGAGCAGACACATGAGAGTCCAAGCCTGAAGAAAGCAGGAGTGACACCTATGGGGGTCTTACATAGGACCCCAGGGTCAGAGGGAGGAAGGAGAGGGGGAGACTTGCTGCACGTAACTCATAGGGGGGAATGCTTGGAGGAGGTTGGACCAGGGCATATCCTGTCCAACAAACAGTACAATGTCCAAACATGTTCTTATCACCTTCCTTTTCACAGCAAATCCTCTTTCTTTAATTTGGTGGGTTTTTTCCAATTCAGAAAACTGAGCCATCAGCCCAGCATGTTGAGCTCCCCCTCACTGCTGCAGCCAGGCTTGTGGAGGTCTGGCAGGTGTAGTCACCTGGGCCAGCACTCCCACTTTAGCACATGTGGCCATCATTCCCTGCCCGGTGCAGCGTGCCATGTCAGTTGTGTCTGTGCTGTTGCCCAGCGAGCTCCCTTGGCTCGCTGACAGCACCTTTCAGCCTTGACAAAACGCTCAGAAGCATCTGCAAGCCCTTCCTCCACAGAGGAGCGCGAGCACCGAGTGCTGTGTGCTTCTGCTCCTCTCCCCGTGCTCTCTACCTACCTTATTCCTGCACCACCCCATGCTGCTTCTGCAGAGAAATGCCCCCAAGTTATTGCAAAGGCCAACGCGCTGTCATCACATGCTGTCTGTTTTATAACTGTCCAGTATTGTAAAGCACTGACATTTGGTTAGGGTGGAAACAGTTTGCAGCTGGAATAGCACTGCTCTGTGTCTCTGGTGGGAAAGGCTGAGCTTTTGTTTATGTTGGTGTTGTCTGTCCTGTGGCACACAAGGGCCGGGCTGAGGCTGGGGGTGTTTTAGTGGTATGATGCTTTTGGACGCTTGAGTCACAGGTCTGTGTCTGTCTGTGCAACATGCAACTCCCGAGGAGCTGTATCCACTATAAATTCCTTTTCCTTCACTAAACATCTCCCTGTGGCCCAGGACTGGGAAGGAAAAGGGTAGGCACCGCAGACATTACTTTCTGTACTACATGACCTCTGTGTGACTAACATGTCTGGAGGCTCAAAATATTGAAACTGGCCCACACCTCTTCTCCATCACTCTCACATATCAGTTCTAAGGCTCTTCCCAGCTGGTACCACAGCCCAGGAGCCAGTACCCCAGCTGGGGTACGGAATGACCTGGCTGTTGGTCCTGGACAGTTTGGTGTAGAGAACAGTTTCTTTAGGCTCACGCTCTTTTTCTTTGAAGAGACAGGTAATGACTGGGCAATAGAAGCTGCCCCGTTAGCCAAAGGCCACCTCTGCTCCTTGTGTGGTGGAGTCCTTGGAGCTGCTGTCACTGCTGCGTCGACACAGCCTGTGAAGTGAGTTTGCAAAGGTGGGAGTCAGCCCCTACAGCTGAAAGACAATTCTCTGCGACAAGAACCTTGATATTTGTAGAGTGTAATTACAAGAAGAGACCATGCTGCTAATCTAGTCTCACCTTCTGCCTCATTCAGACGAGACCTGTACCCGTAATGTCTGCATCAAGGCTAATGATTCACTGTTAAGCTACAGCACATATTTTAGGAAGACAGCGAATCTTCTTTTAAGAGCTCCAAGGGTGGAGAATAAAACACTCCCCTACATGATTTGTTCAAGTGATTAACTACTGGCATTATTGCAAGTTTTAATTTTTAAATGCTCATATTATTTCCAGTTTGATTTTATCCAGCTTTTACTTTGAGCTTCTGCATCTAGTTACAGTTTTGTTTGTTAGGTTCTTGGAGCCTTTTAGCATCTCTCACACTCCCCCACTGAGAAATGTTAATAGATTTAGCTCAAATCACCTCCAAACCTTCCCTTCAGTAAGTCAAATAGATCAGGCTGCTGAAGTCTCTCCATCTCCCTTTCTTCCTCTCTGTAACATCTGGAATTGAACGATGTGTTATGTTGGAGCAATCATCTGTTCAGAGCGGCATCTGACCACCTATTTGATGATGCTTGAATACATGCCGTTAAAAGTACTTCTTTTACTTGTGGCTGTTTTCTAGACCAAAACCATCTGTGAATATTTTCCACTGACTAACCCAGACGAACCAAAACCAGGAGCCGACGGCAGGCGCTACCTGCCTGCTAGCGCACGGGGGTCGAGAGGGCCGGCAGCCGGGGCTGGGGGCTGCGCCGGCGGGGCCTCACGCTGCTCCCGGGAGAGCGGCGGCGCCGCCCGGGACCGGCGCTCACCGGGAAGCCGCCGCTCCTGCCCCAGTAAACACGACTTGACAATTTTTTACCAGGTCCTCGCAATCGACTCCTCGCCTCGAGGTTTTTTTTTGTCGCTTGTTTGCTATTGCCCTCTAGTGGCAATAGGGTGGCCTGTGGCTTGGCTTCCCAAGTTTTGTTTTCTGCTAATTTTCCACCACTTATTACTCCGGGGCAATCGTCTTGTTGATACGATGGATTTCAATAATATTATTTACCTTAATTTTAACATTCAGTGTTATTATTTAGAGCTTTATGCTATGCAGGAAACAAAAATTTGCTCTCTGCAGTTGATAACTAATGTCATGCCATGTCTGAGAGTAGAATAGACTTTCCTGCTCATCGAAATGTTTTGACAACAGAAACTGCAGAAAATGTTGCCATTTCAGTCTTAAAATAATTCAGTCCTGCTGAGTCTGAACTCTGAAGTGAATTTTGTGTATACTGCCAGCACCCGCCAGCCTGGTGCATGAAGTTATCTTCTGTTGAAGTAGAAATACTGCCTTTTTACTATTTGTGTTTCTATCTAAAGTCTTCATTTTTATTATAAGGAGTGAGCTATTTAAATCACACTCCCTTCCAATCAATCATTTCTTTTTGTCAGACAAGCCAAATCATTTATTGAACGATCTTGGCTAATCAGAGTCTGTCCTCTTATAGAGATCCTAGAAGATGGTTTATTAATGAGACCTAGATTTTTTCCCTGGTTGTAATGCAGGCAGATCTTAATAAGCAATGAATTGCTGTGTCTGCAATCACTTTTGAGAGTCTTAAAAGGAAAATAATAATACTACGACTAATATGATTGCTCTCCCTACACTGCCATCCGGTGGATGCAAAATTCATTTCCTTTTGTAAATGGGAAGGGAAATTCTCCTACTGATATCGCAGCTTGCAAACTTGTACCAAGCTGACTCTCACTTGTAACGCAATTTCCAGACCAGTGAGGAAAATGTAGGTTACTCTTTAATTTTAGTTGTTTCATATTAGAGAAAGAAGCTTTCCAGTCTCTCATCAACAAAAAACATCCTCTACTCTGGGATGGGAAGTAAACCTGTCTGGATCATGAGAAAGGGCTCTGAAAACCTCCCAGACTCTCTGCTCTCAATATCTGGCATGGACAGCCCAAGCCACTGAGCACTGCTACTCCGGATGCTTTTGGAAAATGAAGGTTGAGCTCCTATTTTGATTTTCAGATAATCATTGTGTGGGCTAGGAACAACAGAGCCTTGGGTCAGATGCAACACTGCATTTTTGGTTTGGGGTGGGGAGTCATGAGGCCAGGGGTTAACTCTCTGCTTTTCCCTCTAGGACTGATGACTGAAATATTTAGAAGGAGCAAGTCATGGTGCTCACAGACCTTATGGTCTGCAAATGGGTCTTCACCACACTGAGCTGCTTCCCAGTGCAGCAGGTCTCGCTGACCATTGACTGCGTTGGCCACTTCACCATCCCAGGGAAATCTGGAGAAGTGAGTACCGGGAGTGGATGGAGGCAACGTGAGAGACCGGGTCCCTTGGCTGAGTGCACAGGTGTTAGGGCTCTGTCATTGCCTCCATCTTTCTCTACTTCTGGACCCTACATGAATTAATCCAACAGCTGCAGCAATAGGATTTCCTGTGCCTCTCTGCAGGAGGGCTATGGAAGTGGAGCAGAATAGCCAGCCCCAGGGAGCTGAGCCAGGAGGACCAACTCTGGCATTTTGGCTGCTGCAGGTGGGTCAGGTAATCACCAGGAGGTGGCATCTGTCCCCTGGAGCCACCACGGCCCATGCTGGGCATGGTGCCAGTCCTTATCTGGGAGCCTTGTTTTTTTTTCTAGAGCGTGCTAGCTCTCCAAAGGGGCTCTGCAGTGGGGTATTTGGGGCCAGCAAGGTCCCACTCTGGAGGTGGGAAGTCCTGCTGCCTCGCAGCGCTGCCAGCATGTTCCAGTTCTGAGTCATTCCCTTGCCTGTTTATTTTTGGTATTTATTTATTTACCACTGAGGTGTCGGCCCAGAGCAGGCTGGCTGTGCCGAACTCCTCCGGTGGCCTGGTGGCCGCTGCCAGCTCTGTCAAAGTCCCACAGTGTTGGGAGTGTTTCCACCCCGAGCCGAGGGGGAGAGAGGTTGGGTTCCTGAGAGCAATGCCACTGCAATCTCCCATCAAAAGTGTGCTTGGCTTTAGGTAACGAGTGCAGCACCACAGGGTAAACTACTTTCACCCTCCCCACAGAACCCCCGGCTCCCAGCTCTCTCCCTGAGCTGGCTGGGGGGCTGGAAGGAGGTTGAGGCATATCCTTTGCTGTAATTATATCCTGTTGCTAGAGATATTGTGCTCTGCTTAAAGAAATCATCATAATACAGCCTCCCGGAGAAGGTAATTACTGTGCATCTTATGAATGGCTGCATGTGAATGTCTGCTCAAACTGCTGTCAGCAGCAAGTTTCAACACATCTTACATACCAGGCATTTTACAGCCTTAGTTTTATTTGTTTTCATCACCCCTTGCCTTGTGCTTTATTTTTCATTAATGGATCTGTTTTTTTGTTGGTTTTCTTTTTCTCTCTCTTTTATTTTTTTTAAGAGGCCAGAGTGCATGTCTTTGATGGAGCATTTGGGTGGTGGCCACAGCTTTTGCTGCATTTCCATTGCTCTGTGGTGACTTGAGGGGAACTGTCTGGAAGATGTCATTTCCAAACAGTTACCATATGGTAGCATCTGAGTGGGCCCTAGTTTCCTAGTCTGAGCCCGGAAAAAATGGACCATACCGCTGTTGACAAAACCTGGTGTCACTCTACCTCTAGCATAACTGCACAGATTTAAGCCCATGAGACAACTTATTTTTCCTGTTCTACTTTCCCAGTTTCTCTCTCGTATTGAAAAAGAATCAGCGACTATCCCACCTGCTCCCAAACAGGGATGTCAGAACTTTGGGCTTTCTGAAGCTTCTCTGAAGCAAACCTCTCTCCTGCTACTGGCACCAAAGACCCCCCTGCCTTGGTTAGCAATCAATATAAGTGTCACTGTAGTGTGGCTAAAGTTTGGAGAATCATAGCCTGTTAATGCTGCACACGGAGATTGCCATATAACTGGCTTCAGAGCCATATCCCTTGGCTTTGCAGGGATGTTTGAGCTAAAGAGATGGGGGAATGCCAACAGAGCCCTGGTTTGCCACAATAAGAGTGATCCGGCTACTCTTCCTTTCTCAAAGGTCACTCATGTTTGCCTTTCCCCAGCAGTATGTGTGGTGATCTGGACTCGTGTTGTGCGTGTAGGGCCACAGTGTGTGATCGTGACACCCACATGGCTGCAAAAACATCATGTCGCATCTCCTGGCCAGCTCAAGGGAGGATTTGAAACTGCTGCTTGGATTGCTTCCTTGTGCAAATGGCTAGGGCTTGCTCTTGCAATGCTGAAGCTGAAATGTTTTAGTCCCCTCGATGATTTGTTGTGTTTGTGGCCAGGCTTCTGTGTGCGCTGAGCATCCACTGTGTTGCATCCAGAGGCAGCTCCATCCCGATGCTGTGCAGAGCACCGTGTCCATCTCTCTCCGTGATTCCTGGTGAAGCCTGAAAGGCAGCCTGGCTCCTGGAGGATGGAAGGTGCTGTAATAAATGTGAGCTCATAATGCTGTTGTTAAAAATAACTGGAGCTAAATTAAAAAGAAAAAAATCATCTTATTCAGCCCTACCCCAAGGGGGAAATGGACATGAGGAACTGGGCAATCCTTCTGTAAGTTCTCTTTCTTTAGACTATATTTAAACCACACCAAGAGCCAGATTCTCAGCTGGTGTCAATTGTTGTTGACTTCAGTGGAGTGAAGCTGGTTTACACAAGTTGAGGCTGCTAAATGCCAGCATCTGGATGAAGCTGAGACACAGCTGCAATTACTTTTGCAGAAACCTCCAGTCTGAGGCTGGTTCAAAAGCTCTGCACCCTCCTGAGTGCTTGAGCCATCAGTGCTCTGATTCAGCAGCTTTTTTGGGATGTGAAGGGTTATGAAAGGACCTTTACTCAGGTCAAAATTGGCTCTAATCTCAGCTGGGTTCTGCAAGTCTTGTGTCTGTCATTCTGCTGTAATCACTGCTTTAGCTGGGCTCCTCTGAAAAACTCTGCAAAACCTTTTTACTTACTGCTTCACCAGCATCATCTCCTGTCTAGACACTCTAATTATGAGAAGCAGGGAGCGTACAGCATGATGTGTAGATAACCCTGGATAACTCCAAGGCAACAGTGTGCTGCTTCCATCCCTCCCCTGACTGCCCTCCGAACTAGTTTTGCCAATTTGTTGGCTGCTCCAGCATGAAGATTAGCGAAGTGGGGACTGTACAGTGCCACCTGGGCAATATTCATTTGAACTTTGCCTTCAGAAGCAAGTGCTCCAAGCCATAGAAATTGATAGGCAAACCTCCTCAAATTGCAGTGGGATCTAGGTTTAGCCTTACCTACTTCTGTTTTTCTGTATGCCCAAAAACTCTCTGGATTAAATAAACAAACAACCTCCCCGCCACCACTATCAGCAGAATGCATTAAATCTGTAAGCTGCTTTGAGTATTTTTTGTATACTCATTGTATCCACTCTAATTCTGTTCTTATTCATGGACTTGTTTTTGATTTACGCCAGCATAGACAATATCCAAACTCGAGCTCTATGTATTTCAGCGATGCCCTTTACATGAGAGCTTTTAAAGCTACTGATTTAACAGGAGACTGTCAAATAGTCAATACGTATAAAACATTGGAATGCATTTACTTAATTCACTTGCTCTCTGCAGTACGCTACCTCCAGGAGTGTGTAATGAGAGGAAAAAAACATTTTTTTTTTCTATTGCCCTTTAATGTTTCATCTTCCCTGATTCCTTTGCTGTAACTGGTACCAAAGAGAATTGCCTGTGATATTTAGCAAGGCCCGTGGGATTCAGACTGTTTCCCAAGTCTCTGCACTAGCCCTGGGGTGCCGCGCAGGTTTACATGGGTCTCTGCAGGAGCTGGGGTATGTGAGAATAATCTGTTCTCTGCATTTTGATTCCAAATCAATGTGCTTTGAAGTGATTATAGGGAGGAAAACTTAATTTTCTTTTTTTCTTTTCTTTTCTTTTTTTTTTTGGTAGCAGCTTTTGAAAAGCACCATACTGATCCGTGGGGGGAGTGTCACTGAGCAGCCTGCTTCTGCTCCACGGGAGGCACCTTTTGTACTCCTCCTGACAGTGTCATGGGTGAGCTAACACTCTGGGACATGCTTTTAGGTTGCGGGTCTTTATAGTCCAGATCGAAAAGCTCTTTTTATGGGTCCTGGTAATTGAAACATGCCATAAGCATGGACAACTTGAAAGAAGTTGGTACTAGAGCCAGTTAATGAGTGACCTGCATAAACCTCCCAGCTTTGGGCTCTGGCAGGAGCTGTGAGTTCAAGCTGCACAGTGCTGCCTCTTTGGGAAAATTGCACAGGTTTAACTAGAGTCTGTTTCTCAACTGGTGGAAAAGCGTATCTGAGTACTCTTCCTTCAGTGTAAGGTTGAGTTTTCATCTGAATTCACTTAGGACACATTGAAGTGTATCCTTATAAAGAGCTGAATTTGGTGGCTGATGTACTGAAAGAGTGGACCTCAAATCCTGAGCCCCGAAGCCAAACTCCAGGTGGGATTTCTGGTCCAGTCTAAGTGGGGTTGTCCTCAGCCTGCATCCAGCCAAACTTGAGACTCCAGCTGGAGCTGTGGCGCTAGGGCTCTTCCCAAAGGAGATGGTCCCCCAGCTCAGGAATCATCAGAGCCAAAGCCAGGCCAGCTCACAGCCTGGTGCGGAAATGGGAGACTTGCCTTTCTCCTCCCTGGCCCTTTCTACGCTCAGGCTGGTGGTCTGCACTGGCTGAAGATCAGTTCTGGGTTGAGTTGTTGGACATTTGCTCATATCCCAGAATTCAGTGCTTGCACACGAATGAAAAAGGAAGCTCCATGTGAAGAAAGCGCAGTTCTTTCCCTTCTTTTTTCTCCATCACAACGTCATCATGTTGCTGTGGATGGGTACACAGTCATTGCGTTGCAATGGCTTCCTGCACCAGCCCATAACCAGCTCTCCCACACAGCCAGCCAACAGGGCCACGTAATCTCTTCTCCCTGTGTTAACTGGGCGATCCTTGCACCGTTTGCAGTGCACCGCCACTAAACCTGCAGCGATAGCAGGAAGCTGGTTGGCATATAACCCATGTGACAGCTGTAGGAAGACTAGGTTTGTACTTCCTTAGCTGTTTTGAAGGTAAGGGTGCCAGGCTGAGTGTGCATTGAAGGTCCCACTGTGGTTATTTTACTCCTGTCTCAGCTGGGGGATGTTTCCACAGAGTGTACTGTGGCAGGCTTTGAACCAATTTGTTGTTCCTTTGCTTACGATGAAATTAGTGCACTTTTTTGATGTAAACTAGCCATGAGATTGTTTACTTTGGCACGGGGATGCATGTACTTTCTGAGAAGCAAGGAATTTAGCTACCTGGGGGTTGTTTAGTTTAGTTTGTTGCATTTGCAAAACAGATGGTGGTGGGGAAAATGTGGTGGGGGGAGCCTTTAGTACAGGGTTTTCTTAATGTTTGCTGCCTCTGTAGTTTCCTTTGTTGTTCGCTGGCTGAAGCAGGGTGAGTTTCCATCACAGGGAGAAGAAAGGCAACGTATAAGACCAAGATGCATTTTGCACAGAGGGAAAATAAAAATAATTTGGACTTGAGCTGTCACTTCATGGGCATCTTTGCCGATGTGGGACCCCCGCTTCCTATGTCTGGTGGAGGTACAGAAGCACCGTGGAGGTCTTGCACGTTGGCCGGGCTCTGCCCTCCTGACTCCTCTGGAGCCCTGTGGGCCTCAGCAGATCTGTGAGGCATCTGTGACAGCATTGTGCTGCTGCAGAGCAAAAGGAGGGAAGTCTTCACAAGATGTGTGCCCCAGAGCTGTCTGGGGTGGGGTGAGGCTATCACCGTGCTGCCAGAGTGTCCTTTCAGTGTTAATGAGTTTAGGCACAGCTCTCTGCTGAGGTGAGAAAGGGTTGTTGTCCTCAGTGGAGAACTGAAGCACAGAGTAGAGAAGGCAGGACCCATTCAAGGTCCCACAGAGGGTGCCTGAAGGAGAATGAGGGTGGCTCCCAGCTCTGCTCAGCCAAGTATTTGAGCCTTGTGTCAGGCTGATCATTTTGGAAAAGGCCAGGGTTTCTCTGTTCCAAGGGCCAAGTCAGTGCCAAGTTGGAAGGGTCGCCTGGAAGGCTCTGCTGTGTCCATTTGTGGTGACTTGTGCATGCTGGCTTGTAGGGCACTGGGAGAAGTGCCACTTTCCACTGTACTTCCGACCAGAAAGAGCATCTGTTCTCATGGGCTCTGCTGCTCTGCTTCATATCTCTGGGAGACTTGGCCGAACTCCCTGCAAACCTTCATGTTCTTGCCTCTGGGCTTGTTCTGGGTGTTCTGTAACTCCCTCTTTGCAAGATCCTTGCAGGAAGGATCTTGGAGCAATCAGCCCTAATCAAACTTGGCTCTTGCTTGGAGCAGGATCGTGTTCCCCTGCATACCACTGTGCATATGGCAGGCAAAGAATTTGTCATCGTGTCTGATGACCTTGCCTTCAGGGCGAAGTGCCAAAAACGCCCCATGTTTTCTTGGGGTGGGGTGCTGTCCACCACTAATGCCCAGCAAAGCGTGATGACAGGGGTGAACACACGCTGGGATTGCTGGGGCATTTGCTGGCAGGCTTGGTGGGGGAGGATCCCGGATGCCACCACCTTGTTATTTTGGGCAATGGACCGAGCTGCTGAGCTAGATCTTTTACAACTTCAGCCAATTTTCTGCCCCTACAGAAACATTTCACAGACATTAATGCTTTGCCCATCTAGGTGTCATGTTTCTGGGAGACCTTTATGCATCCCGCTGAGCCCATTGCAGATGCTCTTACCCTTCCTCAAATCTCAGAGCTGAAGCACTGTTGTTAAAGGTGCTTGAGCATTTTGCAAGCCTCCACTGGCAGAACGATGGCTGTCTTGCAGGTCAAAAGGTTTTCTGTCTGCTTATTGACCTCTTTTTACCAAGGCTAGTTGGATATCAGCTGCATGTAGACAGATGCTGCCGAGGCAAGTGGGGAGTTACTGGGTTTTATTAGCAACCATCAGCTATTTAACTCTTGTTCCTTTTAGATTTTTTGGAGCTTCAGAAGTCCAATATCCCTCTAGTTTCCATACGGAGAAGTTGAGGCACAGTGAGTTGCAGCGGTTTGTCCCAAGCAAGTCTAACTAGAAAAGTGCTTAAACTCCAAATGTCTTGTTACTCAGTCTGGGTCTTGATCAGAATATCCCTCTGTTTCTGGTACTAGAGCCTGCTTGGAAGGGACAGAGTGCGTCTCTGTGAAGAGAGAAGGCATCCTGTCCAAAGGCAAAGGCAATTGCCTGGAGCATGCCTTCTTGCTTTTTCCACCACACCCCAAATGAATGGAAAGTTGGTTGGAGCAGGAGGAGGCCATTCTCATGGACAGACCAGCTATGGAGGATAAAGAAAGTAAGTGTCTTCCTCAAGCAAGGTGGCATTTGCCATATATGCTGTAGCATCACAGTGCCCCAGTGCAGGGTGGGGCCTGCAAGCTGAAATGTAGCCTCCAGTGATCACCTTGGAGCATTGCTCTCCAGCTTAGGCTGGGTTTTGCCCTGCTTTCTGTGCAAGTGTGGTTGCCAACACCTGCACAAAGCAAAGGTGTCATGCTAACAGACCTGAAGAAACATTCAAGGTCAGGTTGGACGGGGCTCTGAGCAACCTGATCTAGTTGAAGATGTCCCTGCCCACGGCAGGGGAGTTGGACTAGATGGCCTTTAGAGGTCCCTTCCAACCCAAACTATTCTATGATTCTATAACAGCAGCATCTGGTACCTGTTTGGCCATGGCAGGGTGCAGGGCCAGGTGAAAGTGTCAGCAGCAGCACCGAAGGTGAAAATAAAGCTGGCAGTCTTAGGCTATGGGTTTTCTATTAGGCTCCAGCATTATGTCTCTCTAGTCTTCCCTCCTGTCTCACTACATCATGCAGCCCCATCTTTCTAGTAATTGTCCATATGGATCAATTTGCAGATTAAGCCCTGCAGCCACCTGTGGGAAGCATAGAGGTGTGTCACCATGCAGCATGTCCAGGGATGGCCTGGCCCCGCTCAGCAGTCCTGCCTGGAGGTCCGAGCTCTTCCCAAACTCCATTTGCATTGCAGGTAAACTGGGACGGAGGGGGAGCATGTGTAAGAGGAAGGAGATGCAAACATCAGCGTGTCTGCATTTTCCTGCCTCTTTGCAGGCTTTTCGATTAAAGGCAGCATAGTTGCATGTCCCCTTGGTATTCAGGTTCGCAGATTCCCTCCTGGAGCCTTTAGATGTGGATCACTGCCCGGTGTTGGTGGATGCTACACAGACAGCTAACAAGGAGACCATCCCAGTCAAGCTTCCAGACTAGATACCAGATAAAAGGCCAAAGTGGGATAGCTCAGACACGTGGGTGGAGTAGAGCTGGAAGGAGAAAGTGACAATAAAATGGAAGGGTGCAGTGGAAAATCAGGAATTACACCTTACAACTAGTCTAACCAGGACCCTAGGCAAGAAGGTTTCCAGGCATTGTGGAAGCAGCATTGCAAATTTTTATGGGGAGTTGGATGGGTTTTTGTTGTTTTATTCTTCCATGCATATGAATGAGCACAGAGGTGTTTGGCAAAGAGCTAAGTCTCAAACTTTGGTGCATTACACCTCACTTAACCATCGATTAGAGGGTGCTGCAGGACACCACTGCTTCAGTTCATGGGAAAAGACAGTTAGAAAGCAGGGAAAAGAGAGTATAGGAAAGGAGAGCATTTCAAGAATCCCCGAGAAGTCCTTGCCTTGGCTGGACATTTCAGACCCTCTGCACTCTCCAGCCTGCCCTCTTGGCTGCAGCACCTGTTGCGGTACCAGCATAAGACCTCCCCTACGTGTGCACTTTGGAGACTCACCTTCTTCTGATGGGACAGGGCAGGGCATTCATTGGGAACGGTAGGTGTGAGGGGGACAAACGCACCAGAGGCGTGTGGCGTGTTGATAAGAGAAGGGCTGTGGCTCCTGCACAGATTTAAGTTGAAAGCTACTTTGTCACCTGGTTGTGCAAGAGCGTCCGTGGCAGAGGGGATGTGTGCGATGGACAGGAAGGGGGGGCATGCCTGCATGTGCGCATAAGGAAGTACATGCAGCAGCTGTTGTAATTGTTTTAATAAAAGACTATTTCCCTGAATTTCTTCTTTGGCACCTGAGGGCCCTTCCCAGGATGCCCTTTCTAAAGCTGCTGTTTGATTTCCAGGGCAGATGCAGTACGTACACACACACACACACACAGTTGGCCCTATTTCGTTCATGCAAAACCCACAATCCCATCAGCACATGGCTCCTTTCCCCTTTGCTGACAAGGAAGGAGGGGCGCGGGGGTTGAAATAATGACAGAGCTGATTATAATTAATATTTTTTTATGTCTGAAGAGTGAAAGTCCTGCCCAAGTCCCCCAGCCGAGCACAAGCCAAAGTGCTAAATCCCTGTAGGGGTGTGTTTTATTACTGACGCTCTGCGTGTCGAGGCTGGTCGCGGGGTCTGATGCTGTGTGTGTGGAATTTTTGTGGCTATTTTCTATTGTGCCAATGAAAAGCAGGATCCCATCCGTATAATAAAAAGGAAACTTGAAGGTTTCCACACCTACATGAAGGTGAATGTTTGCAGCATTAGTGTTTTAATTAAGTGTTTTACCTTTGCGTGACTTCCCTGTACGAGCCCATTACAAATGATGGAGCAGATGTTAGAGGGGATGGAAGATGATGGGATTCCCAATCCCCTTCCCCAAAAATTTTTGACTGCTCCTTGGTTAGGCTGGTCTGTAGCTGGGCTGTTTTACAGTCTCACAATGTTTCATTGGGTGAAGTTTGCTGGATTTGATTCGTCCCTGACTGCTCCTCTTTCAGGAGCAGAGCTCTGCCAGGAGGATGGGGACTGGGGGGCACTGATTGCTTCTTGATCCTCCCTTGACGAGCTGGGTGATCTCAGGCAGGTTCTTTCAGTTCCTCAGGCCTCAGTTTTGTCTGCTTGCCCAATGTCACACAGCAAATTGAAGGCTGAGCTGGGTATTAAAGCCCTTCTTAGCCAGGCTGTGCGCACAGGGCAATAGTGAGGCAGCAGTGGGGCAGCTACCCCTCCCAAATCGGTCCAAAGCCATATCCTGCAAACACTGACCACTTCAGTGGGCTGAAAGGGAGACCCTCAGCACCCACCAAATTAATGGGAAGAGGAAGTAGTAGTTTCCTATGTGATACCTTAGAGGGACCTTTAACTGGGAATAGTAGCAATACTGGCTGCAATCCTGCAAGCTTTCCAAGACGGTCCAGGCATTTCAGATGGGAAAACCCAGAGAGCAACCAGGAGTCTTGGTGACCTGAATTGCAGCCCTTAGTCTCCCAAAGTAAATTTAGGCCAGAAGAGAGTGTGTGGCACTCCCCTGGGAGAGGGGCTGCCTACGCACAGTCCCTGGGAGCTTACAGAGTTCCCTCCTCTCCCTGTCCTCCTTGCAAAGGAAGGGTGTTTTGTCTTTGCTGTAGCTCTCTTTCCCTTGCCACTTTAGCAGGTGAGAGCCTGTTGGGACACAGGCCCATGGGTGGCAGCTCACAGCTTTCTCAACTGGCTTCCACCTTGTTGCAGGTGAAGAAGAGGATGTGTCTCTACAAGGTGGCTCACTGTCATCTGTTCCCATGTCTATCAGGACTGTCACCTGTCCCCCAGAAATACGGCAAAACAAACGCCAGCCTTGGTGGCTGCTCCCTTCATTTCAGGATGGTTGTCTTTCCATCTCCCACACAGCTGGCCCAAATACTGCTGTTGCTCAACCTCCTCCTTTGTGCCCTCTTGGCAATGATGTGGACAAAAGCAACCTGTAAAGCTGTTCAGCTTGTGAGCTTCAGTGCTTGACCCTGACTCCCCAGCTTGCACTTATACCTGCAATCCCCAAGCAATCTGTCATCCAGGGGTGAGATGCTTTGGGCTTTGAACTTTGCATCCCAAAAAATACATTCAGCTCTGTTTGACAGAGATCTCGGAGGCTTTCTCTGAAACTCTATTACTGTTTTCACTGGGGTTTTTTGACCTTCCAAATCCTTTTTTTTCTCACCTCCAGAACAGCACGCTCAGCATCTAAAGGACAAAGCTGGCTGGGGCACGCAGGCTCTGAGCAGTGTAGGAGCTGCTGGGAGAGAGGAAAGGCAGCAGGATGCCTGTGACAGCACATGTGGCTACTGCCCTCAATTAGCCCATGTGGCCGTCAGATTTGAAATGAAACACAGCAGGTCTCCAAAGAGTTCCCTCATGGGTCTTGCTGAACTTATAAGCTGGGACCACACTATAACTTAATTTCCTGAAATGTCAAGTGGCTCATATTGGCTGCCTGCTCTATTGGTGTTTTTCTTATGAACACATTGTACTCCCATTTCCTGCAAAAAATTCCTATCAGTGCTTGATGATTGCTTAATAAGAGAAATCAGTAAGGACAGGGAAAGTTCACATCCTGCAGATGAACATAATGACTATTAGCTTTCTTCTGGGTTGCCAGAGGCTTTTTTTGGTTGTGGTTTGATTTATTTGTATTTTTATCCACCCAGCCGAGAACATTGATCTGAAGCTGCATCCTGCAAGTGCTGAGCACATCGGTGAGCTTTAGGAGGCCCTCAGCACCCATCAACCTCACATGAGAAGGAAAGGGTAGAATTTCCTGGATGATAAAGCTGGGAAAAGGCATCTCAAATTGAGAATAGTAGCAATGTTGAGGGTAAAGCTGTCGATCTCATGATTTTATTACCTGTCTTGTGATAGCCTGTGTTTTCTGCTTGATTTTGCAAGAGAAGGCGGCTTGTATAACGTAGTGTGGGTGTGAACTCTTATGAAGGTGACTGCAAGGCTCGCAGGCAAGTCTGAAGGATCCCAAATGGATTTGTTGTTATTTTTTAAATCTTAGTTTCTAGGCAAGCCTTGCTAACGTTTCTTAGGTGTGATTTCTGAGCCCTGTTGGCTGTTTTATTCAAGATGAGGCTTTTATCATTCTTGTGTGAGCTAATACTCTTTTAGACCTGGAGATACGGGGTTTATAGGGAACCTGGTGGAAAATAAAAAAAGCCTTTTCTTCATGATAGCTTTCATATGACTAATTCTAATGCTCCTCTGTCTAGAGCTTTTGCGCTTCAAAGTGTTGTGCAAGCTATTAGCTAACTGTACAGCTTAGGTAAATGAGTCGATAAATAAAAGTCCCTGCCATTTGGAGGGCATTTGAACTCCTCCTAAGCCCTTAGTACTCCTGATCAGCACCGTGTCTCTGAGGAGTCACTGCTGGGATCGCAGTATGGTGCTGAGCAGGGAGCCACTGAGAGCCACCCAATGGGAAATATTTGGCAGAGGGAGGGACTGACATTTAGACTGTCTGACCACGGGCCTGAAAGTCAAATGTTGTCTCATGGTGGCTGTTTGCTTTCCGAACGTCTCTTGCAACCTGGGTCCTCTCCTCTCCAAGCTTTGCTTCCTGGCTCTCGTCTCAGTTCCTCGCAGGAGACATTGGGCTCCAAAGGTCTGAGGGAGGAAAGAACTAGCAAGTGGTTGCAACTGAAAGCCTTGCCTGATTAAATGTCAGGAACATATTGAAGCAATTTTTATGGCACTCCCTGTATTTTAGAACCTAAGGGCCAATAAGAGAGAAACTGGTCAAGCAAAAATAAAAAACCATAATAAGCATTTTAATACTAAAATGATAGTCAGCCTTGATCTGCAGCTGAGGAGTGCACCAGCCTTTTTGAGAAGGAGCAAAGCATATTTTCTCATCACACCACAGGTATAAGCATATTCCTTAGTTCAGCTCCTTCCCATCTCGGTGCATTACATATGCTGCGTGCAGGGGTAATCATCTGGTTACGCAGTAACGTCTTGGTACCCTAAATATTGGAGCGTGTTAAGACACTGGAGTAAATAAACCTTGGTGTAGGCTACTGCCTGTTGCAGAGAGCAGATTCATTAATTTTTTGTTGCCGTTGTGTCCTTGTGTCATCTCTTTCTCTGGCTGTGTGTACATTGCCTCGCTGTAGAAAGCACTAATGTCTAATCACATTCTGCAGAAGGACGTTCAAGATGATTAAAAAAAAATATCCTATTTGCTTGCTTTTAAGGAATGTAATTACAAGCAGGCGCTCATAGCAAAGCTTAGACAAGGTGTTATGAAAGAAAAATATATCAGTCTTGTGGTTTGGGGTACAACAAAGCTGAAACTGTCCCACTGTTTGCAGTTGCCCTCTGGCCTTTGAGGGCCTTTTTGACCCAAGGGGAAGACCCTGTTATGGGGCAAAGGATGTGGTGACTGATGGTTTCATGTCTAGCCAGTGTGAAGGCAGTGGTGTAAATCCATGCACTTCCTCACTAATAAGGCCATTACTTTGCATTAATTTTACCACTCTCGCCACCGAACTTTCTGTTACGACTTTAAGAAGGGTTACCTGAACTGAGGAAAGTGAGAATTTTTGCACTTCACAGATAAATGGTCTTTTTTGGGGTCTAGCCCCACTGGCATCCTCTGCCCCCAAATGAGTTGGAAGCGGCTCTTGGGTGCTGCTGGGGGAGTAGCCAGCTGGGGTCACTCAAGAGCATTGCAAGAGGCTCCCTTGTCTCCTCGCCCCAAGGGGCCGAGATATTTAGACAGCTGCCTCACTGTGAATGGGACTCTCTGGCAAAAGAATTAAGCAAAGATTAAAATCAGTTTTAGCTGTTAAATGTGTGCTTTGCACAGCGTTTAGCAACTGAAAGGCTAATTATCTTTGAACTTATGCACGTGGTTTTAGATGTGATCCACACAAGTTGCTATTTTTTCTGTTGTCTACAAGGAACTGAAAATGAGGATAAAAATGAGATACTGGTGTCGGTAAGGGCACAGCTTTTTGAGTAGGCTGGAGACGGTGCCCAGTCTGCAGGGAAGTAGGGCGCCTACTGAATGAGAATAGGCTAAAAAAAATATTTTAACACTTCTTATTTAGGCTCTCCTATTTAATGGGAGTTCAAGCTCTTTAAGGAAATACAAATGTGCATGAAGGTAGGAAAATGAGACTGCTCTGAAAGAAAGCCAAGCTCATACCTGGAGGGAAAACTTACTCTGAATGTTAACGCTTGCTGCATACAAAGAGTGAAATTTGGGAGGTGAAGAGTGCTGCAAGACCTACATAGGTCAGTGCAGAGCAAACCAGATTGAGATTTAGAAAGTTCTGCAGAGAAATAAGGAAGAATAATTTGGTGCTAAGTTGCAATCAAATAGAGAGAGGGGCTCCACGCCCCTGTGCAGTCTGGGTGCTTTGGAAAGCTGCATCAGGCTCAAGATACCCACGTCAGTAAAACATAGACAAAGGGAGGAGGTAACATGGTTGATATAATGTTGGTGCCATTTTAAAACCCTTTAGGGAAGCAAGTAAGCATTGCCAAATGGTGATCAAAAATTCTGGATCTTCTTATCCAACATGAGCCAAATCATGACATAAGACAAACTTTTTTCAAGCTTTTGTTTTTTAACTTCAACTTTTTTAACCTTTAGATTACCCGTAAATTATATTTCAAGCTTCTTTCTTAACCATAAAGCATACAATTATTACAGAAATGGCACTAGGAATCAAAAATGAAATTATCATACAGCCACTGAAGGAGGGCTGGTTGGAAGCCCTGACGTCCAACTCATTTCTTGCATGGCCTTTTGCACAGTTGAAGATGTCCATCTTGCTCCCCTTAACGAGCTCTCCCCTTGCCTAAACATCCCAGCTCATGCGGTTGCTGGAGATCGTGTTTCCCAGCCTTCTGCTTTTCTCTGGACTTCGCTGTCTTTCCACATCTTTCTTGAAGGGTGAGTCTGAGGCTAGAGGCAATCCACCAGTCGAGACCTTACCTATGTTGAGCAGGGAGGAAGGATGCCTCTACAAGCATAGTACCTTGCACTGATTTTTACTGAATTAAACCTCTCCCCCCCCAATTTTTCCAGATCATCAAGATCATTTTGATTTCTGATTCTCTGCTGTATATAATGTCAGCTCTTCCTAGCTTTGTTGCCTGCAGAAGTAGTATACATATTCTCAATTATTTCATTTGATTTTGTTTGTGAAACTATTGAACGGAACTGATTCCCAGGTACAAGGCTGTCAAGCAGAATGCTTAAGATGATGAGACTTATGAAATGGTCATCAGATATACCAGTTACATACTTCAGGCAGCAGCACTTTTGCCCTAGCTAAGAGAGGATTAATAGCTATTTTTCTCCTTTTCTTTCTGTGTTTCATGGTTCTTTTTGTTGCAAAATGCCTAATGGAAAGTAGTAGGTAGTGGTTAAAGAGCTGTCTTGGGTCCAGAGATCAGACCTTCTGATTTCAGCTCAGAGTCAGAGTCACAGCCTGACCTTTCACAAATCTCTGCAGCTTGTCATACCTCTGTTTTGTCACATGTAAGGTATGGATGAATAAAGTTACTTCATTAAGCAGTGGTGAAGGTTTCTGCATTGAGGTCAGAGAACCAATGCTACGAAAAGGCCAGATCCAAGAAAAAGTCAATGAGAACTTTTTGCTTTTGCTTCAGGAGGTAGTGGGCCAGGCCTGAATTGTAGGACAATAAGACTTTATGACTTCTGAAGTGTAAGGTATGGATTATGCGTTTGAGAAACCCATTAAGGGTAGTAACATGCTTTAACAAAAGAAAAATCTGTAGCTCAGGCAGCTTTGATTTGAAGATATCAAGGGAAAAACAATTTCTCTTAGTGATTTAACAATGCAAATAGGTTCTGAAGTGATGATGGGAAGATGAATATGCTACTCGGAGTGGAGCTGAGCAGCAGCAAAGCGTTGGTGCGGCCAGGTTCACAAAAGGCAGCCTTTGAATGACAAGCACCAGCTCGGGCAAGAGGATTTCACTGGGAGCCAGCCAGGAGAGGTTAGAGCTCTGCGCAGTACATGTTCCCGATGACTCCACTGCTCTGTCCTTATTTCCATGGCTCTGCTGGTTACCTACCACCTCGGAGAGGTGCTGCAGGCACTTTCTAGTGGGCTTATGTCATTGGTCAGAGATCTTTGTGTATGTAAAATTTGGGAGAGCTCCGTACCATCCCTGCACAACTGATGTTTGTAGATGATGGGTGAGGCAGTGATGTCCCAGAGAGCTACAGTGCCTTGGGCTATGATCTCATAAGTTAAGCAGGGTTGGGCCTGTTTGTTTTTGGATGGGGACTTAGAAGGAAAAGTTTATTGCTACAGTCAATTTGACTTGGTAATTCAGAAGGTGGTGCTCTTCCCCCTAGATAGCACAGGCTGACATGCCAGAATGACTAGGCTCACCACAACTCCTAACCTTTTGCAAAAAATGTAAAACCAACATCTTCACCTCTCAAGAGTGAACATCACGGGACTCCTGCTATTACCCCCGAGTCCCAACCAAATTCCATCTCAAGGCAACCGCACCCTGCAGATGGAGATCCACCCAGCCCTTTCAGGAGGATGCAGTAAACTGCTTTCACTGCTCGGTCACGTTGGACCTCCAGCTGAACCGCTGCAGAGCTCAGTACAGATGGCAACAATATTACTTGGGCAGGCAGCAAATGCCCTTTCAATTAACTTGTGCAAATGTCCTCACTGGAAAGGGACTGTTTAAATGGGAGGTGTTTTCCCACCAGTAGGGATTTTGGAAGCCTTGCTGGGACCTGGTTTTAGCAATAGCCACCTTGTGCTGAACACGGCGTAGCAGTTGGAGCCTCCCTCCGCTTTGCCTTTGGCTCTTCCTACTGCAGCACGTTGCCAGGCTCTCACAGCACAGGCACGCCTTTGCTGCCCACTGCCATCTTAGAGGGACAAAAAACATTTGCTTAGCTGTTTTGTACACTTCTTCATATGCCAGTGCGGCTACTTGGGCCAAATTCTGGAGTGATGTAAGTTATTTAGCAGTATGTAGGTGTAAAGTGCAGCAATTTTCTGTACTGAGTGGGTGGTAAGGTAGGGTTGCAGCAGGAAAAGCAGCCAAGAGGATGGCACTAGATAAAATGTGAGGAGGGCTGCTGGGAAGGGAGCTCTGGTTGCTTTGGCCATGTCTAAAGGCAGATTTGCTCTGTATTTGTTTATCTTCTAAGCTGTGGAAGTGCTTGTGTGCATTCTTCTCTTTTGGTTTTGCTTAAACCTTTCCTAATCCTGTTAGCAGAAATAAACCTCCCTGAACCCCAAGTAAGTGTCTGCACGGGAGTTTGCACCAGCTGAATTAAATCTGTGTGAAATCATGCAGGGTGCCCTTGTGTGGGTAAACACAACCTCACGTTGACACCTTCCTTCCAGCGTCCTCATCTTTCCCTTTCATGCTGCTCCTGCTTTTCCCTCTTGGCAGGGGAACGGCAGCAGCTTCCTGGTGGGGAGGTCACATCATGACTTATTCTTCTCAGTTCCCACAGGAAAATGAGCAAACACAACCCACCCCCCCCCTCCACCATCACAGTGATTGTGCAGCAAAAAGGCTGAGTGAACTGAAACTAGGCTCTCCATTTAGGGTCCTTCTAACCAAGAAAGGCTCATTAAAAGGAAAGCTGTGTGCCAGCAGGACCAAGTTCCTGCCCTAGTGACAGGCAGAAGTGGGGACCGTTCCCAGTAACAGCCCCGGCTGATCTCTACTGTCCTGGCAGAGCACAGTGGGAGAGGCAGGCAGCTGGGCTTAGCTCTGGCGCTTGCATATTCTTTACCATGCATGTCCTGTCTTGACAGTATTTATGCAAATTTTTAAGTAGGGGAAAAAGCTGTCACGTAAACCCAAAAATTCATCTGAAGGCCAAATATGTAGGTTGGTTGGCTTCTGTGTTTTCTTTTTTTTTTCCCCCCAATAAAAAATAAAGTAACCTATAGAAGGACTGTCTAGTTTAATTTCCTTATTATAAGTTCCAGGCAGTATCTGAATCATGCCATTTGCTCTGTGCTTTGTACCCCTGTGGGGGATGTAAAAGTTCCATTTTTGGAATATTTCTTGGTCCAGCCCAGTCAGATATGCCAGGTGAGAGTGCTGGGGTACAGGGTTGCAGGTAGTGCGAGAGAATTCTCTCCGGATAAAATTGCTGTCAGGATAGGACCCACAGATCACTGTTTCAGGTAATTGGTTCAGTGGTCCTGACCTTGCAGTCCATGTCGTCTTTTTGAGTGGAAACACACCCAAAGTCCAAAGTTGTTCTCAATGGGTTGTCTTGTCCTTATTTTTATTTTTGGTTAGTGGAGCTCCATTCATTTTAATTCCCAGCCAGTGCTGAGATCCATCACCTTTAATTGTAATCAAAAAATGTTTATAAAAAGCTACAAAAGGAGCTGCTGGAGGAAGTCCCTTCTCCATCACGGGCAGAGCTGCTGCATGTTCTCATGTCCTGAGCAGCCAATTCACATCAGCATGGACATTTCTCATGCAGGTAGGGGTCTTCTGGCTTGCCTGGGACATTTCAACTGGGTATTTTTGCAGAGATAATTAGCAAGATGCTTGCTGGTTAATGCCAACTGTGATAATGGGTTTTGTGACGCAGATTCCCATTCACTAAGAGCCAGAGTAAACCAGACTTGCCTCCTGGAATCTGCATACCACAACAGTCCAGCGATCATAATTATGAAGATTTTTCCTCCTGAGGACTCAAGGTCACAGTTGAGGTGCAGCAATCTAATAATTTATTGCTGATCAGCTCACAAGCCCCTGTTTACAGGCCAAGGTGCCAAACCTACCTTTCACATAATTAAGGGCATGTATATGGAGGGTTACCACTGCTCAGTTAATGCACAAGTCTCTTCATCTGTGGGACAGCACTTGTGAGCCTTTTCCACCATTACAGGATCATGGAAAACAAGGCTGAACATTATCTTCGCTTTAGTGCACTTTGTACCCAATAGGAAGGGGCTGGGAAAAGGGGCTCTCCTTTGGGCTACAGACCCCCACCTGCTATATCTCCATCCCCCTCCCACTGCTGAGAGCTCTAGGGACTTGGCAGGTCTCAGCCTTTTTTCCACTAGAATTGCAGTTTTTTCCTTGGGCTGTGTCTAAATTTCCTTGGCATGGAAGGAAGGGATGATGTTACCACCACTCCAGGGAATGCAGTAGCATACAATTATTGCTTTTCAGATATGCTATACAGATACACTTGGAAGTCTCCATTCTTTTCTTCCTTCAAAATATATGGCTCTAGTTAATGCATTCGGAGGTTGTGGGTCTCTGACTCTCTAATGGTTTGCCTGCTCAGAGGGGTGACAGCCTGCAGTACATCTATGTACACTGCCAGACATCTGAGCCTCCCAGCGCATTTTTATGGCTGGTGTTGGGGTGAACCAGCTAGACCCCACCAAGAGAAGACCTGCAGGACTGCTCTCAGTGGGCAGCACAGCACTGTGCCTGATTTGGCTTCCCTCTGCCCCTTGCAGTCCTTCCATGCCATCTCAGACCTCGTGCTCTTGGCCGTACCCTGCCACCACCCCCCACTTCTGCAGGGCATGCAACACAGCCCTTCAGCGTCAGGCTGTAAAAACATTGCCTTCGTGGGATGCAACACAACTCTCAAATTATTTTAGGCATGTTGACTTCAAGCACACACACAAGCAACTATTATGTCTTATGGCCACAAGGCCAAGTGCCACGCATTATGGGCATGGCCAGTCTGCTCTAGAGCCAAGCTAGCCCTGGGCGGTGTCGGTATGAGATGTTCTGTACTACCTGTCCTGGGAGGCTGGGAATTGCTCCCTAGGGTGGATGCCATTAGTGATATAGATATAACCTTTAGCTACTAACTAATGAAATTACTTTTCTCAGTGCAGGGGTATAGCTGTATGCTATTAGCATTAGAAATAGCAGGTTCCAGACCTGCTGCTGACTTAGATGAGGCTGTTATAACATTATCTGAAATACTGTCTTTTTTAATTTTTTTTCCTGAAAGTTGACAGGCAAAATTTCTTTTTTGTTTAAGGCCTAAAAATCTTCCTTTCCCTGATTTTCTCACTTCCTCCCCAGAACCACATGCACGCAAAAAAAATAACTTCTGGAAGTCTGGATGCTTTCCTAAGGCATTTAATAGCACTGAGGATATGAAATACTGTACTGAGTCCTTTGGGAAACCTACAATTAGTGGGATGAAAATACCTTCCATAAATATTGAGCTCCTGAAACAGTGTGAGTAATTAAAATGCTATACAGGACAGAGTTGAAAATCCTTACAGGATTATCAGTGAGGCATTGTTTAAAAGACGTCCTTGGGTTGAACAGTAGCAACAACATTGTGCTGCAGGCATTACTCAGAGTTCCTGCTGGGAGTGGGAGGTGGCAGATACCGTGTGCAGTACCTGGTTAGTCGCATGTTTTCTTCCATTTTTATCCTTACTGTTCCAGCTGAGAGGAGCTCTTCATAGCATATTTATTTCATCCCAGGACGACTACAGATTGATTGATTGAGTGTATTGTTGGGGTGGGTTGGTTTGTTTGTTTGGTTTGGTTTGTTTTTTAAAACAGTCTGTAGCGATGCTAGGTTGGGAGCGCAGAGCCAGGGAAGGGACAGCTTTGAAAAGGTGTTCTCTGCACATCTACTTGTGTGGTGGTCTTACCTAGTACATGTGTGCTTCTGGTCTTATCCAGGGATAGGCACCAACGAGCTGCCCAGAGACCTGGTTAAACATTTAACACTCAGTTCCAATTTCCAAAGGCCTTTTGGTTCCTGAAGATGCGTACAGAGCTTTCACAGGGCCTCAGCTCGTTGGATACCCAAATTGCTGTGACTTTGATGGGACTGGATTGTCAAACTTTATCAGGATCCTTTGAAATTCCCACTAGGGGTCCATCTGCCATGCACCTAAAAGTCTTACAAAATATGATCTGGGTGGATAAAGAGATTGTTTGTGTGTTTGTTTGTTTGTTTTTCTGCCTGTTAGGAATGGCTTCCTGGAGGTGTAGTTCTCAGCATGGCAAGTCCTGTGCAGCTCCATCGTGGAGCACACATGGAAACAGCTTCAGAAATGGCAGAGGCTGCAAGATACTTATAAATTATCATAACCAATTGGACAGGATTAAAAAGGACAGTGACAGATTATGCAAGTGAGCAGTGGTTAATTTGCTTTTTGGAAGATGTTTAAAACTCCACATTGTTTTGGGCTCATGAGGGAAAGTTTATTATGATAAATTTGTTGGAGGGTAAGGTCACATTTTTGTTTCCTGGGTGAAAAGTGAGGCCAGACAAATACATAAATACAGTTACAAGCACAGTTAGCAGTCGTCTGCGTCCTATCTGATGTGGGGCGGCATTAGTGAGCTGACGGATGTGGCTTGGAGGAGGGATGTGAAAGGGGACACGCTTTGCACACAGTAGGCCTGGAGTGAATTTGAGTTTAAGAACTTTGTAGGGAAGACAGGAATGAGAGAAAGGGAAGAAGAAAGGAAAAAGGAAAATTTCCTTGGTTGGGTGATGGTAATGGGATTGGAGGGAACTGGTGTGAAGGCGTGTGTGAGTGGGCCAGACCTGAGCCATGCATATGGGCAGGGAGGGGCCGACTTGGGTACGAAATGGGTTAAACAAGGACACGTGGTAAGAAGATAGGAAAGGGAAGGGAGCTGAAGGCTGGGAAGGTAGAAGCTGAGTCCAACATGACAAGGGAGCTGTAAGATGGCAGGCAGGCCTTTCCTTTTCCAGACACAGTTGCTTCTGACTACCCATTATGTCTCTCTTTATCTTTCTGCAAGGAAGCTTTCCAAAAGCATGAATAATACCTTATTAGATAGATGGTAAAGCCCCTCCTTTTTATCCTGCTTTAATTCATGCTTCCTCTGCTTTGGTGGCTGCCTTGTACATAGTGCTGTTAAAAGTGCAATTATCATTCTTCCTGGTTGCGCGGTATTAAGGGCGTATCCTCTCGCAGCATCTCCTGGAGGCTTATTACTCAAGAGAGGAGTTGTGCACTAGAAGCCAAATTAAACTGAGCAAAGAGGAGGCTGTTTCCACCGCAGGGATGGAACAGATCATTTTGCTGAAGACCAGGTCAGGAGCTGGTCTATAGGAGAATATGTAGCTGGAAGCCTGTGATGTAGGGAATTTGTGCCATGGAGCTGGAAGACACAACCCTGGGGTTCTTTGTGACTTAGCCTGACTCCCTCCCTTTCGTCCACTGCTGTAGGGTTGGTGAGCATCCCCTGCTTGACAGTGGCATATTGTCCTGCACAGGTTTCAAGGCTAGGAGTCGTAACTGTGACCGTCTCCTCTAATCTTCTGCAGGATCTTGAATGTTTCTTCTTACAGAGATACCCAGACTTAGCTTAAAGATCCCAAGTGATGGAGAATGCAGCACATCCCTGAAAGAACCACCTTCTCCCTTTCTCTTTTAAAAAGTATCTCTTTTCTCAGCATGGATTTGTCTAGTCTACAGTTGTCTTTTACCATTGCATCACCACCGTTTCCCCTCTGCTTGTTGGAAAAACTCCTTACGCACCACTCACTGGTCAGCTTTGAGGGGTGACTGGAGTTGCCATCTCCATTTGCCAGGATCCCAGATGTCTCTGAAGCTCTTCAGCTTTCTGAGCACCAGGCAGCAAACAGTTAAGGCAGCTGAGCCGCAGGCCTCAGAACATTTTGCTAGGGAGCCAGGTGAGCAAAGAACAGATAAAGGCAGCACCTGCCTATGGGTTTGGAACAGCCTGGGGCCATGGATAGAATGTAAATACACTCTGAAAATCTTATTGTCTGACTCTGTGCCAGCGTCTTCTGGGCTCTTGTCATGGAAAATATTTCGGCTGAGGTCATTCAGTCAGCAAAAAAACAGCATTTAATACCCTCTGAGGTGCCAACTTGCTTCTTTCTTTGTGTCGAAAGTAGGGTAGCATTTCATGTTGCCAGGATGATCTTTGTTTTATTAGGAAGGGTTTAAAGGTTGTTGAATTTTTTTTTCCCTTCTCTTTCCTCCTCTTTAAATGCAAAGACTCTCTATGTTTCTGCTCCTTTTCTCTGTGTTTGTTCCTTCTGGCTCGCGCGCGCACACACACACACACACACACACACGCCCAGCCTTTAGAGTGAGAACTAATGTCTGCTTCTTGTAAATCTCTGCTGGCTGCCCCAGGCTATGTTTTTAATTCCTTTATTCAACTTTGAGATGAGTAGGAGAAAGGTGCAGCTTTCTGAGATGATGGAAGTTGCCATTTCCCTTCTTCAGTCAATTAGGCGCTTTGATTGTTTTCGGCTAATTCTCAAAACTTTCCATTGATGATAGCTCTGAAGGAGGAAAAAAAATGTTGAGGGGAGCTGAGGGATCTGGGAGGGAGAAGAAAGTGGGCTGGTAACTGGATTATCTACTGGTATAATGACTGATTTGCTGTGTGTGCCTCTAGGAGAGAGAAACAGCCTGACTTCAGAGCTGTATTCAGAGCAGCTGAGCTTCTGGACAGTCAGATTTATGGCTTTTGATTATATTTGTGCAGTGCTTGTCCTTTCTCAAGCGTGATATGAGACATGGTGATCCTGTCAGTGTTCTTGGGGAAACTATTGCTTTCTCTCCCAAATCCTTGCAATAGAAAATTTGTTCAAAGTTTGCAGGGAGCTTCCCTTAATCATGTGTCTTTGATTCCACTCCCCACATTCTTCAGCTCCAGACTCTTCCACCGCTGCTCATTTGGGTAAGTCATGGGTGTGCAGACACTACTGGGTGAGGAGGCACCATTTGTCCAGGGGTGATCCCTACCTATCAAAAGCCTCCACCTCACCTATTTTTTGGCCAACACTCTCTCCCTGGCTCCTCTGGGCCTTGCTTACTGGCCTGTAATACCCAAGTACCTCATGGATGGTGACTACCTCATGTAGATGTTGTAGAAAGCACCACGGAGTCCAGCAAAGTGAAACAACGGTGTTCCCTTTCTTCCACTGTGCTTCAGCAATGACGTGAAAGCAAAGGATGGGCTTTGCCTTCTGAAACATAAGCTCTTTCTGCTTTCAGGCAGGGAAGGAATGAGATCAGTCCTTCCACGTCAGCACTTTTCTTTATCTGGTTGTTTTCTGCCCTAAGTCTGTCAGGGTCTGTGGCTCGTCTGGAAATGAGTCTGCAAACCTTGGGGCTGGGAATCATCTCACCTGATTTTAGTTATCTAAAACTTAGACATAAAGTCTAAGATTGTCATCTAGGCTCTCTCTTTGGTTGGTGAGGAGTGATAAACAGCCCATGCCATTCATCTTACCCATTCTAGACATCTGCCTTAGGTTGGAATGATTCATGCTTTGGAAGCTCCTGTGCTCTCCACAAACTGTTGGGGACGCGTAGGTGAGCATTCAGATCTGGACCCCTAACTCTCATGGGGCTCTTCATCTGAGAAATCCAGCAGCTATCTTCTTTTTACCATTTACCATGGATGTTGTTTATGTGCAGGGTAGAATTATACTGTCCCTTGTTTTAAGAGGAGTGATCTGTGCCCATCTGTCTGTTGAGATGACTTTGTGCTGATTTTGATGGAGATGGTGTTCTGCCTGTGATGGCCCTAAGGAACAGAGGACGTTTTTAAAGTGAGAAGGTGATAAGTACTTTGTCAAATGTTGTCATTCTGCTATCAATTTTTCAATCAATCAGGTGGATTTTAAGGCCGAAATTTCAAAGCTGATGAAAGAATATGGAGGCCTGGTTTCCATCAAAATTAAAGATCTCATCTTAACTGCTTTATATTTACCCTTGTGTTAATCTGTGATGTGATTACTTATCCCTGTGTATATCTTTGAAGGAGAAAGACTGCAGGCATTCCCCACCCCACACAAGATACAGACCTCAAAATATAGAGGGAAGAATAGAGCTTGGAGCTGGGCTAATCTTCTCAGGTTGCTGCTGGGAGCACAATGGTGGCAAATTGCTGTGGCAGGGGTCCCTGCTCTTGAACCGAAGACATAAACTAGGCTGACAAGATGATAATGGTGTGTTGGCTCAACTGGCAAACACACATCCCTTTTGGACAGACTCAAAATGTTACACTGAGAAGCAGTTAATACACTGTTGTGTAAGGTTCCTAATGGACTGGAGCCAGAATGCTCCATTAACCACACACATGTAAAATATTCATTGAGCCTGGGTTTTGTTGCCAAGCTGGAGAAAGGGGGAGAAGCTTTGTGTATAGAGATAAAACTGTCAGTATTAAGGGCTGAAGGGATGAGTTGATGATGTGTTCTGAAATCTTTCATTCTTTTTAAGAGGAGAAGGATTTCTTATCTTTGGCAGGGGGCTAAGGGGTGCAAAGAGGATTAAATGCAAGCCTTGCCGGGTTTTACATTTCATGTTTAATTGTCCAAAGGGTGAAGGTACCTCCTGTCTCTGTGCCAAACTCCCTGATCTGTTCTATACCATGTGGTCTCTGCAAATTAAATCCAGGGTCAGTCTTTAGAAAATAAAATCAGTGTGAAAACCACAATTGCGTTCCCCAAAAGATTGGCTTCTAAATAGAAGAAAACTTTCCTAAACACAGGAGAGTGAGGACTATGGTGATAGGAAGTATAAGCACCGGATTTTCTCTCTGGAAAACACATGTTCACCTGTTTTTGTGCTGGTTTTAGATGTGCAGTAAAAGAAGCTTTCTGTTTTCTGGATGCTGAATGTTTAGAAGAGATTTGGTTGGGAGAATTGGCTTGATTTGCTGTTGGTGCTTGAATTAGGAGACAATAAGGCAAATCATAAAATTGTGTTTCAGACTGAATGAGTAAACGTGTGCAAAAGATACTGTCCATGTGACCCCTCTCTCTTGCCAGAAGGTGACTTTGTGTGTCCACTTAAGCAAGACACATGGTGAAAGGACAACAGTCCCGCCGGGTAGGACAAGGCAGGCTGTGATGCTGCGTGGGATTGATAACTGGGATTACAAGGCCAGGAAGGAGCATGTGGTGGTTTACCTAAGCTCTGGAGGCTTTGTATCTTGTCGTGTCTGGGCAGCCTTTGAGAGGATACTAGAAAGGAGCTGGTGACCTTCCTCGTGCGTCATGTCTAGTCATGGTTATATGAGCACCAAGAAAATATAATGGAGAGCTCCAGGAGGTGAAATATAACATTTTGATAGGAAAGTATGGTAAAGACCAGGAACTCCATTACAGCATTCAAGAAATGCTTGTCCCAGACAAGCAGAGATGCAATGTGTGTCTAAGGAAGTGGTGTGGGAAGAAGGGATTATTCAGACTTCTTAGAAACAGGAGAGACACTAAGACTGAATGGGAGAGATGGTGTCTTCTGAAATGGGGGCAACCAGGCTAGTGGCACTGGGAATGAAAACAAATACTAGGGGTGTCCTTAAAATTATTTGAGATGAGGACCTAGAGAAGAACACACTCGTCTTGATGACAAGTTCCCCAGCACGAAAAGCTCCGTGCCCTTACGGCAGGATAGGACAGCCACCAGTGAAGTTCAGGCTGTAAATAAAATAGAGCAGTCTAAGCAAATTCACAGTTAGGGCACGTGCAGATAGGCAGCTAGACCAAGACCAAAAGTATCTGTGCTTTTCTATAAATATTAAATGTATATAAAATGAGGATGGGTGAATTGCAAGGTACTGGCCTCTCAGAAATCTTATTGAATAAAACTAATCAGTACAAAGCTGTACTATCAGGATACTTATTATGTAGAAATGACAAGAATAGATTTTGCCGTTGGAGGAGTGACTCACAGTCTGTTGGAAATCAGAGCCCAATAAGATAAATCAGTTATCTGTATCATCATTTACCACCCACTCTCTATGGTTTGAAAGTTGCCATGCCAAATCAAGAAAAACATTATAATAAGCTTACTCTGTTAAACAGCTGAGCATGGCAGTGACAATATCCATCAAATACTAGAAAGATCAGAGGCAATGGAAAGGTAGTATACAAGAAAAGAGACTGGAGGAGATTTGTCCTAGTTAGGATATAAAGAGCAAATTTTAGTCAACTTTTTTAAACAGACCAATAAAAGGGAAAGATGCTCTTGACTAAGACCTTGTTTAAACTATAGCTGTTGCACTGGAGTTGCTTGGCAGTAGTGACCATTGCATGGTCAAATTCAATACTTTTGTAGGAATAATAACATCAAGAAAACCCCAAAGACCACAACAATATTTTTCTTTAAAAAGCAGTTTAAATAACATTAAAGGAGCAGGTAAATGAGCAAAGAGTGTAAGTAGCATCCCTGTAAATTGGAGAAAACATATCTCATCGGTTCCCAAAATAAACCTAACCCAAAAAAAAGTTACTACAGTTAAACAGTGGAGTAAGGGGGACTGTTAGAAATAAAAAGGTGTCCTTTAAAAAGGGGAAATCATGCCTAAACAAAGAAAACAGAGAGGAATATAATTTCTTACAAGTCAAATGTAAAACTATAACATCACAAACTAAAATAGTTTAAGGAGTGACTCGCAAAAGACATAAAAACTAATATCAAAACCTCTTCCAAATACAACAGGAACTGGCAGTCTGCCTGCCAATGGTGGGCTCAGCAAATGACCAAGGTGTGAAAGGAGCAAGCGAGGTCAGTAAGACCACTGTATAGCAGATAGCAGAAGGCACTGGCTGCATAGCAAATAGGAGGTCCTCCAAGGTTTGAGCCCGAGGAATGACCTCTAATTGAATGGTTAATAGAAAAGCTTTTAAAACAGATCAATGAAATGAACAATAACAAATCACCAGGACAAATGATATTCACTCAAATGTTCTAAATTACACTGGTATGAAACTTTTGGGTTCAGTCAGCCTTGACCCCAGAGGAGGTAAATAATGTGACACCAATCTTAAAAAGGGTTCCAGCAGGGATTAAAAAAAAACTACAGGCCACTCAAGTCTGGCTTCTGTACCAGGAAAAATTGAGAGGAAATTATAACAGATTTAGTGACAGCATACATAAATACGATATATTGTGGATGTGTTAACGCGGCCTTTGTAAATTAAAGGCATGCAACCCTGGAGTTCTTTGAAGGAATGAATAAGCATCTGGACAACCATGTGACACTTAATATAGTGTACTTGGGGTTTTGAATGGATTTTGAAAAGGTCTCACCGGGGTATGAAGAAAAGGATAGCTATAATTAGCCAATTCTCACAACGGAAAATTTTGGTGTTCCTTATAGTGATCCTTTTGGGGGGCAGTCCTTGTTGAGTTTCTGGGGCAGGGGGAGCTGTGTTCTTCAACAGTCCTACCTGGAAAAAAGAATTGATAGGGAGGGGAGGGAGTTTGTTCATGCCAAAAAATCACCATGACAGTGGTAACTAAAGCTTTTTGGTCCTTTGCAGAAGGATCTTGAGAGACTGGGCAGTACAGTGGCAGACAAAAGTCAATGTCAATTTACGTAAATAATACAGGGGAAAATAATCTTGACCATTCATGCCTCTAGGTAGCTATGTGTTCTATGGTTTCTATATTCAGAAAAATGATTAATAAAGTCATCGTTGCTGATTTTCCAGAAATATCAGACCAGTACTGGAAGTCCTATAAATGTCAAAGAGAAATTTTTGGAGTTATTTGGAAAAATTGAGAACAAAACAAACAGCTTATGCCACTGCAGTATATACAAGAGAGAGACAGAGATGTTGATATTCCTGTAGTGTTTCTGCATCTTGGCTACTGTGTGCAGGACTGCTCACTCAATTTCAAAAAAGACTTATTAGAAGTAGAAAAGACATAGAAAAGAGCAGTAAGAACAGCTAGAGGTGTGAAATGGCTTTTTTTATGGAGAAGTCTAAATAAAGTAGTGCTCCTCAACCTTGAAAACTGAAGAAGCATTTGACAGAGGCTCATAAAATCGTAAGTGATATGGAAGAGGTGAATGGGAACTGATTATTCCCTCCTCTTTGTAACACAAGAACTAGGTGTGCTAAAGAAACTAAAAGGATAGTAGCATAGAATAAAAGGAGTACTTTTTCATTATTATGTTGTGGAAGGGATGATGGATACTGGAAATGACAAAATGAAATAAATTTAAGATAGGATCAGCCAAAATCCTGTAGGATCCATTCATCAGAGGCTACTAAACACAATGGCCTGTGTGGGCTTGAAAGTTGCCTCAAGTCCCTAAATTGCTGATGGCCAGAAACTGGAAGACTGTGACCATTCTGTGCATGGCCTGCATCTTGTGTCTTTAAGTATCTGCTTTTGGACAGTGCTGCAGGTAAACTGCTGGGCTAGATAAAGCTTGGCTTTACCTGCACTACTGTTTTTGTATCCCTTTTCTACTAAGGTCGAACCTGCTTAACTCGAAATTTTGTTTCCTGCTTTGTGCCATCTCGCAGTTCTCTTTGAAGTATTCCTTTTCCTTTCTCTAGGTTTGTGTGAGCTTTTGGCCCAACTGGAAGTACTCAGCTTTTCCTGCTTGATGTGCAAGTTTCTGCATCCTGAGCCTATGGATCCCTTTTCATATGTGGAGATCAGTGTTGTGTGTTTTCTTTTAAAAATCACAACATTTCAGCCAGATTCACAAAATCAGTTGATTTATAAGCCCTGACTTAACAATGCGTGTAAACACAGGACTAACTTTAAGCATATGCTTAAGTTATGTGGATCTCAAGCACATGTTTAAGTGCTTTGCCAGATAAAAATAGAAGCATGATTTAACAGTAGGCCTGACTTTCCATTGTGCTATTTTAGTTTTATGCTGATTTAACTCCAGCTAACTCAGCCAGGATACAGGACTTGGTTTGGAGAAGACAGCTTTGGTCTGAAAACAAGTTATTCCAAACCCTAGAGCTGGAAGAAGTTCTCTAGAACCAAAGATTTACAAGAAAGGGTGTGATGGCAGAGTGTTAGGCTGCTTCTTCTGGATTCATGGTGTGAGTTTGAGTTTCATGCTGGAATTGCACAACACCCAGATACAAGTGGGTGTCTGGCCATGCTCACAATGTTAAAAGCATCCAGATGTGAATGTTTTTTGGCTATGGAAACTTTTGTGCTTTAAGTGTGCTAGCCCAGTTTTCTTGGGAGATATTTGGACTTCTTCCTCTGGTGAGAATTTTTTTCAGCATAATTTAAAATGTTGAGAGAAGTAGTGATTTGCCTATAGTAAAACCTATAGGTCTGCCCCTTGAAAGCTAATTACAGGTCATTTCACCTGGATTTCCCTAAAATATAAAGAGATCTTAGGAGAGAGAAAGAAAAAGTACTGCCCCTGTTTTGAACTGAATTGAAAATCAAGGAATTTCAGCAGTGTTTGAGAGAGGAATAGCAGAATATTGTAAATATTATGCTAGAAAGATGAGATGCTGCACCCCAGGTTTGATAGCAGTCCAGAGGCATGTAAATGAGACAGGAGACTGGATTCTTTGATCTCTAATGTTGAATGCTCTTAAATCACAGAATCACTGGCCTGATTTTGCTTGTACTACAGTTCACCCAGCAGTTTGAAAAGGAGATATCAAGCAGACTCTTCATAGAATAATCTGGATTTGTACTGATTGCTTTATTGTATGTGAACGTTTTTGTACATGAACAGCTGCCCTAGAATTTGAAAGGCTACTGACTTGAAATGGTTGAGAACTCTTAGTTTTGAGTCATCTCACTGAACGTATTTCTTTGTTCTGAATTGGTTATTTAGTAGGGGAAAGGAGAAGGCATGAGAAATCCCTTGAATCATTTGAAGGAAGAATTGGTCCTGCTCCATTGATACCCTTGGCCTACAGATGTCCCCTATGAGACCTTCACTGAACACCAGGCAAAGAATTGCAGTGGAAGTTTCGGCGCGCTCTGGCAGGTAAGGGAAATGATGAATCAGAACAGCAGGTGAAACCCATAGGTACCTAAAGGATACTGGTCCTGTCTTGAATCTGAGTTGCTGAACTGCCTCATGTGTAAAATTTCTTGTGTTTCGTGATAGAAAGACCAACTGAGACAGCTTCCTTGTAAACCTTTCAGTCATGTGACAATGATCAAAAGTCATGTCAAAAAAAGAGAAAAATTGACAGGGAATACAGAGTAATATTCGAAATGCTATGCAAGTGGCTGGTTTTTTGGCAATTTTTGCCTCTAACATAGCCTACAAAGGTCACTGATGACTAACTCTTGTGTATTCCTCTAAAATAAAAATAGATATGTGATGTTATAGAAAAATTAAAGGAATTTCTATATCTTTGAGTTGCACGCGTGGCTTACCCACTCACGTTTGTACCGAAGTCTTTCAGGACTGGCAAGATTAGTTTCCTTTTTGGACTGGGGAAATGAAAACTAATGCCAGATTGTGTAGGCAGCTCTGGACTGATGTGAGCGAAACATCAAAACTCATCAATATCTGCAGATATTTTCTTGACAGCGGTAGAAAACGACATTGCTGAAGCCCCAGGGTGCTGGGATAAACATTTTTGCCAGCCCATATGGGAAGGGAGGTAGATCCCAGGACATGTTGGGTCCAGAGGCAGGAACAGCCACCTGCACGGAGATGTGTGGAAGCTTTGTTTTTCCATTCTGATGTAGGAATGCTGAAATAGCATGTTTCACCGTGATAATAAAGCCAGTCTAGTTTTGAAATGGGTGTCTGGTATCTTCTGCAAATAGGATTGCAGCAGATGGTTGCATTGCTTCACAGTCCCAATCAGAAATATGAATTCTTCTTAAGACACTGAGGGAAATGTTATGAAAAAGCAGTGCAGACTCTGTGTACCAATGTGAAATGGGTGGAGAGATACAACGGCTAAAAGCAGAGCTGTAGGACTTTCCTTTAATGGGTACCTTGCCTGGATATACTACATAAACTTTAGGAATATAGGCTTATCTTGCAGTTCCATGCACAAATAGGCATGTGTGCTGCCTCTGAATGTAGCAGAGACACAGCCTGGGTCAAGGAAGCAGAGCAAGTCTTGTTCCCTGGGACCCCAAGTTGGGTTTCAGGAACACGGGGCTCCATTCCTCATTTCATTATAAAGTTCTTCCATGGCTTTCAGCCGGTTCTGCCAGTTTATGTGCAGGTACATATGTATAATACTATAGGCAAAACTATTTGTGCATCTGAAAATATATAGGGAGGTGTGCTCTCCCACTCTTGCAGAGAAGCAGTGAAAAGATTCCTGAATTCTGTTATGCCACCACTCTGGTTTTGGGACTGGGATCTCAGCCACAGAAAAGTGCTCTCCTGGAAACAGCAAGCAAACAGTGGATTCTCCCCTCCAGCTGCTGACTGCAGAACACCCCCAAGTCCTGGTGTTTCATGTGAACAGTTGCATCTCCTGGAGCATTTTCATGCATATGCACATGCTCTTTCTGGGTTTTTACCACTTGAGCATAAAACACAAATTCTTTTCAGATGCGAAACCTCCGTATGTCCACATCTGGTTTGCTGTGTACCTCACTAGGAGTGATATGGGTGCACAGATAATGGCTTCTCTCAGTGTGGTTGTCCAGCTTCAATTTACTGTTGCTTTTCCCTTATGCTGAATTACTTGTTAAAGCCGATATAACCTCTGTTTTCCTCCCTCTCCATCCTAAATGTAAATTGACTTGCCACAACCTGCTACTCTCTAGAAATTACAAAGCCTCAGAAGATAATTTGTTGCTGGTGCTGATAGCATCTGTTTATTCTAATGCACCAGCCAGTCAGGCCGTGCTCGCCTGCAGATGGGGAGAAAATGACCTTCAGTAAAATCGCAAACTTAACAATTCTGAAACAGCATCTCCCTCAGCAGCTAGCTGCTGGTAATCTGAAGTCTGTGTTTTCAGGGAGGCAGCAGTCAAACCAGTGCGAAGCGACTCTGCCATCAGTGAGGCAGAAAGTGACCTACAGCTTTTTGGAGAGTAAGGAAATATGGGAACACTCACAGTAGGGTTGTGGCCTGAAAAAATGCTGTGTGCCAGCTCTTTTCCGGATGCTTGGATTCCTTGCTTTCATAAGCATGACAACTGCCTCTGCTCCTTTGCCCATGAATGTCCAAGTAGAGTTCAATTCTGGTGCCCCACGGAAGGTCTGATTAGAGCACTGTCACTCAGAAAATCAGATAAATGAAGAAAATAGTAGAGTTTAAACTAAATAATCCATAGGACTTCAATTGGTTGACTGGTTGTGATAGAATTGGCAATAGTGGCACAAAAAGAGCCTGCTTTGTACCTTGTGAATAAAGAGAGGATGAATGTTTTCTCTGGATAATGGAATAATTTTCACTTCATTGGTAGTTGGGAGTATGTTAACAATCAGGTTCTAAAGTTACATATGTAAATCATTGGGTTTTTCTAACTCTATATGCTAGAGTTGCAAATCTGAAGAGCTCCCTAGTTCTTTTATTTTGATTTCTAATAGCCCTACAACACTGGGGAAGTTCTAGACAGAAAAGAAATCTAATTTTAGATCAATATTTAAATAGAGTGCTATGATCATTAATAATTAACATTAATATTAATTAATTCAAGGAAATTCAAGGAGAATCATACAATGAATGACATACTAAAGAAATGTAATACATGAAGAGGCATCTAGCGTTGATTTTTTTGAAAATAACTGATCAACCTCAGTTGGATTTAAAAAAAAATACCTGGTTGATTATTATACTAATGTTGATGTAAGAATTTCCTATAAGCCTTTAACTTGCTCCTATACATATCCACTCATAAACTCAAATGGTACAGTATCAAGTAGGAAATGGTACATGGATTCCGACTATTTCAGTTACAGATCTCAAAGTGGGATTTGTAAATAGATTTGAAGTGTAAACACATCAAATAGCTATGTTCCTAGTGGGATCTTGCCAGTCATCCAGTCATTGCTTTCGTTGTTTAATGGTGTGGCAGTGACTGGAAGGAGACATTAACTCCACACTGCTGACGTTAGCAGATGACAGAAAGATTGGCTTAGCATAGTTTGGATCCCTTGATAGAATGGAAATAGCAAATAATTTTTCTTTTCAGGATGCTACAGGTAAAGGAAATTAAAACTCTGAGATTTATGTACCAGATGGAATAGACTGTGTTAAGAAACAGGAATCTGGAAAAGGATTGAGGGTTTGAATGGATAATTGGCTGAATGTCATCTCTCACTCCAGTGCCGTGGCCAAAAGGGCTAAACCAATCCTTGGATCCTTTCTAACGCCTACTAGATATTCCCTGCTTATATATGCAGGGATCACTTTACTGCTGTGTTTGGCGTTGGTGCAACTGCTTCGGGAACACGCCATCCAGCTGTGGTACCCACAACTAAAGAAGGATGTTGAAAAACTGGAGATCTTTCAGAGAAGAGCCACAAGAATGACTGAAGGATTGGAAAACATGCCTTACAGTGGAGCCCATCTCCTTAGCTTACCAAACAGCAAGTCAAGAAAAGCTCAAGTCTGTTTTTCAAGCATGCTATATAAGGAAGAGAAATTCAGAAAACAGAAGCTCCTTTGGGCAATAGTATAATAAGAATTGGTAGTCAAAATTTGGATTGTTCATACCGTATGTAAGTCTTCAACTTTTAACAGCGGAAACAATCATTGGAGCAAAACTCAGGGCTGTGATTTATTCTGTCATTGGCAAGTAGAGATTGGATGCTTTTTCCATCAGTTACACTCTGGTTCGTGCAGGTATTCATTCAGAGCAGCCTTGTTGCTGGCGTCCTTTCAGAGGTCAAACCTAGCTGACCATGGCTGCCTCTCTGGCTTTGTTAATTTATAAATCAGAGTTCTCACTCCAAATTATTCATAATCTAGATACACAAAATCCTTCAGATACAAATTCTGCTGTCTGATCTGGATCCTAAACTCCATTCTCCAACTTCACCGTAGGATTGGATAGGAAAAGCAAGAATTTGCGGAAGTATTTGTATGAGAGATTTTGTTTGATGACATGAAAAGCTCAGGGACTAGATGTTAATTTTTAAAACCATTTCTCCATTTTTCCAATTCCCATATCAGCACACAGCCTTTGGCAGGGGGCAGGGCAGGAGGTTTTGAATGAACAGTTAGAGTCAGGCTCCTTTTTCTCAAAGGCTTGAAGTCATAGTCTGGCAGAAGGATCCACCAACATTTTTGAAATGGACCAAGGAGAGTAGGGAAGAGAAGAACCATGTGTCTGGTTCCAGGTCCTACCCCTGATGTTCCCTCAAACAAAGCCTGAACTTGCAATTTTGACTACTGGGCAGTCTGTGCAATGACCTGTGGCCTTGGCCATTATCCTGCCTTCCTCTCTAAGGAGAGTTTTTCTTCTGGGCAGCACAAAAGCACATTAGCAATGGCACAGTGAGGAAGTCTGCCTTTCTGCTGCGCACACTGTGCGTGCCCTGCGAGAAGGAAGTCTGCCTGAAATTCTTCCCAGCCCTTAAAAATAGAAATGGGCATGGCAGATCTCACTGTTCACTGAATTGGGATTGAATCCAAATATTCTTTGAATGTGATCAAACCTCAAGTTTGGAGGATGTCTGAGCCTTGGATATGGGTTCTTTCCATTTCAGAAACACTACTTTCTGGTCTGCTTCTCTAGGACCACTTAAAAGTCTTCAAATCAAACCAGATCTGTGGCTTTCCCCACTTCCCTACTGGGCTGCTTTGATTTCTGAACCTTTGAGTTTAGCAAAGAGAGGCCACTTTGTTTCTTTCTACAGAAAGGTATTGTCACCAGGATGATATGAAGCAAGGGAATTTTGTTGAAGCCTTGATCTGAAATGTTTTATTTCAAGGTTTTTTTTGCTTACTTTCATGTCCATATGCTTTCTCCAGAAGCTCCTTTATAAGACTCAGACTCTGCTATGATTGAAGTTGACTCTGTACTCTTAGTTTTCCCCATTTTTATTGGACAAACTAACTTCCCTTTCCTTTTCTCCACCCAGTCTGTGGAGAGAGCCCAGAACAAGGACCCAGCACCCAGCTGTGCTGGTCGTGGTCCTGCACCAGCCCCTCCATGCTGACACCTACACAGGGCTGTTGTGGTTTAGCCTCAGTCGGCAACTGAGCACCACACAGCCACTCACTCACTCCCCCTCTGCCCCCGGTGGGATGGGGGAGAGAATTGGAAGAGTAGAAGTGAGAAAAACTCGTGGGTTGAGATAAAAACAGTTTCATAATTGAAATAAAATACTAATAACAATAATAATAACAACAATAATGTAATAATAGTAATAATAATAATATACAAAGCAAGTGATGCACAGTACAATTGCTCACCACCCGCCGACCGATGCCCAGCCAGTCCCCGAGCAGCGGCCCCCCCGGCCAGCTTTCCCCAGTTTATGTACTGAGCATGACGTCCCATGGTATGGAATGTCCCTTTGGCCAGTTGGGGTCAGCTGTCCTGGCTGTGCCCCCTCCCAGCTCCTTGTGCACCTCCAGCCTTCTCAGTCGGTAGAGCATGGGAAGCTGAAAAGTCCTTGACTAGCGTAAGCACTACCTAGCAACACCTAAAACATCGGTGTGTTATCAACATTGTTCTCATCCTAAATCCAAAACACAGCACTGTACCAGCTGCTAGGAAGGAAATTAACTCTATCCCTGCCAAAACCAGGACAAGGGCTCTTGGCCTGTTTTAGGAATCAGAACAATTGTGGTTATTCAATTGCCTGTGCAAACCTGGGCTTTTGAAATCCCCTCCCCCCCAACCCAGGGAAGTGAAAGGGCTACTTCTTGTTCATTTTTTCTCTTTAAATCCCAAATATAGTATCATTTCTTTGAATGCTTAAGGAGGGAATACATCCCTTTTCAAGGCAGCAGAGCTTTTTCATCACAGAGGTCGCGGCTGTGGCTGTATTGGGAAGCATCCGTACAACAGCAGTGGTGAGCTCTCTTTGCTGGCTCTCGGGCCAGGGTTGAATTTCACTCTCTGAGCACATTTTTTTCATGGGATTTTCATCCCTAATGCATGTAAGTATTGGTCAGCTGTAAACGCTCCATCCTCTTCATAGAAATTAGTCCAAACCAGGACCCCAGGCTGATGGGGAAGCTGTCCAGGGCACACGCTCTGGCAAAGTTTTGGAGGGGTTCAGCTGTGAACTTGGTGTTTGCAGCTTCTGCGCTTGTGCTAAGTGCTCTAGCCCACTGTCAGCCGTCCATGCCATTGCTATAACAGCATTGTAAGAGCATTTGCTCTTGGATTGTAAAAACTGGGCTGTACACCAAATTAGCTATGTCCTCTTCTGTGTCCTTTTTTGTTTTGAAATCTATTTTAAAATCAAAATCCAGCAGCTTTGCAATACGGTAAGGAAATGCTCTTTACCAACCTAAGGTGCTATATGAATGTGGTAGACAGAGATGTAGTTCCCTAGTTCATCTGAAGGCATTTACTATCATGACTGTAAACTGATACAAGTATTTTAGTTATTGGCAGTTTATAAATATTCAAGATAGTTTGTGTGATGATTACATTTGTGGATCAACGGGAGAAATATCATTAATGATATCTTCTAAGGCATCTCCTGTTCTTTAAAGAGGTGCCTTTGGTTTGGATCAGCTGGAGACCTCTGGAACAACTCAATGATAAAACTGGAAAGAAATTTTCCCTTCTCCAATATACTGTCAATATTGGGTCTCCTTAGTCAAGGAAAAGACTGCTGTTGAAATTAACTTTGTGAGGATCCAATCAAAGCAAAAAATAATACTGAAATATGTCGTGCTAAATCTTACAAGGCAAACATTCTGGAGATATTCTGGAAGGGCACTTCACCTGGAACAGAAAAATGAGGTGGGGAAGAATAAAAAAAAAAAGCTTCCGTTTCCTGGATGTTGTAATTTTTTTTTTTTTTGTAAGGTAAATGTATTGTATCATTAGATTGAAGAAGGCCTTGTTTTTATAAGGATCAGAGTAAAGTTATGTGTTAACTTGGGATTTCCAAGCTTTCAAAACCCAGTATCTTCCATATTTGTATTTCTCTAGGTTTCCAGAAAAAACAGATGAATGACTGTGCTTGTTCTCTGGGATAATGTGTCTTCCAGGAACCCTATATTCTCCCTCAAAAGAGGCCTTGCATGGTAAACTTCACCTCTTCACCCAAACTGTCTTTGCCAGCAAGCCTTCCAGCTCCAAGCTGTTCTGTTTGTGTTCAGAGAGCAAAGGGTGAATCACCATCTTAATTAAGGTCAGCGTGTGATATCTTTGCTATTCTTCCAGCTATTCTTGGCTGGTGAATAAAGAGTTAAAAATAGGACATAGTCTCTCCTCTCCTGTAGTCTTTGGTGATTGCCCAGTTTACAGGAAGGTCCTAAAAATTCTCAGTGATAGTGTGTTTTGATTAATATTCACATTTCCATCCAGGTTTTTCTTTAAAAGGCTGAGTAAGTTGAACACAGACCACAAAATCAGTTGAATTGTTTTGTTTGCCCAGCACATCATTAGGAATAGAAGGGAAGTTAGGTCATTGGTCGCACTGGAATTCTTTTCAGCCTAACTCTGAGTTGATAGAACTTCGTAGTTTTAGTGCCCCTTGGTAGGTTTGTTTGAGTCTAAAATACATTGGTAGAAATATCTCAAATCAAATCAATTTCTCAGACTCCAGCTGGAACAGCAGTTGAAAGTCAGGGTCAGGAACTTAAAAAAAAAAAAAATGGGGACAGAGGAAAGAAGGAAGTGGGTTCTACATCATTACAGCATTTTCTCCCAATAACTTCTATGAGTTTCATTGCAGGCCCTAGGGCAAAGAATTTTCTACTCGGTCTGGAGGAGGGAGTGTTGAAGTGTTGGGAGAGGCAGGATGAGAAAGCAGCTATGTTGCTTAGGCAGTTGTTCTTAGAAAAGCATCGTTGGCAAACTAGCACAATAATTTTGCAAAAGAAAAAAAATCTTGCCCAGGAAGGAGAATTTTGCTGACAAGGTGTTAAGAAAAGAAATATCTGCTTTTATTTCATTCTGTTCTCTAAAGGGATTTAGCATTTTGCTGTGTAGCTCTTTCATACCAAACTAACTTTCAAAGTAAACCCACTTCCTCTGCCAGCATACTTTTTAAAGGTGCAACACAACTCTATTTTCAGTATTCCATCTTGCTTGAAATATATCGAATTTGTTGTTTTCTCTGGCTTAAAGTGGGAGGCTGAGCTTCGGGGGCTGTAAAAATAGTGGTAACATGGTTGAATCCTACAGGAGTCAACCATGGACAGAAGTTACTAACATCAGGTTGTGTGTGGCTTCCCCCAGGATCAGAAGAGAGATCTCACACAGGTTCCTTAATACTGCTTAGAGGCTGATCTCTGTGCTCATCCCTCTATGCCAGAGGCACAGTCAGTGGGCAGCGTTGGGGAGTGTGTACTCCCCCTGCTAGTGCTCCAACTGGATCATTGGCATCAGGTTTTTAAGGCATTATGGCAGTGCTAAAAAATAGTGTTATTGGATTACCAAAGTGCTTGGATTCAGCTAGTTGGTGTGGCCTTTCAGTAGGTTTGGAATGGGAACAGAATAGAAGAAAATAGTTTTGGCCCGTCTTTCTCCTGAATTGTCTGTCACCATTCAGAGACCGTCCCACAGATGTGAGCATCTCTTTCGCCGGGGAGGAAAAAGGTGAAGGAGAAGGGTGTTTTTTGTATTCAGCTTGTATTGACATCAGAGCACTTGTAGTTATTCCCCCATCAAGGCACACGAAGTAGGGACGCCTCACAAGATCATATAAGCGCTGTATTTTATGACCTGAATGCAAAACCTGTATTAGTTTCAACCTGCTTCTGGTAACATGTGTCTAATGCTAAATTACCTCTTTTATGTGGTTTGTGTATTACACGCTAACCTCAGATTGCTTTCATGTCTTCAACTTTCAGGAGTTCAAGAGTTTTGCAGGAAGAGCAGCAAAATGTGTTTTTGTCAAGATCTCTTTCATTTTTGGGCCAAGCTGGGTTTCTAATGGGCAATTTGAACAGCAATGACTGCCTGGAAGGCAGGCGTAAGCAGCTTGCGTGGTGCAGACATGTGTGAGTCCATGTGCATGGGAAGCGACTACCATGGGAACCCACTTGGGATGAATTGTAATGGTGCAGGTCAAAGGCTAGAACAACGCGGTGACAAGCAGACCGGGATGGATTGGGAAGTAGCATTACAGAGTCCTTATCTTCTTAAGCAGCAATGCTTCTAGAGGTGTAGATGTCAGCGTATAAATGATAGACCTTGCAATGGTTCATGCTGAGCAATGCTGTGCCACAATGGGAGACTGGACTGACAGCTCTAGGGCTGCTGTGCTCACTTCTTGCTGAGATGCCTGAGCCTGAATCAGATTTTTAGAATAAAACTAGTGTTTTCTAAACTAGTTTTAGATGCCTTGGGAAATGTTTTGGATGAGTGACCCCACGGCTGGTTATTGACATAGGGTTAGTACCAGCATGGCAATAGTCATGGAGACTTCGTGCTTGTCATGGTGCCATGTAGATTTCCTAATCTCCTGCCTTTAAAGCCAAATATACACAGTCCCTTACTCTACCTGGGCCCATAGTGGTCTTCCAGAGACTACCCATGTGAAGGATGAAGCGAGCAGTTACAGGGGGTTGTATTAATGCACATGGTGAGGCAGGAGAAAGGAGACTGCGTTATGGTGGGGCAGCCCAGTGGGTACAGCAAGGCTTGGGGAGAAGAGCGGAGGCATGCCAGCATGCTGGGGCTGTGTGCAGGGGATGCTCCTCCCAGGCTGCCCGTGGCCAAGGGCTGTCACTGTGATGGATGCCATAGCGTGGGCTGGCAGACAGCATGTTCCCCATGGCCTGAATCCCTCTCCCCCGCACAAAACAGAGATCCAAGGAGCAAGGCAGCGGGAAGCCCCAAACCTCCCTACTTGCAGCACCTGCTTTGCTCCTCCATGCCGCGAGCCCTCCCCAGAGGAAGAGGTGGGACCACTCCTTCTGTCTCTTCCTGAGTGGGATGATCTCAGTATGAGTCACTTGTGGCACGATATGGACCCTGTTTCTTTGGAAACGGCACCCAACTAGCAGCTGCACGGCTCAGCACATCTCTGACACAGCTTCTGGAATAGGGCAGGGCACCTTCCTAACCGAAGCATTCAAGGGCAAGGCTTGAGCGTGCTCCAATTTTGCGAATGGTTCTCGCCTGAGAGCAGGATGCAATGAGCAGAAGAGGGTGGGGATGCTGCGGATCCATTTCCCTCATTCTTGGTGTCCACTTAGTGCCCGCAAAGTGTTCGCTTCTGAGCCTACAGGGAAAGCCGCAGGAGCAGTGAGCTATCTACTAGAGATATTAGCTGTAGCACAAAGGGATATCTTGATTCCTTGGTCACTGGTGTCTCAGTAGGGTTTCAACGGCTGAGGATTATTCCTGAAATCTCCACTTGAGTCCCAGCCTTTTTGCTGTGGGAAGCTGCATTGCTCCTGCTTGAGTCTTCTCTGGTCTTCATTTTTAATGTATCTATCTCACGAGATTCTCAAATATCTCCTAGACCAACACCTTCCTTTCCTCACAGAGGTCTACCCTTCCCTCGAGTCATTGGAAAACACTACCCCAAAGCCATTTGCTTGGGCTGAGTGACATGCTGGGCAGTTAATGAACCAGCACAGCTGTGTTGAAGCATCTCAGCAATGAATACAGGCTAAAATAGAAGCCACAAACGGGAAACATGCAAACCCTTCCTGTGCCAGAGACGAAATCCAGAGAATGCTGGGCCAGATTGCTGGCTTTTCACGCCTCTCACTAATTAAATCCTCGTCTGTAGTCCACTTGTCCGCTCTGTCCAAGATGGTGTCTTCTTAAACGCTTTATGGAGGCATTTCCATTGGGGCATCTTCCAGTAACAACAGAAACCCTCATGCATCACCTTTAAGGCAGACACATGTAATTAGGTTGTTTTTTGGAAGGTTGGTTTGCTACAGGCAAATGGCCCATCACAGAGTTTAAATGGCCAGCTTGTCCAGTTTTTAACCTCACAAAGATTTTGTTACAGTTAATCCTTTCCTGATGGTCCCTGCACCCTGTTCCAAGTAACTTAAGTGATACAGCTTACGTCTATTTAAAAGGAGGGGTGGAGTACTTGTCCCACTCATTCCGGCAAAGAAACAAACCCAGGCCAGTCAAGAGGTTTCAAGTAAGATTGGGTGATACTTGAAATACGAAGATATTTGGTTTGTTTAACAATCCAAATGTGGTCAGTGGAAGAAAGTTGTCTAGTTTTTAATCAACATTTGTGCAATGCTGCATGCAGAAGTGGGAGTAGTAGTTACTATGTAGCCAGTTCTCATAATTTTATCCTGAATTTTGCAATGTGATGCTTTTGGAAAAAATAATCTGTTATTATCTAAGAAATTAAGTTCTCTTTAAAAAAAAAAAGAACAAACAACATCCAAAATGTGTTTCTAGCCCTTACACTTATGTAGAATGTGACCCAAGTACACCCCAAACTAAAACAAAGCAAAAAAACCTCACCAAACCTTATGGTTTTGGAGTCAACCCCTGCACACTCATGTTCCATTTTGCATTTGACTTTTTTTGTTGTTGGCATTTCTGCAGTTATAAGTCAATGGATGCCCTGGAGCAAAGATTTGATCTTTCTTGCCTGAGCTTGCCCTGCAAAAGGCTATCGGTAATAAATATTATCCCAAGTGACTGCGGTGTAAGTAATGGCATTCCTTACCCAAAGATCACCCCAAAAAAATCACTTTCTGTTCACATTGGGAAAGAACTGCTGGGAAGAAAGGTGCAAATTACTCTTGTCTCTGCTTTTAATGTCAGATACAGCTCACCTGTGCACTAAGAACCATATTGACCCAGAAGGATCTGAGCAATCTCTAGTCCCTGATCTCTTCCTCTGTTTTGCTGGTGAAGCCCATATCTGAGGCTGTGCTCAAACCACCTTCTCCTTCCTTTCCTATAAGCAAGTACTGAAATGGCAGCCCCCTTCCCAAGGGGGAACACACGGTGCCTTCCCTTCATTTGGCCTGGCAGATCAGGCCAGCTGTGCACAGCTGTGCACCATCCCAGCAGCAGAAAGCCCAAGCTCACTCCTCCTAGCAAGAACCGATGCCTTGGGCCTGAGCCCGGCCAGCAGCCACCAATACGGAGAGGCACAGAGGAGACCAGACCCTGTATTTAAGTCCACCCTTGGACCCACGCTTTCATCAGCACCATCGCTCCAGAATTAAACTGGAGAGACTTCCACGCAGACAAAACTGTAAGGTAAGCCCAGGCACTCCCTCCTTCACTGCCCACGAAAGGTGAGTGTCACTGGTGATCCTATGAGGAAAGAATGAATCTCCTCTTCTAGTACTCTTTTTTCTTTCTTCTTTTGTTTTCAAATATAGGTGGTAGAGGGTAGGAGGACTTGGAAATACACTGGTTTGTCTGTATTTTTAACTAAGTGCTTTGCATTTTAGGCTTCTCTGTAAAATATAATGATAGATTTCTTCAATAATAATTACAGTGGGAAAAAAGCTTCATCCAAGTTGCATAAGACTAGCTTTATCCGGGCATGTGGTTTTATACAAGTTTAATTGTTGATTATCTAGGAAAGACCACAAGCTTTTGTTTAGTGATAAGAAGGGTCAAAAAAAATTAAAGGAAACCCAAACCATAAAACCCTCTCTGAAGGTTTTTTTGTTCCACCACAGTACACTAGTGATTCTCACTGGAATCAGTGTGTGGTTGTCTTATCTTGTGGTGGGAAGACAGATAGTCCCTGGGGAAAGCAGTAAGCTGCCTGAGTCTTTGAGTCAAGCGATGGAAAACATGGAGTGTGATTTTCAGAATCTCCGTCCATAATCCATCCTTAAATGTTCCCATAGTTCTGTGCAGTTTGATTCCCTTAATTGCATGATGGATTTACAGTTGAACATTTCAGATATAATTACCTCTATTATCGAAAACAAAGGAGACACGTGCCAGTCTGAAAGAGTAAAGACATAGCCTCGAGGAAAGGGATTAGTTCATCTTGTCTCTTCCCCTCACACATGCACATGCAGATATTTCTGCACAAATCCCTGTCTGCTTACTTGTCAGTGCATTCATTGTCCCTCGACTTCCAGGGCTGCCTTTTCTTCATGCCTCTGGGAAGGCTCCTAGTGGTTGAAAAGTCCTTTGATTAAGTTCATGGTCATCATCATACGCCCAGTTACCAAAAGAGGTGCAGCTACTTGAACTTTGATATATGTGGCAAGAGCAAAATAAGCTGTTTAACAGTGCTTCCCAAGGTTTGGAGAACTGGCAACCTACAGGCCATCAGACGAGCACCAGGGCACTCAGTGAAATCACTGTATCATCTGGTTCATAGAGAATAGAGTTCTTCACGTGAATGCCCACTGTGTGAGGCAGTAAATCTCATTCATTAGATACTCTCTTTGGAGTCCTTGTTGCATTTGGGACAGGCAACTTGTCTGCAGGATCTTCCAGACCTCACTTGTTCTCTTACTGGAGATATCTCCAGAGTTACTACTGGGACCTGTCTGCTCAAGGAATTAATTGCAAATGGAAGCAGGACAGGACTCCAAATTTCTGTTTGCAAAAAACTATTTTTACAAAAACTATTCACTTACCACTATTCAGTCCCAAGCTATTTGAGCCCACTCTCAAAGGCAAACGTGATGTTTATTGCCCTTTGCTACAGATGGCCATCATTAGGATTGGGCCATGAGTAGTGAAAATAAACAACAACAACAAAAAGAGATATTATGGTGTCTTGTGTTAGAAGTGTGTTAGAAACAGATTTTGGCCTTTCTTAATTCCTTTTAAGGTAAGCAGTGCTGGTACAACTGAGTGGTATTGTGACAAAGGGCAGTGAGGTGTGTTTGTATGTCTGTGTATAGATGTATGTAGACACATAGTCAGCTTTTGAGAATGACACTGGAGAATTAGACACATTATAGCAGGGTGGTGTAATTTTTCATATCAGCCTCATTCATCTCGCTGCATCCCATGCCAGGAATAAAAGGTTGTGATGATGTTCAGTGGCACATGAGCAGCTACCTGACAATCCTGTTGTGTACACACCCGTGGATGTTGCCCTGGAAACCAGGCAGCAGCGAGGGCGGCATGCCTGTTTGCATCCAGATGCTGAGGGTTGCTTGGAGAAGCCCATCCATCAGGTGGGTTAATTGGGAGCTTTGTCAACGCCTGCCCCCCTCACTGCGCCGCTCCTTGCTGTCTCTGCAGAGCTCCAAGAGGGGAGCAGCAGAGCTGCCAAAACATACCAGGAGCAGAGGAGAGCCGGGGTCTGGGCACTGGTTTTTGCGTGTAGCCCATGTATGACTCTGCAAGTCAGCCAGGAGTGAGGCCACCAATTCCCCATGGGGGTCTAGACCTCCTTTCCCTGTTTGTAACACTCTGCCCTGCTTACTGAGGTGGTGTCAGAGGGCCTCCTTGGCACAACACGTGGTTCTCCGAATGGGATTCATCCCACCAAATGTGGACATGGCAATGCCTACACCTGAGCTGTCTAGACACCCCTTCTAATGAGCAGAGGACAAGAGATGTGTCCAGGAGCTGAGTCACCTTAACCTGACAGCCCAAACAAGCCTGGCTAATCTCCCCTAAAAATATGCCTATTTTTCTCCAGCAGCTATGACGTGAGCCCAGAGTGCTCAGGTCGGATGGAGATACCTGCACTGTAAGGCAAGCTGAATCCCTCTCCCTGTTCTCGTGTTGACTGTGGCCATGTAAGCATTAACAGATGAGAAATCTGATTTGTTCTGCCCTTGTCCATGTCTTCCAGGTCTTCTTCTTCTCATCCTTTCTCTGGGGATGAGAAAGGAACAGCCAGCTGTTAGCCAGTGCCCCATCTTGAATTTTTGTATCTCCCTCTTCACCTTATAATGAACTAGACACCTGGAGGTGTGCCTCAATGGTTAGTGCAACCAGCTGGGCATAGTGCTGAGCAATGATTGTCTTTCCTCTTTCTAGGATGTCAGACTCTAATGAGAGCGACCATCAGTTACACACAAAGTCCCCAAATCTCTTGGTATCTCCTTTGCCCAAGCATAAGACCATGCTACAACCTATTGTGCTGGGGGGATGTTGGGTCCCATGGTGAAGAAAAGCCCATAGCACCAGGCTTCAGTCACAGAGGGGGATTTTTAAGTGGCTTTTAAGTGTGTGGCCAGGGGCGTGCTAGGTGTTCTCCAGCTCTGTGCTGCTTCCAGACCCTGGTGACAGACATGGGCATTCAGCAGAGGCTCTACCGGACAGTCCATCAGAGACCAGGGGATGGATGTAAGAAGTCATCAAGGGTGAAGAGCTGGCTTTAGTGAGTATGGTTGCACACATCTGAAACCTGTCCACTGCCTGTGACATTAAGCCATTTTCTAAGCTTCTCTTCATTGTGATGTGCTCTTTCTGGCCATCATGTTTGTATAAAGCATAAGCCTTTGGGGCAGAACTTTTCTTCCTTTGACACTCCTAACTCATTCTTGCAAGCTTACATTTGTTGTTGTTGTTGTTGTTGCTGTTGTTGTTGAGTAACCAGTAATAAATAATGTTTTGGTCAAGGCTCTTAAAATGTGTAGCTGAACCTCAAAGCATCTCTGAGTTGTCTGTATCATGAGTACCATTGCTCCTGATTTACGATTGGGAAGCATGGTGCAGACAGGGCATCTTAGAGTGAGACAAAAAATAAAGATTTGTGCTGTATGGAATTTAGGGGGGTGAAACATTCCCTACCAGAAATCCTACACACCTGGATGTAGACAAATGAAGAAAGGCCTGAACAGACTAAAAGAAAATACCTCCTTCGTGTAGAAAATGTGTTTAGGAAAGGAGATTTTTACTTCGTGCCCCTTGTTTCAGGTTAGAGTTAAACAAGCATCTTCCTTCTAGAGACACGGGGTTCCTGTACATGACAGAACAAAAAAATATTGCAGGGAAAAAAGCCCAGCCCTTGAATTCCAAAAATACTGTCTCCTTTCAAAGTAAGATTTATATGCAAGAAGACAATCTCTCTTACAGAGTTTTTCCTGTCACTCGGAGTCCACTCACTGGAAACAAGCACACAATTTAAAAAGATATTGGAAGAACAGCTTGGACACAGAGAAAGGAATGACCTGGAGTCTTAAAAAACAGACAGGCTTTTCAGTAGCTTGGAGCTTGGAACAAGAAGCTAAAAGTCATGTAAGGCCAGTAAAGTTTGGGGCATTCTTGTTACCTAAAAAATAACCATTCTTGGCTTCTCTCATTAGTATCTCTGCTCAGGGATTAAGTTAACTGTTTTGTGGGGAAGCTGGATGCAAATCTGCAGCTGTGGTGGTGAGTTTTCCTGAATGTGTAAAGGGTCGGGATGAGCGCGTTGTTAGGTTATTTGAGGGCTGGTGTTCCTGAGCCCTCTTTGTCTGGGATCCAGACAAGCCTTCCTGTTGAGAAACACTGGCCTACTTCTTCAGTGCAAGACAAACAACATACCAGCTCCTACTCTAGCAGGACAGTGGAAGTAGTGAGTTATTTCCATTTAATGCTACAAGCATGTAGTGGCTTCTGGAGGTATCTAAGCAGAAGTAGCACAGCTCCTCTCTCTCTCCCTCTCATTCCTTGGTTTTCTTAAGACAGTTCTGGCTCTTGCAAAATTTTAGGAGATGATGTGGGGACTTCTTGCAAGGAAAAGGTTTGGTTTTGCTCTCAGACTGTGGCTCCTGAGGATTAAGTATGCCCTGGTCAGAGCTGAGGATGCCCATGTGGGAACCTGTGCACCTCCAGGGTGGAAATGATGGGCACCACCAGCTGTGTTCAGGGACACAACTTCATCTGCAGGGTGAGCGGAAAGTATGTGGGAATGCTTATTAGCATTTCCTAAACAACCCCCCCAAAAAAAACCAAAAAACCTGCCCCCCCAAAAAAAAAACCAAATAGAGGCATATGTGCTTCATTTAAAACAAACAAGCCCAGATAAAAAAATAGAATAGAACAGAATAGAGCAAGGACTTGTTTGTCATGCAATATGGCATCACAGCAATGCATGGAAATGACTTTGCTGCTTTGGCATGCTGGTAAAGGTCTAAGCTGTGCTCTGAGAAGCCCTTTCTTTGCTGTGTCCCTTAGGAGGCACTGTCTAAGAAACAGGGAAAGGGATACAGAAGATGTTTTGTGACACCTTTGAAACTGGTAATTTGTGGCTGTAAGTTGGGCTGCTTTTTGCAACTTTGTCCAAGTTGTCATGGGGCTGCTTAAGAAAGCCCCAACTCTCATAGTACCAGCTACTGCAATGGCCCTCCCTCTGTTCCACCACAGATGGCCTGCACAGGGGCAAAAGCAGATGGAGAGACTGCCTTCAGTAGTTCTTGGGTTTATTATTTCTTTTGGGTTGTCTTCTTTATGGTATTTGAATGGGACAGTCCTTTCATCTCCTGCCCCTTATATACCCTTTCATCAGTTAAAAGGGGTCAACAAACTGCCTGTATAAGAACATGTGTGTACATACAGCCCATATATTCTAATGATTACTATATAGGCTATTACATATACATTTAATAATTGTATCACATGTCTAGTATTCTGTGTGTGAAATGCATAGAGGTACCTATCAACAGATATAAATGCAAACTAAAATGCTATGATGTGGTAGAAGGGCCCTTAGCAGGAGAAGTGTGGGAAGTGATCTTTGTTATGGCTGTACCAACCTTGACTACCCAACTGTGATGAACCAAAGCTGAAGAAACCTTTGTACCACACAGTGTTTTCCAGTTAATTATATATATATTTGTACATCTGGGCATGTGTGTGTGGACAAGTGAGATCATCCATTCCTTTGAGACTTTTTTTATCCTATCCAGAACGTTTTTCCTCTCCCTAGCTCCTTTCCAGGAGCTCAATAACACCAATAGAGCCAAGAGCCTTCCCTCTCATCTGGTGTCTGCCGTCCGGTGTCTGCTCCAGGGTGTGGGCTCCGGGCACTCCCATGGTGTCAGCTCCAAGGACTGGTCCGGCTTGAGTCTGCTGCATTTCCAAGCTCAGATAACATGGGAAGTTTTCAGGCCAGCCTGGCTGCTGGCCGGGTTCTTGCCAGAACCGGGAAATGGGAACCAGGAAAACAAATGTTTTAATTTTTTTTTTCTTTGTATGTGTCTGAATATGAGAGAGAGATGACAAAGAAAGGTTTTGAGCCATCCGGCATACCTTAGTGGTGTGCATTCAAGGGTCTAGCTCACCTTTAATTCAAACAGTTGAATAGTTGTATTTGAAAAATTCTATTTTAGTACTTGCTTAGAAGTTTTGGGGTTAGTTTTGGTTGCTTTTTATAGAGGTGGGTTTTTGTGTTGGTTTTTTTTTTTAAATGGCATTATTATTTTTTCCTTCCCGTATTTTCTTGGATCAGAAGGTTCACCGAGATGCCAAACTATGGCTGGCTACAGCTTCGGTACATCTTGTAACAATGCAGGCCATGACATGCTAGAGTGATGGAGCGTGGTATGTACAGTCCAGGAAAGATGTGACAGATTAACACTGCTGATAATGTTTGCCGCTCCGGATATTCTACTAAAATCCCCTTCTTCCAGGTAGTTTAACTCTTGAGACGCTGATATAGTGAGTACCTAAAGAAAATAGACGCCTACAGACAACCACAGCAGTGGTGGACAGTTGGGGTATTTTGTGCTCCATCAAAACAATATTTCTTCATTGTAGAGCTAGGCTACAGTAGAAATGTGGGTTACTCTTTAATAGCAAGGGACCCATAATTTCTGCTTAATTTCCATGTAATTTCAGGCAGTGTGCTGGCTGGGATCTGCATCCTGCCCCCTGCTTCCATGAGGAGTATGAGGGATGCTAGGCAGTACCCACCGCGGCATGCTCCTCTGCAGCAGTGTGACAGCTCCAAAATACATCCCTCTTCCCTTGGTCAGAAAGGTCATTTTGGGTGGGGGTGGGGGTGGTAGGAGTATGAGGAAAGAAAACAATCGATGTGGGAAAAAAACCCTTTTTCTTCCTCTTCCCATTCATCTTCTCCCACTTTCCCCACCTAGAAAGCACAAAGTGGTATGCAACACCTGCAAAACTTACATAGCATAGGCCAGGCTTTGCAAAGGTACTCTAGTTCTGTCTTGTTTTTTGGGATGTAAGCAGGTTATATTTATAGTTTTGCTTTGGGTAAGGTGCTTGTGAACCAGTGAGAGAACTACAGCCCTGATCTACAGGCCAGCCCACAAGGGAAGAAGGCAAGCCTGGATTATGGGATCATTAGTTCGTAACCTGAAACGAGGGATGTGCAGGATGAATAGGTGTCATTGCTGAGTATAATGCACCTTTCCAAAGGAAGCTGCACTCTCATCTGGTGAAGTCTTAACCTTGTGGGAGGGAATGAAAGTTGATTGCTGTACTCACTGGGCTCATGGTTTCCTTTGTAGTCTCTTTCTTTCACTCCCCAAAGGTTTATAACATCTGCCTGGATGGAAGAAGAGACTGTAGAGATGGTCTGAATATCAGGATTGCTCACCTGCCCCTGAGGGCGGGCCTGGAGGACTCAGAAGCTTCCTCCCGCTCACCTGAGCAGTAGCAGGGTGGTCTTGGTGAAGCTCCATTCCCTTTTTTACAACAGGAGGTATAAGCAGTTTCCAAAATTTGGAGAGGAAATACACTTAGAGCTCTCCCTTCATTACAATTAACTAGTGGGAGGAAAGAAAGGAAAGTCCTGCTATGATCATTATTGAGTTGAAAAGAAAAATCTCCAGGCTGCAGGATGCCCTAGCCACTGGGGTTAAAAAGATAGTGATTTTCCACCTAGCATTGGACAGGCTCAGGGCAGGCTTTGGGATGAATCCTTGATTTGGGATAGGAGCTCTGTCATCCTGGTTTTAAATGGTTTAACGGGAACACACTCCTCAACAACTACATCCAGAAATTCTGGTCTTATTAAAGTCATAAGTGGAACTCGATGAATTTTGCTTGGCAGGATCCAGAGATGGAAAAGAAAGGGCAGATCACCAGAAGCAGTCTTAATTCAAATAGTTGTGTTTTTCTGGAAAAGAGAAGAGAGAAGGAAACTCTTGGTAGTTAGTCATTTTTCCCTACCTCTTCAACAGAGCCACTGGTATAGGGAAGCTAAAGCCCTGATTATTATTTGCAAGCATTTATTAATATACGTATTTATCATTTTCATGAAGCAGAATCTCCACATTAGGTTCTATCCCTTTCCATTTAGCTTCTTGATTATCTAATTGTGTCCATTTCTATGGCATTGGCTGCTGCATATATTCCATCTGTCCTTGCATCTATGCTGGAGAGCAAAGTTACTAAAAGATCAGTTACTGCACAGATATATTGCACCTTGTCTGTTCTGCTGTACCTAGCCACATGCATGCCCTCAGCCAGCAGCCCTCAAAGGGCACATTCAGCAAGAACTTAGCTGCCTCCCCTGGTCCCAGGACAAGAGCTGGCAAATGGGAAGTTACCTTGTTGTAAGTGGTGTGCTCTAAAATTACACCCTAGCTTACCTTGCGGTAACTTGCTCATGTAGTCATGGCCTTAAGGTTTTTCTTTAGTATCCATGGCCACAACATCTAAGCGTTTTATGGTACAGCATACACTAAACATTAATTTCAAATTATTGAGAATATTTTCATGACTCAACAACTTTCTAATGACTGAGTACCTTATTAAAGTCTTGCAGCCCTTTAATAACAAGGTTTTCTCTGATCCCTTGGCATTTAAACACCCTGTATAACTGAAATGAAATGCATAGCTGAAGTGTTTTTTTAGGACACTCGATTTAAAGTGAGCCCAAAGCAGCAAAAGACTCTTTGAACATCTCTAGAGTGGACGATCCCAGAGCTGTCTGTATACAGTTTGAATTAATTATTCCCTTCATGGAAATTGTACAAGATGTCCCCCAGGCTCTTTTTGACTGCCTTGCTGCCCTTTTGTGATAATCCCTCGCTATCCTCTGGGCTTTTTGTGGTCCTAAACTTAACATATAAAGCTATTTTTATCTAGGGGCTAGGGTGTGAATAAATGCAGAGAATGTCTCTCAACATGACTTTGTGTTTGTGAGCCTTCCTTCAACTTGATTAGAAATGCTCAAACTTTCTTGCAAGCAGCCTTTGAGCATCCTCCGGTGAAATAGTTGTAGTTAAGAAGGATTTCTTCTCTCATGGGTCACACGAGGCAGCAATCAGCCAGGAGCAAAAGGGAACCTTGGAGGCAGACCGGAGGCTTACGAGGTGGAGCCTCTCGTCTCCATCCTTCATTGCACCACTGCCACATGAAATGACCTTGGACAAGTCTCCTCACCACTCCTGGGTAATGTAGGTGTGATGCAGGCATTCATCCCGCAGCTACTCCAGAGCCGCACTGTGTGCCTTTGCTGGGCTCAGCTCAACTCATTTAGCTGGGATTTCAATAGCACCTTAGGGAGATGGGTTCCCAACCCTCCATTAATTTTAAATGGGGACACAGGTGCCTCTAGGGTTCTTGAAAAACCCAGCCCTTAAAGTTTTATGGAAATGGTATAATGTGCCAGGAGAAAAGAAGGATTTTGTTCGTGTCATTAGTTGTGATGAGTCCTTAGGATGGAGGCAATTCACTGAAGCATTGCAAAGATCCCCTGCAACAAGCCCCACAACCTCTTATCTTTAATGACCATCAGCAGAGAGAGCACACAGCACAACTGCTTTGTACCAAAATGTCAGTTCAGTTGGCCAGCAGCTAGCAGCAGGTTACCTGCCCCACAAGAGCCTTGCTGAGCTCCTCCTGGCAGCAGGGCTGCTTCCAAGAATGAAAAAAAGTGTGCAACTCTAGTTGTTCCATCATTTAAACATCAGTTGAGAAATAGCTTCTGCTAGACTTAAAAAAAAAACCCCAAAATCAAAACCACCAAAGCACTGTACCCAGGTTAGGACCCAGCCATGGCAGGGCTGCTGTTTGGGGTCAGCCAGACGGGTGTCCTCGGGCACTGCCAGCTGTGCTCCAGCTGTGCTGGAGACCACACTGGCAGGTTTGCTGGCTCAGGAGAGCCTGGTCTTGATACTGTCTCATACCCGCCCGGCCCAAGGCTTGCACAGGGGTACTGCAGAGACCTGCTAAAAGCTAGGCTGGGATAAAGGCTGGTTTAGAGCCAATGTCAGCTTGCTTGTGAGAGGGACAAAACACCTACAAGCTCCACAGAGCACTGGACACCAACAGCACCGGGCAGGACCCTACATGCATTCAGAGAAATGGTGGTCTGAGGCGTTCTGGGCCCACGGGAGCTGCAGTCGGTCAGTTTGGGTCACAGGTAACATGACCAACGTTCTTTCAGGCCATCGTCCTTCTTATTTCAATGTAAACACTTCCCACCTGTCCCAAATATGCATGCCATTCTCCAAGACTTTCCAGCATTGCTTACATTTGCAGAACTTTATTCCCCGCTCCCGCTCCCTGTGCCGCATCTGTTCCCATCACAGCTGTGGCCACCCTGTTCTGTCTGGCTGACATCCCCAGCCCCCCCTTCCCCTCCGAACCACCTCCCCGTCCAAGATCAAAATACTCTGTTTTTATTTATTTACCCTGCAGCTGTCAGTGTTGTGTCTGGGTCAGTGCACTGCAACGTGGAGGGACACGCGATACATGGAAAATCCTTAAAACTGCCAATCCTGGTAGTAACCAACATACACACCACCAACAAATATATCCCTTGGCCCTTTGCTCCTTTGAAAACAACAGGTCCAGGCGATGGAAGAAATGACATTGTTGGAGGCTGGTACAGACATCCTGGCCTGAACCAGCACCGGGTTTGCACGTGGTCAGAGAGAAGAGGCAGGGCTGATGATAGTGGCTACCCCAGGGCAGCCCACCCCAATGTTTTTCAGCACTGTGCAGAAATGCGCAAGGCAGAGACACGGCTGTGAGACATTGGGCGACAGCTTTGCTGTCTCTCTGCCCCACACACTGCTTTTTAAGATGAAGGGCAACACTGTGAGTGTCGCAAAGTGAAAGATACTGTTGAGGAGTAGGAAGCATCCAGGATGGCGCATGGTGGCAAAGAAAGGCAGAGCCAGGGATGAGTCTGATTTTCTTCCGTTTCTCTGCTGATTTCAGGCTCAGTATCCACACACCAGCTTCGGTGGAGGTGAGGCCTCAGCCCTGTTCAGCCCCAGCATCCTATAAAGACAGGCTGGTACATGGGCTCACCAGTGAACCTCTCATTCCTACATCAATGCAAACCTTGCCCTGGTGTAAAGACAAAAAGTCTTTACCTGAGTAAAGCAATGAGCATGACTATGATTTAGGGTTGGGGAGAAATAGGAAGAGCTTTTAAGTAGCCAGCATCTAGTAAAATAAGTGCTTGCTGCTGACCAATGTTGATTGGTATAACACACTTGCTGTATTTTCAGGAGGGCTTGCACAGTGGCTGGATGAATAGACTTGGTCAAAATTCCCTGCTGTGCTGGTGATACAGAACTGCAGCAGCTCTTCTTCATGTTGCCCACCCTGTGCGGCCCAGCAGCCACAAGTGAGGCCATGTTGTGCAGGCGCTTGTGCTGCTTCATGGAACAGGCCTGCAGGACCAGATGCTGGTGGACGTGCAGGATGTCCAGTCCCCCCTGCTCTGGGTGTGTGATATGGAGTTGCTCTGCATGCAGAGCAATGAGTTCAAATTGTCCATCTCACCTGTAAGGGGGTATTCAGAGGCTCTGCTCTCTTTAAGCAGCCTTTTGTTTCTGCACAGATGCTCAAGAAAGCTAAGTTAACATTTCAGCAAACTCCAGATGTTGTGTGGTACCCAGCACCCTGCTGCACTGCACACAGAACATTTACTTGATTGCTTTGGGAGGCTGTTGTGGCCACATGGCCATTGGGAGCCAGGGATGGATTGACTGGCTCAGGGCCACTGTGTGTCAGCAGCAATCATTTTTTTCAGTATGCTAGACCCTGTTTTTTAGGCAATCACTTCGTATCCTCTACCCCACCAAAATGCAAATGTCTTCTAAAAAAAGCTGTAGTCTTCCCTCTGTGAGTGTGCTTAAAGACACTCACCCATGTTACAGCTACACCACTAAACCAAGGCTGTGGTTTCCTGAACGCAAAGAACTGGGTGCAGCTGAAGGCAGCATTCCCCTGCAAACCCTGGTGTTCACTCCCACCAGCAGCTGTGATTCAGGCTGAGGTAGGATGCACACCGCAGCAGCTGGCTGTGCGGCTGGAAACCAGGTCTTCTTCAGCTGCCAGCCACTGCCCCAGGCAGTCCTCAGGGCCACAAAAGCTGCTCTTTCTTCTGTACCTTCTCAGGGTGTGGAAATAAGGGGCATCACTCTCCCCTCTTTAGCTCCAGGATGACATTAAGAAAGGCTGGCATGGAGAAGGGGATTTTTTTTTTTTCCTCTTTCTCCTTCCCTAGAATAGCCAGTTTGTAGGTCTGTCAAAAATCAGAGCAGCAAGTAAACTAAAACCCAATTGAGGAAGGAGCTGGTAGCAGCATTGTGACCAGGTCACAGGTACCCTTGGTCAACCTCCTAGCTGCTAAGCATCACCTGCCTTTTCACTGGCACCGTCCCAAGTGCTGCAAGGCAACGAGCAGGTACCTCAACAAGAACCTTGCTGGAACTTCTCCCTCGGACCTCCAGAAGGACATGCTTTTGGCACCCAGGCTTTTGGGAGAGGGGATGGAGATGAGCGGGCAGGCTGTGGCAAATGGTTCCAGGTAGGTGTTACAGAAGCTGCAGGATGCTTGGAGTCTGGCATCTGATGCAGGAATAGGATTGGGAGCCTGAATTAAAGAGCATGTTCAATGGGGACATGCTAGCTCCAGGCACCAAACTTGCATTGTGATAGTCAATTGAGTTGTCACACTGCTATCTCTTCAACCAGGGGAGGGATGTGCAGGACCTTGAGGGCTGCAGAAGGCACCGGGAGGACAGAGGCTGTGTCACACCCTTACTGCCATGCACTCCTCAATCTCTGCAGTTAATGCAACCCATTGAGAATCCCAGCCCAGACCACAACCGTGCTCCTTGCAGCTTTGCCTTTGCCCTCCTAACCTGCAGGACTCACCTCCTTCTTGCATCACTGCCTTTTCTGCCAGCTGCAGCCCCACATTTTGGGGCAGTGAGGAGAAGAGACACCTGCAAGTGATGAGAGGTGGGAGAGAGAAGATGACTTTTTTTCTGGCAATTTGACTCCTTTCCCACCTGATGTTGGATCCTTTCTCAAAGGCATCCTTTGAGAAGGCATTACCCCTCCCAGAAGGCACAGAAGGTTGTGATCTACATTGATATTATCTATTACTGGTCTATGGTGTATCTAAGTGATGGAAACAGCTACCGACAGCCTAGCAGGTTAAGCAGAAATAGATTGCCTGGAACTACAGGTTCACATCCCAGCAGTAATATTTCCAGTCCTTCAGATGCAGCTAAACTTGTAGCTAGCAGCTTGCTGGGTGTTCAGAGATTGACGTTAATGACATGTTATGCAAAAGTATCTCTTCCGGGACAGAATCTTATTCCTCCTAGTGCAGCACATGCAGTTATTGCTGTCATCCACCCCAGAAGTGGCCGCATGTCTGATTCTGGCTACGTATATAGCAGCTTGTGAAACATGCCAAGACTCTCCAGCATGCAAGGCATTAAAGAAATGTAAGACAGGATCTGAGCTATGACAAGCAGAGTGCATGGCATCATATTCCATCGTGCAGCAAGGGAAATAGGGATGCAAAATATGTTCTTGAGCTGAATAAGCCATTTGGACAAAATAAGGACTGAGGTGAACTTTAGTCTCCAAATTTAAGCCAAAACTGGATAACAAGCCTTCTCACATTGGTGTGTCACAGTTACCTCATGAAATTACCCAAACTCCATTGCCACTCTTTTCTAGTGTAGGAGTTCAATTCATAGTTCCAGTCGCTGAAAAACACCCAAAGATTGGGGCAGAGCAAACAGGAAATCTGGTAGCTCGACTATGGCAGGGTGAGTCATTTCAATACTCTCTGCGTTGTAGAACCCTCAGACCCCAACGATTAGTTTTCATTTCTCTTTTGACCTCATGGGACTTTTTAGTTTTTGGACCTACTCCGTGAGAAAGCATTTCAGATGTTAACATTTTCTTAGGTTTTCTTGCTGCTTCATGATTTGTGGTTAACATGGCGGTGGAGAAACCCAGCAAAAATCCCTCTGGTTAGCCCAGTCTAACCTAATCTAGTCCAGCTGCAGCCCCTGAGCAACAAATTGCAATGTCTAAAGATTTTTCAGGCCAAGTAGTGCCTCATCACATCCAGTCACCACCTCCACCTGGAGCAAAGGGAAGGGGGGAGCTCCAGCAATGGGTGGATGATGTGTTTGGGCTTAGTTTGCATCCATGGGGCAGAGACGCTGATTGCAAAGCAGGGGAAGTAACTCTCTCTGCTCTTAAACAGGAGTTGCAGTAGTGTTAGCCAGAGAACCTGAACTCTCCATCCCTTACTGGTTACAGTAGTGAGTCTGTGGAGCCTTATGCTTGCAGATACTGTTCAGCAGCATGTATCTGCAATCTGTGTTTCTTTTTGCCATGAGGAAGGCCTGGTGGTTGCAGTGCTGGCCATGTGGAAGGGCATGCAGAGGGTGATGGCTTTACTGTACTCTATAGGGTGGATGTCATTCCTTAAAACCACGCACGTAGCAGGACTGGCCTGCACCGGGGTTTCAGCTTGCACGGACTGGAGCTACCACCAGACTAGCCGGCATAGGTAGCACTGAATGTGCAGACAGGACAGCTGGCTTCATGTATAGCAGTAACCCAAGAATTCACCCAGCTTCTCAGGAAGGATTTGCTGAGCTGTCTGTTAGGTGGCTGCATGGCTAGACAGCTCAAAGCTGCTTTGGCTACCCATGCATCAGCTGTGCTCGATGCCTAGAGTTGCTTGGGGAAGTTTGTTTGATTGTCAAAACATTTTGGTGTCAAGGGCCTCTCCACACCCTCTGGTACGATGTGATCCCTGATCAATAGACTGAGCTTGACTGTTTGGGAGCCCACCCCAGTGTTATTTAGACCTGCACAGAGAAAGGGTAAGATACCACTGTGTCAAAATGATAGCTGGTGTGACGGTACCTGCTGGAGTGAGCAGGGTGCTGGGTATGCAAGGTCTGAAGTAATGAGCAAGTATCTGAGCTCATTTGTCTGCTGTGGCAAGTGATTGAGCTGAAGACAGCAGAACCCAGACCCGCCTGTCCCACCAGGGCCTGGTGCTCTTGAGGACGACCAGAGTGACTGTTTCTTGTTTTGGGGTGGGTCCTGGGTTTTTTTTTCCCTCTGCTTTACTTCTTTTAGAGTCTTGGTCTGGGCTTGCTCAGAAGCTTGGCCACAGGCTTGGGTCCCTGGTGCTTGACCATGGATCAGTGAGCAAAGTTCAACTGTTGCCACGCTGGGGTTGGGCTCAGTTCAGCTCCTCATGTGCAACCCAGGGGAGGAGCTCACGGTGGGGCAAAACCTGCTTCCTCACCCAATTCCTTGGGGAGGAACAGCTGCACCATGTGCAGGGTGCAGCCCATGCGAGTAATGAGTGGCAAAAGCTGGCAGGTCTCGGGCCCTGGTGCTCTGTCCTCCCCAGCATCTGGTTCTGCAAAGGGGCACAGACACAGGCAGCAGCTGCTGACCTTCGAGGGTGCTCAGCTCCATAACTAACCTGGCGATCTCCCTGCGCGTCCCCACTCTGTGCTCATTGGGATATCACAGCCATCAGCAGCCCCAGTGACTGGCAGCAGCAGCACGGTGACTCGCCTGGCCTGGCCTTCCCTGCACTAAATCCTGCTATCGAGCTGATGACCTGCTGGTAATTTTTCTCCAGCTGAGTGCTGTAGACCTGCCCTCACTCATCCTGCTCTCCCTGTAGGCAGAAAGCTTCCCCCCAAATTACCCAACCCTTGCTCAGTGTACCCACAGCCTCTGGCCACTCTCCAGCGCATTGTCTGTTTTAGAGACCAAAAACCTCTGCCCTAGGACCTAATTTCAGGAATTAGGCTCTGGAGGCCAGTAAGGTGCCATGGAGAGATGGGGGCAAGTGCATTTTTGTGGAGGTCACAACGCTGAGGCCATTCCTCATTAAGACAGGGAGGTGGTGCCCACACTGCCCTGCTGAGCACGGGCATTACAGTTAATGCTGAGCAGCTTTTCTCTAAAAGCTGCCTCCTGGCACCGTTGTGCACAGGGAAGGACCTGGTACATCATGGCACAGCAGTGGGAAAGGGCCTTTAGAGCAGCCCCAGGGCACAGACTACAAGCTGTGAAATGCAGATGTGTATTGCTGTACTAGTACAAGCACAGGTCATGACCTTTCTTTGCTATGCTGTCTTCTCTATTCCTCCTGTCACCCATTTACCTCCATTTTCTTTTTCCCCTCTGTCTCTCCTTTGTCATGTTATACGTGATACAGGGGCTTTGTTCAAAAAGGATGCTATACTGCAGGGCTGGGCTGAGAACTCACCAGCTCATTTCATGCAGGACGCAGAAAAACTGTCAGTCTAGCCTGCTTGGGCACAGCAGAGGTGCAGAGAGATATTTTAATAACTGATTTCCTGGTCTCACCTTGGGGGTTGGGCATTCATATCTAGCTCCTACTGCACAATCAGTAGCATTTAAGAAAAAAAAAGAAATGAAATGGCTCTGTTGCTTTGCCTGATTCCTAGGAGGAACTCCATGTTGAGCACCTGAATCATTTATCAGTTTGGAGGGGAGGCCCTTCATGTCCTTGGAAAGGGAGTCCGGGTCATGTCCTCTGCTGGCATGGAGTGAAAAGGGCAGTGAACGATGCTGAAGGTAGAAAGCTGTGCCACCAGTCCCGAGCCCTGCAGTGCCACTTCCAGCGGGACGGCAGGAGCCTCGTGGGAAGGCTTTCTGCAGGAGGCAGAGACTTCTCTGTGCCCAGAGGAGAGGCATCCCTTATCCAGAGGGGTAACAAAGCTATTAGCTAAGCTGAAAGGTCTGATTGATGTTATAAGAGCATCCTGGGGCTTGTTTAGAAACTTCTGGGGTTTATCTTAGCTGGGATTGTGAGACTCCTTAATGATGTGTTTCTGCTTCACAGCTACTAGTAACACAGGAAAGCAAGTATCCCTTTCACATGTGAATCCACAGACCAGGAGTAAAGTTAAGGATGATACGAATTATGTCTTCTTGCATATGCCGTTCCTGTGGCCCCCTTTGATTTAATTTAGATTATTATTTATTTCAGGGTGACCAGTGTCCCACCTTGCCAGGGAGGTCAATGGAAGTTTAGCTGCCGACTTCATAAGCAGGCTTTCAACCCATGTCTGTGATTAGTGATGAAATGAAATCCATGGCTTGAAATCATTTAGCCAGCATATCCGATCAAACACAAACATCCTCTGTGCTTGAAAATAAATGAGGGTTGGAGCCAGCTCGCCCACTGCAGAGGTTTGCAACATGTGTGATAGATTGATGAGCTGAGAACAAGCTGCCACCCTCCACCCCCATCGCCGGTGACTTTCCAGCCTGGGGAAGGGGACACTGAGGCCAGAGGTGAAGGATATACTTTCTGATAAGTGTTACAGTGGGAGGTGAGAAATACGAGCTCCCAGAGGAGGAGAAGGAAAAAAAGCCAGGCACTGTGCTCTGTTAAGCAGGGTACAGTTTAGACAGAGCAGCTGCTTGACAGGCTTCTGGCACAAGGATCAGGGCAGGAGCAGCCCTGTGCTTGCAGCACCCGTTATTGAATGCTACCCGCAGGTACCAGGGCAGCACGGACCACACTTTCTGGCTGATACAGTCTTTTTCCAGTTGCGTGTGAAGCTAAAGGGCCTGCGAGATGAAAGGAGAGAGCCGATGAAACAGCTGATGAGGTCTGCCCTCCATGAGATGCAGTAACGCCAGCAGTAACACAGAAGGGCTTGCATCCAAGCGGCTTTTTGGGGTTAAAGCTGAAAATGAAGTCTGCCCTTGAGTTCCAGTGTCACCATTCAGTGATTTTTTTTTAATTGGAAAATTCATGTTACTTGCCCTTTCCTTTTTTTCCCCCTACAGCATGCCAGCTCCAGAAGCACGGCAGAGGGTTCAGGCTCTCAGAGTAACATGCTTCCCCTGGTGCAGAGTAGCTGCACCATCAGCTGAATCAAGCTGTTGTGGTCGGGATGGGAGAGTGGTGAGCCTGTGGTTCAGCTGGGGAATGGTTATGCATTAAGCTGGGGCCAGCCAGACACTTGCACTTCTCTGCCCCCATCTCAGTGTTCATTAAGATCAAAGTGATTTGCAAAAGAAAGTTTGAAAGGGTGAAGCATGTGTTGCCTGAAAATGAAGAAACCAGAAAGCCAAGGAAACCTTTAACTGATGATTTTGAGTATACATTATTTGTGATTGGTTTTTATTTTCTTTTTATAACTGGGGCAAACCATACTTCAGAGAGACATTGTGATATGAGACGTTTTATAAATGATGAGCTAATGCTGTAGGTTTTACAACCAAAGAAGATGAAAGAGACATCTCAGGAATGAGACCCTGGGTTGAGCTGGGTGCTTAGTGGGTGAGGGATTTTGAATTTGGTGACACATGCCGTGTGCTTAAACACAAGAGCGCTGTGTTGGTGGACAGCTAGCAGGAGGTGCTGCTACCAAATGCAGAGCCAGGGGAGCCCGCCAGGACAACACTGTATTTCAGGCTGTCTTCTAAAATGCCCTCTATCAGCGTGTGCTGGAGATACACAACTGCAAATGGCAGGGGAAACCACTGTGCTGATCCTACTGAAAGGCACAGGTCGACACCTCCTGCCTATAGACTCAGACGGAGAAAGATAACTTGAAATTTTCTCTTCCTTCCAAAGGCAGCAGACAAATTAAGCTGATTTCATAATTTAAAGGAGCTTCTACGGTGCTCTAATTATGCATCTTCAGCGGTGCTACCTCTGAAACCCCAAACCTGCACAGTTTGAGTGATATGAGTAGCTCCTGCCTCCTACCACCTGCCAGATGTTGTGTCCTTTCACATCAGCCCCAGAGTGCTCTTTGCGTCGAGTGGCCTCGCCCTGGCTGCTGCAAGGTCCCTTCACATCCAGAGAGTGAGAAAGAGGCACCCAAGGGACAGAAGTGCATCCTCCACCAGGAGAAGGGCTTATTAGACCCATGGGACTCTCTGCTATGCAGAACCACACAAAATCTCTCTGCTCATTCCTTCAGCAGGAAGCAATGTAGGACGGCATGGCTTTACTTCCCCAGCACCAAATCAGCTCCACTGGCTGGCTGTACCTAGGGGAATTTTCTGGAAGGTGTCCGAAGCTGCTGTGTCAGCAACTGGCCGGACTCTGGCAGCTGTGGGAACCAGGCACCTCTCCCACTCTCTCAGACCAGTCTCTGGAAGCACACCCCTGTGAGACGAAAAGAGCCTGTTGTGGTTTAACCTCAGCTGGCAACTGAGCACCACACAGCCACTCGCTCACTCCCCTCCCCCCCGCCCCCAGGTGGGATCGGGGAGAGAATTGGAAGAGTAAAAGTGAGAAAACTCGTGGGTTGAGATAAAGACAGTTTAATAATTGAAATAATAATAATAATAATAGAGTATACAAAGCAAGTGATGCACAATGCAATTGCTCACCACCCGCTGACCGATGCCCAGCCAGTCCCCGAGCAGCGGCCCCCCCGGCCAGCTTTCCTCAGTTTATGTACTGAGCATGACCTCACATGGTATGGAGTGTCCCTTTGGCCAGTTTGGGTCAGCTGTCCTGGCTGTGCCCCCTCCCAGCTCCTTGTGCACCTCCAGCCTTCTCAGTCGGTAGAGTGTGGGAAGCTGAAAAGTCCTTGACTAGCATAAGCACTACCTAGCAACAACTAAAAGATCAGTGTGTTATCAACATTATTCTCATCCTAAATCCAAAACACAGCACTGTACCAGCTGCTAGGAAGAAAATTAACTCTATCCCAGTCGAAACCAGGACAGAGCCTCATCGCTGGAGCCCAACTCCTGCATAGAGGCATGGAAGCAATGCTGGCTCTCCTAAAGCACTGTCCCATCAGCTCCTTTGCAAGGAAATGTGGAAGACATTTATTTTTAAGCCAAATCTAATTTAAAAAAAAAAAAGACAAAAAGGAAGTAGTTAAGGGCATATTTTACTGTGCACTAATGAACTGTAAAGGATATAGACTGTAAATTTTACAGATGCTTTGAAAGCAGTCCCGCGAAAAGCAAAAGCACTTCACAGAAATCTCTTAGATTTCTAGGTTGCTTCCTATGTATTCGTGCTAAACCAGAGGTCCTCGAGCTGAGGATCTTTCCTTCTCCCCTTCCCCCCACCCCACACTGCCTTCTAACAACTGACAGTGGGTAAAAATATTCATGTTTCAGTCCAGTACCTTTATGCACGTCTCGCACTGGAGGGTTTTTTCCATTCCCCTGGGGTTGGGCAGGCCACGATTATCACTCTAATAGAGTTAATTAAGAGCCTTGAGGCCCTGACGTTTTGTTTTCTTTGGGACTAGACCTATGGCTTGGGCCTCTGAGCTACCCGCTCTGCCCCAACCCTTTCCCTGAAAAAACAGCCAGGCAAAATCCAGCAACTGGCTCTTCAGGAGCCGCGTGCACCCTCCTGCCTTAGTGTGTGCTAGGGGAGCAGATGTAGATGTCTTCTCCTCCACGGTGCATAGCCAAGTTCCATTGCGGTAAGCTCCCTGGAAAGGGACAATGTGTGCTGATCCTTAACTGTGGATTGGACTATAGCTCAAACACATAAAAGTCACCCTGGGAAATGAACCAGCAAGACAAGGCACATTCCCAAGAAGTCCATCTCCAGGATGGGCTCGATGCTCGGTATGCCAGCAGAGCAGCAGTCTGCTCAGGGAGCAGGTGAAGGCCGTCAGGTTGGGGCTGTGATCGCTTATCACTAGCACCTGGGAGAGCCATCCCCCAAAGTGAGATTTCCCCCTTGCCACAGCCTCACTCAACTCAATGGGAATCTCTGAGATCAGGTAAGGACTTTCCTTTTTAATAAATACAGGAGCATAGGGTCACTCCATCATGTGGAATAAAATAATAAAAGGCTTTTATGTGGGAATCTTGCTGTCCTCTGGAGAGTTATAAAGATCAAAGACTTAAAACAGTGGCTAATTGCAGGCGAGGTTACTACTGTGAAACAATTAGCCCGTGTGCGTGCCTGTGAAAATGGAGAGGGTGAGTTGCTAGCAAACGGAATTGTCTGTTATAAAACTGCCCTCAATTTTAGGGGATGTTAACTATTCCCTTGCTGAGTTATGGTTCTTTTAAGTGACTGGTTTGAGTCCACAAAACCGAGTACTCCACTGGATCCTGTCCCCTTCCTAGGCTTGTAAGTGGAATATGAGTCCAAAGAGCAAGCACGGGACTTAAATGATGGGGAGAAAATCCTGTGGACAAACTAGCATGGCATTCTGGAGAGGAAATTATGTTCTTTAGTCCATGAGAGCTGTTAATGTAGCAAAGACCAAAAAGGAGATTTGAAAGGTAGAACTGGGGGGTCTTGAAGCCTTTGTCTCAAATCTTTACAGGGCCATTCAGTAACTTGAAGGACAAGAGTAAACTATTGCTATGATTTGAAACTGTCAAACCTACAAAAACAGGATGAGAACAGACAGTTTTCCATAAAGCTGAAAGCCCCCAAGGAGGTCTCTGAGCCGGGCAGTCAACCCTACTTTGTTTACTAGTGCTGTGGAAACTATGATGAACTGTAGGAAAAAAAAATGGCATTAGGAGTAGTGAAGAGGGGTTTCAAAGGGAGGGAGTTGAGCTGGTAATTGAACAACAAAATGGCCTTGGGAATTCATGCCTGAGAAATGTGAGTCTGGAAAGGATGAGCAGAGCTGAACGGGCACAGCCCTTGGATCCAGGGTACCCGATGTTCAGGAGACAAGGCCTGGGGCTGGCTTCTGTGGTGAGCTCTGTCTGGTCAGAGGAACAGACCAAACATGAGCAGTGAGGGGTAGAAACCAAGACCTGATGTTTTCACAAGGGTAACGGCCTGATCTGGGGTCTTGTGTTTCCCCCTCAAAGAGGAGAGGCTGAAAAATCCAGGGAGAAGGGATGGGGGGGTTTAGAGGACAGGGAGTAGTGCTGTGTCAAAGCAGAGTGAAAGACTCTGCTTATGAGAGTTATTGAGATAGTAAAGAGGCTTGTGAAGAAGTGATGAAATGGCAAACAACAAGGGAAGTACTATTTTCACTCTCATATGAGAGGGACGTTCAGTGAAGAGGTGAACAATAAGCAGGTTTTCAACAAGCTTGAAAGTAATCAAAGACAAGTCTTCTATTAGCTTGTTAGGCAGTTGATTCCCCCCCCCCCCCCCCCCCCCCCCAGTATCCATGAACTCTCCAGACTGATAAACTATGAAAAAGCGATTGACATGCAGCTGAGCCTGGGAGGTGTATGGACTTGCAAGAGTGGCACTAGTCACATTGTGCAGTCATTTGAGTTCCCTATTCAGAGACAGGAAGCAAAAACCTTTATCCTTGTTCCCTCCTGGGCTTTTCCATTTCTGCTTCACATCTTTATAACACCTGAGGTAAGACTTCTGTCCTCTGAGCTTCGAAACATGGCAGTGGCTGCTACTTAACCCTTTTTTTCACAACCAGTATCTCCTCTCCTCCCTGCACCAATGGCCTAATTGCATGCGTGCATGTTGACACAGGGTGGAAAGAAGAAAGTCCTTAGTTAAGCAATTAGTTGCTGCCATTGCAGGCCCTGCCACAAGATAATTGAGCACCATTAAGTAATGTTTGGTTCTGAAATGTAGCAATTATCTTGGTAATTGCAAGGACCTTCCTTGAATTCTAACCCATTTTTATTGACATGTTGAGTGTTTCTGCTCCGCATCTAAGCTGCTGGAGCGCCTGGTGTGAGACAGCGGGGGAAGCAAGCAGAGAGGAGGAAGGAAGCATGCTCTCTTGGAGAGACTGCCAAAAGCCCAGATTTGGTGGTGGTTTTTGTTGCAAGCACCTGACACGGAGTTGGCTTTGCTCTGCTCTTCCCAAGATTTCTCAGCCTGAGCAGGGGGATCTTCCCCTTCCTAAGGCCAAAGCAGAGATGGGGTGGTGGAGCACACTCTGCCTGGGCTAGCGCTTGACCTTGCCAGGTGTCTGTCTCCTTTCAAATGTGCACAGCGCCAAGCTGGTTTCTGGTCTTGAAGGTTTGCAGTCCAACGCCTCTCCTCTGCCAAGAGCAATGATCTGAGCTTCAAGGGGATGGGATTGGCCACTAGAGGGTAGCACAATTAAAAACATAAGGAAGTCTCATTTCTTGAAGACGGACTGGCTGTGCAGGGGGATGCACAGCGGGGATGGTCAGACACACAGTGCCTTCAGGCTACCTGCTGCCCGATGGATGGGGCAGTGCAGGAGCAGAAGCAAGCTCATGGCGAGGAGAGGACTTGCCACGGTGAACCAGGAGCATGTGGCAGCAGAAGCAGAGCAGGGTTCCCAGTGCTGATCCTGCTCTTCCTGGCCACCTTCCTCCTTCCTCATCAGAGTCCAAGGTCCCAAAGGAACCTTTTGGCTTGGCTCTACTGTCATTTTAATGTAATTTCTTGAGCTGTGGCTCTGAACCCAAGCTCAGGGCTGGGATACCACCAGGCCAGATGGACAATACCAAGGACTTTCTCTGAGTTAACACATCTATAAAAGACTTCTTGGGTTAAAAATACTAGAGTACGTACTGCTCTTCTCTTGGCCTCTGCTGGCAGGTACAAAGTGCCATGAACACTAGCAGATGAGAATGTGACAAGTTCTTAAAATCACAGTATTGTATGAATGGAGAGAAATGAGTGCTGGGTCACACAAGAAGCAAGGTTTTAATTTTAAAGCATGCCTCTGGAACCAAAGGTCAGAGTGGAGCCATCCTCCCTTGAACAAAATCCCCACCACGACGCTGTATTAACATGATACTTAAAAATGCAGCTGCGCTCTCGGGTTAAAGTCCTGGCTCTGCAGAGAGCACACTCCGGCAGGATCAGTTTCGAGGATGTAGAAATGTGGTGTCTGACGCACACTAAAATGTCTGTCTCCTGATCCGCTGTGCAGTAATGTATCAAGCACGTCTTGAAACGTTGGCTTTGACAGTTGCCAGCACGCGCCAGGGACAGGGGGTTAGTTAGGATGTTAATGTAGTTAATTGGGGATATGGAGAAGTCTGCGAAGGAGAAGGCAAATGCTTTTCTAATAGTCGTGTGGCTCATTAGAGCAATTGCATAGCAGGGTAAAAGAGCTTTTTTTCTTCAAGGGTATTCACAGCATGCTAAGAAGTCTCATTGCTTCATGGGGGTCACGATAGTGTTTCCTTGCCATGTTTTGGGACACGAGCAGGTGCCCTGCAATAGCACATCGCAGTGTTATGACACTGTTGTGAAAGAATCTGAGTGACTCGAGGTAGAAATTTCTCATCGTGTAGAAAAGGGCCAACTTGAAACTGATCCTCACTAGTTGCAGGACATCACCACTGTGGTAGCAAGACACCACAGCACAGAGTGCTTGTTTAACCATGAATATGTCCTTGTAACCCATGGGACAAACTGTGTCCTTTGCGCTGCGTCTGCCCATTTTAAACAAAAAGATTTATTCACCAGATCACGACCCATCAGGTTAATGCATCTTCAGAGGTTGTTGCTGGTCAGCTGACATCAGGGACAGCTTAATCTGCCTCTCCCAGATTACCCTAATTGTGAGGTGACTCCCTGCCCACTCTTGGACACCAGTGGACCTCCAGGAATCCTTGCAATATTTCATCTTTTGGGTGGGTTTTATACCATTGCCCCCCTCAGATACATAATCTCCTGGGACCAGCAGGGGAAGCTGTGTACATTTCCCACCTTGTTGTTCTTACAGGCTGCCAGGTGATCTGGAGCTCTTGAGTTTGTGCTTTGGAGAGGAGTGTGCATGTCTGTGCAGGGTTATAGTCGTGTCTGCAGTGAGGGTCATTGCCTTCTGGAAGAAAGGTGTCCTTTTGAGAGACGTGGGCAAGGAGGCAATGGCCCTTGAATGTACAAATTCCTTGGGAAGTGAGAAGCACATTCATCTTGTGCCTTCCCTGGCAGCCTCCAGGTCCCCTGTGCCGCCTCCTGCTGCATTGCTCTGGGCTGGTGCTACGGTGCAGGACTGCCCGGGGGTGGCAAGCAAAGACCAGGAGGCTCTGGAATGCCTTGCTGAAAGAAATGACCGTTCACCAGCTGGCAGCACGGGTGTGAACCGCTCCCCTGGGACATTGAAAGCATGAGCAAGGACAGTAGTGTATTGAGTTGTGTGTGGTGGCTTTTTCCTTGTTGCCTTAGGGAACAAACAAGTCTCTCGTTAGCCCTTGGGTGGCCTGGTCCAGGCTCTGTATTCAGGGTGGCGCACTGCTTCCCTGGCCTGACCCTGACCCTGGAGCGCACTGGGAGGAAGATGACTTTGGGGGAGGGCACGGGGGCTATTTTTGCTCCCATATCGCTATCTAGTTAGACTCCAAGATGCTGTCCTTCACTGCTGTCTGCTGCCCTGCTTGCTCTGTGGCTCTCAAGTGTTTACCATTGACAGGCTGCGAGCAGATGGACTGGCAAGAAGAGATAAATTTGACCCAAGAAGATGTCATTTGAGGAACAGCTGAGGCTAGTGTTTCACCAGATGTCCCAGCTTTAACCCATTAGCAGCTTCAAGGAACTCAGTGTTGTCAATGGCTTAAACACACTCTGTTACCACACAGGCAGGGCACAAAGGCTATTGTTAAAATTTGCACAATAAGCAGATATTCCAGGGTTTTCCAAGGGGGTTGCCATGACCTCAAGCCCAATAGGGGAGTGCAGTAGTGATGTGTACCATGGTTACATAGGTGTCCTCTGCAAGCTTGGCTCAAACAACTGGAGTTAGTCAAAATGTTACCCATTTAGTGCTAAATGAATCCGCTGGTGCATGAACCAGCAGATACCATGTTATGACAACACTGACAAATGCTCTCAAAGGCATCCGCGTGATTGGGGTAGCTGGTTTTCCCCTTAGTGACTTTGTCTGTATTGAGCATCCCAAGAGACATTGCTGCTTCTGCTGCCAGATTAAATATGTATGCATGTGCTTGGTGGCCGTGTACCTCAGGCCATGACAATGTGGGCTGCTCATCATCAGATTGTGCCTAGAAAATACGGCAGAGCAGTGAATGAGCCCACAGGAGTGGGTGGATATGCACACATAGTCACTGAACAAGAAAGTTACGTATAGCTGTACAGAGCACTTGCCAGCACACTCGATTGAGAGCAGGCACAGCACCAGAGCAGCAATGGCTCTGCATCTGCACCAAGTGTTTCTGTAACTCTGCCTGTGTGGTCCTCCAGGAAGGGTTGTTATCTGGCATTTAGATAGGTTTAACGAACCACATTCAAACTGGTAAAATGAAGTTGTGGCTGTAAGATTATCCCTTAGTGAGTGTAGAGATGTGGGATTTATGGGTATTTGAGCCAGTGAGACAAGCTAGCTGTGGCCTGATCATGGGACCATCTCCCACCATGGTAGTATCTCCCATTTTCCACTGATGGCTTCCACTGATGGATTTATGCTGCTGTTTTAAAGTGGTGACCTTACCACTGGTTTTGTTGGTGTGGCAGCTCCTGCCCTGGGACAGTGTCGGGAGTGGGGGGGACACAGGCAGGTGTCTGTGTCTTATTTGCCCATGCACCCCTTCTCAGCTCTTCACAAGACTGACAGCAAGCATCTTAGGGTTGTTTCCTATGTGAAGTCTGAAAAAGACTAAGTTTACAGTGTCTCGTGTTAAACCCCAACTTGTCACCTTTAGCTCTGACGAATCCACCCGAGTACATGCTCCCAACTGACGCAGCCAGAAAGCCCAGGGGAAACTGAGCACCTTCTCATCAGCTCGTGTTTGTTAATGGATATTTTTTACCCCAGGCAAATTTGAGTCTAATCAAATTGCCCTCTTCAAATTAATCGCCTTGTTCAAGGCTTGATCTGGGAGGTGGAAGAACAACTCCTCTCCCTTTATCTGGGACAGGGTGAGGGAGTGTTTGGCACTGTATGAGCCTGTTTCAAATGCAGCACTTCTCTTGCTGAGCCTCTACTGGGTGATTTTGGGGAAGTCATAGGTTCAAATTTGCCTCTGTCTTCTCTAAAGCCCTGGGATGGAGCATCCCTCTTGGCAGTGGTCTGCACAGTTCTCTACCAAATTTTGTAAGATATCTCATAGAATCATAGAATAGCTTGGGTTGGAAGGGACCTTTAAAGGTCACCTAGTCCAACCCCCCTGCCGTGGGCAGGGACACCTTCAACTAGATCAGGTTGCTCAGGGCCCCGTCCAACCTGACCTTGAATGTTTCCAGGGACGGGGCATCCACCACCTCTCTGGGCAACCTGTGCCGGTGTTTCACCACCCTCAGCATAAAACATTTCTTCCTTATATCTAGTCTAAATCTACCCCCCTTTAGTTTAAAGCCATTACCCCTTGTCCTGTCGCAACAGGCCCTGCTAAAAAGTTTGCCGCCATCTTTTTTATAAGCCCCCTTTAAGTACTGATAGGCTGCAATAAGGTCTTCCCAAAGCCTGCTCTTCTCTAGGCTGAACAACCCCAACTCTCTCAGCCTTTCTTCACAGGAGAGGTGTTCCATCCCCCTGATCATTTCTGTGGCCCTCTTCTGGACCCGCTCCAACAGGTCCGTGTCTTTCTTATGCTGAGGGCTCCAGAGCTGGACGTGGTACTCCAGGTGGGGTCTCACCAGAGCAGAGTAGAGGGGCAGAATCCCCTCCCTCGACCTGCTGGCCACGCTGCTTTGGATGCAGCCCAGGATACGATTGGCCTTCTGGGCTGCGAGCGCCCATTGCTGGCTCATGTCCAGCTTTTCATCCACCAGTACCCCCAAGTCCTTCTCGGCAGGGCTGCTCTCAATCCCTTCATCCCCCAGCCTGTACTGATACCGGGGGTTGCCCCAACCCAGGTGCAGGACCTTGCACTTGGCCTTGTTAAACCTCATGAGGTTCACACGGGCCCACTTCTCGAGCTTGTCCAGGTCCCTCTGGATGGCATCCCGTCCCTCTGGCATGTCAACCACACCGCTCAGTTTGGTGTCGTCTGCAAACTTGCTGAGGGTGCACTCGATCCCACTGTCTATGTCACTGATGAAGATATTAAACAGTACCGGTCCCAGTATGGACCCCTGCGGGACACCACTCGTCACTAATCTCCATCTAGAGATTGAGCCATTGACCACTACCCTCTGGATGCGACCATCTAACCAATTCCTCACCCACCGGACAGTCCACCCATCAAATCCATACCTCTTCCATTTAGAGAGAAGGATGTTGTGGGGGACCGTATCAAAGGCCTTACAGAGGTCCAGATAGATGACATCTGTAGCCCTTCCTGTGTCCGCTGATGTAGTCACCCCATCACAGAAGGCCACTAGGTTAGTCAGGCAGGACTTGCCCTTGATGAAGCCATGCTGGCTGTCTCGAATCACCTCCCTGTCCTCCATTTAGGGCTAGATTTTCAGCCAGTATAAACCAATGTCCCCAGATCCCCATAAATCTGCCCTTTTCCCACTGAGGGGATGCCATATATTTCTTGACCTATTCCTGCTTGGTTGGGAGGATGTTAGCGCTGAAGTCAGGGGCCAAAGTGTACCAGCAAAGTCTTTCCCTTGCAGCCATTTTAATCTGTGCTGGTCTCTGGATTTTCAGGGAAACCACTCCTGGGCTCGATCACAAAGCTAAGAGCTCCCTACTGCAAGGACTGAACTGCAGACAGTTTTTCCACTTGAGCAGGGCTCCAAGTGCTCAACTGCGAATGCCAGCATTTACACAAGCTGCCCAGCTGCTTTCGGATGTGTGTGCTGTTTACATGCAGACTCCAGCTGGTTGCTACACTAGGATTTAGCCAGGCAGGGTCTGTTGGGGAAAAGCTTCCCTCTGATATAGAGATGAGGCAGCATCTGCATTGCCAGTGGGACAAGCTGGCTGGTTTTATTATCCTGAGACTTGCCTTCTGGGCAAGAAAAGCCATGAAAGCTGCCCCAGAAAGGAGAAGGAGTTAATGGTGTTAATCTACACAAGAGATGCTGGCACTCCCAGTGTTGGGGTATTCGATATCTCCGCTCTCCTTGAAGCGGCACCTCTAATGTGACTGGGGAGGGCAAGTAAAAACTGAAGTACAGAAAGCAAGAAATCCCTCTTTCTGCCCTAGCACTTAAGGTTTTTTTGCCACAAAATGGCCTCTTTTCCTACGAGTTCACCTCCTCCCCACTCTTCCAGTCCCTTTGTGTGGCAGGATGGGAAGATACAATAATGAAGACAGGCTTTATTGGAAATAGTGCTTGGCGGGGCAAAACCAGAAGCTGTTTTATGCACTGGGCTGGGGAATCCAGCACCACTACAGGCTCACCTTCCCAGGCTGTCTAAATGTGAGTGAGTGTTTTAAATATCAACATTTTCATGGCATTTACGTCAATGTTTTGTTCAAGAAGGATTTTCTATTCTTCCCGCTCCTCTCCCCCCTCCCCAGGGTGCTGGGAAGTTCATCCCAGAAAAAAGCGAGACTGGAGAATCTGTGTCTCTTGGGGGTTTTTTGATAACTGATAAGAACTGTGGAAAGTCCCATAGGTGAGCATTTTCCTTCATTACTCAACAAGACTTGGTGCTAATATTTCTTAGGAACCTGCCGCTCTCTGTGTCTCTTTTCACACAGTTTGATTGTTATGACATGTACAGTAGCTGAAATTTAAAATCCATTGAACTGGGGCCAACATCTTCTAAATGGCCACTGATCAGGAATTCTGTGATTTTTGAGATACCTGATGTGAATGGTTCACCCCTGCCTTTCCAGAGGGGCTGAGCATTCATGAGTGCTCTGAAACGGAGCATGCTGTGCTCCTAGGTTAGCAGTTTTAATGAGATCTGTGGAACAGCTCTGCTCTGCAATCTCATTTATTCTACTGCAAAGTAATCATTAACGGAAAATTTCTTTGCAGAGAAAGTGAATATTTTGTCAGAATAAAAATTGCTAGGGCTTATCAACTTCTTTCTGATTAGTTTCATCAGTCAACATTTTCTGATTAGAAAAAGAAGAATATATTGGAAATGCAACATTTAGGAAAACTACTCTTGACAAGTGGAATTTTGGGAGTTTGCTGACATCTTTGCTTGACATATTTTTGATCTGAGATGCAAATTTTTTTGTTTAAAATATTGTATGAAAAAATGTGGGTTTGTTTTGTTGGGGTTTTTTTATTATTTGTTTGGGGTGGAGTTTTTTTAATCGAGTGCAAAGCAAGAGAATAAGATGCCTTCCCTCATTGTACTGGACAAAAGTGTTACCCTTTCAGTATTTTAAATGTATAGCCCATGCTAAGCAGTAGAGCAATGTTTTCTTCTTGATGGGTAGTGGAAGTGAGAAGTCACTGATGCTACAATTAAGGCCAGACCCTGCAAGGGCAGAACAGTATTAACCCCTTTGTGGCCAGTGACGTCATGTGTGCTGTATTTTGGGCAAGGCGCCCCGCCTGCCCTTCAGCCCATGCTCTCCTTCAACCTACATTGCATGGATGCAAACCCACATGTGGGCTGTGGCTTCGGGTGACCTTCTGGGTGCAGTGGGGAGAGAAATCAGTGCTCCATGCTGTCCCTTAGCATGCACCATCCTGTAGTGTCAATGGCACAGACATGTTTTGTCTGACCTGGCTCGCTGCTGTACTTTGCAGCAATCCCAGGTGACGAGAGAACTGTTCTTAGAAAGGTCCCCAAGTCACAGAGCTGGTGGGGTCAGTGGTGCTCTGAGTTCAAGCCGTCCCTGAGCTGTGCGGACATTTGCTTGTAGGCTGCAGGTGGCTATGCAGACTCTCACCTCGCCAGGGAGCACACGGCATTTGGCCTGGCCTCAAGGGTAGCCCTCGTCAAGAGTGGCAGGTGATTTCCAGAGCAGCCCTTATGGGAGATGCAGCCCAGGGAATCGCTGGGTTCACCTCCGGGACTGCTCTCGGGGGTTCACTGCGGGCCAGGCAGGAGGAAGTCACAGCCGCTGCCTGGCTTAGATCTTCCAAGACTGCTGAAGGCAGAAAGGCGAACAAGCAGCAGACAGCAAAGGAAAGATTAATTGGCCGGCTGCCTGAAGGGCTGGTTGGGGTTGTATTTCTTGTTCTTACCCTTGCAAATTTCTACAGGATTGTAAATCTTGAGCTGCTTCCCAAATGGGGAGACTTCAGGTGTGTTTTTCTAAATAAGCAAACCTGAGCATACTTAAGTTCTTTGACTCAACACACAGGAATTCCCATTGGCTTTATTACACGCTGACAAACGTGCTGGGGAAAGCAGGACAGATCAATGGCTGTGTTTGAAGCTGGCCATAAATCACTCGTGACACCAGGCAGCAGATTGACTGACTAGCCTTGTTCCTCCTCCCCTCCCAGCGCACCAGCGCTGACCCCAGCTTGCCACCGAGACGTCGGGGACGGCTGCTTGTGGTTAATGCTGCAAACGAAACCCTGGCCCGGTTGGCAGCAGGCAAGCTTGAGCTGAAGGTCTCTGGAGGGAAAGGTCAGAGGACGGCGGTATGAGTCAGACAAGGAGTAAATGAAAATTGGTTAAATTCTCCCCAGCTCCCAGCACCATTGCCCCATGCTATATCCGCTCTTTTCTCAGTGCCCCCGTGAAATCCTTGCTTTACATGAATGTCTATCTCTGCCCCAAACACGTTGTGTGAGCGTTTAACGTCACGGGCTGAGCAACAATGATGTTAAAGCTGCAAAATTGACAGGAGGGTTTCTGATGCCAGACGTGGGAATTCGGCGTCTGACGGGTTTTGACTTTTCGGAAGGAGCCGAGATGGGCAGATGGTTTTGAATTTAATATTTTCTTCACTGGAAAGTGTAGCCTTGGGGTGATATAAAATCAGACGTAGCCCTGGTCTAGACAGGAGAGGGGTGTGAGAACCTCCAGACTGCCAAGCACTCCCCTCCCCTGCCCCCATGCACCAGGGCTGGCGTGGGAAGGGAGGGACAATAAGAAAAACTGCTGGAAAAATCGCACCATTCTCGTTTGAAGCTTTCAGACCGCTCTTCTGTTTTTACTGATAGGTTGAGATAAAAATTAGGGAAATCATAATTAAAAAATGAAAGCAATAGAAAGCACAGCCACTCATCCAGTTTGGTTGAAACCCTTCTTTTTGGTGGGAGGAGAGAATGAGAAAGATCTAGATTTTTTCATCCAAATTGAAAAATAAACCCTCCTCCAATTCCAACAGTGGCTTGTCACCTCACTTCGGAGCTGTCTCTCTGGAGGAAACAGTTAAGCAACTAAAGAAACCCATCCCTGCATGCACAGAGCTTGCTCCTTCCATGGGAGCACAGGATACTGGGAGTGCCTTGTGCTGGTAGATAAGAGTCGAGATGCCAGGGCTGTGGGTCTGCCCACAGGCAAGATCTTAATTAAAATTTATCTATATTATATCAAATATTTTTCTGAAAATTTTCAAAGTTGTTTCCATGTCTTGTGCTAAAAAAAAAAGGGATCTTGACACTCACTTTTTTCATCTAAATGACCTTGTTTTCATCTAAAAAGGTCCAAGCCCTATGTTGACGCAGTGTTTGGTAAATAAGGAATCTTGGTAACTTTGACAGAAAATTCATTTTTTTTTTTAAGTCAATAAGAATTGTACATGAAGCAGGAAATGCCATTAATGATAGCATCTTCAAGGTTTTCCTCTTGAAAAAGCAGACCTATAATGGCCACCCAAGGGCCCTGCCCTTTCTGTGCAAATAAACTCAAAATTCAGCAAACTGCAGTAGAAATCAGCCAATGTCAGGATGGGGCCCTTCCACCTTCACAGGCAGTGCAATTGGGCAGTGTCAACACATGCCAGAGGACTTCTGCCGAAAGAAGATGTTGTTTGATGTTTGTAGGGACTTTGGTTCCCGTGCTGTGGGAGCGGGCAGGCCTGGCCAGGTTGCTTTCTTTTCTGTTTTTTCAGGGCAAAGCGAAGCATTCAGAAATGGAAACTCTTGGTGAGGAGATAGCTTTTCTTTCCGTGCGATCGTGCTCCTCTCAAGCACAGCTCAGTTTTACTTTACAGGGTTTTCCTTTCATCTGAAACCTTCCAATTTCAGGCAGGTTAACTTGCCAAGGTGCACCTTCCCTTTCATAAATATTGCAGTAGCTACAGGCTATGGAGAGTTAGCCAAGCAAGTTCTCTTCATCTATCATGATCTCACCCCTCCCTTAACCCCCTCCTCTCCCGCCCTCTCATTAAATAAGAACAAAAGGTAAACTGCAACCCTCTCACATGCCGCATTAATATATGGTATAATTTTCCAGTTCTGCCCAGTTCTGGTATGGCAGATGTGTGGTTGCGTAGAAAATGGGGCATCCCTCGTATTGGGAACACTTGCAATCTCCTGTCTAAACTTGCTCCAAGCTGGAACATCCAGGACTGCCCAAATGTTGCTGAAATAACGATGAGGTATCGGGCACTTTATAGGCCCCCAGGCATCAGAGGTTGAAGGACCCATCCGGGCTCCCTGGTACCTAAGCAGCAGCTTCCCAAACTCCTGTTTCCCTGACCTTCAGCTCATCGAGGGTTAGCAGAGCTGCTGTCTCTGATGTTTTGCAGGTCAGGCCTTTGGGCAACTGGCACATGCTCTGTCCTTGCCGGCTGTGGAGTTTTCCTCCTCTTGGGGCTGGCTGTGCTGCAAGCCTCCCTCTGCGTGCGTGGGGGCTACAAGGAGCTCTGCAGCTGGCGTCCGCGCCGCGAGCGAGGGCTGCTCTGCCTCCCACCTGGGTTGCAGGGGAGTTCAGCTTCGTTCTGCAAACAGAAATGACTTGAAATACAGGTTCCCAGCGCTCAGCTAAGTAGAGAATGCTTTTCTTTCCCTGTGGCCTTCTGGCACTGCTAATACACAGGAGAATGGGGTTTGTGTGCATCCTCGCTGCAGTTCTGTTTGAGGCTCTATACACATGTACGCGTGTGTGTACGTGACTGCATAAAGACACACTTTAAATCAATATTCTTTCAACCATGCTTCAAAGATACAATTGCTTCTGGTTAAAGAAGCCAAAGCCAAAGAATTTAGCTCATGGAGCCATTCCTTTGCTCTAATGTCCAGAACAGAGGATACACCAGATGCTGAACTGTGCATAGTCCTACTAGTGGCTGCATTACAGCAGTGCCCAGAGCCCAAGATGGTGTGACCGTGCTCACTGCTGTGTATAGTGGAGTTTATACATGCATGCAAGCAAGCCTGAGAACATAAGATGATGAAATGGGTGAAGGAGGAGAGCAGCATCTGTGAAATGATATGAAAATGTTCTTCCTCTCAGTAATTTCAGGCATATGAGGAAGCATAACAAGGAAACAAATTCTCCTGTCTGTTTCAAATTTTCAGGGAAAATGGCTAAATCCAAACAGCTTTTTTCTTGTTAAGCACAAATGACTACAAACAAAAACCAAATCTGCTATAAAATCTTAAAATTTCACCAGAAGGTAGCTCAGATCTTGCAGCTTACATGAGAAATACATTCCACGAAGGACAAGGGTGATTGTGTGACAGCTTTGTCATAAATGTGGTCCAAAAACCATATTTCTCTTATGTTTTCTTAGAAACTTTTTAGCAAGCTCTTATCATCCGTAGACTGAGCAGGTTACATGGAGGCTGGTTTTGCGTGCTAATATGCTTTGCCATTAGTACCACTCTCCATTGCTCCCAGAGCAGAGATGCGCTGCTCTGCATTTTCTCCAGCCCCTAATTCCCTTTTACTCCAAGTAGCTTTCATTTTTGTTCAGTGTTGAACCTTTCATCAGGGGGCTCTGCCAGACCCTTTGTTGCTGCCAAGAGCGGTTTTGCCTCCTTCCCTGTTTCTAAAATGCCTCCCCTCACATGCTCACACTTACATCTGTCAAGGACACCAACAGGTGACACCTTCCTCCTCCCCATCACGTCAAGGCTAGAAAAGGCTGTGGCAAGGGGAGCGCTTACAAATAAGGCCAGATTTGGTGACCGAGGTCCATGATGCATTTTTTTATTTATACCCATGCACGCACACTTGTGTGTATGTTACAATGACTTCAGGGGACTGGAGGGGACTTTCCGCAAGGATTAACTGAGTGTGCCTTCAACAAGGTAATACAACGAACTTGCCTCGGCTGCTGTGTACTTAATTAGGGCCTTTCGTCATACAGAAACTCTTTTTAAAAGAGCTTAGTGTGGTTAGTAAAAGATCCACCGTATCTGGAGCGGATTCTGCGGTCCTAATTTGGTGAAACTCTCACTGGAAAACTAAGCAGGTTTGTAATGGGTCTTCATTTAAAATCACTGCTGTATTCTGTTACTGATAGTGCAGTGCTACAGGGATGGTGTCTGCTAGTTGCCATACGTGTGTGATCAGTGAGTCCCTGCTCCAAAGAGTGCACAGATCCAGATGTTGGGTGCAATCTGATGGAGGGTGGAGAAGATCCAGAGACTGAAAAATATGCAGAATTTATGTCAAGTACACTTCTCTCCCTAAAATCCAAAGTAACAAGCATTATGGCTGAACTGGGTCCGGAAAATAAATTGGGAGGGAAGACTGTGGGGCTTTCCTTTTGCACTATCCTTCCCTCTGCAAACACTCAATTCACCAGGTGGATCTGTGCAAGAAGGTGACCAAGCAGTGGCCACAGAAAATGCTACTGGTGCAGTGGGGAGGTGAAGGACCCAGTGTTCTCTCTCTCAGACACTGAGAAGAGCTATCTGCCATGTTTTTCATGTCCATGGCGCTCTCTTGCTATATCTAAACTTCAGTACAGCATCTTCTGAAAAAACACTTCTAGCCCATAGTAACTTCAAGGCATCCAGACTCTGCTCGGTACCTGCATTATCTATAAGCTACAGAGAGCTGTAGGCATCACTCATTGATGGTAAAAGCCACTTCTTTTCTGAGGCAGAGACTGAAATGAAAAAGGGGAGTTGGAAAGCTGTGAATAGCACCCATATGTGCAGCAGTACACGTGCTCTCCCACATAACTAGCATTCACCGATGGAAGATGCAGTAAGTGCCCCTCAGACATTTGGTCTGTAATAGGGGTATTGAGCCTCTGAGACAGAGGTTTTCTGCAGCGGGTGGTACACTTGCTTTTGAAGGCTCAGGGCTGGGGCACCATTATGAAGCATGAGAATACTGCCACTGACATAATGGGACCAAACTTCACTTTGATCCTATATGCAGGCCTTTGAGTCTGAGCCATATGTTAGGAAAAAAAAGCCAGTTTCCAAACCAGAGGTTTGGTGCTGACCTATCCCTGAAACTGTCACAGATGTGGGGTAGAAAGCTTGCTGGTTAATAGTTTTGAGTGCAAGAAGAGGAGCCGGTTGTGTTGGTGCCCTAAATTGAGTTGAAAATGCTGTGAGAGCAGACTTTCTGAAAAAAAACCCACTTAACTAGTTCTCTGGAGGTTATGCTACAGTGCTGAAGAAGGACAGGGCTGGTGCATGTAGGAATCAAGGGAATTAGAAGGAGCGAATTTAGACTTTCCCAAAGCAGTTTCACGTGCTGCAGGGAGCCGGGGGAAGGGAGCAATAGGGGTTGCTTTTTTCCCATCCCAATCCACTCACTGATCCTTGACCTCGTCTCTTTTGAGAGGTTGCCAGCTGTAACGTAGGGAACCTCCTAGCAGAAGTGGGATTCCTGATGTGAGTTTTCCGCTCCACTCTGAGCATCAGTGCGGGAGTTGCTCCCCAATAAAGGACTTGCCATGGTGCCTGCTAGACTAGCCACACTGCAATCATGGGGAGCATGAACCTCATCCTCTCCTTCACCTGCTCTCGCCGCAGTGCCTTTCATGAGTTATCCGCAAACTGCATTTGTGAGCACGAGCACAGGCAGCCAGTGAAAAACAATTTTATAGGGTTACTTTACACATCCTGACCCCAGCATGTTTCTGCTCATCCCAGGAGCCAGCTGGTATTGGTAAATTATTACTTGGACTAACCACATTCAGTTTAGTGTCTGCAAAAGCACTTGAGGCTCTTCAACACTCATACTTGCAAGAAACACCTGCATAAGGTGGCCAGGAAAGGTGAACGGAGAGAGCCTTATCCTGGCCTAAAACCCCAACGTGCCGGAGAGAACAGGAGCGACTCAGCAGAGTGGCTGCTGACTGCACCTACTCCGCAACACTCGGTGGCTGTTTGCTTTCCTTTCCCTTCTTTCCCTGGCTGATATTTAGGCTGTAGGACAGATGGGTAACATTTTTAAAGGCACATGGTCCCAATGGGGACATAAGGGTTTTTTTGGCCGAAGGACAGTCTTCATGGAGCAGTGCAGAGTTTTAGGGAGGCTGAACCAGCTACCACACTTTTGGGCTCAGGTTCCAGTACTGGCATAGCCTGGCCAGCCCACTTCCAGTTGGTTATTTCATGAGAACTGAGATCTCTGTGCTGAGTTTTATTAAGCAGCATCAAAGCTCTTTGCTTCTCAGTGGGACATCAATGGAAATTGGGCTCCTAAGGCCCCAAGGGTGCAGGGGCCAGCTCACTCCTGGCTCTCCTGTCCAACACCAGCCTCATCTCCAAAGCTTGGGATGGCTGAAAGTGGTGGTTCCTGGTGACTGGGAACTTAATTGTACTCCTGCTGACTGAGTAGTGATGGGTGAACTCGAAAAGGCCTGGCTAGATATCTTGCATCAAGGAAGTATCCAGCATTTGCAAAATTAGCCTGCTTGGCAGTTTGGTCTTTTGATGTTTCTATGAACAGAATTAAATTGAACGGGTCTTCTTGCTGGGTTTTTATTTTCTTCTTCTGGTATCCCCTACAGATGTGAAGAGGTAGAAATGAAATCTAGCCATGTGCTTTACGAGGTTCAATACAACGTTGGTAGGGCTGAGTCACATACCTGTTCTGACTGATGCCATCACACCCATGAGACATACAACATGTTATTGCTCAGTGGCTTAGCAACATGCACTGCGGCCTGCCTTCTGTGAGCTTCTTACCTTTGCCTTCCCTTTCAGGGCCAGTATTTAGCAAACAGAATTTGCAGTGCCATGGTTACCAGCAAGCAGAGCTTGGGACCTTTGAGCCACTTGCCAGTGCCTTGGGTGGTATCATCAGCTTACAATCATAGAATCATAGAATAGTTTGGGTTGGGAGGGACCTCTAAAGGTCATCTAGTCTAACCCCCCTGCCGTGGGCAGGGACATCTTCAACTAAATCATATTGTAGCACCTTTTGCAAATTCAGCTTTTCACAGAATTGGAGCTGCTGGAGGCAAATCGAATTTTGGGGGAGCTCTCAAGATTGTGTCATTTGGTCTCTCACTGCAATAACAGCTGAAGCTTTCACATGCTGAAACCCAAGAGAGAATCAGAGAACTTCTGTTTAAGCTTTCCATACCATCTGCCAGCCCCGACCAGTGAACTATAACATCCAATGTGTGTACTTTAATCCAATGAACATTTAGGCACTTATACGGAAGTGAAGCAGTTCCAAGAGAACTCCGGAAGGAGCCCACGGAGCCGCTAAGAAATGTCCATACTGGCTAAGGATTTGTATAGCCCAAACCCTGTCTCTGGCTGTGCCCATTTATGGCTTGGAGTAAGTCTGAAAACAGGACAAGCAGTGGTGCTTCCCCAGACCATCCCAATACTTTCTTGATACTTAATAGCTGCAAATTCCATGAATATGTTCGGTCACCTCTTCCGCTCATGTAAGCTCTTAGTGACCTATCTGGTCTTTCCTTGAGCTGACCCTGGCCCTGGGTTTCCAGCTTTGCACGTGATCACAGTGCCATTGTGCAGCAGGAGCTTGCTTGCTTTTTTCTTAATCTTCTCCCTCCTTTAGTTATCAGAAATCCCACTCTGGATGTTAGAAACTTGCCCAACCCAAGGAAAGTTTCGTAAAAGTTGGATTTTAATTGTGTGTTACATTTGGTGAAGAATGCTGAAATTCTGAAAAATAGAAAATCTTATGGAAAAAATCCTGCTCTGTTCTGGCCCCAGCAAGGTGCCTCAGTGCCCTGCTAAGTTTCTGATCACTGTTCAATGGCAGAAGCCAGAGGTGGCCGAGCAGAGCTGTGCCCAATGCTGTGGGTCCATCACCACTTAAAGCATGAAAATGGGGAACCCAGTGCTTTTATGTGAATGAGATGGGGTAAGTTCAGGTCGGTGTCTGCTTGAAGGGTTTACATATGTGCTTGTGTGACAGATGTGGTCCTCATACATGATGTGGGATTGTAAAACACATATAAGTGGGCTTTCTGCACAAATAAGTAAGTGTTTGGTGACCTTTAAACCTGTCCAGGCTGGCTGTGAGCTTCACCCTGACAGCTTTGGGTGTAAGGGACAGACACGTGCCATTTTCTGCACTGAACTTACCTACACATCAGGGGTGTCAGGACTGGACCCAAGTTTTGAGGGCAGATTGGGAGCCTTGGAGTCCCGTGGGAACTGGCCAGCTCTTAGCATAGGTCAGGGCCTCTGCAGGGCGAAAGGATTTTCTCCTCCTGGACATGCCAACTCCTGTGCTCTCAGGCCCTGCCACTCAGGCTCAGAGGCTCTCTTCTGCAGCTGCATTGCCATGGTAAGTGCCCTAAATCAGTCACCCTGAGGAGCAGGAATAGGTGCTGGATAAGCTCATCATGGATGAGGGGACATGGCAATACAGGACCATGACAGCCTGTGCAGGGAATGCGGCAAAAGCAAAACAAATGGTTTACCCAAGTCCCTTTCCCTTTACACTCAGGGGTCCAGCAGCTGCTTGCCTTGACTGATGGATGGCAGCATTGCCCAGGCACCTCTGCATACCCTCCTCTCCTTCCCTCTCATCTTTCACACCGTGCTGTCATTCCCTTTGCTCCCTGGATGACCCTTTGCAGAAGCAGCCTTGGCAAAAAAGCTAATGAAGGCACTTACAGTCCCTCAGGGTGTTAACAGGCTTGCTGACCCTCGGAGGCCTGCCACCCTCACAATTGATGTTGTGGGTCTGGGGTTTTTTTACAAGCTCAATAAAGGGTCTGGGAAACTGATCAGCAGGCAAGTGCACTGATGCGCCTGGCGCAGAGCTGCCAGAAGAGCATGGCATTCATGTCTCCCTCTGCATCGCTCTTCCAGCTGGCCCTCAGTGGCAATGTGTTTTCCTGGTGGTGGGCGGTAGGATTAACAAGTTTTCCCTGCATGTGAATTTGCAGCTTGTCACTCTCTGTGTGTCTATGAAGATGCAAGTAGAGTTCATCTGCAAGGCTTCCAAGTTACCTGGTCAAAAGCACCGTGGTTTGTAACGCTGGGAGCCTTCACCGTGGCAGAGAGCCAGCCATGATGTCCCTAATGCATGCCACTACCCTTGCTCTGCAGGTTTAGATACGTTTACATAGAGTCCATGAACGTCCTTTCCTATCCTGTAGCGGCCAGTTTTTCTGGAAGGCAACCTGCTGCTACGGCTGACAAATGGATGTTCACATACTCACGCTGGAGACACTATGTACTTTCCCTCCTTGCTGCTTGCGCTTTTGAGCAAGTGATAACTTCCATTTGTATCTCCTTTGACACAGGTCGGAAGAGGAGTTTTTAGTGAGCTTTCTTGTGTTTCTGTACTTTTTTTTTTCCCCTCAAAGGCTATCTTTTTCTCTATTTTGGGCAAGAAGGTGGTTATTTTTTCTAAGGTGATGGTGAATTCTTTTCATACTGGGGAAGAAATCAAGCTAATAATTGCTTGGCAGGCAGTTTTTAAGAAACTTGCAACTAGTATCCAATCACAGGAAAGGAGTAACATCTGCCTCTCAGGAGTTCACAAAGTACGTGACAAGGAGGGAAAAAGTGGTATGGTCTTCTGTAGTCCCACAGTCAGACAGACAGAGAATAAGCATCACTGGAGATCAGAGCAGCAGTTGCCCCAAGCACAGAATTCAAAGCTGCCACTACCTACCATCTCTTCTGGGGGGGAGATTAAGGAATTCTCTCTCTCACACGTGCATGTGCTCTTTTTTAATCTGATAGAGAGGACAAAAGAGGGGAGGGAGGAGATCCTCCTTCCTGCTTACACATTTTGCTTTAAAAGCATTGAATCTGGTATGAAGAATTTCACTTCTTCGTGCAGAAGTCTTTGCCTTTGCTGTCTGCCTCTTCTCCCTGCTGGCTGCCTGCGGCCACCTGTCGCTTCTCTTGCACCTTAGTGAATTCGTAAGCAGTTACTTTTTTTCCTCTACTTATTTACTGCCTAGTGTAGTCCAAGTTTCTATAACACCTAATCACCTAAATCTGGCTACCAAGTTTGCATTGTGTATGTGGTTTTTGATTTGGTCTTTTCTGAGACAAGAATGAGCTGTGGTCTTTGGATGAAGGTCCAATATTTCCATGAAGCTCACAGCTGTTGGGGTCTAGTTGGGAGGAATTCTCCATGTATTATTTAGGCTATTTAAAGTGTGCTTTGTCCTGCTGTGAGACTCGGGTAGTCCCCTGTGGTAGTCAGCATGCTCAGGACCTGCTGCAGTTAGTGTGCCCCTGGAATATGGCTCTTACCTGGCAGATCATGGCCCTTTCCATCCCAACAGCACTTAGAACTGTGCTGAGGTTGAGGTATGTCAGGTTACGACTCAGCAGAGGAAAAGGAGGCCCTCGAATAGAAAAGTGACTCTTACAAAACATCTCCTTTTTTCTCTGAAATCCAGTGCAGCCATCACTTCTCACCTCAACAGACAAAATTTATCACCAAATTTTGTCCTTAAGTATGCGCTCATGTTGTGCAAACAGACAATTTTACAAATTTGCTTGCGTGAAATTATTCACCTAGAGTTTGTTGGCCATGTCCCCACCCTGCTGGTTGTTCCAGAGGCTTTTCACTGCAATGATTGTTCTGACTATGCACTAGTCATCAGCTGCTGCGAGGAGTGTCTCATCGGTCACCTGCCTGAAGAGCACAGCTTCCACTCCCCAGCTAGCTGAAGCCCACAACATTTTCATGATGCCCACACAAACGCTTTCAAGATGCGTGTACCTCTCTGAAGAGTGTGTGTGACCTTCCTTGTCTTTCTCCAAGGACCTTCACAAATTAAAAGAGACCCCCCGCCCCTTTATTTTTGGTAAGGAAAAATGTTCTCCATTGTACATGAAGTGAATGCACTTGAAGCAAAATCATTCCATTTAAATTTAGTATTTATTCAAGACCACAGATGCAGGTATTTAAGCACCTAAGGCTTCACAGGAGCACCCAGAGGCGCCAACCTTCAAACATTTCTTGTTCTGCAGTACCAGGGGTTTGTCAGTCAGACTCTCAGGAGAGGTGAGATGGAGTCTGGAAGACAGCCCAATTCTGAGATACTATTTAGTCCATATTGTTCTCTGTAGCTAGAGTATTTTACAAACAAAAAGCTAAGAGTTTGTGAGTTTAATGCCTCTGGGGAATTGCAGCTCGATCTTCTGTCCTGCTTTATGCATCCGGTTTTCCATGTAGTCTTGCCTGTGCTTTGCAGGATTGCCTTTCTTTGATCAAAATCATGAAGGATTGGCTCAGCTCGGATTAACAACGATGCAAAAGCCTGGCTCCCAGTGCTGAGGTTTAGACATTAGGCACACAACCCCGTGACTGAGTTGCAGAGAGACAGAGGTGTCTAACTTAAAAAGATTCTCAATATACAAGCAGTTGTCAGGAGATCACTAGCTGATTGCTTTTCGGATTTTCAGGACCTTTCATTCTCCAAGTTGTGCAAGTGATCTTTGCTCTTTTCAAGCTTTATTTTTCCCATAGCGTTGACTGTTTTTTTGCCCAAATTCATCCTGTTTCACAAGCCACACCATTTTACAGAGTTTTCATTCGAGAGATCAATTTCTCGCTTACTGTGTCAAATGCAGCTCCCTAGGAAAGCAAGAAATATTTTTCAGCCAGTTCACCTCTTTACCTAATATAAATAAGAAGAAGAGAAGAGAAAGAAAAGAGAAACATAAGAATAAGCTATGCTACCTCCAGAATTTGAAGGTATTTACAAACTACGTGGTACATAAGGCTTGTGCCTCACAGTGAATTGATTGCCAGGTGGTATTTCTCGTAAAGCTTACCTGGCCCAGTGAAATGCAGGTGCTAACACCTTTCATGTTCATGCCCTTGAAACAGGGACCCAGCTCCAGCAAAGCATGTGGCCACAAAAGCAGTTTTATTGACTTCAGTTGGCCAGCTTGTATGTCAGCCAGCGTGTGCTTACGTGCTCTGTGAGGTCAAGCCTGCCTGCCTTTGTGCCAGGAAGGGTATAGGCACTGTTCACATTACAGCAGCTCAACAATATGCATTGACATATGATAACAGCACACACAGGCACCTACTTTGCAGCAAATTACATTTAACATGTGAGGAAAGAGAGCCAAGCTTCATTTGCTGCAGGCAAAGACCAGGACATAATCACTTGCACCATGTCAGATGATGTGCAGTAGCTCATTAGGCAATAGCAACTTCATCACGCACCGGAGCCTCACATCCTGACCAGTGTGGGAGGAGGACGGGAAGTAGACCATCTAATTTCCTGGTATCCTTGTGTGGTTGTGTCACCACAGTAGCTGAAAATCTATCGTGAAGGTATTTTTCCTCAAAACTTTTCACTCTAGCACATAACCAACGTATATGCCCCTGATTTGAAAAGCCTGTCTCAAAGCAGGGAGCTGAGCTCAGGTCTCCCAGAGTGACAATAAATGTTCTCCAAACATCAGGACCCCTATCCAGAAAGCCAAATGCTGTCGTACTGCCTTTGGCGGCACCGACCTGCACTTTGGTTTTAACTTAGCATCCTCCCGAGGCGAGGCAGAGCTACACCTGTGGTCTTGTGTGCCCTTTGTGCTGGGATCACAGCATGGGATATTTTTGTAAATTATCTAATGACCAAAGTGAAAAGATAGTCTTTCTAGGGTTACCACTGAAGGCAGGACGTGACTCCAGAGCACAGTATCCAAGCATCTTTGCTTACTATGGGAGGGTGATTGGCTGCAGTGTTTTTGCTCTGCACCCAATGAGAAGGGCTGCAGGGCTCGAGTTAGCAGTATCTTGGTGATATGAGCCTCCATAGGGTTTATGTCATACCTATATTTCAGAAGTTACAGAATGTGAAAGATATTATTACCTAAGAAGCATGTTGCAGAGCCAGCTCCTCTGGCCTAACGACACCTTCTTTTTAAAGGTTTCCATGTAATGCAAATTTAAAATAAGGGTTGTGGAGTGGTTCTTTATTAGAAGTAAAATGAATTCCCCTTGCCCCATTACATGGAGAACGGGATGGTTGTGCAGCAGTAAATTGACCTCAGGAGGAGTCCAATGTGCAAAGCTGAGATCTGGTTTGGGAGAGCACGATGTTAGCAAGGACTGGTCTTGTGTTGACAATTACACTCATGATCTCCCTTCTGTAATTGAAGTGAAACAGAAATTACTCCAGAACATGAATACTGTCATATTGATCCTAGTGATGCATCTGTTAGCTAAACACCCTGTTCAGATATAGTAATGCTGGAAGTCAGATTTTTTTTTTTTAATGATTGAGAAGTCAGGCAAAATGTTTGCCCCTGTTTTTTAATGAAAAATTGTAGATTCTTTGGTTTGTGATATTCAATTCTACTGAATTCTTTTGTTTGTTTATTTTTAATTCTTTAAAATTAATAAGCTTGGAGTAGATCTAAATGAGTTTAAAGTTGGGGGGGCTGGCTAAAAGAACATTTAATCTAACAATTTTCTTCTCACTTTAGTTTACACTGTAGAGTTTGAACTTTTGTATTCTTTTAAGCAATCTCTTGCTGGTTAACCAAAACGTTTCAATCAGAAGCAAAGTGTTTGCTTACCATACCTGCTGTTCAGTGAAGCAGCGTGCTCCTGTCTGTATCCCAGCACAGCAGAAATCTCTTTTTTTTTTTTACTATAAAAACTCCTGGTGACCAGAAGGCAGTGTTTTTAGTAGTTCTGGGCCTTGGGCTGAACGAGGGCGTCTGCCCTCTCCTGGAAGGAATGCCAGATCTCTGGTCACGCCTAAGAGCATCAGTTCCTGAATCTGGGACCAAGCCCTCGACCATGGGTGGAGCATTTAGGACTAAGGCACGTAGCATGACAAATGTGGTCCCAGAAGTGGGTTTGCAAGCAAATTGCAACCAGATATGGGACTGTGCACCAAAAACTAAGATAAGGAAATTCTATGACGAGCTCTAGTGGCACAGCAACTCTATTCCTACTTTTTCTATCACTAAATGTGCCCAAGTGGCAGTATCTTCTATTTTGGGGAGTGGAGAAATCTGGAGGTGTATCTCATCTCCCAAGTGCAATGCCAAGAAATTGTTGCAGAATGATTCAGAAGGCCTATTATTGCCTGTGCATGGGCTAGTCCTCATTGTTCCCCTAGCCTTCGGAAGCCAGTGGAATGACTCACCATATCACCTCTTCATAAAAAATGGGGTGCTGCAAAGGATGACCCCCAAAAAGCGTACAGCAGAGAATGAAATGAGGGCAAAGCAATCATGGCTCTGAATTAGCAGAAATTTTCACTGTGTAAAGTAAGCAAGGCAAACAAGCCAAAAGGCTCATAGGTATATGTGAACACTTGCCCCTAAAACACCAAAGAATTGTTTAGTTTTAAAGGTAGGATACCCAGGGGATCAGGTCATAAGCTAAGAGGCAAAGTTGGGGCATTATGAAGGGTTCACCTGAAGTTCATCAGGGAAACTATTCTGCTCTTTGAGAGAGAGGAGCATACACAGATGCCTGTCCTTTGTAGGGATAGGGATGTCATCTTGCAGGAGATCTAAAACCTCTCTGGATGCTTAAGGTTCCTTATCTGTCTTTGGAAAAGGAAAGGTGCTAAAAATTTTTTTCAAAGGACAGAAAATGGGGCAACATTAGACTTAGTCCATTTCCAGTCCTTATGCTCTCTGCAGGTCTTTGCTTTTTGACATTTTTCCTAGCCATTTTCTTTTCCCCACACCATCTGTAAAATTGGTTGGACTATATCCCATCTAAGTGCCTGACTTTCTGTGCCTGACAGGCAATTCTACTTCTCTCTCTGCCCAAGGGGATGGCGGGCAGGAGTGACTGACTGCAGGATGACACAAACTGGAAGGTCCTGTAAGGGTCACCAGGTGTGATCTAAGGCTTGTGAAGTTTTGTAGGCTTTGAGGAACAAAACAGTAGAAGCCCAAAGTGTGTTTTTGCTTTCTCTCTCCCAACTTCATTTACTTGCTCATTAAATTCAGAAGCATGTAGCTACACCCATAGAAAATTACTGCATTTCGTAACCTCTAATTGATTTGCGTATTTATGGGGAAACTGGTATTTCGGGACTATCCAACTGTGCCATCACTATCACCTTTTCATGGGTCTCTGTCTGTTTGGTTGCTGCAGAGAAGCCCTGATATAAGTCTGCCTGGCATAGACCTGGCAGCTCCGTAGGCTGAATTCTTCACTGCAGGTTACTAATACTGAAATTGGGAGAGCTTTTATTTGTAGATGGGGCAGATATTCGTTGCAGCATGCTCTGCTCTGTTTGTTTGGCTGGGTGTTGGTATTCCAGCAAAGATTTTGAAACACATCAGCATGCTGCATGCTGTAGTTATGTTCCTTTTCTATACCATTAGGAAAGGTAGGGACACTGCTGGCATGGACAGGTACAGCAGCACTTCAGCCAACAGTTACTGACATGGTTATAATTGCTCCCCACATCACCTCTCTCAGTCTCCTAGGATTTTCAGCCGTTGTAAATTCAGGGATGCAGTGGACGTCCATGTGAGCTGGGAAGGAGGTGAGGGTCCTCCCAACTCCTCATCTGTCTCAAGGGCACTATTGCTGAAAATCCAGTTCAGTGGCCCCAGCCTTTGCTTTGCTGGTCACAGCTGTGAGAAGGCAGTGCATGGCAAGAAACTGCTTCATGCGCTCTGTTGACCTCAGTTTTAACTTTTGTTTCTAACTTCTGAGGCTGGAAAGCCTTGCAGATAATACATTGGCCATGAAGACTGATCACTCAGCGTCCTTTCTATATCTAATGCCCCTGGTTTTGGAGTTGGTTATATGGCTAACACTGCTGGTGTGAAAGGTGTTGCTTCAGGCTTGGATGTTACAAGAGTCTTGCCCTGAATAAATAATGATTGAGCTGCCCAAAATAGCCCAGGACAAGCACCATCCCACCCACAGCACATGTATGATATAAGTCAGAACCGAGGGTCAGCTCCAGCCCCGGCTGAGGGGTTTGCAGCTGCTCAAAGGTGGTGGTGGGCACTTGACCCAGTAAAGCCGTCCTCAAGAAGCCTGGTGGCCCCAGGGAGAACACAGTCACAGTGTCCTCTGGTCTGTCTCCGGGAGGTATTTGGAAGATATGACCAGTGTGGGGACTTGCTATTGAGATGTATAGACCTTCTTGGTGAAGCTGCAGCCGGCATGGAGCGAGCACAGGGTGTGCTGGGTGATAACACTGTAATGGTGGCAGGCCAGGCCATGGCTTCTGCTGTCACCTTTGGGAACTGATGTCCGGCCATGTTGCAGTGTTGGCAGGAGGACAACCACAGCAGGCAGGAGGCTTGCCAGGGAGCTGAGGCCGCATGACACAGTGGTGAGGAGAACCAGCTGCAGCCCAGAGGCACCTGAGGTCACTCTGTGGCGGCTGAGATTTACTGAGGCTTTCAAACTAGGCTGGTTCTCAGCAAGCTAAGGGCACTGCATGACCGTAATGTGACCTGCCCTTCTTCTCAAGCCAAGAGTGCGAATACTTATTAAATTTTCTATGCCTGGTGGGAAACACCACTCTTCAGGAGCTAGAGCTGATGCAAGGATGCTTTGTGGAAGGTCATTGCACAAAGAACGTTCATCTGTAAAACACTCTGCCCATGCAGTGGGACCCTGAGAAACTGTTAGCCCAGGGTTGCTTTGTAGCAGCAAACTGGAGCTATCAGATGGGGATGTGCTCACAAATGCAAACCCAACAAAACAGACCAGAGAGGAGCAAGATACTGTGTTTTCCTAAAAGCATTTCCAACACTTCAGTCTTCATCTTTTTTGTTCTTTTTTTCTTCTCCCTTGTTCCTCTCTTACCACTGCATCTGTCTTCTCTTCCATTTCTCAGTATCTCTCTCTCTTTCCCTGCTTTTTGAAGGCAGAGCCATGCACATTTATCCAAGCACCTCTACAAGCCCCAGTGTGAAATTAGGCACGTTGTGCAAGAGCCTCATTTCACTCCATCCAAACTATGGTCCTCACAGGGGCCACACTGAATGAGGCCAGAGGAGCTGGGTCCTCCTTTGTTGCACCTGGCCCAATGTCTGGAGCTTATTGCTACATCAGAAGCCATCACACACCCTCTCCCTTGAGAAAAATGACCTCAGGCCAAGCCACCACCTCCATGTTATCGCTTGCTAATTGCAGAACATCCTGGGGAAGATGGTGGCATTTGCACCTTTGATCCCAATGCTGCAAGGTTGGGTTCTCTCTTCTGCAGGCTCTGAGAGAGTGTAGGTGTTTGCTTTAGGCTACGATGACATGAGAAATACCTTAGTGAGGCGAGGCGTGGGTGTATTGGGGCGTGACTCAGAGGAAGTCAATGTACAGGGATTTGTTTTGTGTGCAAGACACCTATTCACTTTAGTTACCAGCATGGGTGTAATTAACTTTTCTTTTTACATTTTATTATTTTGATTATTAATCATGGCTTAAGAATGGCTGAGCCAATGAAGATTTCATATGCAATTTTAAAAAGTCCAAGATTTGTAATACCAAGGGCTGGCTTGAGGGAGCCAGGGAATTTGATGACAGTTCACTAGATTCTGATGAGGGACCAGGACAAATCAAAGAGGCTGGTAGCCTGGGGCAGGATATCTTGCTTTAGAAAGAGAGAATAGTGAGGGACATACTTAAAACTGGGCTTGGAGAAGTCTTGCCAAGACAACTTAGGAGAGGATCAGTATGGACACAGCAAGATGCAAAGAAAATGAAGTTGCTGTGTTTAACTAGTCCAGATTTCCTTGGCTTTGGAGCTGGACCTCTTTTTCTCTTACTTGTTTTAATTGACAATAGATGAGTTTAGCTACAGTTCTTACACAGGGTAAGGATCACTCTGAGGTTATTCAAGTTTGCAGTGCCTTTAGCCTTGACTTAAGACATCCAGAGTCTACAGCAGACAAGGCTGCATAAGTCAAAAGCTTGCCACAGTTTAGGGCCCTATTCTGATTCTGCTCGTGTGCCAGTGGAGTTGCTGTGGTGTGTATAAAACAAATCTAAGTGAGTTGAATGCACAAGGACCGCATGGCCCTGGTGCAGGAAAGCTCTTCATGTCATCACCCTGCTGCATTCTGCAGTGAGACTGTCGCAGTAATAGAAAAATTTATGCCAAAACAACTCAGCAAGCAGGTTGCAATTCCTATAAAAGTTAACTTGAGAAAAATAAAACTTCAAAGCAAATGACAATTCATTTTCCAAGACAAGGATGGATTGCAGTGAGGCACATGAATCATGCTGCCTGTATTTGACTTCTGCCCCGATTTGAGACTAAAATTGATATATTAGGAGGTGAGTCAAAGGAAGCAGCTGGGGCATCTTATGCTACTCAAAACCAGAAAAGGTTCCTACAAACTCTGAAAGCCTGTTATGTTCTAACAGTCAGGTTCAGATCATTTGTTTATATAGGACATTGACTGGATTCCTCTGTTCTCATCTCAGATTGCTTTGTTGCTATTTTTAATGAGAAGCACCTTTTAACAAAGGTGTCCACTTTCCCAGTAAATAGTCAACTCCAGGCCCAATATGCAGCCCATGTATTCAGGTGGCTAACAGAGCAGAACTGGAGAGGAAAGAACATTTCTGTCCCTTGGGAAACCCTAAGATGTGTTTGCATTCACCCTAGGAGGGAGAAATGGTGTCAAGATATTCAGGAAATAATGAGGGGGTTTTTTGCAACCAAACACAGTATGTTGACCTTGAAATATTGAATATTGAAAACAACTTCTGTAATGTATTTGAAATGAAACATTTTTCTGTATCCGCAGGTATTAAGTATTCTGAAGCAGTTCTCAAAAGTTGGTTTAAAATGAAAATTTTTGGTTTGCTTAGAAATTTAAATTCAAATTGCATTTGAGCCAAGACAGGCAAGAGAAAGAGAGAGGAGAGGGGGACCAGGTGGTTTTGTCATGGTAGAGCATAAAATGGGGATCTGTCAACTGGAGATATGAGCCAGTAAGTAACTGCAGGCTAGAAAAGTGCCTTTTCAGCATGTTACTCCTGTCCAGAAACAAAGTGACTGGATTTGCCCAACAGCACCTGGAAATGTGGCTAGGTCATTTCCAGACTCAAGCTGGTTTGTGTGCCATCAGAAGTATCTGTGCTGCCTTCATCGATCCTGGTAATCCAACTCTGCCATGTGCAGAGCCTGCTTGGGCATCTCTGCACCTATTGCACTGACACATCTCTGTACCTGTCGTGTTTTGGGGGGATGACAGTCTCATTGCAGCCTGGATGGTTGCAAGTCTCCTCCTAGAGAATCAATCTTTCCTCTTCCATTTCCAATGTTTTCTCAAATGAGGTGCCAGCGTTTTCAGTTTTGTTGCTGACAGAGTGTGTGTCACTGCTGACATTGGATGTATTCCTGCAGAGGTATTCTCAGCCTGTAACACAGCAGAGGGAGAAACGGCAAAACTCTCTTATCAAGGGCAGAAAAGGGAAAGAGACAGAAAGAGGCCAGTGGTGGTGGGTGTCAGGCACAGTGAAGACCAGGAAAACTTCCAAGCTCTTTCTTGCAGTTTGTCAAATCCCTAGTTGACTTTTCCACAACTCATTCCTTGTATCTTAAAAATAATAAGTCAACACAGACAATTGTGGCTACTGGTAAAAACCACAGAGAGCAGCTAAACACAATGGAAATTACTTGTTCCACCATTTGTTTTCACTTTGGAACAAGCAAAAAACTTTTGAAAAGAAGTGAGTCATTTTTTTTTCATCCATCTTAGCTTTTGTCTGCTCAACAACGTGTCCTTTTTGTGTGTAGTTGTGGTCTTAATGTTTTTGTTGTTTTTTATTTATTTACTTTTTTTTCTGTTTTGCTTTCTTGGTTTAGGATTGTCTCCCAGTGACAACTGCTAGCACCACAGGGCTAGAACCTGGTAAAAGACAAAGCAAAACCACCGTGCCTTTGGGGAAATGGCTCTGCTACCTTGCCAAGAAACATGTTTGGCAGGTTTATAAGCCAAGGTGGAGTTGCAGTTCTCTGAGCCCTTCTGCCCTCCTTGAAAGATGTCAGGTGGGAACCTCAGTAAAGCTAATATCTTGAGTAGCATCTCCAGAATTGGGCAAACTGGTTCAGGTAGAAGAAATTGCAGCTCAGACTGAACCTTTGCCCATTTCTTGATAGGCTGAGCCTAAATTTTGTCTTCTTCCACCTCACAAACCTAAACCTGGAACATGCCTGTCCTCAGACCTGAACCTTCATAGCCATTGTGAAAAGTATGGCTGATATCTTAAAATCTTTCTCCTACACGTCTGTACCTCTACCCTCCCTTGAGGTTAATTATTTGAACATCAGCCAGTATTTACTCCATGCGTGCTAATCCCAGACTGGTGTGGGCTTCAGGCCTCCATTAGAGATTTAATCCCCACAGGACCACAAACCAATGTGTCCCTTTGGCTTTGCCAAGAGCGTGTTAGAAAGTAGGGGCTGTGGGGATGCATGTGGTTAGCCTAAGCAGCCACTTGTCATTGTTGGAGAGTCTGTGTGGTTTTTATGAGGAAAGGGATGGAATAGTCTTCCTCTGAGTTGACTCAGAAAAAATAGAGCGAGGGGCTGAGTGTAGAGATGGAGGGGTTTCTTTTTGCCCTTAAGGTGATCTTGGCAATTATACCTCTGTAAAGAATAGATCTTTGCACGACAAAGGAGCTCTACCATTTTTAGTTGTATTAGGCATAACTCATTGCTGAAAGGGTTACCAGCTGCTCACCCAGCCCTTGTCCCAGCTGCTCTAGGAGGAAGAAAAATTAGCCTGATTTTGTAAAAGGACATTCGGCCTTTTAGGGAAAGACCTCCTGAGAGGTACTTCCACAGGAGTAACTTGTTAAAACATCAGTCCCTCTCAGGTCCTGTGGCATGGGAAGCAGATAAAGAGCTGTGCCCAAGGAAAAGACCCTCCGAGGAGGTAGCTGAAGGAGGACTTGTAAGATATATGTGGAAGGAATTGCTACAGGAGACAGAGCAATGGCAGAAGGCATAGAAAAGAAAAGATGCTTCAGGCAGGATAATCCGAGGTGTTTGCTGGCCCAGCATCTTCTGTTGTTTATCTCCCTTGGGTGAAAATGGTGAGCGATGAAGAGCAGGGGTATGTACTATATCCCTGAAATCTGGGATGGGCTGTAGGCTGGGAATACCTGTGTCCATTTTGTCAGTAAGCCACAATGAGCAGGACAACATCAAGATTTCTTTCAAATTAAGTTAGGGATTTTGGTTTAAAATGGCTCAAAATCTGGACTGCTCTAGTTCTATTGGGTTATCTGGCAACTTCAGCTGAATCTGTAAACTCCTGTTGCCTCTGCCAAAGGGGACAGAGGCACCACTTTCCAGTTGCTCAAGCCTGTAACATCAGCAGCTCTTCTGAGCAGAAAAATCATTGAGATAGCAAAATAATGCTCCTCTGGCCTTAAACTCAGCTCAGAAGATGTTTTCAGGGCTCCTCATGTAGCTGCTGCCCTGTTGCAAATCTTCATAAAGCAGAGAGCCTTCTATTTATATTTTTTTGCTTGCGACTGGCAAGGGTTGGCAGGTTATCTGAATACTCTCTGTCTATATTTGCCTACTTCTAGATCTGTTGACAGTATAAGAGTGTCAATATTTTTTTTCCTTGTAAGGCAATGTAAGCAACTGCCTAACTGTTGACTCAACTGAGGATTACTAATTTCAATAGCTAGTTAACAAATCAACTTACACTCCAGGTAGAAGTGCAGTGCGTGCTACTTCTGAAAGGGTCCTAGGAAGCTAACAGTGATCAGCTGCTTGGAGCCCAGGGCTAAGCCAGGGTGGAGCGCAATGATGCTCCCTTTGGGCAGGTGGTTCATCTGCCCAACAGATAAGCTGGGCTGGGGGGGGACATTCCATGGGATGCACTATTTATATGTCTCTTCTTCTGGTTCTTTGGACGGTGGCTTCCTGAAATTTACTTTGCATTTAAATTGTGATAGGTAACTGCTGGATTTCCTTTCCTCCTCTTAGCATGATTTTATAAAACTTATGCAGCTAACCTGGATCTCTTTACACAGAGAGAATAGTAGGGCAGGCTGTAGTGAAGGCTTGTGAATATGTTTGCAGGGGGCTTGCCAGCCCAAATCCCACCTAACTGAGTCATAACTGTTGCGGGTTTTTTTGCCATGCGGCAGCTGTGGAGTACATTTAAGAAATAGGTTGGTTCCATTTTGTGCTGAGCTATGTCTTCCTCCAAGCATACAGGCATTGACACTGAATGTGCACAGAGTATGCAAGACCTGTACCTACTCAGTAGTGCTTCTACTCTAATTTTTATTTTTAGTCATCGTTGCAATACCAGGAAATGGCTCAGTAAGAAATCTATCTACTCCATTTCCCATTACCTTAAAATGTTCTTGAGATGGTCATGAGAATGTAGTGCAGGCTGTCTGCGTTTATCTGGCTCTGATCTGCTTTGTATTTGTTCTGCAATTATCTTGTGAAACACTGTGTACGCTTTTAGGCATGATTTTTTTTTTTTTTCCCAGCTCTGCTTATGCCTTTCTTTTGCACACATGCGTTTACAGTTCATTTTTTCTAATGGAAATAATGTCCTGCAAAGGTCTGGGGTTGAGGGAGAGGGAGGAGCTGCATGTGTGCTCTTCTCATTACATTAGAAATTAATGTTGATCAAGTTCTGCTGGAGTGAATTTACTTGTATTTCCATGTAACAATAGTCTAGAAAAGACGTTTTGTCTTTTTTACACTTCTACCACATGCATGGATAAAATGAGCTCAGAATCTAAATAAAAGATGTTGTGGTGTGGGGAGATGTCCATCTTAGTAGTTTGTGCACATGTCCACATCGCTCTGTTGTTATTCAGCCTGACATACAGTGTCTGTAGTTTGTTTAATGTTTTTGTCAGCTTCTGTGGAAAATAGCCCAAATTTATCAATTATTCTTATTCTCTGTCAATGCCAGGGGGCATCCATTGTGCCTACAAAGCCTCTGTTTCAGCATCCAATTACTCATCTGAATGCACAGTGATAAGTGAAAAGCAGCTGGCAGTACTGCAGGACCAAAGCCGTAGTTTAGTAACTGGTACCCATATATTATCAAAAACTTTGGCTGCCTTGCTTCACAGCATCTTTTACACGTAAAAGGACTTATCATCTAGATGGACAAGACAAGTGTGGGAGAAAGGAAATCTTATTCCTGTTTTTCTGGTGGGGAAACTATTGCCCAGACAGTTTCGGCAACACATCTGAAGTTGTGTGGGGAGTCTGCAGCCGGCTCTGAACTGCAGTGCAGTAAGTGTGAGAACATCCCCCCTCTCCCCTCTCCAGTGCTGAGGAGAGCCATGGTGTTGATTTAACAGGGAGAGCTGTGCACCAACTCCACAGTCAATCCTTGAAGCACAAAGCTTTTCGGTGCCCTCTAGGTCTGTCCAGAGATGAGAACCAGCACCTCCTGCTGACTCAACCTAAGGCTATTTCGAGCACCGAAGACCTTGGTAGTTTGGACCCATAATTTCTCTTTCAGTGATTAAAAAGTTCCTTTCTAGGCTGGCTAGGGAGAGCATGTGCTCTGTACCTTCTTGACAAGAGTAAGAATCTCCCTGCTTATCTTGCTTGAAATCGTCTATTTCACATTCATCATCTGAATTCAATTAAAAATAACCTGCAGCTGTAATTGTTAAAGGCTGTTTTTGACTGAACTCCCTTCATCCCGGAGTGTGTGGGATTTCCCCCTGCAGTTTTAAGAGCAGGTGGTCAGTGGGAAATTCCTACAAGCTCCTCAGTGTAGGGTTGCTCTTAGGGGCTAGTCATGGCACATCAGATGTGACTTTGCATTCATATCTACAAAAGAGAAGGCTGATTACCTCCCCCTCCCTGGCTTTTCTATCAATACCTGACACAAGCTATGTGAAAAGGGGGGCTATGGGATACAGATCTGTTCTTGAGTTTTTGCAGTGCATGTGTATGCTGTTTGTAATAGCCAGCCAGAGCATCATCTCAAGATTGTCTGCAAATAAGCTTGTGCAGCATGCAGTACAGTGCAGGGACAAGATATGCCACAGAACCATTTTGGTTCATTTTGAACATATAGAATACAAGTTCCCTGAAATGCTTGTGTGACTAGCATGGTTTATATCATAAAACAATTAGAAGTGAATGGGTTTGGAGAGTGTTTAAGTACTCATTCATCATCCTTCTCTTACTGTTAATGGGAAGCTTCCTGTTAAGAACTGGGTGAGCTGCTGCCTTGCAGAAATGTTCACAAGTAGCGTAAGAGATTCTTGCTTTTGTTTCTACTATGTCGGAACTCTGCGAAGTCTGCAGCTCAGACTGAACTTCTGCAAAAACCACACCTCAATCGCGGAGACATAACTTACCATCGGAGAGAAGAGGACTCTGATTTGGCTCGAGTTGTCTTAGCTTTTCTGTCTTCTGTCCCTGTTTTCAGGCACCCTGGTAAAATTTCCTATGCATTTTTTGCTTTTTAATTGGACTGAATTTTTGTGGAAAACTTAAGCCTCAGCAGTTTAACTCTCTTCTCTGACTAATAGCAGAGAAAAATGTTAAAACCTGTTACTCTTTCTTTTTACTCAACTTGGCACGTGAGGAGCAATAGTTTACCCAGAGAAAATTTGGCAAAGAAACTATCTTGATTTCACACCAAGTCTTTGAGTGTTGTGGTGAAAATGGCTTTTGATTAGATGAAGTCAAAAGCCCTTGAAATCCTCGTATGTACAATGTAAGAAGTGGAATCCTCCTCTTGCAACTTGTCATCGCTGCATAAATGTGTGCTCTGGGTACCTCTTTAGCTTTGAAAAGGCTTTGGGTCCAAGAGCTGCTCTTAGGGAAAAGGCTTCTGCTGTGTGCTGGTTTACTGGACAACCTGGTCTTTCTCTGGCTCATGGGCTGAGACAGAAATCCACCGTGCATCTCCCACCCCACTCAAATAGGAGCCTTCGGTGTGGAGCAATGCTCCCCCCAACCCACTCTGAATTTGGGTTGTGCTCGCTGCACACTCTTCCATTTTGCAGCTTAAGAAGCTGTATTTCTACTTCAGCTGGGGAATTCAGTCTCCTCCTTCCCCTGACTCCTCTTCCCTTAATGCAAGAGTAAGAAATGATACTAACTTAAAAAGATACTTGGCATCCAAAATAACACACCCATACTGTAGCTCATCCAAATTTACATCTCCAAAGCAACTAATCCTACAGCCCACTGATGACTTTTTTCCAGTGACAGGGTGGGTGCCCCTGGGGCCCTCAGGGTACATCTTTGTGGCCATTCCCTGGAGCACAGTGCAATGTTCAGCTCCTATTCAGATGTGTGTCCCTCCAAAAGTCCAGCACTGGTGTAGTAGTTTCATTGCAGTAATGCAGAAGTGGTTGCAATCAGTGCTGCAGAGCAGCTAAAAAACACCTTGCGTCACCTGGATTTTGCAGGGCTTCCCCTGCATAAGCACATCTGCTTTGTGCGTCACCAGGCCAGCTCTTTCCTTGCAGCCTGGGCTCTGGGGTATGAGCCGAGAGCTGCTTCCTTCTGCAGCAAAACCACCAGCACTGTTTCCCCCTCATGCAAGGAGGAAAGAAAAGTTTGTAAAATGAGTGCATTCCCAGGCTCTCTTCCTTCCCTGCTGAGACAGATCATGAAATTTTTCAATTTTAGCAACAGGCAAGTGGGTTCTGTGATTGGCAGACAGTGAAGTCAGCTTTCCTAGGGCTTTGTCTGGTGGTTAATGCAGGGTTGGGTTTTTTTGTTTTGTTTTGCCAGAACTTTCTTTCCCCTACTGCATTATATTGAGGCTGCAATGCAATAACAAATATTAGAAATCCACAGCAGAGAGATCCCCTGATGGAGGAATGGATTCCCTGCTGCCTAATAAAATAGTCTCCCCCGTTGGTTTTATAAATCCCTCCTAGTTTTATAAATGTTCTCATTAAGACTCTCTTAAATCTGGCAAAAGCTGGACCACTTCTTGCAGCCTTTCCCTTAAAAGAGCACAGGGCACTTGTGTTTTCTATCTACCTGGCCACCAGGCGGCATAAAATGTGCAGGAATTGAGTATTTTTATGAGCATCTGTCAGCAGTGGTGGGAACTGGTGAGTTCCAAAAGCAAGGTGGGTATGGATGTTGTAGAGGGAGAGGAGGAAAAGCACACTATCAAAATCTTCTTGAAAGCTTTCTTGCAAAGACAGTACCTTCTTCTACTGAAATGTTTGTAAGGACACATGAGAACACAGCATTCAGACACTGTTACAGTGAACCAGACACCAAAGAAAGGCATCTTAACAGCTCTCTGGAGGTTTCTGTACAGGTGCTATAGGGATGCAAGTGAGAACACATACTTCTTTTTACTTATGCTTGAGAAAATGCCTCAGTTCTTGCAAGTCTGTCTCTCTTTAGCGGCTTACATTTCCTGTCTTGTTCCCCATGTTCTTGCATTCCTGACTAGCACCACTGCATATATATCTTGCACAGAATGGTTTTCATTCACTGATTCCCAGAAGGTCTTATCAAGTAAGAAGAGCTGCAGGATCTGGATGCCGTTGGCATACAGACCTTACCTGAGCCAAGGAGTCTCTCCCTACTACGGCTATTCTTTGCCCATTTCCATCTCCATCTGATACCTCTTAAGGGATGTGTGTACATCTCCTAGTGCTGCTTCAATCCCAAGCTACAAGGCTTTACAGAACCATCCAAAGCAGTCCAGTAATGTCCCTTTACTTTGTGCTGATCACATGGCAATTTCAAATGACTTGAGCATTTCACATTTTTGTGTAATCTCCTTAATGTGGGGGCACTTTGGGAGCTCTCAGATTGCAGGGAGTTCAGGGTAATTTTAACTTGTTGGAGCACTACAAGTTTCCACAGATCTGAGCATGGAGGTTTGGTGGGGTTTGGAGCTGCAGTACTTGCCTGGGAAATGAGCGGTGGGGGAGGCAGCAGGTCTGTTTGCCTTTCTTCTAGAGCAGGCATTTACTGAATGAATGACATTGGTTGGCACCTAATAGCCGCCTTGGAGAAATAAAGGTGCGAGTGTGCCAGGGAGATGGGCATGTGCTCGTTTGCAAAGGTGACATTTCAAATTGGACTGAATAGTGATGCTGTCTGTGAAAGTTGATGTAGTTATTTGCTGGACAGTTGGACATCATTTTACAAGGTTACTATTCAGTCATGTTTTATTGGCAGCACATTGACACACAGATTATCACGCAAACTTTCTGAAATGCTTATCTGTGGTTTGACACTGCTGATCTATAAACAGTTATAATCTCCCTGTCTCTATATCTTTTCCTTCTCTTGGGATCTATTGATTCTTTTGAAGTTTGACCTGATTACCAGACACACACACACTTCCTCACTGGGAAATACAACGTGCAAGGAACTCGGGGAACCGCCACACCAAAAAAGCTTTTTCTCCTGTAACATTATACAGATCATAGAATCATTAAGGTTGGAAAAGACCTCTAAGATCAAGTCCAACTGTCAACCCAACACCACCATGCCCACTAAACCATGTCCCTAAGCACCTCATCTACACGTCTTTTAAATACCTCCAGGGATGGGGACTCCACCACTTCCCTGGGCAGCCTGTTCCAATGTTTCACCACTCTTTCAGTAAAGACATTTTTCCTCACGTCCAATCTAAACCTCCCCTGGTGCAACCTGAGGCCATTTCCTCTCGTCCTATCGCTTGTTACTTGGGAGAAGAGACCCACCCCCACCTCGCTACAACCTCCTGTCAGGGAGTTGTAGAGAGCGATGAGGTCTCCCCTCAGCCTCCTCTTCTCCAGGCTGAACAGTCCCAGTTCTCTCAGCTGCTCCTCATCAGACTTGTTCTCCAGACCCCTCACCAGCTTCGTTGCCCTTCTCTGGACACGCTCCAGCACCTCAACGTCCTTCTTGTAGTGAGGGGCCCAAAACTGAACACAGTATTCGAGGTGCGGCCTCACCAGTGCCGAGTACAGGGGGACAATCACGTCCCTACTCCTGCTGGCCACACTATTTCTGATACAGGCCAGGATGCCATTGGCCTTCTTGGCCGCCTGGGCACACTGCCGGCTCATGTTCAGCCGGCTGTCAACCAGCACCCCCAGGTCCTTTTCCACCAGGCAGCTTTCCAGCCACTCTTCCCCAAGCCTGTAGCGCTGCATGGGGTTGTTGTGGCCGAAGTGCAGGACCCGGCACTTGTCCTTGTTGAACCTCATACAGTTGGCCTGGGCCCATCGATCCAGCCTGTCCAGGTCCCTCTGCAGAGCCTTCCTACCCTCGAGCAGATCAACGCTCCCGCCCCACTTGGTGTCGTCTGCAAACTTACTGAGGGTGCACTTGATCCCCTCATCCAGATCATCGATAAAGATATTGAACAAGACCGGCCCCAAAACTGAGCCCTGGGGAACACCGCTCGTGACCGGCCGCCAACTGGATTTAACTCCATTCACCACAACTCTGGGCCCGGCCGTCCAGCCAGTTTTTGACCCAGCGCAGAGTACACCTGTCTAAGCTGTGAGCCACCGACTTCTTCCCCCCTCCTTTTTTTTTTTTTTTTTGAAGGAAGCTGTATCTGACTGGGCAGAACCTCCATGTCCTTCATCCTCTAGCTGAAGCCCAGAGCATGGGGTTTTTTGCTTGCTCTTGGGAAACCTTGAAGAGGATAAATGCTGAGCCAGGTTGAGTCTCGTCCGGCAGTCAGAGAAAGGGAGTTTGCAGGGGTATGTGGAACAGCTGGGGCTGAACACAGCAGTGACAAAAAGCAGATCATGCTGAAATACAGTGCTGAATGCATGTAGTCTTGCTGCAGAGAAGTTAGTTCTCCCTGAGGCATTAGTTCTTGTGACAGAAGACCTGAAGTCCAGGAGGTTTCCTGTGTGCTGGCTACTCCCAGGGCCTGTGGGCATCCTGGTCATGGTCCATGCTTGGTGGCAGGGCCAGGGCTGCAGGATGCTGCCAGCATCCCTGCCTCTGCCGACGCCTGGGAGAGATGCAGGGAAAAGGAGCTAGTTACCTTCAATAGCTAGGCTGCAACTGATTGTCAAAGGCAGCCTAATTTAATTAGAGCTGAACTATTATTTAATGAGAACTGAGATTAATTAATTTTTAGAGTCACAGTATGAAAGATGCTTTGTTCTTTTTGAATAGGTAATTAAGTGAGGCATACGCAGACACCCTATGCTCTACTGCATTTGCAAAGTGTTTGCTCTCTTTCGTATCTCCATCTCATTTGTATAAGCATTTTGGAATTAGGAATCAATTGTTTAGTTGCTAATGACGTTGGGTATAATTATCTTGCTTTAGAAAGGCAGACTTTGTCCAAGTACCAGGGTTTTGTCTACCAGAGGACACTGACCAGACCAGAATTGCTCTGCAATGTGGTCATGGGTACAAAACAGAAGATGAGCTGCCCAGGGATGATGAGTTGTCTTTTAACTGCTCTGAGCTAAAGCTATTTCTTCTCAGGAACAGAGTGGCCAAGTGGGAACCACTGCAGAGTGGATGTGACAGCATTTCACAACACCAGCTCCAGTTAGTTTTCCAGTGTAGACAAGTTAGCTTTCATGTGGCTTATCCTCACCTTGTTCTGCCAGAGCAGTACAGTGTCACCACAATGTTTAGCTGCCTGTCTCTGGCAGGAGGAGATTTTTGTTCTCACTTTGTAGCGGCCCTGTGTGTACCACTACACTACACTGGATCAGAATAGCATGGCTGTTTTGTTCCTCACTCCCATAAAAGCCTCAGGGGCTCCAATGTTTGCAAACAAAAGTGAGCATCTCATTAATTGAAGTGACTTTTATTTGCAAGCCATGGACTAATATTTTGAGTTCTGATGTTTCTGGAGTCGTCTTGTGTGACTCGTTCCTCACTGGCACTAGCAATTAATGCACAATGTTCAATATCTAGCAGGTCATTTCCATTAGAAAGCAAACTTGGTGTTTGAGCCCAGCATTTCTTAGGATGTTCTTGATGAATCCTTTTCATTTGCGAAGTTCAATACAGAGAGCTTCATGGTTCCTGGCATCTGAGTTAGCACACAGCTGAGAAGAACTTTCTCCATGATTTTTTCTCAGGACCTTCCTCGTTTTGCATATTTTGTGGGTTCTTTTTGCTTCCTCACTGCACAGTTATGTACATCGTGTATACCTGTGGGTGCATCCATATGAGTCTGTAAGGAAACCGTGTGACATTTACAAGACTCTTCATCCATGTGCATGTGCTTTCTGTGGTGAAGCCTGTTGCAAAAGCTCATTCTTTGAAGGTCGTGGACTGATACAAGATCCATGGTATGACCAGTTTAAGTCACTGATATAGCATGTGTACTAAAACTTCCAACACGACAGCACTTGCCCTACCTCAGCTTGGCCCATTAATCCAAAAGAATTAAAATTGTAACTTCTTGTGTGACCCAACCTTATTGGAAAGAAAAGGAATAGTTTATACTGACAATAGATAGAAGCAATGTGTGTCCCTGTCAGAATACTTCCCTGCCACATCCCTAGATCAATTTTTTTTTTTCCCATCCATATCTTTGGCGATCCATTCTCATGTTCCAATGTCTTTCTAGGATGATAGCAAAAACCTCTTTCAAAGGGCTATTGCAGAATGGTGCATGTTTCAGACCTGTTGCACAAACGGGGAATGCACTGTTGATCCATTTCTGCCAGCTATTTCTGCCAGCCCCAGTTTCTACACCTACATACGCAGCTTTGGGGGAGACCTGTGCTGAAACATGTCTTCAGAGAGTCCCTACAGCCTTAACTCTGGGACTCCAGCCTATCCTCTCTGCTGGGGTCTGTGCTGGATGCAATCTCTGCTATAATCATGCTTTCCTATCTTTCATTGCTTCAGGGCTGCTTTCCTATTCTGTGACAGAATCATTAATTTTTTCCTATTCTTACACATCTTTTTCTACACCTTTCAGATGGTCCAAACCCCTTTGATTTTCTTCAGAAACTCCTAGCAAGAGGCATTCTGGTGTTCTTACCTCTAGGGCTCTCTCTAACCACAGGCAGTTGCCTGTGTTAGCTGGCTGTCAGAATGGCAAGGCAGTCCTGGCAAGATTTTTTCTCCGTTTCATTGTGACTGGAGCCCTGGAAATCCATGCTGGTGGCTGTACTGGTTTTGTGCCTGCTGGGGGGAAACCTTGGCCCATACAGCTCTTGCTGAGCAGGGGATGTTTTCAGAAAGGGGCTTGTTGCTCCCTTTGATCCTTTCCATGTGGCAACAGAAGCAGCAACTACAGGGCTCTTTGCCCTTTCTCTTACCCTTCCCAGCTCCCTGTCCTAACCCTGCTCCCTTTCCCTGCTCATGCTCTGCTGGGAATTCTTGAGCCACCTCAGGCACGGAGAGGTGCTTCGTGCTCACCTTGATGTGGCAGCACCGGGAAGGTGAGGTGAGGGTGCTGAGGGCTGGAGCAAGAGAGCCCTGAGAGCAGGTGCACCGTGGTTAGGGCAGATGACTCTATCCATTTACTCATCTCAGAGCAGGTCTCCACTTATTCCTCCCTCTCCTTTTCTGGAAAGTTACTGTAACTTGCATATTTGTGATGCTTTCTGCCCCTGCAGGCAGGATGACTTGCTTACTACTATCCAATCACCTGCAAATCACTTGCCTTAGGTCAGCTGCATCATCTAAGGACAGCCTGAATCTGCTGAATGCCTTCCCCACCCTGGTTTGCACAGTTCTTGGCCGCTGTGAAATGCAAGAGGTTTTCCTACTGTTTATGAATGGTCTGACCTGAGATGATGCTGGATGCACTATGAGGGATGAGGTACACCCTGAGCACAGAGCCTTGCAGGATCAGACCTTGCTGGATGGAGAGGATGGCAATGCATTGTTTGCAGACAGATGTGAGCCCTTGTCTGGTCTGGGCAGAAGCCAGCGCTGGTCTGAGCTGTGCGGACGTGGCTGCATTGGTGCTGGGTATATTGGTCTGGGCTTTCAGCCAGACTTGCGTAACTGCACAGCTTTTGGTCCTGAGCTGAATCTTGTCTGGTTAGGGCACAGTTCACTATGTGTCTGCTCAGTAGAGCAGGACAGAGCAACTCAACATACTTATCCCACAGACATGCCAAATGTGTCTACAGAAACTAGTAATCGATCCCATCCAGATTCCTCACTATTAATCTTCATCTAACATCACACGTCTTGAGGTCAACAGTATTGAGATCAGCCAAAATCAATAAAATTCTACATTGTTAGTGTATCCTCGGTGCAGTGCAGCTGTCCTTGCTATGCAGGAAGCATAACTTAATCTCCCAGTGCAACGTGTTGAATTTATTGCTTGGCAACGCTCAATGAATATAGAGTGGTGGGTGGGGAAAATCCTGGCTTTTGATTCAGAATTTGTACTACATCTGTGAGTAAAAACATACATCTGATGTGCTGACTCAAAGCAAATGGCTCCCGTTTGGGCTGCAGTCTTTCACTGTGCTGCTTTCCTCCTTTCTCTGCGCTTTACAGTATTGATCTGGCTGGTTCCAGGTGGATGCAGAAACTGACTGGGTGGCAAAAAGGGAGGTCAGAAACAGAAAACATATTGAATACAATCGATCATTGGTGGGAAGAAAAGAAAGCAGGTTTTTATCCTTTTATGTAAGGGGGGGGGAATAATTCAAATGAATAGATTGTTTCTTTTTAACTTAGCTCTGGAAAAACGCTACAGTGAATTATTTAATCTCCTTAAGCGGATCCCCCAATCTAGCTTCCTTGCAGGCATTTGCTCACAGTATCTATGTCAGCCTCTTAGCATACGGTAAATTGCTCACAATGCTGACTCCTGTGCTAAGAGGGATTTCTGAATACCTGTTCCCCAGGCTGCTTGCTTGCTGAGTACTCCCCAGGGCATGAAAAGTGGGAAAGTACCAAAAGGGGAAAGATATAGCTGTAGCCTGTTAATTAAACTGAAAAGAATATCCCAGTGGCAAAAACCTCAAGTCAGTGAGAATTCTGTTGTGGCTTGAATAAGGACAGAGTTTCAGCCCAGATCTGGATCCCATGTGTCCTGTTAATAATGCTTTTGTGCCATTTGAACCTCTGCTTATATTTGGGTTTTGAACTTCAGACTGTCCTCTCATCCATGGGCTGCCCTTGTGGGAGTTGGCTCTGGTCACTTCTCAGATGGTTACTGAATGCAACATTAACATCTAAACCAAACAGGCATCTGTGGCGGAAAGGGAAGCCACCAGTTTCCAGGACCTTTGCAGAGATAAGTAAGACTGTGGCTTGCCTGAGGGCAAAGGGAAATCCGCATATGGCTCTGGAAAGCTTTAGGAGATCTTTGGAAAATGCTAGACTTCGGTCTACTTCTTCCTTGAGGTGGAAGCAACTGATACTATTCTGCTGTTGCTTTTCTTATGGGTTAAAGTTGAATTAGAATGACAGAGCAGAACTTTCTGGCTTTAGCTCTGGGATTAACTTTAAGGAAATCATGGAGAGTCACTTCTTTCCATGCATGGTGTCTTCTGCAGTTATTCTCAGTGTGCATGTTATCACCTTGTGTGATATATAATCACACAGAGTCTAGGGCATGCAAGCACACGGTTGTGAGTACCCATAGAAACACTGTGATCCCTTGCCCTGATGCCAGAGATAAATGCTTTGACTCTGGACTCTATTATATTCTCAGAACCAAACCACTCAGCAAACCTGCCTCGTGATTCCACTCAACCCTGTCATAATGATTTTAGAAGAAAACCACAAGAAACGTGGTGGTTTTGGGTCCTTGTCAAAGCACAGCAGAAGAGTGTTGGTTGATTACTTTGTTTTTAATTCATTTTAACATTACATTCAGAGTGAAAGTCTGGGTATATACCTAAAGGGACTGAAATGTAAAGAGGGTCTTACATATGACTGTGGTGAGAAACCACTGGATTTCATCTGCAAACTTACTGTGGATGCAGGAGATGAGATCATTAAAAATATAACTATGTGAAATCCCACCATGAAAACTGTATGTGCTTCTGGGTTACTCTACCCTTTCTTAGCTTTCTCTTTTACCTACAAAGCTCTATTTTTCCTGGTACACTGACCAATATAAACATTCAAACTTCAGCTCTGTGAATTCAACATTTTCTTCTCCTGTATACTTTCTTCATGCTTTCCCCAGACACACACGAACAAAAAGTAGCCCGTGGCATGTACCTGAAAAGGAGGTACCTTCCTTTCCACACCTGGATACGAATGCAGTTGCAGACAGTAGCTGTGAAACAAAATCTTTTTGTGATGAATAACTGCTCTGGAGCTCACTGGGCATCTGGCTATTTATTGTTGGTCAGCCTAGGTCAGTGGTGGTGTGCGTAATCACAAAACACTGGGCAGTTGCCCAGGTGGTTTGTGTAGGCACAAGCACACCCTGTAGCTATAAGTGTGCTTGAAGCTCTGGACTGGGCAGTGCTGTGGACAGGGGAGGGAGGAGGTGGTGGCACAGTCAGGCAGCTGCAGCTGTGTCTCGTGACAGTTGGCAGAGCTGTTGAGAAGGTGACCGAGGGGCTCCAGAGTCTGCAGCAAGTGTCTCCTCTTGAGTTATCCAGCAGCTTATGGGCAAGGGCAGCCAGCCCCGGTTCTGCAGGGAGAGTTGGTAACAGGGCTCGCACTAAGCAAGCTGTGCTGCATGGTAGCTCTGGCTGGTTAGGGTGCTATCCCACCTCCATCCAACCCTTCTCCCCACCTGGCCATCATGCTGAGATGATTATTGCTGCAGCAGGCATGAAGGGAACAGGATTGGGGCTTTGTCTTCAGCGGCTGCTGTTCACAATATGATGTCTAAAGACAGTCCTGCCTTTCTTGGTGTTGATGAGACACTGGTCTGTGAAGTGATACAGCTGAAGCACTCGCAGGAATTCATCCTAGTAGGATGCGTGTGGCATGATAACAACCACAGCAAGAGGAGCCAGGTGGACAGCTAGGTGTGGAAGCATCTTTAGCCTCCACAGCAAAAAAGCCAAGAAGTTATCTGCCAGAGTCCTTTCCAAATGCTGCAACTGCTGATGCTCCAGAGTATGAGCCTTTAGCAGGCGATCCGAATTGCTCATCCCTCTCCCAAGCTCTTATGGTACCAGCAACATCTGGGTTAGAGGCTACCAGCAGGTCGCACTAGTTTGGCCCTCTGTGCCCTGGCAGAGGGTAGTTTGCAGTCCTTCCAAGAAGTGTGAAAGCTGATGTAGCGAAGGCCTCCTGGGATTAATAACAACAGCAGGCTTCATGTGCAGAGTGTTCTTTCCTCTTCCCCAGCACTTTAAACAAGAGTGTGAAGGGTCCTAATGAAGCCAACCTTGCACGCCATATTCTGAGCTCTCTTAGATCTCTTTAATGGTTGGAATTGTGAAATATATGTTGCATCTATAATTAGGGAGTAGAACAGATGGCTAGAGCTTAGTTATAATTAAAGTCTAATGCACAGTAAAATAACCCAATGCAGCCAGTGATTCAGCAGCAACCGAAGAATTTTAATTCTTTCTTTGCTGGTCTTAAGCTTCAATTACAGGAATTGGGACTTCAGGGAAAGTCTGTTGCATCACTTATTACATAGGGACATGGCTCTATATTAAAGGATTGTGTGGAAATTTTTGATTGCTGTGTATTAAGTTACATTGTGTGATCTCGCTTACCTTAGTAACTTGAAATCATGTGTGAAAAAGGCATGTGAATTGTTTTAACAGCACAGAATCTGCATGTTGCAATCTGTTTTAGAAGAGACTTTCTTAAAGCCTGTCTGCCTAGTAATTGATCGCTAATGCTTTAGGATAAGTTATTTGGAAAGAGGCATTAATTAGGTGCTCTTAGACAGGAACACATTTTATTTAGAAAGCTGTTTTAAGTGGTGTTATCAGTAATAATAATTTAATGCATATTTAACACCACTTTCAAGTATGGATTTTTAGAGACCTCACGACATTAGAACTGGAAGCAAGTGTCCTGGGAGACGAGGCTAGGAGCTAGCATCAGGCAAAGAAACATGAAGAGCAGTATCACTGTGAGCTTTGCAGACTGTAGAAATGGGGGTTTTTTTTAATGTTTTGTTTGGGGGCTTTGGGGGGGGGGGTGGTGGTTTAACTTATTTATTTAGGGCAGAGGGACAGCTGTAATACAACCTGCCAAGGGTATGAGAGGCCAGCTCTCTCACAAGGAGAACAAGCACAGTTCTGGACCATTCCTGGAGACTAAGAAGACACAAGAGAAAATGCTTTTATGAACAGACTATATTACTTTTCCCTTCCCCATCTTCTCAGATGACTTACTGAAAAGATTCACCTGTATCTACTTGGGATATTGGGACATTCATCAGTAGATTAGCGATACATTTGCCAGGGCTACAGCTGCCTCAGAGGTTTTGGAGGTGTCCCCTCCTTCCCTTCCAGCAGCCTGGAAAGAGCTGTGGTAAGTGATAGTTTTTTCTCAAAGCTGAGATCAGCCTCAGGTGGCCTCTGCTCTTCCACCACCTGCCCCAGGAGGACTTGGGAGGCACCTCTTGCATAGTGAGCATGAAGGGAACGCCAATTACCTGATGTTTATTGTGGATTATAGGCATGCAGGCAGCCCATAACTGCTCAGTGGTTAATGGTGACAGCATGCCACACATTTTGGCTGTCCCTCTGGTGCTGTCTTAAGTTGCAGCAGATTTGGGTGCAGGAGCTGTGTGTATGGTAGGTGGGCTCCACAGGACTTGCAAAAGCTGCTACTTTTAGCAGAGTTAATGCAGACTGTGGATGCTGCCTGGAAATCCTTCAGCAGGAGGCAGGCAGCCAGCATTAAAGTTTTCTGAACTGAAGCTGTTTGAGCAACTTGTACCATGCTTTGGAGCCCTACCCTTAAGAAGGGTGACAAAAAAAAAAAAAAAGGCAGAAATGCTTCCCAGCTCTGCGTTTGTCTCAAATGTGGGCCTAGGGGCTAAAATACCCTGTTCTCTAGGGCTAGTGCACCCCTGCAAGACAGAGCCAACCTCTGCTTTCACACCCACAGAGACCATGGTCTCTAAGTGAATCTGGAACAGCCTCTGGAAAAGGGTATAGAAAGTCAAGGGCCTGCAGAGAATACTGCAAAAGGCAGGATTTGGCTTGCTCAGCTTTTTGATGGATGGTAATAGGATGAGGAATGGAGGGACCTAGTTCAGCTTCACTAAAACTCATACTTGCAGGACTTTTCAGGAAAGCTGGTAGGCAGAGAGAAAAAAAAAAAAAACAAACAAACTACCAAAACCCCCACCCTTATCCCTAGTCCCAGATTACTTCTGACCTGCCGCCCCATGAGATGACAGCAGCAGTGCTCAGCAGTGAGACTTTGCAAAGAAGTGTCCACTGAGCACCTCGGAGCTGGTCCCACGAGTACTGGGAGGTTTGGGCGGCTGCCCGTGACTGCACGGCCGTCAATAATGTGATGGCAGGGATCACCAGATGGCACTGTTACGTTCACTCACAATAACTCGCTTTCCTGTACGACAGACGTGCGCTGCTTCAAAACACGTTATATCACTGAGGTTTTTAAGAGGTTGATTCTTGGAAATCAACTGTTGGTTGTCAATCTGCCCGCTGTGTGCCGCACCTCATACCAGCATTGCTGCCTGGGGGAGGTTTGAACCCCCAGAAGGAGGGGCTGGGTTTCTAAAAATGTAGGATCGCCTGTGTGTTAGGTACCTCTTGTTTAGCTGGTGTTACCCAGATGGTGTGTCGCTTCTGGCAGGTCCGCTTCCTAGTCAAGAGCAACGCTGGCTTCTGCCGTCCCATGGCGATGGGGAAATTACCCTGGTTTGAAAAGCTGAAGGCTGAGTTGAGAGCTTGGGGCAGAGGGTTAATCTTTTGCCTGCTTCAAGAGTGCAATGTGTGATGTGCTTAGGCTGAGTCACAGCAGAAATTATTTCACTTTGGAAAAAGTGAGGTGCAAAGTTTTGATCATGTCGCATATGAGGTTTTGGGTTTTTTTTTCAAGGATGCATATATGGGCTATTAACATCAAAGTGCAAGGATGGGGGTAGTGCAAGAGACTCTCCTTAAGTCATTCTCTTCTCCATAAAGACATGAAACACTGGCTCTTCAGCTTTCCTGAGCTTTGCTCTGAGAGGGGAAAAAAAGGTTTTATTAACTTTCACATGTTACTTAAGTGGCACCAAACCCTTACTTTATGCCCACGTACTTTACTGTCACTGAGTGGATTTTGCACTCCGTCCTGAGGAGGATGGACTGCCTAGCAGAGCTGAGCATGTCCTGTCTTTATTGTTTTTCAAGCTGTAAGCCTGGAAAAGGACCCCCAAGCCCCTAAATGAAGGTGTTCTTGGGCTGTATCTCCAGCACAGTCAGGAGGGCAATTATTACCTGTGTGAACACACCCACGTTAATGGTAGTCTGGGTGAGCTGGGTACTGCTGGCTGGGGAGGTGTGGAGTACAGGCTTCAGCAGAGGATATGCAGGTTTGCAACCAGGGCTTCCATTGCTAGTGGTTAATGCTTTGGGGATTTTTCTTTTAATTGCTACTGGTTCTTGAATTGGCTTTAATCCCATTAGTTCGGGTATGCCTGCAGGAGCTGTGCTTGCACCTCGGATTGCAAGACAGACATAGCCTTAATGCTGGGAACTAGAGCCCTGCCAGCCAAGCAGTGAGTTTTTGTTGTATCCTGTTTGGAAATGAGAAATTCTTTTGAGACCGATGCTTTTGCATGGAGGATTTATTTCCTGAAGCTGCCAAAAGGACAGAGAGGTTTCTGCTTGTGCAGAGTACGGAGGAGGTGGAAGACAGCAGGGGATGATAGCAGCAACAAGACATTGCTACAATTCAGCTCAGCTCTGACTCACAAGGAAAAGTTAGAGGGAGTGAAAGACAAGTGATGCAGCAATATTCAGTCTACTGCATTTCTGTGTCTTCCATTGAGGCTGACAGTAAATGCCGTCCTTGCTAGTGACTTTCTCTCTGAGTGAATCTCTCCATGCAACTTGCTGAAAGCTTTCACCTTGCTTCACGTAGAGCAAACCTCTTCTTTCATTTGCTTCTGGTCTGGTGCCGCTGGCTGTCACCAGCACTTCAGAAGCTGATATCCTCCATGCCCATGCACCAACCTCTGCGGCTTCTGATGTGAAAGCCTGGGAGAAGGGAGCAGAGCATGAGAAAACTCTGAGATGGGTCTGGGTGAGAGGATGAGTGTGAGCCTGTGCTAGAAAACTGAAGGGAGCCCCCGGTCCTGCCCTCCTCTGCCACACACCCCACTGCACGGCAGAATTGGGGCAGGCCTTCACCCGTAAGGATGTGGTCACTGGGGTTTCTGTCCCCAACCTGGGTTTGACCCTGCAGGGCGCGATGACGCCGTATGTATTTGTGGCGCGGTTCTCGCCAGAATGCCAGACATGTCGCGTGGCAGCTGTACGGGGAGGCCAAGCCTTCCACCTACACAGCTCCTGCCACCGCTTTGATATGCAATCCCGACCCCACGGCGGGGTGTTGCCACCTGTCCCGGGGCGCTCCGACCTCCAGCCCAGCTTTGGCCCCGCTATGTCTCGGGAACGCCCAGAGACGGTGGTGCAGCTGCACTGACATCAGGGAGGGAAATTCCCTCTGCCCGGCAGGTCTGTCGCTGCCTCCCCGCCTCAGGCGGCAGGAGTTTCCCGCGGGAGCTGCACAGTGTCCTGCAGCTCTCGAGGACAGGGCAGGCTCTCTTGGGACCAGAGCACTGCGGGGGATCTGACTGCAGGAGGGGAGTCTGCTTTTGGCCTTGTTTCTGGTTTATCACTACAGTCACTGCTCTCTGTGCCTCACTTTCTTCCCTTGTGCATGAATACCACAGGGCTTGGGTTTTTCTTTTCCATGGCATGCCAGGGAGATGGAGCAAACAGGAGCACCAGTTCTGGTTTGGGGTGTTGGTGTCCTGATGCTGGTCTCTGAGATGGTTCATTCTGCTCCCTCTCCATAAAAAGAAGACCCCTGGTGTTCAGGAATAGCCAAAAGAACGCCCCCCCCCCCCCCAGTGCTCATACCTGCTCTTCACTGATGGCATTGCCTTTACAGTTAGGGTTTTGTTTGACTCCTTCTCAATGGTGAGAAAATTGAGACTGCAACTTCCAAAATGCATGTTCAGCTTCAAGCCTGCTTTCATACCATCTCCTTCCTGCTAGGTGAAAACAAGGGGCAAAACTTTCCCCTGCCCCTACTTCTGGAGAAAAAAGACCCAATGTTGCCCTCCGTGGTGGGAATGTCTCCAGAAGAGGGGACATCCATAGCTGTACTGAGGTTTTACCATCAGACTGTGATGTAGGAAACTACGTCTCTGAGGATCTTGGCAGGGCATCAGTGAGATATAAAGACTGGTGCATTAGAAGTGAAGCCAGCCTCAGGCAGGCTCTTTGGCTCGGAGTGATTCCAAGGAAATACGCAGAGCTGGCACTTGTGGGAGGCCCAGAGCACAGTCCCAATTAACCTGCTGAGATGGGTGCTCTGGGCTTGCTCCTCACACCAGTCTCTGCCCTGGTGGGACCTGGGAGGCAGGAAAACCTGGAGCAAACAAGGGAAGCCACTAACTGTCCCGTGGGAGCTGGAAGACTCCGTAAACATGTGGGACAACTGGAGAAGAGTAAAAAGTACTTTGCTGGAAGCTGTGGGGTTGGAGTAGAAAGGGAAGCAGTTGGAAGCTCCTGTTGTAGCTGTTTTGGGTCACTTGGAATAGTTTCAGGGGTTGCTTAAGCAGAGGACTATAGAATGTCCTGACAGACAAAGACTACAAAGTAGGTGATGGTGAGGGGCGAGAACATGGAAGACTTCAGCTTTTCCACTGTGGGGTAGTCATTCTTGCAGTCCCTGTCATCTGAGTCCCTGCTGAGACAAGATCCTGGGGACAAATGCTCAAGAAGTGGTTTGTGCCTCATGAAACCATTTGCTATCCCTGCAAAGGAAAACAGCGAACTATACTGTTCTTTACTGCAAGTGGATGGTGATCTCACACTATGGATGCGACAGAGGAGACACCGAAGGCAACCGGACAGTTCTGAAAGTAGTTCATGTTGCCCTGCTGAGCAGGGCTGTAACAGTGCCATCTACTTTGTCACTTTCTAGCTCTACGTAACAGTTGAAGGCCAACATGAGGACTGTGCAGAGCTCCAGGTGCATGGTATCACATGCAGACGGCAGCTTGAAGCTGGTGTGTATTTGTTAGCACTGATATAGCAGGAGGAGGAGGAGGGTGTGGGGAGTGGTACATTAAGACACCTTTGTCAGCTTCCTTTTGGATGTGCCTAGGGTTGTGCTGGACTGCTCGCTCACTGAGTTGTCACCAGTCCTGGGCCCAGACTTGGCCATCGGTGACCAAGCATGCCCTGGACCACAGCTGCATCCGCACAGCGCTGTCCCGGAGCTGCTGCCTGGGCTCAGCCCCTCATGTCCCCACCAGCTCCCTGTGCAGGCCAGTGCTAGCACGGAGGGGCTGGGGTTTGAGTACCCTTTTTTTGCTGGTTTATATTTGCACTAGGGACAAAAGGTGCTGGGGGAATGCAGAAGATTGTGTGTAGTATTGCAGTATTTTTATTTATTAATTTATTTTTTAAGTTTGCTGTTTTCCCTGTCCCTTGTCTCTCAGAATGGAGGGTGCGGGGGAAGGCTTGTATGAGCCAAAAGCCAGAAATCCGACACTTCTGGAGCAGTGGGATCAGAGATCCCTGTTGGTTGGAGGCAAAACATGAATTGTTATGGAAGCTTTTCCCACTATCGCAGCGGTCGGGTAGATCCTCCGAAGTCTGTGAGGGTCATACTCCTGTTGCCTCTCTCCCTTCACTGGAATTACTGAAAAGTTGTCTTTCCTCTGCTTGCTTCTCTTCACAAAACTCCTAAAACCTTAATATCTTTGAGGCCTTTAAACATCTGTAATATTTAGTTGAAATTGGAAAATGTGCTCAAAAGGGACACTGACATTATGTATTCCTGTTCCCTTGGATAGCCAAGCTAAAGACATTTTTATTGCTGGTAGGAGGGAATTATTGCCCTCTCTTCAACTTTTTCTAACAAAAAATCCCCAAATATCCCACAGACTTTTTGCTCTTAAAAGAAATTCATTTTAACTTTAAAAAAAAACCCACCCTAAAAACAAACAAAAAAACCACGGCCACAACCACTCCCCTGGAAACCCCAAGCTGCGAATGAAACGTTTCATCCCCTGGTGTAAAGGGTGGGGCTGATTCCAGGCAAATCCTGAAGCCAGCAGTTGCAAAGCTGGCATCTCCCCTTCCCTGTCTTCCTTTAGCTCCAAGCCGTTCAGAGGTCCTCAGACCCATAGATCAGGGCTGGAGCCGCAGAGATGTCAGGAAACTGTGTCTCTCCCTTTCAGGACTGGGGCTAGCACACAGGCATCCTGGCACTGAATTTGGGTGGCAGTGGGGAGACCATTATAAATCCCCAACAGTCTCCTCCGAGGATATAAATGTTTGCCTCCGCTAAAACATAATCTCGTGGTCGTTTCAATGACAGCTTAAATCGAACCCGTAGAGACGGTGCACGGAGGGGTAACGGGAGAGCAGTCCACAGCTGTTTCTCTGGCTGTTTTTCTCTCCCAGACGTGAAAGCAGCAGTGGCGGAGCGATGCCCTGCATTCTTGCCCACCTACACACATGCTTCCTCCGCATATCCCTGTGCCGCCTGCTTACCGCAAGCCCTAGAGGCTCGGCTGTAAATCCGCTAGCCAGACAGCTCCCTGACACCCCGGCTTCCGCCCTGCTTCTGCAGGACACGTGCCTGCTGCCGTTAGAATAGCATCACCCTTGTTACCAGCAAGGAAACCTCCTAGGAAGGGTAGTGAACACTGAGAATATCACAAGCCCCTCTTCCTCTTGAGTTGACTATTTGAGGTCTGCTATTGCGAGAAGCTCCCCCTTGCCTGTGCTCCCAGGCTGCCGTGATGAAGTTTGCTAGTCCTCATGTACCCACTCAGCCCCCCTCTGAAATCTTCACCTCTCGAGTGTCTTGGGCTCCATCTCCCAGCAGATTTTTTTTTTTTTTTTTAAGGCAGTGCAAATGGGGTTGGCCAAATACCACTTCGCCTTGAGAGCCTCCCAGCTATGCATGGGGTACTGGCAATACATACATGCACACACCCTGTGGCTTGTGTTTCCACTGCGGACTGTGCTATGCAAAGGAGCGCCTTGCAGCTGAGAGGAGTTTGATGCAGTCTAACTGCAATGGTAGATACCTCTGCATAAATTAATGGTGAATCAACCCACAGCTAAATGTTGGCTGTGAGCAGGGGGGAGGAAGGAAGCTGGGGTTGGGGGAGAGAAATCAGGAGACTTGCTGGTTTTTGCAGGTGTTTTTGTGTGCACTGTCACCAGTGGGTTTCCATGGCTCCATTTTCCAGCTGGGAAAAGCAAAAATGGACCTTCTGAGCTACTTCAAAATGTGTCCAGATCTCTGTGGGAGGCTGAAAATGTCCAGGTCTCCAGGAAAAGCAGCCAGGTGCTATGTGCACTGCCAAAACGAGCCAAACTGTGAGACATTTGCATTTGCCCAGCCCCAGGCAAGAGGACTGGTAAGGACCTTGGGCAGTTGGTGGCCCCTTTTGAAGGTTTTATGGAAATGACCTTGCTAGACACCCCCTCCCATCAGTGCCTTGTGAGTGAGAAGAGAGCCCTGCTGCAAGCTCCTACTACTCATTACAATTATGTGGTGCTTCTTTTTTAAATTAATTATGTTTTTTTCAGGAGAAGCTATTCTTTTGGTGTGAATTGCGAGCTGGAGACTAACTGCCTTTTCTTGACTGCGGTGCTGCTAGATGTGTTCAGCACTAAAAGCAGGAATCACAGGCTCAGTAGTTTGGGCTGTGGCAGACTTGTACTTAGGGTGTCCGAGGTACCGAGGGGTACTCTGCTGTGCAGACTTAAGGTAGTGTAAAACCAGGGGTCAGGTTCATCCTTGGAGGCAGAGGCAGCCCAGCAGCATCAATTCCAGAAGCTGCCTGTTGTACTTCACAAAACCCTTGGGATATGTGACCTGGGCACACAGCATTATCTGGGCACATGCCAGGTGAGGAGACTGGCCAAAACCAGGAGAGCAGGTCTGAGTCTCCGGGTGGGAGTTGTCCAGCCTTCCCCTGCTCCCAGTGCATTGGCCCTGGCACCCAGGCCTTGCTGGGAAAGACTCTTCTCCAGCTCCCATGGAGATGTAGGTAGAGCAGGATTGCATGAGAACAGCTGTTTTCACATGGCATTTCTTTTGCATGAGGTTCATTCCTTTTAGGCTGAAGTCTGTCAGGAAAGGCAAACTCTTCCAGGCTGTTGGGAGAGCACACGATGTATGGCTGCTCTTTCGTGAAGCCAGGCCTGCAGAGGTAACAGCTAGTCCCACCACGGGCATGGTAGAAGAAATACAACAAGCTTCTGGTGTGTCTCTAGGAGCAAGCATGAGGTCTCAGCAGTGTACCCACAGCACAGCCTGGTGCCTGCATGCACCTCCCCAGGCAGGCTGGTTATCCACACCAACGGGTGCAGATTGAAACTGAGTCCTGGAGCAAGAGAGCATGAACCCAAGCTCTTGCTCAAATGGTTTGTGCATGGAGAGGACTTGCCCTCTGTGCCTTTGGTTAAGGGTGGATGCTCAAAGCCTAGACCAGAGCCAGGCTAGCAGTGTGGACCGCAAGTTTGCACTGGCTCCTGTCTCTCCTTGCCCACTTTCTGGAGGTATTTGTTGCCTTGGGAGAGGCGGCTGCACAGGGGTAAGCACAGCCCTGACCTCAGCAGCAGAAGGGGATGATGCAGTCGCTCTGCAGCCATGCTACCTGGGCTGCATCATGTGTACACAAGCCTTGTTGCAATCCCCCCTCTCCCTTCCCCAGCAGAGCCTCGTTTGGACATTTCCAGACTCTTTCCCCAGTGATGTAGGCTACAAGATTTGGTGTTTACTCCAGGGCTCAGCCTAAGAGAAGAAAGGTGTTTTGTATTACTACTGCTCCACAGGCCAGGCAGAGGAAGCAGTGTCCAGCAGCAAGGGAGCCCTTAACTTCAGTTAATAAATACATCCTTCATTTCCAGCCTCTCTTCCTTGGTGAGTGCCACTTATTGTAATGAAAGCTGTTTGGACTTGGCCAGGGATCAGCCCTGCGAGTTTACAGGATTCACAATTCACAGATGTTAGGAACTATCAGGCTGAGTGTGGGTGGAGAATGTCAAGTCTGAAATAGCTCCCCTGCCACCCTGGCACAGGCAGCAAAGAAAATGTTTCCACATGACATTCTTCGAACCAAAATTTCCTACAAGGAAAACAGAGGGGAAAAATAAGAGGCAATCGCTGCTCTCTCAGAGGGCTCCTGGCTTTCGCTTGGGAAGTTGGCATTTGTGCTGACATCAGCACAAAAGATGCACTGTAGGTGAGCTATAGGGCAGCCCCCTCCCCTCTCTTCGTATACACAAACATATACGTCTGCTTGAAGACGCAATCCCACTGGTGCATAGATACATGGACGCTATTTTTTCCTGCTGGAATCCATTTTAATTTAGCTCCTGATTCATATTTCATTCATTCTCCAAAACCACAAAACCAGGATAGGTTTACAGCCTGCACTATTTGGATGAGCCACGGAGGGGGAAAAACAGGGGAACAAACAAGGTTGCTTTCCTGAATGATTTTCTGTGTGAATTAAAAAAAAAAAAAAGGGGGGGGGGCGGGGAGAATTAAAGTCTTCCTTCCTGGCTTTTATTTTACTTCAGGAAAATCAAATCTGCTTTTCATCTTTGGTAGTTTGTTTTGGTGGACTTCACTCTTGTTTCTTTAGGCTTTAGTGGCCTGAAAAATATATGACTCCTATTTTCTTTTTTTTCTTACTTTTCTCCTCAAGATATTTGAAACTATTGTTGTTTTTCATGTGGAAAATGTATATATTGTTTACAGAACACTAAAACAATGAAAGATATTTTTGTATCATCTCAATTCTCTTTGATAAAAAGGTTAAAAGATATAGAGGGGAAACATTAACAATTACGTCTGACAGTTTTCTTGGGGGGAGGAGGGCAGGAAGGGGAGGCAGAGGAGCAAAAGTTCAGAGTTAATTTTAATTGAGGAATTTCCCCATATTTTGTCGTTCAGCTTTTGAAACTGTGACCACAACAGACTGTTTGAACTGTGGCACGAGAGAGACTGAAAATTTCCCCAGGCAACTTTACGCAGGTATTAGCCATAGAGTTGACAAGGAAAGCTTTTAAAGTACGATGAAATTCAGCACGGGCGCTGCACCCAGCAGAGGAAACTCTTGCCATCTGGAGACGAGGATGACCAGTGGCCACAGCAGTTCGCAAAATCGCAAGAGCTGCCAAAATTAAACTGTGAAGTCAGGCGGGAAGGCAACCAATGACCGGCGAGATCAGAAGTTCAGAGATGCCCCAGATGAGCTCCAAACAGCAAGTGTGGCCGACGTACACCAAAGTTTATTACGGATGTTGAGAGGAGGGGAAAATATCCGTGCAGAAGATGCCCAGCTGGCGAGGAGGGACTGGTGGTGATGCTCAGGTCACTTGATGAATCCCATTGGCCAAGTCCCTGGGAGATCCCACCCATTCGCAAGTGTAAAATAAATCTCTAAAGTTGTACCTCGTGTACCACTTGACCTTATTGCTTTTAGCCTGCTGACTTTATAACTATTTATTTATTTTATTTTGGTTTGTACCCAAAGAGGGGCTCGAAGGAAATGAATTTTGAACCGGCACCTTTCACCACCTTGCAGTACTACCCTGATCCCTGCATCCAGCGGTGAGTCTCTGAGCATGACGTAACTCTCTCCTATCGCAGGTTTGATCTGAGTGTCTTGTGTAATTGTTAACTTTTCTGCTATCGTCCGGCGGCAGCTGGGCTGCATGCGGAAAAAATGTGCCGCCCTCTTCATGCTCAGTGGAGCTTATTATTATTTTTGGCTTTCTAACAGGTTACTGTTTAATTATAGGCATCCGTATAAGATATCTCCCTTTTCCTCTTTGGCATTAGAGAAAAAAAAAAAGATAAATAACATGAAAACTGATAATATTTTTCCCCTGTGTTTTGGAGCAGGTTACTCTGTGCTTTGGGTAGTGCAGGAATTGCTTTAGCTTTCTATAGTGTGTTTATTTGTTCCTTTAAATGGAAAAGCTCCTGGAAAGAATATGAGCTTAACTATTAAGCTCTGAGATTTTGGAATTTAAAGGATAAATAAATCATTTAAAAGATTCAAAGAAGAAAAAAATCGCCTTCTATGAGAGAGCCCTTTTCCAAGAATATTCCTTCATTCTGTTTAACAGCCAACATCAGAGCCTGACAACCACTCTTATTTTAGCTTTGTTGTTACGCTGAGTTTTATAACTTTCCAGCAGATAAAAGAGCATGTCCGAACGAGGTATCAGGGTATCACATTGTCAGTTTGTTTGTTTCTCCCAACAGAAGATACTATATTTAAGCATGTAAATGACATGTAGATGGTATTTTTCCAGTCGTAAAGTTCGGAGAGGTGAAATCCTCTGAGTGCAGTCACTTGTTGAGCTACTTTAAGGCTAGTTTCTGGCTGTGTGTTGAAAAAGCCCTGGCTGGTGTCTCACCAAGGCATTCGATCCCCAGAAGGGTTAACTATTAACTCTGCATCGTCTGCAGGGTGCTGGGGAAGGCTGCTTGTGTTGCATAGCTGTCTGGTGAAGAAAGGGCTTGGCCACCATCACCCAGCCCACGGCATTACAGGCAGCTTTGTGATCTCTTCTTTTTTTTTTTTCCCCCCACTATTATGATTTGTTGCAATGTTTGTGGGGTGTTTTTCCCCCCTTAATCCTCTGGGTGCTCAGTGCCACCGCTGTGCGACAGTCCTGGGGAGGAGTGTGGAGACCTGGCAGTGAGGAGGGGCCGCATTTGGGGCCAGCGGAGGGGAAGGAGTGGAGGGGAGCTGGGAAAATAGCGCACGGTCCTTGGCCGTGCTGCCGTGGCAGAGGAATGTGGAACGAAGCCGGGGGTATTGGTTTCCCTGGCGAGACCTTCCACAACACGAGCCCCAGGGCTGGCCGGGCACATGCAGCCCCGCTCTGATCTCCCGCAAACCCGCCCAGCACCACTGACCCCGATGGGGATGTGCCTGTGTCCAGGAGAAGAGCGGTATGAGAGCAGCGCCCATCCGGGAAGGTGGATTCAGGCTGGCAGCAGCGGGGTCTTTAGCAGACAAAGAAGTTTCAGTGGCTGGAAGGGACAGCCAGGCAAATTCCCAAATAGATAGTTTAAAAAAATTAAAAATAAAATTGGAAAGTGTAAAGATGCACTGGGAAGTGTACCTGAGCTCTGGGACAGCTTCCCAGCCCCTGTGAACTCCTGCCATTCACATCCCATCTTATGTCAAAGAACAGGTTCATAAAATTGGCGCTGTGGCTCAGGAAAAAAAAAAAACAGCTGGAGCAGGAATTGAAGACAAAAAATTCCCTTGGCTGTATCCCATTTTTAAATGGGCCTTTCTCACCTTCAAATCTGCGTCCTCCAGCAAGTTAGGCCTTTCACTGGAAATGCTGCTCCTCACCGCACGCCTTAGCAGCGTGATGAGTTTTTAAGTGACCATTGCAGTATGGGAAGCCTCAGGACAGCTTGGGACAGATAAAGTTTGTGACACCCCTCAGTCATAAAACCTGATTGAGATGTAGCTTAGAGTAATAACGTGTCTCAGCTGTTATGCATGTCTGTTTACATGAGCTGAGAGTGGCATTTGTCCGGTTATTAGTGGCTGTGCTCTGCCACGGGTCAAAATCAGCTGAAAGTTGGTCCCAGAGATACTTTTCTCAGTCTGAAGAGATAGATGGTCTTCAGCTTTAAGCTCCATTGGTTGGATATTCATGATGTGCTGGGTGACATTCGTCTGACTGATTTAACAAAATTGAATAGTTTCATAACTGCATTTATTTTGCACAGTTTGAAACACTTTTGCTTTGATGTGGTCAAAGTGCTTTATTTAGCTAACACCAATGTGCTTCTCTGCAACTTTAAAATTACGTCTAGTAATAATCTAAACAGCAAACTGATAACGTTGAGCTGAGGCATGCTGGCAAAATAATAAGTGAAAAGCGTTTGAGACCCTGTTAAAATGGGCAGGGGGGGGTCACACAGATTTCCCTGTAGGTCCGTGTGGAGGGGAAGCAGTTACAAATCCCAGTTAGCGCTAAGATTTGTGGCTTACATTTACCCTCTGCTGTTGCTTCATCTATTAATCTCTTTACTTTGGGGGTGTCTGGCAGGCAGACAGCGTGGGAGCCAGCTAAAACACTTCCTCTGTCAAGAGGTGAACACAGATCACGCTTAGGAGCATTAACTAATGTGCCATTATAATGCTTGTATACTTACTGCCTGTCACTTCACAGCAGTGAAACTATGTGCTGCGGCTATGGTATATCTAAACAGCACAGTAATTCATTGCCACAGATGAGGAAAAAATAGCTGTGTGCCCAGACTCCCAGTGCTGCGTGGTGTTGTTCAGGCTACTCCAGCCCCTGTCTCAACAGCCCAGCTCTCTCGTTTAGGCTATTTATTTCTTTGTAAAAGTGGGCATTAAAACAAAAGCACCCCCTGCATCACGCAAAAGTATGGACAGCTCAGCTGGGACACAGGACAGCAGCGTCCTCCTCCACGAACCCCACTTGTTGCTGTGGGCACTGGAGTTTACTGCTGGAGCTGCAGCCCAGCTGAGAGAGGGGCACCAGGCACTGATGGGGACGTACGTCCCTGTGCAGAAGTGAGGGATGCAAATGTAGCGTGTGAACATCTGAAGTGAGCTTGGAAAGGTATATCCTGAGTGGGCTCATCTTCATTTCTTCTCAATAGAAAGAGCTAAGAGATGCTAAAATTCAGCAACAACGGAGTTGAACTAAAACCTCACTGTTTTTCCACTTCTGCTTCCCTTATAAAGGGATTTGCATGAAATGCTTGAAATCAGTGATAAAGCAGGCTCAGTGCTCCGGCACCTGGGCCTGGGAAGGTGTTGCTGTAAGGACAGAAGCACCTGCATTGAAGCACCAAGTCGCTGACCCCCGTGAATTACTTGTTTGGATGGTACCGTGGGAGCTCATCCTGTGCTGCAGAAAACCCAGGCTAGCTCTGAGTCATAAAATGAGCTAACTATCTGAAACGGACGGGATTTCCACCTTCCAAGAAGTGCCCACCTAGCTGCAGTTGAAAGCTGCTAATGTAAGATAAAGAAGGCACTGTAATTATGATCAAAGTCCAGCTGTTGAGAGCTATGTAATTAGTCTCTCTCTCCAAAGCTGCTTTTTTTTCAGCTAATGCCTGGTTGGGGGAGTGATGTTTACAGATAAGTTACTTGTGTTCTTGGAAATAATGGTCATTAGGCTGTGTTTTACCCAGGAGCCCTCTTCTTTTGGGGCTGTTGGGAATGCACCTGCTGGTGCACTGGACTATGGTCCTGCCTGCTCTGCTCACCCCTCTCTCCGCGCCCAGGCTAATTGGTGGCCTCAGGGTTTTGCATCCCTGATGTGTTGAAGGTGTTCGCTGTGGCTTACTCCTCCCTTTTGAATGAAAGGCCTCTCAAGCAAGCTGCTCTTTCCTCTTTCATTTCTGGCTTTGTATTCTCAGCATAATGTGATACAGCCCAGCCTCCCAAATCTCACTAATAACAGAGGCTTGATAAACAACCCTGAAATCCTCTCGTCCCTGCAGCATCCGTGCTGGAACCTGATTTCTCAGACATGGTTCTGGGTTTTGGAGGGGTTGCCAAAAAGAAAAATCAATCAAGAAAAAAAAAAAAAACCCACCAGGTATGTAGGAAAAAAAAAAATCTATTTTTAGAAGAGGATGAGGGAAACTGTCAGAAGTTAGTTGGGGCATGGAAGGGAGGGGAGGGCATGGGCCATGGCAGCATCATCTACTGGGTGCTGTATCTGACTGGGTTTTGGTGAGCAGGGTCTAGTTCCAGCCAGCCAGACCTCCTGGGTTCAAAGGGATCTTTCATTGGGAGCATTGCACATGTAGCTTCACCATTCTTCGTTGGTTCCCACACGTATCAAACAGGGCTGGTAAACGGACTGCAATTATCAGATAGGAGTCTCGCCAATGTTAATGCTTGCAATGCAGCACAAAGGTGAAAAACTCGCTGTACCCAGTGCTCATCATTGCTAATGGGCAGTAATGAAAGAGCAGGTTTCCTCCCTTTGAGTTGGGAGGGGGCACATTCAGGCAAACGTGCTGGCTACCCCTCCTGATCACAGGCAGCAGTGTGCTGTGTCCCTTCATGGTTGTGAATCAATGCTGGCGTAAGCAGCTCTTCTTTCACTCGGGTATTAGCTGAGTGACATTGTGACAGAGCTTTGCTTAAGCTGTAATAGGGTAATGTCTTGCCAGGAGTGTTTCATCCCATGTGCAGGCTGTGCAGAATCCTTGCATTTGGGCAACTGCACGCTTTTTCTCTTTCCTCATACTACAGCTTGCTGAAGAATAACTGAACTCCTGCTATGACAAGGTTGACAAATCTCATCTACCTTCACCTTTGAGGTGGGAGCCCAAATTTGCCATGTTGACAGAAAGACCTGAAGCCAAGTAAGGAAAGCCACATGACTTGGTATAGATCTATTTGCAGAAACGGCCAGTGATACAGCAGGTACTTTCCAAAGACTCAGAGAGCGGCCAGAAATTGTTGTGAGCAGCTTGTGGTGTGCTCAGAGCAGCCGGTGACTTCTAGAGGAGCAGAATTGGCTCCACACAGGAAGGAAAGGTGGAGGGGAGCCAGGGAGGTGCTTTTTCTTTATTGGCCTCAGTGAGCTCTTCTGTGAGGTGGTGGTCGCCTTCATGGATGTGCTGTCACCCCTGGTAGAAATCCCACGGGGGAGGGTCCCCAGCTGGAGCCAGACACGCGCAAGGGGACAGCGTGCAGTGTGCCGAGACATAGCTATTGCAGGGTGGCCTCGTGGGTGGGAGGGCTTTGCAGAGCAGCTCTGCAGGGAGGACGTGCTGCCAGCATGGGACCTCTCGGCTGCCCCCTGGACACCTCGCTAAGGACATGCACCGCTGGTGGTGAGGAGGGGACGATATTTATCTCCTCTTTGAGGTCTGTTCTTTGGTTGCTCTCCTGTTCTTATACTGCAGTCTCATTAGAAGATAGGATCTTTGTAAAACACCGCTGAAGAGCAGCACGTTAAAGCCTCTTCAGTTCTTTCTTCCTGGCAGAGCCCCTGCAGTCTGCTCATCCCTGTTGCCCTCCTCCGTTTTGTCCCTGCTGGACCTCTTTGCTCTATGTCAGAGAGACGTTGCTGTGCTGAGGATGTCGCAACCCCTTTACAGTCATTGCCAAAGACAGCACTTTTCTCTTCCTCTTGAAAACGGTATAGGCCCCTCAGAGTGTCATAAGAAGATATTTGTCTGCTTGGAGGTCTTTTTAGTGCTGCTTAAAGGATTAAAGTGGAATCAAATCGACCGTTTTCTGTTTTTCCTGGATCTCAAAGGACTGGAAGGAGAATATGTGAAGTCTTTCATGTGGTCCTTTTTACTATGAGGAGAGAATACCCAATTCATAGGATCTTGCTCAACTTCAACTTCCAAAAACACTGAAGAAATTAAAGAAGCAAGTTCTCAATAGCTCAGCTGTTCAGAGGTGTTTAGGGTGTTCATGGTACATGTTGTAAGTATAATCCCCTCCTGATTTGCATGGTACCTTCTGCTACAAGCTAACTTGCAATGGCTCCTCTCAACAAACACAAGGATTTCTGGCCTGATACAGAGCAGAAGGGCTCAGCTTCAGTTTTGGGAAAAACAAAACAAGTGGCCAAAGGAATATTGAACCCTTATGAAAAAAATTACCATAGGTGTCACAAAGCATGGGGGAGGAAGGAGGGTCTTAGCTGAGGAAGAAATCAAGGAAACTCGGTGCTTAATTTGGTGCCTGGCTTTAAGCTAGTTATGCACTTATGTGAAAACCTTCACAGGAATTTGGGTGTTGTGGTGGGATCCAACGGTTACACTGCCGTTCGAATTTTTATTTCCATTTAATTTAAAAATTTGTAGCCCATGATCAAAACTGAAATAATCAGAAGGAAAATGTTTCACTGTAATAGATTTCTGAGGTCTGTTTGACTATGTCTGCTGATAATAGATAGATAATATTCTTCCATCTGCTTAGATAGCTTCATGAAAACATCTGTATGTGTTCCTAGGGCTCACTTGGGAGTTTTTGGTGCCTGTTTGTAATCACTTACTACTGTGTAGCAGACTGCCTCCCCACAGGATTTTGCGGCCGAGTCATCTCCAATCAGGTGTTTGAATGCCACAGGTGGCCTGATGTGATAAATACTGATACATGTAAGGAAGGGGAATTTGGTTAGTGCATGGAGCTATAAAGAGAACAGCAGCCTCCACGAGTGAGAAGGGGGAAACCCTGCAGTAAGTGATCAGGGGTTCAATAGGCTGTTTGAAACATATAAATAAGTCTGCTTACAAAACCTTTCCCTGGGAGGTTCAATGCCTGTCTAGTTTAGTGATGTTGATATGCACCTAAGTCAATGCATGCTGAAAAAATGCATGGAAAGAAGCTTGCAAGTATGCTGATGAGCTGGATGCTGCAAGCAGCAGCTGCTCAGTTATGTATTGCCAGCAGTGTCTGCCTCTAAACTCAGAAGTAGGAGCCAGAGCTGTGGGGCAAAATGGTGGGATTTCTGTGCTTGCTGTCAATGGGGTCTCTGAGGTGGCTGTGACACCTGTGAAATCGTAGTTCAGCCGGCTCTGAGAGTTAACGTGGGCATTAGGTGGTCAAATATTACAGGATTAAAAATTTTAATGATAAACAACAAAATTCCTTTACACTGTCTTCCAAGTTTGGTTGTTCATATTTGTGAATTTTCCTCTTAAAATATACAGGCTGGAAACGTCATTCCTGGTTTTGATGGAACAGGGGACTCTGGTGTATTCATAGCACTCCAGGAGCTACTGCTTTAAGATAATCACAAGCAAAAATCATAAATCACATTAGGTGTGGCAATGTATTGATAAAATTATAGGGAGCCAACCCTGTAATTTCTTAGCACCAAGCATAGTTGCAAAAGCAAAGATCCTGTGAGCACTCCAGGTAGCGTTCCCTTACACACCAGCCGTGTTTCTGATAAACAGTTCACTTGTTCCTGTCTTCCAGGACTATAATCTGCTCTTAATTCTTTGTCCTTCATCTGCCCTGTCTTGCAGCTATTTTGTGACACAGAGAAAGGTTTTTGCAAGTGTTCTTATTTTGGAGAAAAGGATTCTCTGCCCTTGGGCTTAGCAATAGCTGACCTGCCACAAGAGTTGCTACATGCTGAAAAATGCAGCCAGCGTGGTGTTTAGCAGAAGACTTCATTTTCCCATAGGAGTATCACTGGTGGCAGCGGGGTGGGGAATAGAAGTTATTGTTTATCATCCAAAACATCAGATTTAGCAGGTTGGCTGGGAGGGTAGCAAGTGGGAGCTTCAACCAAATTCATATTATGGGAATCTGCACCTAACATCTGCTTTGCTGGTGTTTCTGTTTTGCATTTTAGTTATTTACTGAAACACAGGATTTTGCTGTTTACAGTTTCCTGCTTCTAAAGAGTTCTGGGGACTTTCTGTATTATTGTCATCATTTATTTTATATTTTTGTAAAATTCAACCTTCTCGAGAGAGTTTGAGAGAGGGACTTTGTAAGTCCCCTGAGCAGTTCATAGAGAAAAGAGTTTGTGTAACTGAAGACTGAAGCAGCTTTCGTAAGAGTAGGTGCCTTAGGGAGCCAAGAGTCTTACCTGGCTCAACTCAAAATGTCACGAGTCTTTTGCAGTAGACAGTCTGAGACCTTCCTGTCCTAAAAAGGAATCACGTATTTCATGTTCTCTGTCTGAGGAAGCTGTCCCTCTCCTCTCTGACTATATTTATATGACTAAATGCCCTGTCATGCATAGTATCCTAGGGCTGAAAATCAGTGTGGGCTGCATGATTTCTCTCCCTCTGGTGGGGGGCCATGTTGAGACCTGTGTGGGATGTCCCCTTACCAGCCTTTTCCCTGCCGCCTCCTCACAACAGCCGAATTTGGGGAATGCCTGTCTAATATGAACTGGGACAGCAACAACTTGGCGCCTCCTGCTCGGTGTGCAGGGGTGCCCAGCGCCTTCCCCAGGGTCGTAGCTGCAGCACACCAAGCACTTGGGCAAACAAACCTCAGGAGCTGCTGGGAAGACTCTGGCAGAGAGAGGATCTGATTCCTTCACACATCAAAAAGGCTCAAATATCAGCAAATTTAAAAGAAACTCTGTTCTTGGCAGAGCGTGTTAGTGTCCTGGGGAACTACTGATGGTGATATGGTGCAAGCAGGGAAAAGGCTGCTTGCAGGAAACCCGTGCCAGGCTTTAAACAGAGCTCAGAGCGTGCTGCAGGGCTGCAACCCCAGCATGAGCAATCGGGGCTGCAAGCATGCCAGAAAAGCCCATGCTGCATGTGCCTCTACCATGCCGTGGAGCCTGGTTTGGTCCAGAAAAGCACACTCAGTTCAGTGGATGCAGTTGTAGCAGAGGTGGGAGGGAGCTGAATCCTGCATTTCTCATTTTGTTTGTCTCTGGAGGTTTTTGGATAGCGTCCGTGCTGGAGGGGATTGAAACTTCCTTACCAGGGAGAAGAGAGGCAGACGCCCCTTTCTCTCCTGCTGGCTGGAAACACCCCAGAAATGGTGTCTGGTGCAGGAGGGTTAGGACAGGTGCTCAATTTAGCCCATTGCCAAGACCAGATCCGAGAGCACAGCCCCCTGAGCACCTCGGTCCTGACCCACAAATCTACACCCAGCATCTTCCTCCCAGGGACATGGAGGGCAGTCAGACACCTGGAGAGTTGAGCTGGGCTTACCTGGTTTTCCAAAGTCCACAGTCACGTGCTGCAAAAGCCTCCTCTTTCTCCACTAAGCCTCACAGCAACGGGCTGAATGAGGCACACACATCTCGTGGTGAGGAGCAGCTGCATGCTGCACTGAGTGTTCACAGCCTCTGTAGAGCTGCCTTGGAAGGACTGCATGTAAATGCACCATATCTAATAGTAGAGCCACTCCATCTGTTCCCATATGCTACTCATCTATGTGTATCTGCCACTAAATAGAGAATACTGTGATTGAAATTACCTGTTTTCTGCTCAACTGGGTGCTATCTGTATACCACAGTCTGGAGCATGTAAATCAGCAGTGTGAGAGTTCCTCAGATGATGCTTCATCCTTTCACTCCCTGGGAGAAACACTGAGCCTGATTTCATCTCTGCAGGCATGAGCATTGCATATGAGATGTTGGGTTCTGACTGTGTCTTTTCAAATAGGTACAAACTACCATGCTGGGTTTTTTTCTGGTTTAACCCTGTTACTCTTTGGGAGAAATACTGCTCTGGCTTTGCTTCCCTAGACTGTAACAGTTGTTCTTTGCACTACATAATCTCATTTTTATTGTGTTAACAAGCAAGCCAGTCAGGAACACAAAGAGATCTCCCCGGCAGCTACCCAGCACAGTGTGTGTCCCTGGTTTAGGGGACCAGCCATGCTCATGGTGAACCCTTGATCTGGGGGTTTCTCTCAGGTTTGCTTGGTGATGTACTGCCTGCATAAAACCTCTCGTTTTATGTAGCATGGACAAGTTAGCCATGGTCTAGGCTGAGCTTCCTACAGTCCAGTCCACCACCAAATGTCCTGAGCTCATCTCTTCCTAAGGACTGGGTGCTATCAGAGGTTGGGCTCAACAGAGCTCACAGTTATTTCCTCTCCAGACAGCCCAGAGCTCAGGCCAGGGCCACGTCTGGAAAACGTGCTTGCATGTAGATAAGGGATAATACACAAACCAGACCTTGAACCCGGGCCAGATGAGCGGTTTGGATGTAGCCAAGGTCTTTCCTTGCTGCTATACCCTGGCTGCAAGTGGAACTTTTCTGTTGGTGCCTTCCCCCTCTGTCCCCCGCCCCCCCAGCTCTGGCCTCTTTCAGAGCCTTGTAGTTTCTAATGAGAGCCCGTTCCTGACAACCCCACTGCCTTTCTGAAGTTCTGATGCGCTTGGCTGAATTTTTTTTTTTATCATCTGTAATTAAAATAAAGTAATTTCTCATTCTGTGTTGTGGTCTCTGTATTGGTGTGATGGGGGTAGACTACTGAAACTTGAGAGATGCTGGTTGCACTCAACACTGCAAAATTTCAGCAGACAATAGCTAAAAGAAGGAAAACACAGGCCTCCTCGTTTCCTGTGGAAAATACTGAAAGCAAGCTCCTTGTAAAAAATAAACAGCAATGAACTGCTGTACATATTGTTATTGGGTAAATGCTGTGCTCCCAGGAAAAATACTGATGAGCAAAGCTCAAAAGGGGGAATTTGATTCAGCAAGCCTCAGGAAGGTCAGATTTCTGGCCAGCGCCTCTTCAGAACTTTTCAATTTCCCTTAGTACGTACCTAAAATTACTACAGAATAGTAGTGATGAAGGCCTGTAATAGCTGTATTTTGTCATGACTGCCATCTCTTGAAAATGACCTCGCCCGCTCTCATTTCTGGGGCTGTTGCTTTCTTTTCTTTTAATATTCCCTGATGCTGCAGAGATCTGGATAACTGGAAAGGATGTGGTTAGCTGTTTTAGGCTGCTCTAAGCATTTAACACCTGCCTTTTCCCCCCTCCTCCTCCAGAAAAGATGGGGCGTCTCTCCATACCGTGCAGCAGAATGCAACAGCAGAGATCTCTGAGTCTCCTTATTCCCTGGCAACTTGTGGACGTGCCCCCAGCCACCTGCTGCAAACCATTACTGATGGTGGATAAGTGGGTTATGGGGTGATTTTGGGTTAGGCAGACTCTCTGAAGGCACAAAAGATGGTCCCTGTTGTCTTTAATTGTAGCTGCAGCTGGGCGGCAGAGGTTGGTGTGTGGCAATGGGGCTGGGGGCAGCACCAACCCAGCAGGAGACCTCTCAGCAGAGATCTGTGCTCATCCTCTCCTGCACCGAGGGGAGGAGGCATCACTCCATTTGTCCTGCTGTGAAACTATCAGGGCTGGCTAGCTGGCTAGCAAAAAGTCTTGTGTTGCAGTAAATTTTGAAAGGTAGATCCAAATGCATGTTCAGCTGGGTATCTAAAACTGAGCAAATCGTCTATTGTTTAGACCAAAGGGATTTTTTTTTTTTAAATGGACTTGAAAATGTTTTGTGGCTTCTGAACAGTTTGCCTGTAAAGTTGATCTTACAATACTTATTTTTGGACTTGGCTTAAAAATACCTCAGAATTTTGAGGGCTGGGCCTGGATTTTCCGCTCGTGTTGCTTTTGAGAAGACTTTCTCACTTACTGCAGTAAAAGTTCTCACCTCTGCCCGGCAGCTGACTCCTCCCTCTCCAGATGGGCACTGCTTTTAACCATCGCTGCAAATAGGTTTGGGGAAGGGATGGACTGGAAAAGTGAGTTACAAAATAATACAGTTGCAACTGCTTTTTAATTGTTTTTGGTTTTAATGCTTTTTAAAAATAGATGGAGATTTAAATTTTCTTTTATTACTTAAATTTGGAAAGTCTCGGGACTGTGTTTCCCTGGAGGTGTACTGATGGTCATCAGGTCTGTGTGTGCTTTCCAAATTTGCTGGCTCTGCTATACCGGAGGAATGGAAGGGCAAAGATGGACAGGCCACCCAGGGGCCAGGGGTTGAGCTGGGTGTTCTAAGCCCCAGGCTTGCACTCTAACTATGGGCTTCCCAACGTGGGTTGCTCAGACTCCTGGGTGGTTTTCTGGAGGTTACGAGGGCTCTGTACCCCAGACTAGAAAGCACCAATTGCAGTGGGCAGATGGAAGAATTGCTGTGGCAGTGCTTTCACCTTGACCAGAGCTTCATCTCTCTCAGCCCCTGCTGAGAAAGGGAGTGGGTGTCAGGGCTAAGCAGAAGGGGAGGGGATGTCCGTGGCTGGGTGAGGGGGTAGTTTCCAAGGATGAGTGAGAAGGGGAGGGTGGAGAAGGGGGTGTCCAAGGTTGAGTGGGAGATAAGAGAGAGGTCTGGGAGAGTTCACAAGATGCTGAAGGGATCCTTGGAGGAAAAAAAAAAATTAGGGGTGACTTTGCTCCAACAATTAGGGGACAGTTCCTCTAGTGCTGGTGGAGTGATTAGCTGTGTGACCCTGAGGACAAAGAAATGCCTCTATTATGTAGAAGTGGTCACTGTTGTTGGGCTGATAACGATCACACGTAGATAGTAGATGTGATGAGATGTAGATAGGAGATGCGGTGGGTTCCTGGGCTGTGGGGGTTGCAGATAGCGTTCTGAGCCCGTTCTGCTTCCAGAAGCCATTCACAGCGGTTTGCAGGGAGCAGGCCCTGCAGTGCCCAGTCTGGGAACCCCTCGGCACGGTAGCACTGGGAATGCAGAGGGAGCCTTTTTCTCCCAAAGGAGCTCTGCTGCCTGTGCTGGAGCAGGGCAGGGGCGTGGAGCCCAGGGCTGTGGTGATATAACGTGCTTTGAGGGGCCGCTGCAAAGCTGCAAATGTTGCATCCGCTGTGGGCATAGTCTTACTCAAGATGACTCTAACTGAAAGATGATGATGAATGGAAAAAAATCCCCCTTGTGTTTTTCAGCAGAGTGAATCAGGAGGATCATTCTGTGCAGCCTGTTTCACTTTCTTTCATATAGGTCAGTCTTGCCCGCGCACTGAAGGCTCGAATAAAGAGCAACCAGAAAGCCGAACCACCCCTTCTTACCCCTTTCCATTCTGCTCACACACATACGCTTCCAAAAGAGAAATTTAAATCACAAGGAGATCGGTGTACGCTGTTACAGTAGACTTTAGCAGAACGCAGAGTTTTTATAAGACATGCAATCAGCATTCCTCTGAGACAGAATTGCTGTAATTCCTCTAAATATCGTATATCTCACAGTTGAAACAGGGTGTGCACAATACAAGTGTTATTTGCCTAGAGAATAGAAGCAGCTAATAGTCCTCCCTAGGCTGTCCTCAACGGATGCTGTAGGACACTGGCAGTGTCACAGAGCCCTTCGCCACTGTCACTCCCGGTTCCTTCTTGTGTTCCCCGTATATCCTTGGGTGGTGGCTTCTTCTGAGATCAGGGTTCAGTTAGCTTCTTCCATTTTCTAATGCACGCCTCTGTGCCACTGGACCACTTTTCTCTCAGCTGCTCCTCCCTATAACCCATACCACTGTTCACATGTTTTTCACTGAGATTGCAGATCAGATCTGGGAAACATCTGAAAAATGCAGGATCTGGGAAAAAAAAATGGACAGTTGAACCATGGGTGAAAGTTTTATTCTGTCTCAAAAAAATCCTGTGTGTCGGTGTTTGTTATTCCTTACATGCGCCCTTCCAAACCCATGCATCCATCACTCTTCTTCCAGAGATACTTTATAGGACTAATACATAGGAGCAGTGCTATATGGGAGGAAAATCTGAAGGATTTAAAGAAGTTGCTGGAAGTCTAGATTTTAAAAAGCTAAATCTGAAAGCTGGGCTGGAAATCTAAAGGAGAATAGATACTTGTGAGTGCAGTTCAGCAGGACCTGCCCCTGCCGGGATGGGAGTCAGTCTCTTTTGGGCTATCGTGAGCCGAGACCTTGGAATATGGCATGAGGCAGAGAAAGAAATGGGAAAATAGTAGATGTGATGAGATGTACAGTGCAGTTCATGCTGGGAAGGGGGGCTGCTTGTTGATGAAGTAAACACAGAAAAAGGCATAGATAGAGGTGCAATGCAGATCCCTGAAATTCAACAGCAGTGTCCTCTTTGAGGGCAGTGAGAGCCTTCCTGTCTACCCATGGGCTTTCATTTTGCCTCCCCCCCCCAGTTTACAGCAGTGAACCTGTTTGGTTACCAAAAGTCTCTAACGGGTGCTTCCAGGTTGTGCTTTGCCGGCTGAGGGTGGCTGATGCAGCCATGGGGGACAAGCGTGCTCCACACTTCGGGGAATTCCAGATGACGCTGCCTGCCAGGCACACGCTTGTCCCGTGCTGCCAGACCCCGCTTCCTTCTCCTCTTGCACAGCTGTGAGCTTCATTAGGTAGCAATGTCTACAAATCACTGCAGTGTTAAAATGCAGAGCCGGGGGAATTCCAGCAGGACAAGGGCTGCCAAGTTCCTCGAGTTTTAACGGCGCGGTCCGAAAAGGAGCCCTCTCCCCACTCAAGAACTAAAAATACAACTAACACCAAGATTCAGGCAATTAAGCATAATGCTCATGAACTTCAAATCATTTGTTCACCGTTGCTTTTCATGCATTTCAAGGTGTAACCGGAGAAGGCAGGGACAAGCACGTGGATTGGGATTGCTAGAGCTGGAGCTGAGGCTGCCGACTTCTCTGCTCTGTGATTTACTTCTCTGTCCGGCCCACACCCTGTGACGGTTGAGGGCTAATATATTAACCTATGCATGAATCAAGGGCTGTTAAGTGGTTAACTGCTGTAAGCACTCAGGAAGAAAGATTAGTTTTCAGTCTGGGCATCTGGGTTTGAATTCTGCTTCCACCCTGAACTCTGAGTGTGGCTTAAAGCTGGTCACAGCACTTCTGCAGCCTTGATTTTCGTTCCTGGGCATCAGCATTTTGGTGCCTGAAGATAAATGAAGTTTGGTGGTTTCTTGCTCTATGAAGTGCAGTGCATACTCTACCTGAAGAAATTAAGGCCTTTTTGAATTTCCCTGTCTAGACACCCAAAATCACTAGTTCCTTTTCAAGCAGCACCAGACTGGGACTCAGGTGACCAAGGTTGTATTTCTGGCTGCACAACTGGCTTGCTGAGTAATGATGAGTAATCCTGTGACCTCCTGGTGCCTTAGTTTTCCCACAGGTAAAATGGCAGTAATTACACCGTCTTCCTTTGTAGAGCACTTTGAGAGCTATGAATAAAATGAGCCATATTAGATATCATTATTTAGACATTATTAATTATTCTTTGGGTTCATTTGTATAATGTGGAAGTGCTTTCCTCATAAAAGTAGATGTTCTTCTCTTTGTATCAAAGTTTCCTAAGTACTCCGCTAGCAGGTCCTTAGAGGAATATATCTCATGAAAAAAACAGCAAAATCTGTAGCTTACAAAGAAAGACTTCTCTGGCCCCATCTGCTTGTCCACTGACTGAGGACTACAGACACAGTGATAGAAAATTGTACACTGTTAATAGACATTTGCTGGGGAGAAGCAGAAAGCAACATCCTGTAACTTTGGCAACAAGAAGAAAAAAGCTCGAAATCATTTTGCTTATCCCTACTGTGAGAGATTTCTTCTCACAAGATTTTACACTGTGGTTTTACACCAATATCAAGCCATGAAGTTCAGCATCTATAAACCACACTGATAGTTTCCAAGAGTTTGGACACCATGCGGGAGAGACACAAACCACCCCAGAGCTCCAGCTTCCGAGGGAATCTAAGGAGAACTGGAGATGCTTAGATCTCTTGAAATCCAACACAGCAGCTTCACTGAGATACCTTATTCATTTCAGGTTTCCCCATAAACTCTAATATTAACCCAGGGGCAGTTCAGAGTGTTGAAGCTCCAAGCCTGTTCTGGATGAAAAAACCAAAGAAAACCATGCTATCTCTTGGTTGTGACAGTCTTTCTTACTTTTGGAAGGAGGTTGCTGGACTCACACGTGCACCCCAGTGGTGCTTGAGCTGCACCCTGTGTCAGATCTGATCCTATATCAGTGAAAGCAGGTGGCATCTGCCTTTAAGGTTAAAGCTACAGAGGAGGGGCTGTGCATGCTCCCTATCAAACCTAGGTCTTGCTTTCCTCAGGAGCTTGTGTCTTTTCCCCAGAGGTAAGTCAAGCCTTGGTGTTTTGGGTTTAGCCCTTTCTAAGAAAGATTGTTTGCAGTGAAAGGTGGCTTTTTGGGTAAGAAGCGTTGCAATAGTTGAGTTTAATAATGTTCTGTTATTGTTTTCTGGTGTGGAAAGTGGTTTGGGTTTTTTTGTTTTGTTGCTTTTCTTTAATGTCTTTGATGTGAAGGTAGGAAGGGGGAAAAATGTGGTGAAGAGCAGAAACAAGTGCTTAGAGTGAGATAGTGGGAACAGAAATACCTTGTCTTCTCTCCGGTTTGCCACCAGCTTACGTTGTGCTGGGCCAAGCAGTCTGGGCTTTGTTTCCACCTGTGTTGAGACCCTCAGCTCCAGGGAAAGGCAATAGCAGTGCAGATGGGCTAAGGCTTATGAAAGGCAAATGCTGTGCTTGCCAGGGCTTTTTTATTTGGTTGTTGGTTTTTGGTGGGGCGGGTTTTGGTTTTGGGGTATTTTTTTGTGAAGTTTAACATTCCCAGCCTTCCGGAAGACTCTGAAATTGAGTGCTGTGTGGGTACAGCTAGAGGGGCATATTGCTCTCATTGCCATATTTTGCAGAGATCTCGCTGATCAGTGTGATGGCAAACTGAATCAGCTGGGATGCAGTCCCGTTCCGGTGGGCTGTAACACAACACTTCTGGGGAAACGATCAGGAGGCAGCAGAACAATCAGTGTGCACACGGCTTCAGCCCACAGAGTGAATCTGGAAAAGTGCTTTCACCTGGAGTCTGGCTACTCTTGCTTCAGCAAAATAAATAGGATGGAGCTGAGCTAGGTGTCAGTGGGAGTGCATTGCTGGCTGAAACCTGTCCTGGGATTCAGTGGTTCAGGAGCAGTGTCCCAGCACTGCGCCAAGAAATCCTGTGCTCTTGGTGAGATGCTGCTTCTCAGAGAAGATTTAACCTGCTATTTCTGTTAATTAATAATCCCCTGGTGGTTTTAAAAGGAGGGGCTTGTGGGTGAATGTCCTATTCAGCTTGCAGTTTGATGGGGGCTGTAAATCCCTCTGTAGTTCCAATCTGGTGCAGTTAGTGCTCTCTGCTTGTGGCAAGCTGCCTGCCAACTATTTCAGCAGTTAATGCAGGGAATTAGCTTGTAGATTTAAAGTAGAGGGCAAGCTAGGCAAGACTTACTACCATGCTTTGTCCTATTGTAGCCAGTAGTTTGGTATAACAGGCTGTGTTATCTCTTATGATGTGCTTTGGGATGAGTGGTTGTGGGTAAAAGGGATGTTGTTTAAATGTCTGTTAATAAAAAAAAGCAGCTGGTAGGAGCAATTTGAGCAATGCAAACTCCTGCTATCTTGTGATTACCTTTAGGCACTTGGAGATTATTCTACTGAAGCTAGAGTGTTTGCTGATGTGGGAAAGGACAATTAACTAGAGTAGTGAAATTTATGCATAGCTCTTGCCTGGGCTTTAGCTGTTACTTTCTTGTGGAAAAGCAAATTTGGGCACTTAGGTATGCTGTTCAGTAGACAGAGGCTGCTCCTCTATTTTGAAGGCTGTTTGTTAAGGCAAATGGCACTAGGTTTAGATTTTATTAAGATCACAGGGAAGGAGACAGTTTAGCTTGCATGCATCTTTGTGCTGAACTGAAGTTGGTTTTCTTGCAGCTTGACACCTCTTTCCCACCTGAGAGCAGGATGCACCAAACTAAGTAAAAAAGCAATGCTCACTACCTTTGTAATGCTGTATCCTTCTCATAGGTGCCTTGCCAAGGTTGGCCACCTAATCCTGCAGCCTCCTTTGGAAATAGAGCTGTACGGGTAGTAAAGGTGTTGCAGAGAGCATTGAAGCAGTCTCTCAAATTTTGCTTCTGTGAAAGCATTAACCAGGGAACTTCTTTTGTTTGGTATAGGGAAACGTGCCTTTTTGGCCATCAGGTAAAACCTTATCATGCTTTTCTTAGAAACAGTAAGCCAGGAGCTTGGTTGGGTACAGGGATAAAGATGACACAGCTGGAAAATGCCTCTCTCTGGAGAAATTTGGAGTTGTGTTTAGTACAGGGATGCACTGGTTGTGTCCTTAACTGGTGTGACTCTTCCCAACAGCTCTGTTAGCTTCAGAGGCGTAGAATAACAAACCTGGTTTTATCAGTCCATGCAGCTATATCTCCTTCCTCTCCTGTGCCGCAGGCTGTGGGCACTGTGAAGAGTGCTTGATTGGGGTAGGTTTATGAGAAGCAACTTCTGCTTTGCTGCTAAATGGGACCACAGGGGCCAGAGCAGGCAGGGCTGCACTGGTTGCTTTGCCTTCTTGAGACCTAGGACTTTGTGCAGCTGTGAACCAAAGCTGGGGCATGTCATGGCATGCAGAAACCTCATTGGACTGAGACTTTTTGAAGGAAAGAAGGTCTCTCAGGAAGGTCTGTTTTGCAATAACTCTTTTTGGTAAAGTTCGTTCCTGTATATGTAGTAATGAGCTGGTGTGGATGGTGTTGCTACCTTTGCACTGAACTCCTAAAAAGTGGGTTTTAGTGTTTAAGACAAGGGCAGTTGTGGTAAGTGGCAAATAACTGTTAAAAGCAAGCGCTTCAGTGGTTTGGGAGAACCCATTGTGGGGTTTCTCTGCCCATTTCTGGGAGGTCAGGACCAGGTGCAGGGTATTGAGCAGTGCCTGAGGTCTGTTTAGTGGGTTTAGTGGCAGAGTAGGTTGGGGAGCATGCACTCCCCATTGCTCTCTACCAAAGCTTGTCATAGCATTGGTTCCCAGCTTATATAGCAGGCTTTAGGCCAGATCTGTTCTTCTGGGTTTCAGGACAGCACTCTTGAAAGTGCCTTACCAGACTGAAAGCTTGAAAGGAGTAATTTCTGGTACTTTGTGGGGTAACTGCTGTTCTCAGAGGATTTGTGATTATTTATTCGCATGTAGTGTGGGTATGTGCTCACATCTGTAAGAGCTATTAGCTATGACATTTCTGAATTTTATTTTTGGCTCTGACTCTTCATGAACTTTTAAAGGATGTTGGGTTTTCTCGTTAATCACAAAAAGGATGAGCAACTGAAGTGATACTTTCACCTATTTTAAGGCATGCTCAGCGGGCTGAAACCACTTTGATTTCTGTTAGCTTAGGAAAACTGTCTGCTCTTTTCAAAGAGCATGCAGTTCTGTGGGCAGCAGAGGTAAGGAAAGCCCTGTTTTTCGCAGGCCGGAGTAATCCTCAAAACATAAGAGGCCATACAAATTCAGTAGAGAGAGCTATATCCCTCTCTGACAGCAGCCAGAAATAGATGCTTCAGGAAAAAGTAGAGGAAAAGAACAACTGTAGTGTGATCCTCCCTCTGAAACACTCTTTCTTAATTTTGACAGCTTAATAAATTAGGGTCTTCCATGCAACTTGTTTAGACCATTGTGTTAAACAGCACTAAAATGTGCCAAACCAAATGTTAGTCCAATTCTTTTTGGAATCCATTTATAGCCTTGGCTTCTGCCACGGCCTTTCCCCTGGCAGGGAGCACAGCCATTCACTTGCATTGTGCTGAAACAACTCTTTTATATGAAAATTTTGCAGGATGCCCCCATCCTTGTAGCAGGAAAGGAGGTCACCTGTCTTGTACTCTAATTAAGTTGAACCTAGAGTTTTTGTCAACTGCAAATATACTCAAGAAATTCCTCCTGCCCCCCTTTTACATCCCTGCAGCCACTGAGTATTTTGACATGGGTGTAAAAGCTGCTGCGTTTGAATTTAGAAATTGGCCAGTGGGATGAGAATGTGCAGCTGTGGAAGGCGTGAGTGCTCTGGCTTTGTCACTGCTCATCTTGAGCCCACCTATTTCTGTGCATCTTGTGGGAGCTTAAGGGGATAAAAATGGCCAAGGTAATTAGCAGATCTGGCGGAAATCAGCCAGTCAGGCTCAGAAATTATTGGAGGTGAGAAGACAGTAGACAAGCAGATATAATCTGATGTGATGGAACTTATTTCCATAGAAAATAAAACAAATAGAAGATTTTTTTAAAAAATCTTCTAATAATAAAAAAATACTTATTTTATTCCAAGACCTCAGCTGCAGTGGCTGGGTGTAGGAGAATTCACCTAAATCATCCAAGGGCATGCAATCTAGAGAGGCAACTAGCCAGGGAGAGTGGAATCGCACACCACTTAAGTGCTTCACCTGCTGCAAAGACTACCTGCTTATATAGAAAGTTGATTATTTGGGGGTAAAATGGAAGGTGGTGGGTTTTTTTCCCTCTGGGATTCTTATGATGCAGCATCCCAGTGGACTCTGAAGGGTAGTTAACTTATAGGGAAGGGTGGCCGAATTCTCTCCCATCTAAATACAGCATCTGCAGCAGTGTGGAATGTGTGTTGTACAGCTGTGAATGTTCCAGGCATTCATCGTGTCTCCTTTTTCACACAATAGCTTCTATTTATGGGTTTTCATCAAGTTGGGCTCATGCATTCAACATATCTTTGTGTGTGTGTGTTTCTTTTTTTTTTTTTTTTTTTTTTTGCTTTTGTTTTTTAAGGTTTGTAGAAACTCCGAGCCACTTCTCCTGGAAGGAGAGTTACTACCGGTCGGCCATGTCCCACGGCTCACAGCCCAGGGAATTCCTCAGCCCAGAGGTGCTCCAGCATATCTGGGACTTCCTGGAACAGTAAGTAGTCCTTATGTGGAGCCTGTGGAAGAAGGCATTTTGGGACAGGACGTCTCTGTAATTAGGTTGCTCAGGGGACTGATGCTGGGGGTTTTGGAGTCTTCTGTACCTGCTGATTAGAAGATGTGGGTATGAGTCTGTGATGACTGACAGCTCTTGAGCTCTCAAGAGGTTCTTCATCAGGCTAAAGGGAACAGATGCAGAGATGACCAGTGACACTGACTCTCTTCAAGACCTTTGGTTGCTGAGCTGACTGCTTTCCACCGCATGCTCACTTAAGGTGGACGGTTGGCATTTTCCCCTAAGGACATGGGGTCATTACTCTATGTCCAGGCTGCATGTTTTCCTCCTTTGCTGGTGCCAGGGAGGGAGAGGAGGTGGAGATGGTGCAGAGTTCACTCTGTCAGGTCCATTGAAGGAAATAAAACTGACTCCGTTCCCATTCCTGACTTGCCATGACTGATGCTGGGACAGTTACTGCTATAAATCCTCCATGAATTCTGTCTTTGTGATTTAACTCCTGCGCTCTTACCTCATTTTTCTGGTCAGGCAAGTGAAATGTCCCTCCAGGCCCTGTCCTGTTCAGGGACTGCTGTTAGCATGGCAGGTGATGAGGTAGTTGTTGACTAGTAATTACTTACTTTGTCCTGAGACTGGTTCATGGTCGTGCCTAAGTCCTGGGTGACACCCTAGCACATGGTGGGGGAGGAAAACAAAATTTGACCAGTTTTAACTGCGTTACTCTGTTCTTTTCAGGCCAATATGCTCGGTTCAGCCGATCGATCTGAACTTCATCGATGGCCCATCTGAAAATGGCCCTACAAACAAAATAGAGATTAGCATGGACTGTGTTCGGGTGCAGGACACGGAGCTGAATGACCCAATGTGGGTGAGTAGTGAGAAGAACTTCCTTAACCTTTGGGGACAGATGAGGAGTTTTTGCAGAAGCTACTCTTGCTGTGTTGCCCCGGGACCATCTTCTCCCTGTTGGTGGAGGAGCTGTGGCTGCTGCCTCTGACCAAGGAAGTTCCTTCTTGCTTTGCCTGTTGTGTCCCACCCACAGAAGCTGGTTGGGAGCATGGCTCTACCAAGTTACTCTGGTGGTGAACAGTGGTGTTTGTACATGTGGCTAAACAGGACGGCGTGTGACCCGTGGAAAGGCATCACTCCTCTGTGCCTCCTCAGGGCTGCAAGGGGGAGCAGGCTGGCTTCTTACCTGTTCTTCCTCTCCTGCTGCAGCAATGGCAGGAGAGAGGGATGAGGCAGCTAAACAGGCAGAAGAGCTGAGGAGTCTCTTGCACTAGCCTGGCTGCTCAACTGTCTCTGCTCTCTCCCTGCTTAAGGCTAGTTTATGTGGCCTCAATGTTAAAATAGTTGATATTCTGGGCACAGTTGCAATTTTGATGACTAAAGGCTGGGGCTTGAGGATGTTCTTCACTGTTTTTTTCTTTTTTTGAAGGTCAGGTATGAATGAAAACTTGGTTTCAGATCTCCCCCCCCTCCTGTGTCTCTAGGTAGGCAAAGCCAGAGAGTGTTTGTAACAAGTCTTGGTCGTGGGTGTCTCACCAGTATGGCTCGAGACTGGAATGCAGATGAGGCACTGGTGGTTGCTGGTTCATTGCCTTTGGCACAAACTGACCGGCTCTTTCTTAGCAATAGCCCTGGTGAAGAAGCCAGGTGCTATTCTTGCAGGCTGGAGCAGGAGGTATTTCAGGAGTTTGAGCTGTTCGTGTCCTGTTTCTGTTCTTCCTGGGTTTTGTATACTTTGGAGTAAAAATCATGTGCAGCTTGAAATTTGTGTTGATGTCTGTAAATTTTCTTGTTCCTCTGTTTCCATCCTGAGAAACTGCGTCAGTTAATTCCCTGGCTAATCAACCACCATTTTTAATGTGTTCAACCAAGGCATGTTGGCGGTCTGCATCCTGGCAGTGTTTGTAACCTGGAGGATCGCATCTGCAAGGAAAGAGCCCCCAGGTCATGCTGATTGCAGTCCCCAGTGCCAGAAGGTTTGACCTGTTACTGCCTCTCTCGTCTGACTGCTGGGGAGACTGCGGTGCTCTCCTCTTTCCTTGCAAGATTGCAAAGGGTAAAGAGGCCACTCTCAGGTTGGGTATCTGCTCAGCTGATGTGGTGAAGCTACTCTGAGTGTGCAAGGAGAGGTGACTGATGTCAAGGCTGGTTATCTTTTGATTCTGCATTCAGGTTGGGCGCAGGGGGATGGTGTGCAAGCCTTCAGTCAGCATCTGGATCCGAAAGGCCACTTCTCAGCTTTTTCCAATGCTGTAGCACAGCTCCAGTAAAATGATGTCTCTTCAATAGCTAGTCCAAAAGATTCTCCATGTTTAGAAGGGCTCCTAGGTTGTAATGTTCTGTTTGAACTAACTATGTCCTCTTTAAAAAACAATCCCCAACAGTTTAAAAGTCATCAGCAGAAACTTTGCTCCTTCCATGCCCAAACCTGGACTTGCTGCACTGAGTGCTAGCAAAGCCTCCCCGTCTCCAGTTCTTCTGAGCTGTCTACAGAGCACTGTGGTAGCTGACAGGCTCACTTGAGGCTCTTGTTCAGAGTCTCCCTCTCCCGTCTGTGGTGCAGTGAAACATCAGTGGAAAATCCCTTCCTCTTGTCTTCTCTGAGCGCTGGGGCTAGGGAAGGAGGGCAGGCAGCTTTTGCTGAGCAGTTACTACTCGCTTATGATGGGTTTGATCCCAGCCTTGCAGGAGGCATTTCTGAAGAGGCTGAGCAGCACGGTGACTTCTTTGAGTGTTTTTCACAGATATGACAACCCAAAGGAGGAGCGGGGAAATTCCATCCCATCCTCACCCTTACTGTAAGGCAGCAGCTCAGAGTACATTAATGTATGTACGTTAATAAATGTTCCAGTTTGTCTTCAGTGGAAGACAGCACCTTCGCTCAGTTGAGTGCTGCACAAAAGCCTTTACAAAGCAAAATATGCATCGCAAACCTGTGCAAACAGTCTGCCTTTTAAAAGGAGGAAAGCTCTTTTTACTCCCCTTGCCGCCACCACCACCTCCCTATAAATTTGCAAACATCCCTGACAGGTGACAACTCCCCCTTGCAGAGAAGTCCATGTTTGCTTTGCTGTTTCTGGGGCTCGCAGCCGCTGCAGCTTGCATTGGCAGAGAATGTGTAGCCTGGGGCAAGGTGTTTGCTGTTTGTCGGCTTTAATCTGAAATACCTTACAACCCTCTTCCCCTCCAGCTTCTCTTTTCCTTTGGATAGCTTCGGGGCAAGAGCTCCCCTTGCACCTGTCTCTCCTGTAACCTCAGCCATGTCACTTCTAGACACGAGGTGCCGCACGCAGCTGATTACAGCACAGAGTTGAAGAGGGCAGATAAACACAAAGGAATGCAGCAGTAACAGAGGGGCCCTGGGAGATGAACAGTGAGATCAAGGCAGAGTGCTTTTTATTATTAGATTTGTCTTGGGAAAAGAGCAAGGCCAGCTTTTCTCCAAAATGTACCACTATGTGAGATTTAAATAGGTGCAAAGCAATTAAGACCGGTTTATTTAAAGCAATTGTCCTTCTGTGGACTTTAAGGCAATCCCAATCAGCCTTTAAAATAAGTTCTGCACCTTCTTGCAAATTATGGCTGAAAAGTGAAACTTTCAGCCTCACAAGATGTCTATCCTTGATCCCATGAGTTGTGTTGGTGAGAGCTGTGATTCTTTTATTATTTAATTTTTGGGGAGTATAGTTGCTTGTTCACAACAGAGCTGGCAGTGGGGAAGGAGCTACAGTATTCGGAGCAGTACCTGAAGAAACTGTCCCACCGGTGGGCTGGAAAATGAGCATGAGTCCTGCTCTGCTTAACACCCATCGGTTGTGTTTGTTGCCTTGAAAATGCAACTATCTGGGGAGAGAGCTGGAGGAGAAGGTTGGGTAACAAAGAAACCCATCTTGTCTGAGCTACATCTCTGCCTCTCACTGAGCCAAGACCTTGCAGTTCTCATGCTCTTGTTTTTAAGGAAGAAATGTACTTCCTGTATCCCATGTAAGAAAGGGGTAAGAGAAACTGGGGATCGGCACTATCTTGGGATGAAAAGAGCTGGAGGGGACAGGAAGAGGGTTTGTGGGTCTGGTGTAACATTAGACAGTCAGCAGCCTTCCCTGGTCATGTGCCTTGTGACCGGCTCTTTCACAATGTCCTGGGTGGCCCGTCTGTGAGGCTGCCCGGCTGTGCCCCTTCCTCTCCCATGGCGTTAACCACAGACAGGCTGGGAAATCCCAGCAGAGATCTGCCTTTTTGCATAGCCGGAGTGAGGGGCTGGTGGTCCCTGTGGGTGCGGAGAACATTCAGTCTCTGCCATGGCCCTGGCGTGGGAAGGAGCTGCGGATGGCCAGGAAGGTAAGCTGAATGTGCCTCCTTGTGGGCCACCTGCCATTTCTTAGCCTTCACCAAAGAAGGTGGTCCCCAGCCTCTTCTTCCCTGACCAAGGATGGAGCCAGCAACTGTGGGGTCTTTGGGGTGGTGGCCAGCTCCCTGCATTCAAGAGGAACGCTGGTCTCAGGCCGTCTCCCGCAGTGCTAGAAACCAGGTGATGTTATATGATTTTTTTTTTATTTTTTTTTTCCGGACTGATTACATGCCCTGGAGCTACAGGGAGGAGGGGTCTGAGGACCTCTCTCTAGGAACAAGCGTGTGGCAGTGCAATAACCCCTGCATTGCCCTGGAGCCCTTGTGGCGCACTGTCAGCCTGCTGTACCAGGTGCAAAATCGCTGTCCCTCAGAAGTCCTTTAAACTGCCCACCGATGCTAAGAGATACTAGCCTGGACCCAAACGAAGCTGCTTTGGGCTGAGGACTTCAGCGGGCAGCATCCTGATGAAAGTGTTATTTGATGGCCTTGCAGAGTCTGGAAGTCTCCTGCCGCCATCCCAGCAGCGTGTCCAGAGCTCCGGGGACCTCACCGGCAGGAGCAGGAGTGCTGTCCTGAGTGATGGAGCAGCTCGTCCCCCTCCCCCTGTACATACCTTCCTTTCATGCCCCTGAGCAAGCTATCCTCCCGCAGCCCCTTGCCTAACCAGTTCAGTGGAATGCCTTTCCCCAGATAGTCGCTATGGTCAGAGTTTTCTTAACCTGGATCCGTCCCTCCCCACAAAAGGGAGAGAGAATTCCTTGCCTTTTTTTTTTTTTTTTTAATTTGTCCTTCCTCATCTTCTGCAAATCATTGTGGGGATTTGCTGTGTGTGGCTTGGTTAGGCACTGCTGAGCTCCCTGTGGGGTGCGTTTCTGCCCTGGGGATGGTGGTGTGGGTGCTTCAGACAGGGCTGTGTCCTTTTGGGTTTGGGTCCTCAGCTTCATGGGCTGTGGGTGTCCCAAGCCTGGTGGCTACAGAAATTTTGGAGGTGCAACATGTATGTGTTTCATAGTTTTAAAAGTGATAGCTTCAGCTCTGTAACTTTGCCGTTCTCCTTTAAACACAGAGGTGGAGGAAAAACTAGGCTGTAGGAGAGACTGGATGCAGCCCATGTAGGACATGGAAGCATTGAGGAGCTCAGCCTCAGCCCTCGCACCAATGACACATCTCGGAGTTGGTATTTAATGCTTCCCAATGGGAACAAGAAACCTTTTGCAGGTTTAACCTTTTGTAGGCTCATGGAGGAGCCACCCCAGCCACCTTGTGCAGGGTACCTTCCCATGCCGTAGCCCAGCGAGCTGGAGAGGAGTGGGACTGAGGCCCCCCGCAGAGCTACCCTGGCCCAAGGTGGCCAGGGTAGCTGGTAGAGCTCTTCTGCATGCTCTCAGCCTTAGCACTATGTAAATCAGTTCAGTAATTCATATTTGGTGGCCATGCACTGAATTCCTGGGACAGACACAAAAAAAAAAATACCCACTGTCCAGAAGGACATCTGTTGCGTCCTATCCAATGCTTTAATATTAAAGTGCAGGCTCTGATCTCTGTTAACTTTTAATTGCTTGTTTCAAAGTGTTTTGCTGGGTCAGGAGAAGAGAACTCTACTTGCTGCAAGGTAACGGCTGAGGAAGCAAATGAAAGCTGGTTAAGGGGTGGTGGGACTGCAGGACAGGGAGGACATCCCTGTGTACTGGCAGCAGGGCGGGGAGCTGGCGTAGCATGCGTGGTGTGGCTGAGCAGTGCAGGAAGAGTGTCTTGGTGCAGGGACTGACTAACATGTGGTGTGTGCTTCCCAGGACCCTGGCAGGTGCTGCAACCCTGTATTTTGTTGGGAAATGGTTTTGTACCTGGAGGATAAGGCCGATTTGATAAGTGGATGCAGCAAAGTGGGTTGTGTGGCCATCTGTTTCCATGCCTAAGTATTCCCAGATTGACCATAGAAAGGAAGGAAGGACTTTATGCAGCACAGGGATGTGATCAAAGCTTTTATTACTGTCTGGTTTGTGCTTGAGAGAGTTTGAGGCTTGCCAAGTTTCTCTTTGTGGGTATTTGTTCGTTCCATAGCCGTGCAAAGAAAGTTGAGATTATGCAAAGGCATTTCCATAATGAGCAAATGCATTATTCTGTTGGAAGTTTCCCTCCAGCACCTCTCTTGTTTGCAGTTGAATTCATAAGCTCTGCTAATTTAGGCTTGGCTTTGTAATCCTGCTGAACGTTTAATCTTCTGCAGTGTAGGTCCCTCCAAATGATCTAATCATAGCATTTAGCGCTGCAGATCCAAATCCAGAAATGGTCAATTCTTTCAGATAAAGGATGCACGTAGAGAATGCATTTGTACATTCAGTTTGGCCAAAGCCTGAAGACTTCTCTCATTCTGTGTGTAGTAGGGCTCTAAAGACATATTCATGTTTCTTTAAAATAACTTTTCACTAGCTCCCTTTCCTGTGCTGTTTTGCCCTGGTTCTGGCTGCAGACCAGGGCTGGCTGCATTTCTTTTTGTAGGGATGCAGCCAGTTGATGAGTATCGTTACACGAAGTGTTTTATTTTTAATACCACTTCCCTTAATTCTTAATGGTATTGAAGAAAACCAATGGGCAATCTGTCTGCTGTGCTATAGATCATTTTGGAAGCATATTTAAAATTCCTTTAAATATTTCTGCCCTTTTAGTATCTCGCTTTACATTCATCTTGGGAGGGAATAAACTAATTTTTACCTGAAAAGCACAAACCTACTGGAAAAGAGCCCTGTGTGATGGGGTGTTTTGTGTTTGTTCTGGCCTGGCTCTTCTGGAGGGCTGGCTTTAAATCCCTGGCTCATATTGCTATGAGCATTTGAGGTGGAAGAATGTTGTAATTGTGAGTCCTGTCATCTGCCTACATGCAAATACCTCCAAACAAAAGAAGCAGTCGCTTCAGAAAACATCTTCCCCAAGCAGCTAGGCCTGCCTCCAAAGGTTTCCATGGTGCTGCACGTGCTCCTTGCTTAAGTATGGAGCAATAATGTGTTAGTGCTTATTTTATATCTTTAAAAGGTCTGCACAAACACTTAATTAAAAGGCATCTTGATCTTGGAGCAACAGACCGCAGGCACTTTTGCCTCTGGTACAGCTTTAAGGTTTATGCTGTCTTGATGGGAACTTCACTGTGTGTCTCTAGTTGATAGGATACCTGTCTTTTTCTTTTCTTCCTTTTTTTTTTTTTTCCTTTCTTTCTTTCTTAAACTATAAACATACTTCACGTATTATTTGCTGGGAACACTTTGATTGGGTTAGAGCCCCTAAGCGATAAACGCCTTGGGCAGCTGGCATTTCGGCCACACCAACCGAAGTGGAGTGGCCATCCCCAAAGTTCATATTCCTCTGGACTTTTTTATTTTTTATTTTTAAACCAAATTGGTGGCGGGAGGGAAATGAGGCCCTTCTCTCTTGTTAGCTGGAAGTAGGGTGATGAATCGAGCTGTCCATATCCAGCCAAATGAAAACCTTGCCAAGCTTTGTGGTACCCCCCTTTGTGGGGTGAGTAGAGAGCACCTCACAGCCCTGTTGCAAGCTGCAGTGCTGGCTGTGCCTGGGAGGGGTGGCCAGGCTCATGGGATGCTCCTTTCAGCATCAAACCTGGAGCACAGCCCTGGGAGCGTTCCTCTCCCCTTCCTTGTACAACACAGCCAAACGAGCTGTGGGGTGTAGCTTTTGTTTTTAAAGTCCTCTCTTGCATTAATTCCGATTCTTGCTTTGAAGAAAGTCTTATTCATCTAAAGTCTCGCTATATATGTTGCTTTGTGGTTCTGCAGGTCCTGCCCGTGGTCCTGTTAATAACTATTATTTTTTTCCTCCAATATTTTATGAGGACAGTTTTGGACTAGGTAATGTTTTCCTCTGAATGTCTCTACCATCTGCTTTCCACCTCACTGTCGCTGATTTGATAGCATTTAAATTAATGAGAGAGTGAATTGTCAGGCAGTCACAGAAAATTAAATCAATCTCTGCGAAGCGTAGATTAAGGAGTGGTTTGTGGCCTGGGTTAGTTCGCTCACTGCTGAATGAACCCTTTGCTAATCAGCATCTGAATTTGCAGAGAATAATGAATGATCAAGGGAGTTTTCAGTAACGAGTGTAACTATGTTGGCTCTAAAAACATGGATTTTTATCTCCAGCCTGCTTAAACACAAGGAAAAGGTACCCTGAAGCACTCTTCTTTCTCTTTGAGGACATGGATAGGTATGGTGGGCCTCATGGTGATGTCCAGACTGGATTAAAATTAGACAAGTCAGAAACTGAAGTGATCAATCATCTGGGGAAGGTCTCTGGCCAAATAACTGAACTCTATGGCTGTTGCCATACTGGTGGTGGATGTGGCACATGAGAGCAGGCAGAGGGCACCCGGACAAAGACCAGCACTGAGAAATTCAATGTTTCTGCATAGGAAACAAGGAACAAACAGGCTCCCCATCTGCCTTGGGGTGTATGTTGTGGCGCAGCACACCAGGGCAATATAGGATAACGGCGATGTGCTCACATGAGAAGCGTGAATGGCCATCAGTTGCAGGGTCAGGGTTTAACCAGAGGTTTGGGAGACTGTTCTCAAATTATTGCAGACTGATAACTTTTGTTTTTAAGGTTGGATTATTGTACAAGGGCTTGGGTGGGAGGGAGTTGGCAGCGTAGCAGAGGCTGGCTGGAAAGAGCTGCTGTGATTGTGCATTTATTAACAGTTGCGTGTTTCCCGAGAGCAATCTGTAGTTTATACAAGATAAGGGAAGAACAACACTTTCCCCTCAGCTGCTTGTGCAAGAACAAACCTGGTCTGTCAACAGTTGCTCCTCTCTTGTAATTAAAAACAAAGAATCTCTAATCTGTCGCTATCTCCTGCTTTTCCCTTTCCCTGGCCAGAGGCCTCTGTCTTGTGCTGGGATACAGGTTTGTGCCATCTCCTGTCCCACCTCCAGCTGGAGGGATGGGGCTGTTCATGCTGCTCAGGAGCAATCCTCATGAATTTTCTTGTGTAACTTTCTCTTACTTTTGCAAAATATTTTACAAATGTGTTGGGGGAAGGTCAAGCAAGCAGTGTTGAGCATCCAAAGGTCCTTATCAGGCAAAAATGCAGTTTGAATGTTGAGGGTTGTTATGCCAGCAAGAAAGCTGCCGATGGCTGAGGCTTGAACCTCCGAAGTCCACTGGTTGTGTCTCCATGCTCGACTGTTTGCTGACCCGTGGTTTTGCACCCATCGGTGCAGAAGTGTCTGCTGGCCAGTGGTTTTGCAGGCTGATCAGCTGCCTTGCAAAGATCTCTGTGTCCAGACGGTTGTTTCCTTTTATCTCTAAGCATTTTTAGTGAAAGCAACTGCTCTTTAAAGAGAGTTACTAGGGTACAAAAAAGGTGGAAAAATTACATAAAAGGAGCACCGGGAATAAACAGACAACACTTTCATGACAAATCATCTGTATGCTCGGTGTCCATCCTGTGTCATACCCCAACTGTGGGAAGTGAGTCCCTGCAAAGTGCCACTTTGGTGGGAACGACCTCCCTTGATGGGGTTGAAGGGGTTTTGGTTCTGCAGACGGTAGGGGAGGCGCGGGGACCTTGCATCATCTTGGCTGGAGAACTGAGTATCTCCAGAGGAGTGTCTTGTTCTCTTATTAAATGGAGCTCAGCAGCCAGAGGGCAGAGTCCCCAGGGGCTGTGTGTGCCTTTCCTAAACCAATATTGCACAGCGGTTGTGAAGGGAACTGGTTTTGTTTCACAACTCCTTTCCACCTTCCCTCTCCCTGCTCCCCCCACATAGCGTTATCTCCTGACATGATGCCATTAACTCTCTAATTAGCCCTAGGGGTGTTCTGGGGGAGATAACGAGGCTATAGGAGCTCAAATAAGCAGCATGCGCAGATGTTTACCCAGGGTCGGAGGGCAGGGCTGTTGTGACAGCCGATTGCCTTGGGGAGGGCATGCTCCTTGGGGGAAGGAGAAGCCGACCTGTGGTGTGGGCAGAGCCAGGAGCTGGGCTCTCTTCCTGCCCACGGTGAATCCCTGTCTTTGCCCCGCACTTTTAGAATGGGGCAAAATGCAGTCTGAAGTCCTTGGAAGAAAGGATTGATCCTCGGTACTAAGCCCTTGCAGCCAGGGTGTGTTTCTAGCTTGAAGGTTCATACACCTGAGTACTTTCCAAAGGAAGTTCTGGGCATCAGACCTGTTCCTGGGTCAGTGGTGGGGAAGCCAGGAGGGCATGGCATTCTTGCTCGTGGGTACAGCAGAGCGGTTAGCCCTGCGAGAGCTGGGGGTGCCCGTCCCTCTCCTGCATGCGGATGAGTTGCGCTTCCCACGCAGTGCTCTGGAGCAGCCTGTCCGGGATGCACACGAGGCTATATCCAGTCAGCAGCAGGCAGGATGCTGCCTATCTGCAGAATCTCTATTTTATTTTTTTTTATTTGCTTTGCCTTACCATAGATGATTTTTTTTTTTTTCTTTTGAAAGGGGAAAGCCTCTGTTTCAGTATGTGCTGGGTCCTTTTCCCCTGTTCCTTGTGGTTTGAGCAATGAAGACCAGCTCTGCATAAGTTTTCAGGAAGGGAGGGTGACTTTTATGTGGTGGTTTTGTTTTTTGTTTTTTTTTTTTTAAGTATTTTCTTTTTGCTCTTTAACCTGGCTGCCTGCTATTGTAGTCTATCACTTCTGTCCCTGTAAAGTCTTCACTGGAAAGACTCCCAAAGCCAATTGGTAGAGGCTCATTTTTTGAGCATTCAGCAGTTATTCAGATGTAACAAACAAACAACAACAAAAAAAACCCCAAACCCACGTTCTATTTTTTTTCCCCTCCTCCTTCTGTTATCTCAGTCCTAATTTGTAAACATTTCTGAGCTGAGTGAATGTCACAGTCCGTGGTGACGCAGTTGATCTGGATGCTATTTTTATGAAAGTGGAGAGGTCTGAGCAGATCTTTTTTTTTTTTCTTTGATATGCAGGAAATTCTGCATGAACTACCTAACACACAGGCAGGTGCGCGCGCACACACAGACACACACACCCCTTCTACAAGAAATTGCACAATCTCCAATTAACACTACAATTGTGGCAATTACATTTTTAATCATTGTGATTTAGCGCGCTTACCTTGCGTCCAGGAAGGGTTTATTGAGAACTTACAAGTGGTACCGGTGAGAGAGGCTGGGATGAACCATATAACAGCACGGAGAAAATGCAGTCAAACAAAGAACCTGAATCAGGAGTTTCACTTGGCCGATGCCTCATTTGGGGAACTTGGGGGTCTTGTTTGTGCATTATTTTGTTTTTTCAACATACCAGCAGGAGCCACAAAATGTTGCTGGAAGCAACTCTAGAATATCTGAGTCAGAGCTGGGAGGGTTGCAGCTGAAACTTTCAAATCTAGCTAGCAATTATTACTTTTAGTTTCTTCAAGTATTGGAGGTAACTTGCTTTAAAGAGATTTCCTTTCCTGAGGCTGAGCTGCTTTGCTTTTTTTAAGTTCAGTCTAACTGAGCATCCAAAGCATGAAGTGCCAGACTTCGTACAACTCCTGATGCTTTGGGTTGATTTCTTTATTTTCTAGTTTGTTCTTTTCCTGTTCGGGGTGGGGGAAAGCTTGTTGGACTAGAAGAATAGGGTTAAACCTTGTTCATCTTGCCTCAATATGAAGTAATTCTTTTTAACATGTGAAAGGATGGCCTTTGCCTGAATCTGCTTTTTCTGACTAGGCTAATTGGTATAATAAGGTATAATCTCTATCTACAAAGATTGTCTTGCCATAACTTTTGACCATCACAGTTGCAACAGGACTGATGTTGGTGTTTCCCTTGGAGACCTGTCCAGAAGGCTCAAATAAATGATAACTATCACTGTTCCATTGCTGAGAAGTGAGTGTGCAGTTTGAGGAGGTGGGGGGTGTCCCTTTGGTTTTGTGACTCAGCCATTTAAGCATACGCTATTTCAGGGGGTCAAGTTTCCCTCTAAGAGATGCTGCCTTGCTGCTATTAGGTTGTTGGAGACTCATCTATGTGAAATTTTTGCATCTGCAAAAGGAGAGAATCAAATAAGACTCCAGCTTTTCTTATGGTAAGGTAGAAAGACGAGTGATCAAGCCTTTACTCTTCCCTTGTGCCATCAGTGACTGTATGAATAATCGAGGGACAACACCAGCCCATGGGACAGGGGGAAGCATCTTATGAGGGGGGTGCATCTAGGTCTGAAGCCAGTGAAACGAAGTTTGGGGCCCTGGGGTGATGAGAGGGGTATACCTGTGCCCGGGCTGCATCAGTGTTGGTGGGCGCAGTGTCTTGTGCATGCTCTGTTACCTCCTGCCACCCCTGTTAGGGCGGTGGTGGCCTCCTTTGTGTCACTTGTGGATGACTGATTTGCAAAAAGCCACTTGTCCAGCATCCACCTCAAGGCGACTGCACAGGCTAATGCTTCTGAAACACTGAGCCAGGTTGGGGCTGTGTACAGAGGGCAGGGATTTGTGCTGACATGTCAATTTATTCATGCTATATACACTTCTCCTCATGTTTGACATGCAGATCTCTTTGGATAAACTTCCACATATCTGTGCATAGTGCATCTGGGTGTTGCTTCACCCACAACCACCTCCAGCCACCTGTGGGACAGAAGATAGCAGATACCCAACACAACAATGCTGCATTAATGACTTGGAAAAGGAGGATCTTCTGAGTTTCATAGCACAGCTAGTAAAAGATTTTTGCAATGACTTGCTGAGGTTGGGAGATCTATGTATGTTCCTCTTCCTCCTCTTTTCTTCCCCTCCATAGCTTTTGAACTCATGGGCCAGTATCAAAAACCTGACTATTCAGGGGTCAAAATGGTCCTCTGAGCACAGCATAACTTTTCCTCCCTATTAGCAGAAAATCCACAGGTGACGTCCAGCTTGATGTCCAGCTCCATGCAAGCTTTGCAGTGGTGTTGCAAAGTGACCCGTTTGGCTAGCGGTGCTGTGGCTGCTCCCTGCAAACCTTGCCTGTATCTCCAGATTAGCGCTTGTGTGGCTTTTTGGCTTGTACCCATCTCGGGTGAGATCAGGTAAGCGCACCAGGCGTAAGCCCCTGGTGTTAGGTGATGCCGGGGAAGATGGAGAGGAGGGGAAGGGGCTGTGGCAGTGGTCTATTGAGTTGTTCTTGTGATGTAGGAAACCCGCTGTGTGCTCAGTGGGCTCTTGCTGGTAGTTCAGGAGTGCTGGAGGTGCACGTGGCCCCAGCCTGAGCTGGGATGTTGCTGGTGGTGGTAGGTAGGGCCCTCCCTTGGCTGGGGAGGGCTCTGTGCTCCTCCCTGCAGCCCGTTCCTGGAAGCACCTCCTCGCGTCATGTTCAGCAAGGAGGAATCAGGAAGATGCACTGGAAATGCTTGCAACCTTTCGCTCTTGTGCCCAGCTGTGCTCACAGGGTTAGAGCTAAATGAGACACCTACACGGCTTCTCGTGGCAAGGAGCTGTTGCAGGGTAGGGAGAGCACTGCGATCCTCCGCTCTGTGTTTGCTCTGGTATCGGTTCCTGCATGAAGATGGTTTTTGCACCATTTTATTAGTAGCAGTTTTGCGAATTCTCTGCCTGTCTCCAGTGTGGAGAGAGGCAGGTGCAAGCTTGCAATGTCCTTGGCAGGAAGTCAGTGGTGGCTCCTTCTGCTGCCGTGTGCTGGAGAAGGCAGCCTAGAGAGCCATTAGTACCTTGAGCGGCACAGCCTGCTTAGTTTCAGCTCCCTGTGAACCTCGAGTCCCCTCCCTGTGTGCTCAGAGGATTTGGGGTTAAATGATGCCCAAAGGGGAGGGAGTCGGCATGGCGGGGAGCAGTAGCAGCTCCTGGGCAGGGGCTCGGCTGCACGGAGGTGTTGAGGCTGTGGATGGGTTTCAGCCCTGCGGGGGACCCCTCTCCCCCTTGCAAAGCACCCGTGGGTCCGTCGCTCACCACCCGTGGCGGGAGGTTCGGTGTTCGCTGCGAGCGCTCGCAGTTTGTGCGGGTAGTCAGCAATTGGGCACCGGTCTGCTTCACCACAGGTTCTCAAATAAAAGTCTGAAGCGCTGTCATTAGTCTGGGAGGGCAGGCGGCCATGCTCTGATCTGGATGTTTGGTTTCCTCTCTTCCCCCCCCCCCCCCCCACCTCTTTAAAAAGGTGTTTTGTTTCCCCTTGCTCGATGGCGCTTACCCTGCTCTTTGGGAGCAGGCAAAACGAGCCGGCTTTTGTTCTCACCGTGCATCCTGCTCGCTCGGCGAGACGACGGCGGACCCCTTGCAGCGAGGCATTTCAGAGTGGTTCGGGGTGGGCCAGCTCTGCTCTCGGAGGGCAGCTGGTGCCGCCGCAGCCCAGACCTCGCACCGCCGGCACGCTCCTGGGGGTCTGTGCTCGGGACACCAGCGCAGGACGGGGAATTTTGTCTGCTCGTTCAGAGTAAAATCACAGCGGGGCCTTTCTGATCTGCCTGTCTGCTCACTCTGTTCTCCCACAGAATGACTCTGAGTGGGCTAAGGAGTCAGTGTTTTTCCTTTCTGTCTTTTCAAAATCTTTACTTTGCTGTGGACACAGCGTCCAGGTGGTTTTTACTGAGCAGTACCCAACAACTTCTCCCATATATTAATGCAAAATCGTAAGTCCCTTTGGCCGAGTTGCTTTTTTTTTTTTTTTAACATTTCCTGTTTGTAAGTGAGATTATTTTAAGGCTTATTAACCATGGAGTGAGTTAGAAGCATTTGCAAAGGAGGGAGAAAAAGGTAGCTGGAGTGATGTCCTGCAAACATAGGACCTCTTGCTTGTAAGCATGGATGAGAGCACACAGATGACAGAGCATGTAGCTGGATTACGGTGCATGAAACAGCGATTGCTTCTCAGAAAGCTCCTTGTGGGTTTTATCCAAAACCTGCATGCTGCAGCAGCCAGAGGCTCGGCTGTGTTACTGCACCACCGGTCTCGAGCGTTGCATCTCGATTCCCTTCCCGAACGTTTTGGGCTTTGGTAGCAGCAAAGCCTGTGCCTGAAGAAAACCCTGGAGTCTTCTTGGAAAATAAATACATGGAAGTTTCTTGGAGCGGCTCCTTTGGAGCAACTCCATGGCTGTCTTTTGAGTTCCCAAACTTGTAGAAAAGGGACAGGGGAAAGTTAGTTTCCTTTCTTTTTTTCCTCTCTCTCTTTTATAGTTTCCTTTCCCCTCTCTCTCTCTCTTGTCGTTTCCCCCCCTTCCCTTCCCTTTGCTTTTTAGAGATTGGTGATAAGGAATTCTAACTACTTAATGAGCTGGGAGAGGCCTCTCTCCATTGGAGTGGAGGACTCCAGGTGGCACTTTGACAGATTGGACAGGTAAGGCAGGAGAGCCCCACCTCCTCCTCCTTGCCTATAGTTAGGTATATAAGGGAAACTTCAATTATGCAGAGAGGCACACTCCGAGTCCTGTTATCTTCCAAGTAGCATCACATATTTTTAGGGTCTTCTAGGGGGTGGGAGGTGTTTGTCAAAATCCTGGAGCCAGAAGAAAGAACAGCAGCACTGATCAATTTGACTGCTAACATGTTGTACCTGGAAAACAATGCCCAGTCCCAGTATAGCGAGGTAAGGATTCTAGGTTTGGGCTATCATATCTTTAATATATTATTTATTTTTAGTGAACGCGTGCGATTTCTTCACCCCTGTAGTCCTGAAGTTAGGTGTGGAATATACGTTTGTTTTTTGAAACTTTTGCACTTTACAATGGGAAGCGGAGTTTGCTGGGCTAGATACTGGAATGGGAGTGAACTTTGAATCTTTACATTTGGGACAGCGAATTTGTTTTGGGAACCTTGATCAGCCAAACATAATGTTCTTTCATTGGAGAAGCAAGGCAAAGCAGTCGCTTACTGTGGGCAATGCATACGGATTGCGTTCCTGTAGCAGTCTGAACAGTATCTGTGTTGACTGCATTATAACTCATTTGCTAGTCTTTTATTGCCAAAATTGCTGCTTGTTGTTAAAAGTGGGTGGTATCTAGGAAATAGCAAAAAAATGCATTATAAACCCCTTCTTAGGTTACATTTTTAAGTAAAATAATATGCAAACAGAGGTTCTCTGCTGCAAATGTTGCATTAGCGTCCACACTAATAACTCTTTTACTCAGTGCTGTTAATACCTTGCCTCATGACTTGCAGCAGAAGCAAGATATTTTATACAGGCTGTTTGTCTAAACTTATTATATGAGGATGAGTGTCTGTACAATGGATGCATCTTGCTTTCTACAGCCCTTTTGCACTGCATGGGTGTGAGTGGAACACAAACTTCAGATGTAGCTTTGATTTTTTTTTTTTTTTTTTTAATTTAATTGCTTTTAACCAACTGGGTCAATGCTTTGTAAGGTGGAAGTGGAGAGAATTGCCACATGCTGTGCAAATCTTTGAGGAAGTTACCTGGGGTTGAGGGAGAACGACAATATTGGTTTACATTCCAGCGGAGACAGCAGCTGTGTTGACAGTCATCAGAATGGCAATGCAGCAAAAGCTCCTCTGTCTGCGTGTGTGCGTGCGTGTGTGTATTCCTGGTGAAAATGCTTCAAGTGGAGGGCATGGGTTACGAGACCTGAAGCAGACAGAAGCTCAGCCACTTGGAAAAGAAAACAAAATAGGAATTGCAAAGCCAAGAGCACAGCTAGGAGATGCGATAGCTGGCAAGGAAAAGCCTGTTAAAAGTACGCTCGGGGCTTGCACGCCTGGGATGGCAGGTTTGCGACTCGGGGAGAGTGAGGGGTAAACTGAAACCGGTGTGCTTTCCCCGTCCCCCCCTTCTGCAGGGAGTGCGAACACCCAGCGTGCGCTCGGTTCCTAGCTGCTGCCGCCGCACAGAAGACCCAAATTGGTGACTCTTTTTTCCTAGGTTAATTATAAACTCTTAAATGCGGAGAGAGCGCTTCTTGGAGTGTTTGCTCAGCGTTATTTGTCTGCTGCTATCTGATCAACTTTCGCTGAATAGCAGTGGTGGGGCTGCGGAGTCCCTATGGTTGACTTGCTGGGCTCATCTGTCAGAAGCGATGCGCTCAGGAGCGTTCTCGCTCTGCTTAAATGCCGCTCATCACTGTTGCTGTCAGGGGAGGTTTTTTAAAAAAGCTTTAGCTCTGATTTTCCCCCCACCCCCCTTTCCCCTTCTTGGATTTGAACATGGTGCACTGACTTTGTCCATCCAGCGAAGCGTTGTACGCTGAGGGGAAAAAAAACCTGATTAGCATTGACTTGTCTTTATTTCTGAGAAAGAGCAGACTTTCTAACGACTTGACTCGAGGTGGAAACTTGTTAATGCTCAATCAAAATATATTGGTGATGATGAACCTCGCCCATCCTAACCTTGAAAACAAGATGTGGGTTTTGGCATGGTTTCCTTCAAAAAGAAAGGGGGGGGGGGGGGAAGCACTCAGTGTGGAAATCGAAGTAGCAATTTGTTGCAACTGGTGCTTGCTGGAGTTCAGATTTTAGAGCTGTTGCTGGATTGGGCAGAAGGCGGCCATACCAACTCATGAAAAGCTTGGTATAGACTATAGCTTGGGTTTAAAAACAGACAAAAGGGGGGGAAGTAAACTTTTTTCCCCCCATTGAAATAAAATTTTAAAATGGAGGGGACTGTCCACTCTCCTACCCAAAGCCCATCTCTCAGGGTGCTTTGTCCAGGCACCCCAGGATGCTCGCTGCCCGCTTGCAGATGCCGAGCTCTTGCCCTCCATACCCACCGGTGGTGCGGCGCACTCTACCCCACAGCCTGGGAACCGGCCCTTGCGCAAGCCCTGGTGCGGGCTTCGTGGTCAGGGCGGTGAGCTCGCACCATCGCCCGTGGCCCTACGGCACCCATGCCTGCAAGCACGGTGCCAAATGCCACGGTGAGATGAGGAGTTCCTCCCAAATGGGCAAAATCTGGTTGAGAAAAGCTGAGAGAGGGGAGAAGGGTGTTGAAGTGAATCACAGCCCTGAAAGGCCGGAGGTGGAACCTGCCCCAACCACTTTTCCAGCTTAATCTAACCTAGCATTTGATCTGGGTTGACTATAAGAACAATTAAGCTCTTTGTTGGCAGAGCACTGGACTTGATGACCCTGGAGATCCATTCCTGTGTGTTTATGAGTAGGAGATGTGAAAAGGAGAGAAACGTTGGGGCGGTTATAATGGGGTGATGAGGTGCTGATGAACAGGAACCCTTTGGATCTCATTGTGTCTTGCTACCTCATCTCCACATCTGGCATTTTAGGTGTTGTGCGCAAATGTTTGTGGTGGAGCATGCACAAAATTGGGTGTGAAGTGGGTACCTGCAAGTTTGTCCAGTCTTGTCCAAGTTTCCTAGGTGTTGGGAGGGGAGGATGAGAGCGATAGAGATTCCCTTTGGGGACTCTGGATTCTCCTGCAGTTTGGCTGAGATGATGATGCAGAGTTTGGAGTGTTTGCTAAAATCAAATTAAAGCATTGCCTAAAGAAGAAACACATCTTGTTCAAACACTGATAAGAAATATGTGCTGTGACTTCTGATTATATCCTTCAGCCTTCCCAAAGATCTTCCTGCTCTTTGTGGGAGAGAGACAAATTAAAGAATCTCTTTCCGTTAAGATTTTTATCATAGTTTTGCAAGGGGAGTGGGGGAAAAAAGTTCTATACTAAAACATCCTGTGCTCTGCTTTATGGCTTTTTTGGCAGCATTCCTTCACACTGGAAATTAAGAAACTGTATACAGATTGCTGCAAATATCTTTGAGGGTTAGGATAGCCTGTTCAGAAGGCTGCATTTTTGGTTTTGTTTTTCTTTTCCCTCTTAGCTTTTTAAATAATAATTCAGATGCATGTGTTTGAACTGTAGTGCCCTGGATGTGAGTCCTTCCTCTTTGCAGGAGCAGACATGTGGGTCTCTGGGGTGGCCTGGAAGGATGTCCTGAGGGAGCTCAACCTCCTCAGTGAGAGGAACATTTCTTGTACCTATTTGGGTCATTGGTTCAGCAAACCTTAGTTTAAGGTTAAGGAATCTGGGAATTGAGCTGTAGCTCACTTTTGACCATCAGCTTCATTGTTGTGCAATAAAAGTGTGACTGGGGTTTATTACCCTTGCTGTCAGCCTGGATTTGGCTGTGAACCACCAAAGAGGTCAAAGCCGTGGTCCCTCTGGTGCTGTTTTCCTTGGCTGGTTTTGCCACATGGCAGCGGTCGCCCCAATTGCATTCCGCAAAGGCTTTTCCCCTCCTGCCGCCCCTTCTCTGTGTCCCTCAGCCAAACCCGGGGCGAAGGAAGCGGTCTCTGAGGGACACTGCATGGTCACTGCCCAGGAGAGCAGCAGCCCACCTGCTCCCTTCCTCCAGTCTGGAGGTACCAGGGAGCTCATCTGTGAGGTACCCTCTACACCCCACATCTCATCCTACCCCAAGATGAAAGCACTTGGATAGATGCTATATGAAGCCTAATGAGTTTCTCAAGGAAGGTTTTGGCTAAAACTGAACCTCTCTACTGGTCCTTCCTCCTCCTGTTTGTGACGATGTCTCGGGGTTCTGCTGGCTCCAAGTAGGCAGACAACTCCTGATCTCCAGGAGGAAACCTCTCCCTGAGCTGTGCAGGGTTCAGGTATGAGCGCCTGCTTTCAGTGGCCTCTGTTTATTGAAATGGTATCAATGCTCCACACGTTTGGGCACAGTCTCTCATTAGGAGCAAGAAATAGGGAGATGCACTGGGGGTTGTGTTCCTTGATGGTGTCCAGCTACACTTCTTGCGTATCCGTCCTTCGTTTTTGCTGTAATTACATTTAAGGGACTGAAGTTTTTGTCATGTGACATCATCTGTGCAGGCTTGTGAGGCACATGTCTTATCCTTGGGCTGCAAAGGTCTTCTGCAAGGATGTAGAGGCCCTGTACAACCAGGTACCTTTTCTCTGAGAGGTTTTAAAACTGCAATCCAGTTGCAAAGATTACCCTGAAATAGAAAAGCTAAGGTAGACTTGTATATGCCTGTATCTTTTGTTTGGAGAGACTAAGCGGATGCTACCGCTCTGTTTGGGTCTACCAGTGAAGATGTTGAAGTAGTCTAGAGAGTTGGGCAGTGGGAAGCTGAGACCTGCCTCTTGCCATGTGCTCCCATCTCCCTCCCAGCTGAAACAAGAGGACCGCTCTGGGGGAGAAACGCAGGGAGGGGCAAGAGTTGAGTGTGTTTCCAACAAGTGTCCAACAACTTGTTATTGGAGCAGGATTGTCATGGCATGGATGGTCTTCTGCTGTCTTGTAATAGGGTTCCAAAAAGCTTTGGTGATATCAGTCTTGATAGTAGAGGTAATGTGACCCCATGTTGAGCAGTGAATCAGAGGCGTTACCTGGAGAAATCCTTTCCCTGCTTTAGTTGGAAGGACTGGACCTCACCAGTCTAAGGCTGTGGGTGTAGCCCAGAAATAAGTGATTGTAAGCTGCATGTGGGTGGAAAGAATGAATGAGTGTGTCCTTTAATAGACAAAAATGAAACCTGATGACGTTCTGTCTGTCTGCACACTTTAACTTCTCAGTGTGTGGTGTGCAATACTTCTGCAGAAACTAGGATAGTTTGGCTATGTGTAAAGTGTCATTACCACTCAGTAACACACGTTTTATGGTTTGCACAGTAATGCAATTACACTGAACATCAGATTGGAAATTGTATCTCTGTTTTACAGTTTTCTGTGCTCAAAATTGAGGGTTAATAGCAGCCTGAAATTAGGGACAGGGGATCTTCTCAGTTTCTGGCAAATTGTTAGCTTGCTCTATTTGGCAAGAAACTAGTGCTAGATATTTTCTAGAATGAAAAGGTTTTCACTGTGAGAGATAGAAAAGATCTGCCATTGCAGTGCAGCGAGGATGTCTTACATCTTGAACCGGTGGTTGTAACTGATGATCCATTTTTGTTTGCTGTAAGTTGGCCTCAGTTGAGACAGGACAAAATTATCCATATACTTTCTGTTCAGGATTACTCCTTGGGGAATACAAGAACAGCTGTTTTGACTGGTTATTTTTACCAGTCTGATGGCTTGAATCTTCCACAATGTCACCAACACCTGAATTCTCTGATTTCTTCTGATACAAGTCCAGTTATGTTATTGCCTAGCACCCTCAGGAGCTGTTTTTCTTTTTTTCTTTTTTTTTTTTTTTTTTTTTACTTTGTCTATTTTAATAACGAAGTAACGGTTTTAAGTCAAGTGAAATTGCTTTTCTTTTCTCCCTGTCCCTGAGTGTAGAGAAACAACAGAAGGAAGCTTTGTCTGCCTTGTGTGTGTTTCAACCCATCTGGTGGCGACAGTTTGGGTTGCGTCTGCCAAGTTATGCCTAGCGGAAGGGTTTATTTCCAATCACGGGTTTTTTTTTCTGTGAGACAGAAGCTTCACTAGTTCCACGAGGAAGACATGGTATCTGCAACAGGAAAGCTGTGGATGTGGGATGCGAGAGGATGTAAACCATGCGCTTTGCGCTTGCTTTCCTCTGGAAGATGTTGGCTATAACTAGTGGAGAAACTACTTATTTCATTATCGTGAAGGGCTGAATAAAAGCGGGTGTTGCCTGGCTCAAGGCAAACTTTAAATTCTATTTACAAAATGTTCTCACTGAAAAAAAAAATCTGGAAACGCTTCAGAAAGCAGCTCTTGCACTGGTGGATTTGCGCTAGACACTGTTAAGCCCTGTTATTTTTCTGGCACTGCCTCCAACGCCTCTTGAGAATGTGCAGAGTAGGCAATAAAATGAATGCAACTCTTTTAAAGTGAGGTTGCATAAATCATCAGAAAGGAGAGGAGCTTCTCATATACCAACAGCAACACTTCACTCCATCATCTCCAGCAGAGAAGTGAGCTCAAGCTCTTTATTTGTGCTGCTTGGCCTGGATTAGTGTCAAGTCACTTTTGGTATCAAGTGGAATAAAGAGGAAAAAAATTTCTCTCCAAGGGTGTTGAGGTTCAACTTTTTTCACTTGCACGTGTTTTCTAGATTCTCTGCTGTCTCGGTGCCGTGGTCGCCTTGCAGTCCCTTGACAGCTAACCGAGGCCATGATCTTAGAGTGATACGTGAGCTCAGCCATGGTTAGGCATGTGGGTGGGTCTCTCCAAATGAATAAACTTGCTGTTCTTCAAAAACTTCCTGTTTTGTTTTGGTTCCTTCAGTTATAGTATTAAATGATTTTTGAGAAATCTTCCAGTCTTTAGTCTCCCGAATGGAGCTTCCCATCAGAGCTTTGCTGTGTTGGGAGAAGATGCTGTAACTGTCGGAAAGATTAGAGCTGCTTTCCAGTCGGGGCAAACCATGGGATAAAGCCTTAGTAGAACAGCCCAGAGTTTGCAGGTTGTGATTTGGCCGTGAGCTACTGAGAAGGAAGTGCAGTGAAACGTAGGGGTGAGCCTATTTCTTATAAACAGACTGGCTCCTGGGGGAGAGTCCCAACTCTCTTCTAAGGAAGAGCCTATGAGAGGCTTTCCAGGTTTAGCTTAGCTGCTTGCAATTGCTCTGTGCAAGGAGCAAACAGAGCAGGATGAGATTTAAGACAATTGGGGGTTTACTTCTGTAAAGATTCTGATATAAGGAGCAAAATCAGTAAGAAATGAGTATTCAGGAGGTCTCGGATAAGACATGTGAAAGCTTTAGTTCCTTGGAGTTGGCAAAGTAAACTTGAATCCTCTTTGGGAACTTTAATCTAAACTTGGTGATTTTGTTTGAAATTACTGACCGTTGTTATGAACTCCATGCACAAGCAAGCAACAAAAACGTGGGATATGTGTTTTGTTTTCTTTTTTAATTTGTACTAGGTTTGAGTAATTTGGGAGTTGATCCAAGAACACTCAGTGATATCTTGTATCTTGCAAATCCCCTGCCGCTGCTGTTTCACCTGGAGTCTTAATGGTACAACTAAAGGAGCAGTGTTTTAACCAGGATGTGTGTGTTAGTATCTAGAGTAGATGGCTCGAGGTGTGATGTATTTCTGGGCTTGTGCTCAGTCGTCCGCTCTGTTTGGAAGTGGACCCAAGTGGCAAGGCTGAGCATGCTTGAAAATTAATGCATTGATTGGAGCCCAGCAGCCTCTTGGGATTGATTCCAGAGTTTGGATCCGGATTAAACTTCCCCCCAAGGACTTTGGGAAGTGGTATACAAGGGGACCTGGTGAAATTTGAGATGAGTCCAACTTCCTCAAGATGGCAAGAAGATGAATGTTTTTACCAAGGGCAAGAGAGTGGGAGGAAACGCCCAGTTTAGGGAGGGAAGGGGAAATATTTTATGGTGGGGTAGTGTCTGGGAATGAAAGGGATGGATTGTGTCTCGGCAGATATGAATCTTTCAGTTTTAATCCACATTTAGGAAGTAAATACAAAGAATCTTGCCGACTTCTGGGAATGGGGAGAGGGGAGGAGGTGCAGCGCTGGGCTGTTCAGCTGAGCTGCTGAGGCAGAAATCCCTGTGCTACAGAGCTGCAGTTCAGCTGCGTGGGGGATCTGATGCATAGGGCTGATGCGCGATGCCTCAGGAGCGGAGGTGAACAGAACAATAGGAATAGGTGGATGCACTATCTCAGCCCATAACTTTATAGGACTTAAGCATGCTGCCAAGGAAAGTGTCAAGTCAGCAAGTGGATCTCTCTGCTGCATGGGAAATGACTTAAAGTATTTCATCATTTTGCTTGGGTTTTGGTGGTTTGTTTTTTGGTTGGTGGTGGTGGGTTTTTTTTTTTTTTGGTAACATCGTGATGTCTTGGTTGTGCATCACAAAATACTTCTTGTGGGAGTGGTTGCTCAAAGGAAAGAATAAAATTCTGACTGTTCTGTAAAATTTGGATTCTGCAAATTTTTAAGTTGTGTGTCTGAGATCCTCAATAGCCTCTGCAAGCCTTTACTGTGATTCCTCACTGCTGCAGTTTGTTCACTCTGCATTTTATCCAAAGCATAAGAATTGACTCCTTGAGGAGCAGTGGTGGTGATTGACTAGAGCTAAGTAGATGAGTGAATTTCCCTCCACCCTCTTTCAGCAGCAGATAAGCGTGCAAGAAGTTCTTAAAGGAAACTAGAACATACACTGGCTAGGTGTGATGTAATATTTTGCAAACAGGAAACTACTACTTGAATATTCAAGGTGGGAAAACTGTTGAGACCAGCCTTTGTCAGTCCACTGTGCTGCGTGTCTGAAAGGAACTGTGAATGTTCAAGTTGGAGGGGTAGGGAGTTAAACGTGGTATTGGATGGAAATTAGTAGGTATGTTGTTACTCTAAAATCTGGAAGAACCCCTTTCTGTCTTTGGCTACCAAAATCACATGCAGTCAGGGTCACTGTGGAGGCAAATGACTAGAAATGCCTTACAGTTAGCTTAGCTAACTTGCTTATTGCAAGAAGCAACCACTAAAATTATGGAAGCTCTGTTTGAGCAGAAAATGTTCCCGTCTTTCTGCTAATGTGAGTGATTCCATAACAACAACAAATCTATTGACTTCTCAGTTTGGATAGTGAAAAGCCTGTCCAGTTGAGTGCCTCAAACGTAGATCTCTGAAGCTGTGCCTTGCGTTAAATGACCATGGCACCATGCATCTTAATGTTTGCTGAAGTCAGCAGTATTGGACAAGGAGGGAAGTACCAAAAAGTGGATTTGCTTGTGGTGTTAGACATTGGAGGGCCCATACTTAGGGAGTCCTATGGAAATCCTGGGTGTGCAGAATATGTGATAACGTGATTTAAATGGTTGGGGAAAATATTCTTGATGGTTGTAAGGCTGATGGATTGAAGTCACTGTGGAAGAAGCACTGCCTTTGCATGCACATTGTGTCTGTATGTATACACACACACCCCCCTACCCCTCTCTCAAAGACCAGCTTTTGGGTTTGGTGTATGCACAGCTTGGCATCTTTGGAAAACAGCATAAAAAAACCCTGCTGCTCATCTCAAGAGTAAGTTGCAGCAGTGATGTGAAACTGTGCTTCTGCTGTGTACCGCAGAAGGAGGGTGGTATGTGCTGTACTGAACCCCAACAGATCCTTGGGTGCAGGCGATGCCAGCTTGGTGCAGGTCAGGAGCTGCTTTAATATACAAAATAAAGTGTTGTGAAGCAAAGCCCTGCCTCCCTTTGTTCTCTGCAGTTGGGGCATAATCGGGATTTGGCAGCCAGTCCTCTTGACTCCCCACTCAATCTTGAAAGCTTCTCAGTTGATGGTGCTGCTTGGGCCTGCTGTTTGGTGTCTCAGGCTTTTGAGAACATCACCCAGTTTTCTGACCTGATTTGGACAGACGAAATGGCCAAATACAATAGAAAATCCAGTAGATCTTCCTTTTAATCTATAGGGACTCTCGTGCTGCAGTGTAACCGTCTTCCTTTGCTTGCTCTAACTTGTTTTAATTTGCCCTTTGCCCTCCTATAACTCTTCTTATGAATTCTTATATTCTGTAGTTGCACCACGCTTCAAAGAGTGGGTGTGGGGGGTTTGTGTGTGTGTGTGGCTTTTTTCTTTTTTTGTGTGTGTTTAACTGCTTGACTTATTTAACTTGCAGATGATCTGAATTTCTCATTCTAACTAAAATGCTACCTAACTGGAGTATTTTACCTTGGTATCTGAAAGCTGATGTATTCTGGTTTTATTGAGAATAATGATGAATTTGGGACTCCTGGTGCTATTCTGACCCTGATTATTCATTGTCCTTGTGCCCTATGGCCATACTTTGGTGGTTACAGTGTCTGCAGCCTTTCACTGTGGATGACAGACAGATATCCTGTCCAGCCTAATGCTGCCCTCTCAACACAATAAAATGCTGCATGTCTGAAATGACTGATAACCATCGAAGGTTACCGTCCAGTAAAGAGTTGAAGAAACAAGGCAGCTTTAATCAACTACTGGAGTTTTCCTCTCCAGTCCCTGCTTCTCCTCTCCACCTCCCCCTTTGTATTTTAATTGGTTCCTCTTATATTTAAAGATTTATTTTTAATTTTTTTATCCAACTTTTCAACATTGCTGTACAAACTCAGCACATAGGATTTCTGGACACTGCCAAGCTGTGATCCTACAGCTCTTCTTAGCTGCTGAAATCAGGCAAAAATGCCTTGCTGAATTCTTGCAGTCTTTTTCTGTTTTTCCTGATGTAGGTCTCTGTCTTCAGTTACGTTTACATCTCTTGGGAGTGTAAGGGGGTGCCTTTCCAAATCTTCGGTACTTTATGGCTCTTCAGATCTTTGTTGACATTGCGTTGTCCAGCTGGTAATAGGAGAACATAGGAAGCTCTTGGCCTCCGTTTTAGTTTTAGGAAGCTGAGTGTTTGGGTTATTAATCAATTTGCTTTAAGATCGTGGAGTTCCGATGTCTCATGATTTCCAGCATCTCATAGAGATGATATTGTATGATTTTTCTTTCTTCCCCCCCCCCCGTCTTTGTTTATATGTTTTCCAATTACATGTCAAATAAATTGCTGTGCACAAACTCAGAGTAAAGAAATGACTGTCTGTGTGCAGGGGGTGGATCTCGGTCTTTTTCCTGTTTTAAACTGTCTGAATTTTCAAAATAACTAAGCATAGCCTAGATACTATGGTATATACTATAAAATGGTCTGACTTTCAGAAATGAAGTCGTTTTCTACGCAAGGAGAACTTTTTTTCAAGAGCCCAATTCAGAGTCTTTTTATAAGCCTAAAATACAGCTCTAGGGAAGTCAGTGATATTATTTTTGTATGCATTGGAAAATACTTTAGAAATACTTACACAATGTAGGATGTCCAGACTTAATATTTGTGTGAAGTGAGATGCACTGTCATTCTGATAATCCTCGAATTAGACAAGCTCTTTTACGTGAACCTGTGGCAGGTGGTAGGAGTCAGGAATTACAGGCATTCCTGCTTTGGGCTGTGCTTGTTTTAAAAGGCACCCCGCTTCTGGCTGAAAAATACTTCTTGCTGAGTTAAAGTAAATGAATTAACCAAGGGGCAAAACTCAAAGTTTAGCTAAGAAGGAAAACAATTACAGCTGGGGGGAGCAACACGACTCCAAAGCTTCCAGCCTTTATGAGTGGACAGAAATTTCCCCTCATGTAGCTTTTCACAAATTTGTCTTATTCTCCAAACCTACAAATACCTGCATACGTGGACTTTTACTTGGACAAGAAGTTCTGCTGAGTTCAACAGAACTGTGTCTGGGTGGAACCACATGGGCTACAGCCTTACTGGGTACGGCTCTTAAAACTGTGCCGCTTGTGTTAACCTAAAGGGTGTAGATGTGGCATGACGTGCAGACTGGAATAGCTAATCCCAGTGAAAATCACCCAGACTCTCCTCCCTCCCCCCAGTACACAAACCATAGTGTTTTTTCAAGTGTGATGGTGTGTGGTTGCAAATTACTGACATGCACTGATTTCTCCTGTTTAGCATAGGTAGCGTGTTGTCTACTAAGCTGGCCATGGCCAAAGGGCTGATTGGCAACTGCTGAAGGGAAGGGATGCTGTGTTGAGTAGGCAGAGCAGGCAATTTTTTAAGCTTGCATATCAGAACTTTAAACATAGTGGCATGACTTCAGTTGGTCACTTGTTTTGGGGTTTGTTTTTTTTTTTTAGTTTTTTAGTTTGTTTCAGGTTTGTGTATTTGTTTTGTTTGTTTTTCTTTCCAGCTGGGTGAAATGAAGGACTCTGTTTTCTTTAGGTTGTGCTTTATGTGTTTAGGTGGTGTTGGAAGCTGTCCAGGTGTCCTGCTGGGGTTATCTTAATACTTCACATGAAATACCTGTGCAGGACTAGATATATATAGTCCAAGATTGTAGTATATATAAACACGCTTCTTTTTTTTTTTTTTTTTTTACAGGAGGCTTGCCCCCTTTGGAAGGAGAATATTTTTTTCTTTACTCTTCTTGAATTTAGCTTCTTAAAATTGCTGTGGTCATGCTTATTGCATAGCCTAATAGATCCCAGATAGATCCCCTTCTAAATAATATAGGAGTCAGTATGTAGAAATATTTGTGCTCCCTGCTTACAGGTGGGATTGAGCTGAGGAGATGTTAAACATTCGGTTATGTTGCAGCGGGTCTAATAGCCAGGACAGGAGTTACTGACTCCAGGGCCTCTTCTAGTCCAATGTACTCCATCATGCAGGGAACCTGTAATGCTACTGAGATGTGAAATAGTCTTCTCTTTTCCTGGAAAAGGCAGTGACCCAACAGTAAGATTACTCAAAGCAGATTGATTTGTTATAGTGATAAAAGCCATGACTCATGGTAATTAGAGCTTAGGAGCTATAGTGTCTGGGAACCTATCTTGGTAATTGTTGATATCTTTGGTTGAACCAAAGTTATTTGCTCCCGCACTCTTCACATTGAGTATATGGTGCACGTTATCGCTTTTATCTGTGGGCTTCCAAGTGTTTGATGTATTTTGCTGCACAGTAGCTCTGGGGAAAAACCTCTTCAAAATAGACCTACAGGATTTGTTTCCATTTTGGAAATGGAGCTGGGGTCAGTGCAGAGGCTGTGAGACCTGCCACCGGCACCCTGGCTCTCCACAGGGATCTGGGCCTCAGCTAGTGTTAAAATGACTGTACACATCTTCCCCTCATGGCTTGGAGGGGACCAGAGTGATGTCCAAACCGAGCTTGTTCCTCTTGAAAGGAGTGCAGCCCAGATGTACATGATCTGGGTGGAAGGTCTGACGCACAAAGAAGTTTTTCAGTCTCTTTTTTTTGATGAGAAAAGAGGCTAGAGATGCAAACCAAATCACGCCTTTCATTGCGATGAGTTAGATATCTCTTTCGGCTTCAGCCCTGATCTTAGCTGAGGGGCATGGGTGGAGCCCTTTATTTCTTGGCACTTCTTTGTAATGGCACAAGCAGTACGCCTACATCGGGTATTGTATCAGCTGCCTTCTGAGCAACTGGCAAAGCTGTGCAGTCTTGCAGTCAGCAATATCTTGATTAATAATTATGATAGAAGCACTTCTGTTGAGCTTAAGTGCTTTATTTCCGCTTACTAAAATCCTCTGCTAGGAAGGTTTGAAAAACTAGATTGATTTAAATTGATATATTTGAGGTGTCTGTCTTCTGATTTGGACAGACATCGAGCACTCTGGAAAATACTTATCCCGCTGCCCATAAGAAAGCTGTTCTCCAACAGGAATCTGAATCTTTACCTGGTCCAGCACTGAAATATCACTGTAAGCTGGTTCCTACTAGTCCTGCAACTGTTAGCCCTGGTGCATCAGTTGTGGTGCAGTTAAGGACAAAGCACAGAATTAGTTAAGTGCTTTGCAAAATCTTATTGCTAACAGCCATGGTAGTTTACTGTATTAGTTTCATCATCTCATATCTTTGGAGAATAAGCACCAGTGGTGGCGTTTTGTCCAGCTACTCAAAAAGCTTTGCAATGCTCTTCAGCTGCATAGAACCAGCGGTGAAAATTAAAATTTTGTCGGTATGTGTGCATGACGTAGATGCATGTTCTTTTGGAGATACGGAGAAGGGTTTTGCTAGGGGCGGAGGCATCTAGGTGTTCTACACCTGAAGATGGTAACTTTTCCTTTCTTTTTTCAAGTGCAGAAACTCTCAAAACTTTCTCTGAAAGGCTGATAACTGGGTGGTTAATAGCTGGAGCTGTGTATTTTAGGGGATTTTGGGCATGGAAGTCCCCTTGAGAACTTTTCTTCACTTGCGTTACTTCCCTTGTGCCTTCATACTGGAGGTCTCTTTGCAGATCTATCCCATAACCTTATCAATTAACACGATGGGCTTAAAAGCGGGCTGTGGCCGAAGAACTGGGGGTGGGTTCTTGCTGCAGGGCTGGGTGAGAAGGGCCCCAGTTTGTGTGGGTTGGGGAATCTTCCCCAGCACGTCAGCTCTGCCGTGCACAGTGGAGCATTTGCATTGCCCTCTTGTGGCAAGTGCCCTGGAGCCGCTGGGGTCAGGAGACATTCTGCCTTACGTTGTCCATGGTGTTCCTTAGGAAGATCTGTCCTCCCAACAGCAGAACCGTGATTAAACAATTCTGCAGTTTCAGTGTGGTTTTTGATTCAGCAGCCTCTCCAGTGAAACTGTGGCTCTCCTAATCTAGAAGCGTGAGTTAGCATGAAAACCTGAAAGCGAAGCTGATGGGATGTAGGAAGTGAAACCGATAGTTCAAGATACATTATTGAAATGATGTTCCAAAATACGTAGTCTAAGATCTAATTGTAGCTCTCTAATTATTTGCAGTTAAACTCGCCTGAAGGTTTTTGTAATGCCTCAGCGATATTAATATTTTCAGAAACTTGATGGAGGGAACAAAATAGAGAACAAAAGCACTGAAAATTAGATAATCCATTCTTTCAGCTTTGCATGCATTTCTCTTCTTTCCACCAAATAGCATTCTCCTTCTGCCAGGAATCGGTGGTGGGATTAGATCCTGCAGTTGTTTAAAGTAACCCTGCAGCAAAACACAAGCATGTGCTAAAATCTGGGCTACCAACCTGGCAAGAATTAATTTCTGAATTAAATGCTGTCGTCTTTCTGTAAATGGTGAAGGGAGGCTGTGTGTGTGCAAACACACACCCTGCAGACCCCTCCTGGAGGGCGATGCCTTGCAGACATGCCTGCAGCCCCTTACTCTCTTTGTTCTCACCATTCGCAGCGTGGCTGGGGCGAAGGGGTTTTATTGTGGCGGCAGCGGGTGAATTCCTGCGTGCGCCTTCCCCGGGCCTGCTGCCCCTCTAATTGTTGTGTTGTCAGAAGGCGTGTGCCTCCGAAAGCCTTATCTGATTCCTCCAAAAGCCTTGCAAGCAATTCAGATGTTGACCCCTTGAGCGCAAACAACTCTCTGCCTGCCTTGGGGCATAGCCGCCAGACGAGGTTTAGTGCTCGTGTGTGTGTGTGTGTGTGTGTGTGTGCAAACCTGAGGCTGGCTTTGTCACTGGGGATGGAGCACCTGCCTGGGGAGGGGAGCAAGGGGCCAGGGAAGGTGAAAGGCTGGTGGGATTCGGAGGGGGAGAAGGGGAGTCCAACAGCTGCTTGTGTCAGCGCGGGGATAAATGCAAGGAGATTAATAGTTATTTAAAGAGCAAATGGGGACATGGCATTCGGTTGTGGCATGCGAGTGTATAAATGTGGTGGAATGGCTGCTCTGCTGGTAACATTTAGACAGATGGTCCCTGGACTGAAAGGAATGAAAAGGATCTTTGCTTCTCTTAAGGATATCTTAAATTTTAATGGGGCACTCTTCTTTTTTTTTTTTTTTTTTTTTTTTTTTTTTATTGACTTCCAGGCAGCACCTTCGGCGTTTCCAGACTGTGCTGTCTTGTTAACACCGACTGCCCATTTGGACATCTTTCTCCATCTTAAGTAGCCTGGGATTAGAGGGAATAGTTTTTAAGTGAAAGCTGAAACACTATTGTTTTGCTGTCTGTATGTCTGAGTTGGTTTAGGAGACTGTTTTCATCACAGCCGTCTTTTCATCATTCTGCTGGTTAGGGAGTGTGTCTGATGCTAATCTCCATGAGAAATGAAACAACTGAGTGATACTTCTACATTTTTGAGAAGTCTTCAGGTCTTATTAGGATATTCTGGGGCAGGAGGGCAGGGAGGTTTGTTTTTTGATGAAATACAGAATTATTGAGCAGGAAAAAGACTGTTCCTGGTGCAGTACACCAGCATTCTGGCTCTTTCCATACAGAATTAGCCTCAAGGGAAAACACGTACCAAATGTCCGTTAAATAGGTCTTGGTTGGCTGAATAGCCTACAGGAGATGAGACATAATTGTCATCTGCATTGCCAAAGCTGCAATCTCCTTTTGGAGAAGAAGAACCAGTCTGGATCGCTTTCTCCTGAGTCAACTATTTAGCATGCTTTGAGTCCAATCACAGATACTTTCTTGCCCATCTAACAGGGGTGCTGGGCATCTATAACATCCCCGCTGTTACAGATGGGGAAACTGAGGCAGGGAGGGCAAATGACTAACCCGAGGCAATACAGAGAGTCACTGGTTCACCCAGGATTAGGACTCAATATGTAATTGCTTTTATTACTCTGGTGCCCGAAGGCCTCAGACAAAACGGAGGCCCATTAAGCCGAGCGCTTTTTACATAGCGAGGAGCAATCCTTGCCCTGCAGACCTTGCTGCCTGAAGTAGGCTGAGGGTGGAGGGGGGGGGGCAAGGTGGCTTGCCCAAGGACACAGCGCATCGCTGGCAGAGCAAGGGAGGGAACCAGCTCTCCCTTGTCCCTGCAGACCATCCCAGCTCCCAAAATGAAGTCCCCTATGCCGTTCCCCACCGGACCTTCTCCTTCCCACCACGGCTTATATTAACAAGCTGATCCGTCTCTGGAAAGTCTGATGTGCCTTGCTGAAGACCCAACAGCACCAGGCTCACCTTGGGCTTTTAATTAAAACCTCATAAAATATCAGCCTCTTCCAGTGAAACAGAGACAGAAACCTAAGGAAGAGCTCTATTTGGTGGCTCAAATTTCTCTACCTCCTCCCCTTCTGGAAGGACAGCTGGCAGTGCAAAGTGTTTGGGTGTAGGGAGGGCACTTCATCCATGCAAAGGGACCAGCCTGTTTTCCTCCATGGCTGAAGTGACTGGAGAAACTGGGTGTTAAATGGCTTGTCCAAGTTTCCTGGGAAGCTTGGCAGGTAGCTTGTGCCATTCCCTTTCAGGTCCTTGGAAGAGTGATGATGTGCTTGAAGTTTCATTAGGGCCGGTGGGATTCCTAGTATTGGGAAAGCTTTTTGTTATGGGTCTTGCTGTTGGTGCTCTGACTCGGGGAGCCTTTGTTGCTTGGCTGATATTACAGACTTGTCTCTGGAAAAGGAGCAACTGTTGGAAAGAAGAGGGAAGTCTGGAGCAGACTGGCTGAAGTACTGGGAGATACATGAGCTTGATGGCTCTGGATGGGATTGAAGACGTAGGATGTGGAGGGGCATGAGGTGCTTGAACCCTTGAACAAGGGGAAGAGCCTGAGCCCCTTCTGCCATGTCAGCTGCTAACTGCAGAACCAGGTGTGTGTATCGCTGTGTGTTCCTGGGTGATCCCAGAGCTGTTGGGGCTGGGTACCACAAACTTTTTGGATGCTGCTCTCTCCCTAAGCTGGGCACAAACAATGCCCTTTGGACACACGCAATGAGGAGACTGTGTACCTGGCTGAACCCCGTGTATGGCTCACCTGCTGCCCTGTCTCCGTGGCCAACGCTGGGTCTTTTGGAGGAATAAAAGATTGGGGTAGTTGTGTAACTCTTTCTCCTCAGAGTATTTTCCCAGCTTCCAACTGTTTGTGGTTCAGAATTCTAAAATCGGATATGCTGCCTTGATGGATTTTTCTCCAGCAGAAATTGTCTGATGCCTTTTTGAACATATGTAGGCTTTTAGTATCCGCAGCATTTTGTAGCAGAAAATCCGTGTCTGTTTGTGGGCTTTGTGAAGAATCACTCTGTGTGTGTTCAAATCCTGCTCAAGATGTTTTCTTGTCCACTAACTCCTCTATTAAGAGAGCATGAAAATTCATTTCCTATTTGCTTTTTTCCATATTGTTTAGGAATTTATCCACTTCTGTCATATTGCGTTCCACCTCTCTCCTCATTGTCTCTTTTCCAGGCTGAAAAGTTGTCATCTACTGTTGCGTTACAGGAAGGCATTGAAAGAGTTTGCTCATTCTTGTCACCTTTCTCTGAAATTTTTTCCACTCTCATCTCTTTGAGAGGGGGACCAGGGCTGCACATAAAATTTAGGGCATTAGGCATGTGATTTTTCTGCTAACCTCCCCCTGATCTAGCCTTTGCCTTTCTGTACTCCATTCTCTAGCCTTCGTTTTCGATGCCTTCAATTGTTTCGTATGTCATTTGTACCTGGAGGCTACTTCTGGGCCACAATCACGTCTGCTCATTTAAGTGCAACACGCTGTGCAACTGCTGGTGCTTAAGTATGTGGGGAAGCCTTCCATGCTGTGAGCTACCATGCTGCTTGACGAGACCTTTAATTCCTTTCTACTACTGTCTGTGACCGGTCACTGGGAATTGAGTGCATGGTACAACCTGGGTAAGTGCTATGAACCTTTTCTCCAGTGAGTCACACTTCAGTGCGGTTACTACCTGAGTTAAAGGTCCCAAATGCCACCATGCGTAGCAGGATCGGACCCGTGAGAAGAGGAGCAATCTTTGTGTAGAGCGCGAGACCGTCAGAGGCAATGTAGCCTTGTACAAGCTAGAGCCAGCTGCACTGTAATGAACCTAGTGATTTTTATCAGGTTATAGCAGTTTCTTCAAAAGGGTCTCAGTCTGGGTGTTGCTAGACATAGGGAGCCTGTCTCCTCATGATGGCTTGCTGCCTGCGAATCACCTCCTTGTTATGTGCAAGCTCTTTTCCCAGCTTAGCTGTTGATCTACTGTGTGGCTGTGAGAAACTTTACTTCTTTCTGTTTCAGCCACTGATGTAAAATGGGGCATATCCTTTGCAAATTTCCCTCCTCTTGGTGTGACACGTGTTCGATGGTGCTGAGATCATGCTGTGCATCCTCCATTGTGAAGGCTGTGCCATGGCTAGCCAGCCTGTGCTAACGTTGCTTCTGTAACAGACCTGTGCATCTCTTTGCCTCTAGCCGCAGTACACGAACCTGGGGCTCCTGAACAGCATGGACCAGCAGATCCAGAATGGCTCTTCCTCCACCAGCCCCTACAACACGGAGCACGCGCAGAACAGTGTCACGGCCCCCTCACCTTACGCCCAGCCCAGCTCGACTTTTGATGCCCTCTCGCCCTCCCCAGCCATCCCTTCCAACACAGACTACCCAGGACCTCACAGCTTCGATGTATCATTTCAACAGTCCAGCACAGCAAAGTCAGCAACGTGGACGGTAAGGACGCAGCATCGCTTTTGCTCCCTCTCTGGCTTCAGTCACGATGCTACTAGTGACATTGTTCTTAGGATACATATCCAGCTTGTGCAAGAATGGAGTGACCTGTGTCCTCTTCAGTGCATGACATGTCACACAGAAGGGAGAGATTTATCTTGGCTGCTCCGGGAGGGTGTGGTGGGAACTTAACCCCCAATAATATCACTAAATCCTAGGTGAATAAAATGCCTCGCAAAAAGACAGTCACCTAAAGACTGTATGTGATGAAACAGTGGCTCTCCATTTGGGTCTAGCAGGTGTGCTGGAACAAAATGTGGGGTGGGCATAAGCATGGCTTCAGCGCTTCCCTTCGCTTTCTTCACCTTCCATGGGTTTGCGTAAGGTTTGGCATGCGGGGCTGTGCCAGCAGGATGGAGGTGGTGCCTCCCCCGCTCCGACCCATGGTATGCGGGGCTTTCTCTCTCTGTGTCCTTGTCCTCTTGCAGCTGGTGTGGGAACCCCAGTGCCATCAGCTCGGGTCAGCCCCGCGGTGTTTGGATTATTTATATACACACATATATATATATATTTTTTTTTTTTTACTTAACACTCTGCTCTTGCTGTCAGAATAGTCCCTTTCTTATAAAAAAAAAAAACAAACGTATGGAGCTTGAAATTTGAAGCCCAGCTCTTGATTTTTGGTGGAGCTGGCTTGATTGTTCAAGCTCTAGAAACTTTGTAGCCCAGGGCACAGCACTGCTGGAGCTGTATGTCCTATTGTGGTTTAGGGCTCTAGAGTAGAGATGTTTGCAGTGGAGACTATTGCTGTCTTAAAGATGTTCAATATTTGCTTTCCTCTCCTTCGCGCACTTGGAGTAGGTGCAGTGAATAATGCACCTCATGGTACCTGAATAAAAGCAGGGACTCAATTTTTTAACTTTTTTTTTAAAGAAAAAAAGGTACACTTTTTACCAAAAGCTAAAAGCATTACAATAGTGTGGGTTTTTTTTTTTCTTTTTTAATCTGAGGAACTACTTTGATCTCAATTTAAATACAATCTAGCAGGAATTGAAACTAATAAACAAACTCCTAGCCACTGCTGCCAGCAAAGCAGCGGAGCCCATGTGCTCCACGCTGGAAAAAGATGCCAGATAACAATAAATTACTGTAAGTTTGCATCCTTTATATTTTAAAAGCCTTTTCCAGTAAAATTTGTCTGGAACTAGTAACAATAACCTTGTTCAGGAAATTGTGTTTCACGGGGTTAAAATGCAATAGATCTGCTCAAGACCAAATTTGTCATTTGTTTATGCATAAAAGGGTGAAGGATTTCTAAATGAGGTTGAAATTGCACCCTTTCCTTATCTGCATTGGGAGTGATGCCCTGCTGTAGTTCACGCTTGTTTTCATGTCCAGGTTTCTCCACTTACACTACACACACTACTTGTTTTCACTTCCCTTTAAGTAAGGAAATGGTTGGTCAGTTCTACTTTCCATTTCTCAGAGCAAGAAAATGCTGCCCTTGGATTTTTGCAGACTGCTCTGGAGAGAGGGTCCTTTGAAGGAGATATGAAAAGACAGTCTCTTTTGATACGTATGGTACAAAGAATTATCTAATGCAGCTGCAGGGAACCAGAGCGTTTGATGCTGTCCTTTTAACTATGAAAAGCGGTCTTTTGAAATGAGGTTTGAACGTATGTAGCAGGCTGTTCCAGCAGAGCTGAAGATGAGCGAGCTACGAGTGAGCTTAAAGTTAAGCAAGCACTTGAGATGTTTCACTGTAGTGATAGTGGCTTTCTGGGGTAGAAGTGGAGGCTGACTTTTAATGTAGATCTGGGTAGTAGTCAAAGATCAGATTACATGCTGGCTTCAAAGAAATAAATAAAATTGCTCCTTGGTGACTACAGTCACCAAATGTGTGCAGCCTGGGGGCAGGCACGTTTAGCTTCCCCCCCTTTTCTTTTGCCCTGATGAGGACCATGCTACCAACACATGAAGATGTGCTCCCTGTAACTGTTGCAGTCTGTCTAGGGATAAGTCTGTGTATTTTACTAAAGGAATGGGGTCCCAAACAGCTCTCTGATCAGGGAGGAGCGAGCGCGATCCAGGTGCCCCTGCGCTGAGCCAAATGACCCAGATTTAGCTGCTCGTGCAGGAGCTGGCAGTGTGCTGTATGTTCACAGTGGATGATGACAGTCTTGCGGCAGTGGCTGGGGACCTTCAATCAATACGCCTTTCACAGTAGAGCATCTTTCCATCTTCGGAGCTCTGCCCTTCTGCTAATTAGTCCACCAACTCGTTTCACATGGGCTCTTGAGCGGTTGGTAATATGCGTTCGACAGCTTTATCAGTGGGGTGGGTGGGGAAGGACGTGAAGGCTCTCTTTCCCGTTGCTGTCCTGAGAACTGTGGAAACATGCGTGAAATGTTGATGAAAGGAGGAGTGATTGCCCCATCCTCTCAGCAAGAGCAAGTTCTCGGAGTTGCTCATCCCCCCCATGTGACTTCATACGCTTTGATTAATGCCTGTCGTCTTTTTTTTTAATGATGGATTAGGAACTTACCCAACTGGAAGGGTTTCTTCCACTGCAGTGACCTATTAAAAGTTTAATTACTTGATGGCCCCACCCTTATTAAGAGTCCAAAACTTGAAAGCCTTGTTTCTTAGTTCTTTTTTTCCCCTCTTGCTGTTCCCCAGGGCAACAGTATTAAGTAAGGAAATCCATTGTATCGCACTCCCCTGTTTGGGAGAGGATGAGCCAGGCTGACCCACCTTGCCCTGCTGGGAAGGCTCGGTGGTGACTGGCAGTGGATCTGCTGTCCTGGCTGACAGCGTACTCCGAGCTTCTGGGCTGAGTCATGTTAGATTAGGTCATGGGACTGAAGGTTTTGGGCTTGGTAAGAGGACTGGCTTATTTCTTCAAAAAGCAAGAGCTGCTTTCATGGGAGGATTAGAGACCTGTGAAGATGCTTCAGATTTCTAAGCCTCTTTGTGCATTTAGCTCCCAACCTGCGTGCTTTGGAGGCAATAATCTGGAATCAAGTGTAGATCCCAAGGTTATTTCTTTTGGAGGTGGGGGAAAGGAGAGAGGGTACTTGCCGAGTACCTAAATGCTATGTCTCTGAAAACGGCCCTGGAATCATATCTTTTCCTGAAATTCTCCCCCCCCCCCGCCAAGTTCTGCAGACTCTTTCTAATGGGACAGGCTTACTGTCCTAGGACAGTGGGCAGCCTTTGCCAAATCAGCAGGATAGGCTGGGAGGGAGATGAGTGTAACATCAGGATTGCTTCTCTGCTCAGGTTTGTGATGGGCTCCTAATTTGGGCGGGGGGGGGGGAGGGGGAACTGGCCAAAAATTACAGAAACACTAGCTGCTGCTTGGTGAGAGGGTTATTTCATATGTATGAGCAGCTCGCTTTGAAAATATTACAAATTTTCTCTCTGAAGTCTTTCATGACCTTAAGTAGGAATTCCAGTAAAACATGCTGTCTAATCAGGTTAGCTCTTCATTTGTATGCAATGTTGAACTAATTAATGATGACAAATTGAGATTGGATTGCAGAGGACTTTATAAGCATCCTTGATTATTTTTTTAATTAATGACCTGAGAACACAAGTAAGAATATAAGCAAGTTAATCAGTCTTTTCAGAAGGAAAATCTTTAACAATTGCAACTCTACTGAAGTGTTTAAAAACAAAAGCCTTAATAGTCTGAATTGAACAAAGTTTCTCACATGCATACTCATAGTACAATAAAACCTTCTTGAAAACCACGCTGCGAAGGAACAAGCAGTTACCATTTTGTAATGCTGAGATAGGGAGTAGGTCGTTGAGGTAGAACGAGAAGCCCTATGAGCTGGGTGAAGTAAGAACTTATCCAGAACTGTGTGTCATTTATTGTGGGATATTTCCTCTGTGAGAATTCCCATATTCCCATGCCTTGCGATATCTCCTCCCATTTCTGCAGAAGAAGAAAACAAAGCATTTCAAAAGTGTGCCACCTCAGATTTTTTTTTTCTTCTCTGTGGAAGTAAGTTGTGTGCCCATCTTCCCCACCCACTCTGCCAATAAATAAATAAACAACTGCACTGGCTTTTCCCCCTAAAAAAAGATTTGGCAATCACCTGTCACTAGCAGAACCTGTTACATGGGGAAGAACATGATTGCAGTAGGAAAGTAAAAATTAAAATTGTATGTCAAGGTAAGTAAAAGTTAACATTACTGCCAAACGCGAGCTATCAAAAAATGAATCGGATCCACCCATCCCCATAAGCAAGATACCTCTTTATAAGTCATGAGACTCTTTTAAAAAGACAAACAGGTTCTTCTAATTCTCCCCCAGGTTTTTGAGCCTTTAGGGTGCATCTACTAAATCTTTTAAAGCTTTTCTTGGTAGTCACGAGGGTTAAGGAAAAAGAAGGCAGAAATAGCTTTAAGTTTTTAAATGAAAACTGAAATTTATTTGCAAGTTTTTGATTCTGCTGAAGACAGACACCCAGCCCTGCAAGACTTGCATAATTCAACTGTCAGCATTACCTGAGTTTAGCAGTTTATTCTCATGCCCTGCAGTAGGTTGGAGCTGAGCTGGGCTGGTCCTTGCAGGGCTTTGTTAGGAAACACGGAGCTCTGCGAAGCTGCAATCCGTGTTCCAGCCGGGCTCACTGGTTCTCCTCAGTAAACTCAGCTGTACCTACAGCTGCAAGAAAATGCTCAGATTTTGGACTCTTTTTGCTAGCAAAGCTGGATAACAGCCTGTGCAACATGCATGAAAGCAAGTAAATGGATTGTGCTGGCTGGGGTTAGTGCATTAGGAAAAGCTGCATTTTAAGGAAGGTGAAAGGAATGCACTTAAATTAGTCCACGCAAGCAATAACAGGTTTCCGTGGTTAAGACTACAGATTCCTTGGCTGGGCTATCTCAGTCTCTGTATTTCAGATTGATTCATTCCATTTTCATTTAAATATATCGTGTCCTGAACCACCTGGTAAAATTGGGGAAATTTTTTCCCAATCTCTATAAAATGAATTAGAGGACTGTGCACAAGCATAGTGAAGCAGTGAGAGGGCAATTAGATGTGTGCATCACCTTGACTCAACAGTCCTTAATTATGTGTTCAGTGTTCTCTTGAATAATCTGTTCAAATAGCACATTGTTTCAATAACACTGCTAATGTCCAGTATTGTCCTGGCTGCTGATTATCTCTCTGCATCATATGTGAAAACTTTTTTTTTTTAAAGGCTGGGGACTCCCTCAGTGAATATACATGTGGGGCTGTGCTAAGTGTTCATGTGAAATCTTAGCTTTGTTATTCCTTGGTGGTGTGTTGGTCAGTGCAATTTGAGCTTTCCAATTTTACCTTTTTTAAAGCTGTCAGGAGATGGGGAGTGGAAGCGGTCTCATTACAGGATTTTTACTTTCCCTGTCGTCAGAGGCTCCTAGTCAGCAATGATGTAGGCTTTAGCTGTTTGCACGGAGCAGCTGAGAAGGGTTCTTGTAAAAGAGAGACTCATTTGTGCAGAGGGTCTGCAGACCTCACCAAGCACTGAATTCGGTCACCTCCTGGCCACCCTGCTAATCCTTTTATGCCTCTAAATGTAGGCTTTCTCTTCAGCCCAGTTGGTTGCCCAGCAAAGTTAATTTTGCTGGTGATAATCCCCCTTGTTACAGCAGGAGTGAGGAAGGGAAACGATGCCTGTAATCCAAAGGGAGAGAAGCGATCTGGAAGGGGAAGGCAGCGGAGGAGGAGATGGGGTTGCAGCCTTCGGATGCACACGCTGTAGGCTGCGAGAGCTGATGCAATGGTGTGAGCTACGGGCTTGGCTCCCCACTGATCTCGGTGAAGCAGGAGCGCTTCCATATTTGGGCATTTGTCTCAGGTGAGAAGTGGTTAAGATTTGGCTTCCTCAAGCTCTCTGCAGCCATGCCTGCCTGAAGAGGCTCTTTCCAGCGCACACTGCCTCTTGGCATGGAGCAGGCAGGGAGGCAGGGCAGGCGTTGATTGCCACCATCGTTCTCATGCACGGAGAGGTTGTGATCACGCTTTCCTGCTTGAAGAGCTTGTGAAGTGTGTTTCCCTCTGTGTGATATTACGGGTCCTAACACTAAGGCTGTAGAGGCATATGTAACTTGTCCTAGGTCATCTACCTGGAAAGAGAGGAGCTGGATTGTTGTCTTTGAAGGAGGTGCCTTTCTCACGGCAGGGAGGTGTTTTCAAGCTAGCAAAGCTGGGAAGAACCAGTTCACCTGTGAGAACCAGCCAGGAGGGACCTGCTGGCTTTTGTTTGGGTTTTTATGCTTGAGTAGAAGAAGTTCTGAGTGCATTAGGTTCCCATTAGAATGTAATTGTGCTTTTTTTCCCCCTAATCTCTTTGTCATGTATATGTTGTTTTTATTAGCATTATCTTCTTCTGTTACTCCTTACGAGCAGTTCTACAGATCTGTGTAATAGTTTCCAGAAAACGTCGTGTGATGTGAGCTGTCTTGTTTCTTTTTCTTTTCCTTTTTGTATCCTTTATTGTTTTCTAAAGCCTTCCAAGGCAATATAGCCTCCCTATATGAACCGCTGTCATTGTAGTGAGGAGTTTTGCTGTATGCTCTCTATTAGACCCGTGCCCTCTGTGATGACAGAGCTGTGCTGCGGTGTAAGAGCACGCTGTAAGGGGCAGTCTGTACCCCACGCAGCTAGCGATGCCCAGGAAGGATGAGAAGGGAAGTTATTTACTTCCTGATTATATGAAGTGGTGCCTGTCGGCACTGGGAACAGAAAATTTGGGTCTTTGACTTGCAATGGTGTGTGCTCTGCTCTTCAAACAGCACAGTTAGTGTTGGGCACCAGCATGCCCGACCTGCTGAGAAAAAGCAGGCTTCAGGTGGTGTGACTGTCCTTCTCTTCCAACTAGGATTTAGCCTCTTGATTACTAAGTTTGTGGCTGATTCGCTCCCAGTGTAACAGGAGACCAGTTAGAGCTCGCTACAGGTCTCCCAGGATCTGCAAGTGAAAAACACTGAGACATTAGGGTCAGACATACGAGGATGAAGAAGGTAGTCATGGGGAGGGGTTGTGTCCTCCACAGGGGCAGAAGATCCCTCTGCTGTTTTGTACAAGCAATTTCTAGTTGTACTGGCATCACGCTTCTTTATTTTCTCCCCCCCCGCCCCCCCCCCCCCCCCCCCCCCCGAAAATCTGTTTTAAGTTTTTAATTATTTTTGAAGAAAAATTCAGAGGGAGAGAATTAAGTGCAAGAACTTTTTCTTGTTCTTAATGAGAATTTTTTTGTCTATGTGGAGAGGAAAAAGTGTTAATTAAACATAATTGTCATCGATGCAACTTGCACAAAAAAGCCCCACCTACTTTCATGAGAAAGGAATAAAGAGAATCATAATCCTGGATTAGGTATCTTTCACTATATAAAAACAACACCGTGTGAAAAGGGGGAAAATATATATATACACACACACACTCACACACCAAACATACCAATGAGCCTCCAGCAGTATTACCAAAGGAATTAACTTTACAAGAAACAGCCACAGGCTGGAAAGAAGCCATTTTTCAAATAAAAGCTGAATGAGACTTGTGGTTTCTGAGTACTATGAGAAGGAAGGGTTAAAAAAACATTTACAGATAAGAATAGCTGATGTTGGGAGATGAGTGAACATCCTGAAGTAGGGGAGGGTCACTATTTAAATCACCTTTTTTTTTTTTTCTTCCTCTTAGTTAAAAATTGGCTTCTACTAAGAACAACATGTAGGATTAATGTAGCACTTTAAATCTTCAAAGTGCTGCACAAACATTACTTCCCTAATCAGCAAACACCTTTGCTTGGTAGGCAAATCAGGAGCGCAGTCACCATTTTAGAGAAGGGAAACCAAGGCGCCAGAAGTGCCAAAATTTCCAAACTAGTAATTTTTTGGAGTGGGGTTTTTTGCCTTTTTTAAATGCCTTTTTTCTTTTTTTTTTGGTAGTGTTCAGCATGGGAACTGCCTCTAAGCTGGCTTGTAAAAGCTGCTGAGCTCTCCTGGATTTCACAAGTGCTAAGCATTCAAAGCAGCCCAGCAGAGCTCAAATGAGGCATTGGCAGAGTTGCCTCCTTACCTTTCCAGAGGTCACGGCAAGCTGGGCCAGAAGGGAGGCAGCCCACCCCGGGGCGAGGAGGGTTTCCTAAAAGATTGCCAGTTTCCCCCATACCATTGAGCTGTATAACTTAAACTGTGTCCGCTGAGCACTGTTAGAAGATATTTCGACCCCGCAAAAAACTTTGTGCAAAAAAATATTAGCGTGACTGTTTAATAAGTTACTTTTGGGCAAAGGTTTTCAGGTAGGCTGGTGTAAGAGGTATTGATCACCTTGCAGACAAAGACCGCCCTTGGAGATGAGCATTCCTTTCCTTAGGTCAGCTGAAATATCGCAGTTGTCATAGATATCATTTCCCTGCCAACTTGATACAGAACAAGCAGCAGTTCGGCGGTGTGCTGAAGCAAGGATAATTCTCTGTGTGTTGCATTGGTGGTGCTCTGTACACTGAGGGTTCAGCTCCAGTGCTTGGCAGACCATACGCTATGAAGAAATGTCCTACTTTGTTTAAAAAAAAAAAAAAAGTGTCCTGGGTAGGGATGGCTTCTGTATAGAAAGAGCATGAACTTTGTTATGCAATGGAAATCTTTTCATGAGGTTTTGCTATGTGCAGGCGTGTCAGATTTGTTATTGTAAACACAATAGGATAGCTACCCAAATAAGAGCTTAGATCCTCTTGCAAATAGACCTGAGTATTGATACAAACTTTATCGCTTCCAGTTGTTAAAGATAATATTTAAACATTGGAGCAAAACTCGGTGGAGCCACAGGAGAGTGCTACTTCTCCCTCATTTTTTCTGATGTATTCTGTGAGAGGTTTTTTTTTTTAAGGAGAGCAAAATATTACTTGTCTGATAAAAAGGAGTGTTTTATGATCTGCTGATACATGTTAGCTGCTGAAATTCATCTAAATTCAGCTTTACAGAAAGCTGAAAAATGTGCTAGAGGAAACACAGGAAAGCAGCACTCGAAGGCTGACCTGTCTTTCCTGAATGAATGAGACCGGCCTTGGGTCTATATTTTGTGGCTCTGTTTTCCCCATTAGCTGTGATGGTCGTGCTGCCTCGCAGCGCTGGAGAGGGCGATGCCCTCCCTTGAAAGAAAAGGGCAGGGGAGCATCCCTGCAGGGGCTGCCACTTGGGGCTCTCCTCCCTGCCTGTTGTGTGCCCCGGGGTGCACCACGCTTTCCTCCTGGGGAGAGAAGCTGTGCTGCCTGGAGATGCTCTGCTAGGGAGCCGCATCCATGAGCAGTGGATTTGACTCCAAGCCCAGCCTCAGAGCTGTTCCTGCCCTGTCATTTAGATGTAATCTGGGTAATGTTGTGCAAGTCATTCCCTCTGCCTCCGTTCCCCCTCTTCCCCCTTTCCACATATCCACCCTCAAATTTGGGACTGTGTCACCATGATCCCATGTTGTAAAGCACTTAAACCCCTGATGTGAAATGCCCAGGGGGGACAGCTGGGGACTGCTACTTGCTGTGCATCCCGTATCACTAGCCTTAGCTTTCAGGCCTCTTCTTTTGACTTATTTACAGGACACTAAAGTCTTCTTACAAACTAACTTTTGAAGGAACCAAAACATATCTCCAGGCTAAAGCTTGAAAATGCCCGACTACCGGTTGGGTTATTGCTTCCCCAGCTTGAGATCTCCAGCGTTACCAGTGTCAGGCCCACCAGGTGTGAAAATTGACACAGAGGCTGTTTGAGGGCTATGGCATGAAGGAAAGCCTCTTCCTATTATGTAGCCAGAGCACAATGCTGTACCAGCACTGCTACGTTAGCTGCGGTGCCGAGCCTTGGCAAACTCACCCTGCCACTTGTCAGGGCTTATTAGCTCAACCATGTGAGCTGTGGCTGGGAGTTGACTTCCTCCTGACCCTGCAACGGGAGCAGAGTGAGCCCAGGTTTGCTATCAAACCTGCACCCGGAGCTCCTTGGACCCCCCCCCCCCCCCCCCCTTAAAATGCAGGGCTGGAAGGGATTCCCGTGGGGAAGGGACGGGAGCAGTGCCACTGGGCTCGGTGCCCAGCCTGGAGGGTGTTCATGGGGCAGGCAGCACACCCGCTCTGTTTGCATTTGAGTGTCAGCATCACCATGGGTGGGAGAGAAAAAGTCTTCCTGTGAGATATTTGTTGGGTGGCTGAGCACTGAATGACACCTGTTCATTAATCAGCAAGGTGGTGGCTGGTTTTGTGATGAGTTCCTTGTCTCCTGTCTCTTCTGCTGCAAACTTCTCACATTACCTGTACTCAGTCTTTTTTTTTTTTTTTTTTGACCCATCCTTGGTGGGTTCTTGTAGGTGTATGAGCAAAGAGGACTCCCAACAAAAAAAACAGTCTGTGCATTTCTAGATATCCTACTAAAATCTTTTACAGTACTGGCACCCATAAAGGAAGTGGTGAGGCCCCTAGGAAAAGCTTCAGAAGAGTCATTGTTAGTTCTGTAAGGTTTGACAAAGACAAAGCATGTGGACTTGGGCGCTTTGCAATACAGTTTCTATAAGGAATTAATAAATTTGACCTTTATTTGGCATCCCTTTTGTGTGGTGACTTTCTGAGTCATTTTTGCCAATTTCCTTTGCCATGCCTCTCAAAAGGCCTATGGAAGTCTGTTTTTCTGGGTTTGTTTTTTGGCAGACTGATCTGTGCAAGATAAGAATGGGGAGAAGTGGTTTGCTCTGTTGCTGCTGGCGTTCAGAGGGAGCGCTGCAGCATGGTCCCTGGCTGATGGGAAGAGCAGCTCCACAGGCGAGCTGGGTTCCAAGTTGAATTTGCAGGGATACACGCTGGAAGAAAACCATTTCCATGCTGCATGTCTGACGTCACAAGCAGAAAAATGCTCTGATGCTGTTAGCCACCCTGCTGATCACAAATCAGTTAAATGGGGCTATTTTGTTTCAATACACTGATGTTCTCATTCATGTTGTGCAACTTATTTCGGGGAAGCTTCCTAAACACAGAACTTGTGGGGTCTTTCTGTTAAGTGGGGTAGCTTGGTAGCATTTTAAGGGTTGATAAAGCACATGGCCAAAACTGACTCTTGGTTAGTGACTGGGAATGACAAACTCGTGACCATGTCCCTCTCCACCACACAGGTCTGAGCTGTTGCCAACCACCCCCTGGCTTCTGAAAGTCAAACCCCTGGGGTGCGCCTTACCCTGGGACCCTTCGGATCACGCCGTGTCCACAGTGTGACCCCAGCGTAACCTGCTCACTGGGAAAGTCAGTGTTTCTCTGCTCCCAGGAGAAGCAGGGCTGAGCATGCAGGCAGGCGCTGACTGCCAGGGAGTAGTGCAGGATGGTCAGGTATTCCTGCGTGCTGGGGGCTCTCCGGCTCTGCAGCATGCTGCCTTCAGCCTGCCTGGCATGGATCAGCAAGGGTGTAACAGTTCACTCGGCTTTTTTTACGTTTTTTTTTTTTCTTTTTCCACTGGCCATACCAATCTGATTACACCTTCAAGGGATCATTTGCCCCTAAAGCTTAATTAAGGAGCTCTTGTCTGACTCGTCACTGACTCACCTGCCACTGTATGAGCTCATGTCTGACTTGTCCTAGGAAGATAGTGAAATATGTCAGGCTTCTCTGAAATATAGCAGGTTTTTGTTTTATTGCACCCCTGACATTGCTGTTGGCTGCTGCAGAGGGGAACAGAAAGATGACTGCCCCAACTTGGTTACATTTATCTAAACAGTCGCTCACCTCTTTGTGCCTTGAAAAACCAGATGGGGTTTTGCTTGCACAGCTGTAGGTATGTTAGAGTTAATAAAAAAAAAAAATTAAAAATTAAATAACGTTTGAGTTTTGGCTTCAGGCAAAGTAGGTGAAATGATGTGTTTTGGAGATGAATGCTCTTGCAGGAGGCAAGATGTAGCTTGCAGGAGAACATCTGCAACCAATCCATTCTGTATGAGATGGGGCCAAGACTTGTTTGTATCTCAGTACCTGTTCAAACATGTTGTAGCACAGCAAAAAGAGGGTTTTGAATGCGTTAAGGAAGGGTGGGTAAGAAGGGAAAGAGACATCAAGCTGAATGTTTGCTTAATAGCTTTGATTTCTTCATTAAACTTTTAAGCACTTTAATAATTTGATTAGCTGCTTTCAGAGCACTGTAGAATCCTTTTTTTTTTTTTTTTTCCCTTCCCCTTTTCTTAAAAGAAAAGAGAAAAAACCCTACTCGTCTTGGTGCTGCAAAATGAGCTTGCTTTCTGGCCTGGAGCGAATCTGGTAACCGTTCGCTACCTTTGTGTACCCACCCTGAGGACTGTTGGTGGAAGGATGTTCTGTAATACATTGATCAAAGAGTGTGCAGAGATTCAGTTACCAGGCTGACTGCCTGGACACCAGAATGCAGCTTCCCAGTCAAATGCTCCTTGCCAGCTACTCCCATCCTCTTTATTCTGTAAGAACTGAATGTAGAATGAACATCCAGCAGCTGCAGTTTGCAGAGCTCGTTTGCCTGCCTTTAATTGTGCACTTGAAATGCCTCTTTCTCAAAGCCTGTGGCAGTGTAGAACAGTTACATGACTCAGGAGCAGCTGAAGTGGTGAGGTTAGTAATAGAGGCTCTCATTGAGGTTCTCATGTCATCATACTGGTGGTTCTCATCATCGTACTGAGCTCTGCGGGTTTGTGTTTTGGTTTGTTTTTTTTTAAGCTGACCCCCGAGATGTACATGCAGCTGTATTTCTGGTTTGCACATATAACTAATGTGAGTTTTGAATGTGCAGACTGCATGTGACCGGCATCTGTTGTAGTGGAGTGTAGCAACTGTTGCTCAGATCTTTTTCCTTGTCTTATGGGCTGGATTCCTTGCTGGGGAGCTGGGGGGAACTGATTTGGGCTGAATAAAGTGGAGAATGTGAACACAGTGCCTCTCAAATCCTACCAGAGGAAAAGGTCATGCATTCAAAGTGCTCTGTTCTATGTGGATGGAGTTGTAATACTACCTGAGTAGTATTTTGCCAGTGCTTAAAATCACTAGGCTACAATATATATATATTTTTTTTTAATTATTTATTTATTTTTTCCCTTGCCTCACACCAAATCCTGCTGTGACTTTGCCAAAAGTGCTTGCTTAAGCAAGGCAGCCCTGGTCATGCGCTAATGTTCTTCAAGGCCCCAACGCACAAGCGAATTAAGGAACTGCAAGATGCAGAAATGCCTGTGCTCTGCCTTTGTAGACAGGGCTCTTCCATCGTGCGTTTGCTCATGAGAGTGAGGTTACTGCTGTGTTTGCATGCGTTTGTCAAGTCCCTAGTGACTCTCAGTGCTGTTGTTCACCTGTGTTCCCTGGCCGGCTACCAGGAAGGCCTCCTACGGTTTGTCCGTGCTCGGTAGGTGGACACCTATGCTAGGGATAGCCTTAGGCTCCGTGCCATGCTGCGTGGATTTGCCAGGCTGCGCCTAGAAAGAGAACTGCCGTGACTGTGTGGTGCTGCAGCAACGGGTCGGGTTCGTTAGCTCTGGCACATTGCAACTTGAGCGTGACAGTCTCGGGGCTGTGCAGAGGTGGCTTGGCCGTGTCTGAACTCCTTTCTCCGGCGTGTCACGCGCTGGGTTAGCATGTGGCAAGCCAGCAGTCCCTGCAGCTGCACTATGAGCATGCCTTTAGCAGGCCTCAAGCAAGAGCACTGGTTGCTTTTGCCTTGCCCTGCAAGGAGCATCCTGACCTAGAGAGGCAGTCAGGGCTGTGTTCAGGTGCAGATTGTACCTCACTCCCCATGCTTAGGGCTTCAGACAAGACAGCTTTAGGTGGCCCTCATGTCCTTCCTTGAGTTTGCTGTGCTGGACTGCATGGAAAAGCCTGATGTGTAATTCAAATTGCCTGAATGGATCTCTGTCCTGATGTGCTGACGACTCATGCAATCTTCCTTTTCTGCCTTCAGAGCTGTGTTGCCATGACACTCTTGAGCAATAGCAGAGGTAATCTGTGGAGAAATCTTCTTTTGGAGAGAGTTTCCAAAATGGTTGGCTATCCAGGGTTTTGTTTGCTTGCTTCGGAGCTCCCATCCAAAAATCACCAAGGAAGGTGGCGAAAGCTACATGGTGGGAATGACACTCTCTTACTCAAGCATTGGCTTACCTCTCCAATTCTAGCCCTCTCCTCTGCAAACATTGCCTCGTCCCCAGATTCCTCCAGCCACCCCTGTACCACACATTGAAACCTTTGCTCACTCTTTCTCTGAATTGCGTGATGTAATTATGCCTCCCAGCCCACTACTGCAATGTGAAAATGGGTCCCTCTTGCTTTTAAAAGGACTTTTCAAGGAACTTGCTCTTTGGAGAGGCAGCACATGGAGAAGCATACATCAGCATGTGTGGGAATCGGGGGGGAGGGGGGGGTGGTGTTTTACTTTGGGTTTTTTTTCCCCTTGGCTACATGAGCAGCTAAAACCTGTAACCTACAGGAGTTGGAAGCTCCATGCAGAAAATTAGCTTAGGTTGGTGGAAGAGTTGAGATCACATTTTTCTTGGCTAATTAAAGGATTAAAGGTGCAGAGATTTAGAGTGAACTGTCAGTGTGCTACAGAAGAGAGCCTTTGATGGTTGAATCCGACTTGAGATTAAACAAATTGCATTTAAATAAGAAATATGTGGCAACAGTTACAGCCTAGCTGGGCCTCTATCACTTGCTGTCCTCCAGGGTCAGGTAGCTGGTGTGCTATGACTAAGGCTTCTCTTCCCTCATCACCTTGCTTCTTCCCAAGTGTCTCCCTCTGGATCGTTTCTCTCTGTTGCCTCCATGCTTTGTAAAACTGGGCTTATTTCTTCTCACCTTGTGCAGTGGAATCTCGCATGCCACCTTACATGATGATGATCCCGCTGCCCATCATGGCAGTAGCATGGTCACATCCTTGTGATGTGTTTAGTCATATCTCTGACCCTATTTAGGGGGGTTTTTGCATCCTGGCGCTTTGCTGTCTGCAAATGGAGAGCTAAATACTTGTTTCCCTGTGGACTCTTTTCTGTTGTTCAGTTGTGAAGCTGGTGGATGGAAAGAATCTTTTGGGTTATGCTGATAGTTTAATGGTGTCTGATAAAATTCTGGAGGGGTAGTTAGCTTCTGCAGGTTCAAAGTCCTTGCTTGCTTTGCTGCCAGTTGTTTGTCTTCAATAGGCTATACTTGCAAAAGGCTTGCCACTGTTGGTCCCAACCCTCTTCCCACCTTTTCACTTGGATAGCATTAAATTCAGAGTTGCTAAGGGGCTGTTTTAAAGTCTTACCCTTGATAGCACTTGCAGTAGTGCAAGCTCATGAGATTCATGGTAGCTATTTCAGGACAGAGCTTGCTTTCTGCAAGGGCAGGAATTCATCTGCACAGCATCGTGCAGGGCAACAGCATGTTCTGTCCATGGAGGCTTTGCACCTTTCTCTGATGCATCATGTATGAGCTATAAGGAAAACGGGAGTGCCAGCCAGTGTGAGCCAGTAACTTCTTCTGATGTTGCAACTCTGTCTTGTTTTGCTCCATTTTGTTTTATTTCTTTTTAGGGAGGAAGGGGCTTGCCTTTAGTGACCTTCAACGCATGTAAGATTGTGAGGGGGTTTTGTTTGCCTTTTTTTGTTGGGAAGATGGAGGAAATCATAAAATTGAAACTGGTGAAAAATCTGCTGGGATTCCATAATCACTCAAAAACATGGCATTACTTACTAATTGGGTGTGGTTAGTTGGGAAATCTGACTTTAAAATTATGTTTCCCAGGGAACTATTCCTGTTCTTGTTATACAGTAACAAAGACTACTTTTTCTTTGGGAAAGCAGTCTTGCTTTGAATGGGATAGGTCTTCTCACAAAGCATCTGTGGCTTGGGGTCTTCAGAACTTGCAGTTTGCAAACAGAGCAGCACAGAGATAGCATGGTCTGCAGCAACAGAGAGCTGTTTGCTGTTTTTCTTGGAAAGCCATCTTCAGATTGTGGTCATGAGGATTTGCATTTAAATCCACATTCACTCCTGTTATGTTTCCAGTTAGGTGATTCAGATGGCATGATTATCTTTCAGTTACCAAGTGAAATAAATCAATGGCTAGGTATTGAGAGACTTGCTGTAATCTGTTTCCAATAATTTATAGATCTGTAACGATGTTATGGAGCATTTGGGCAATTACTCTTGACAAGTTTACCTAGCAGGCTTGTAGATTTGCCTGTAAAGTGCATCCAGGTCCATGCAAGCTTGCTTTATGCAGTTGTGCATTCTTGTTGAAATTATAAAGCAACCTAAGAATCGGCTAAAACAGGTGTGGACTATGCTATGTTCAAGCCTTCTATTTCTCATGCAACATATTACTGCACATCTTCCTTTGGCTTGCATGTCAACTGGGATGTTGTTTTCCATTCTTCTCTTGGGGGGTAGGAGATGCAAAACTGAAGATTTTGATTTCTATAAGAGGGATAGGAAGGACTGCTGGTAACATTTCCCAAAGTCATTGCAAACCTTCCTCCCTTTCTAAATGTTGCTCTGCAGAATGGTTGTCTTCCCGTAGCCACTGCAGTTGCGTAGCTTCAGGGCTGCTGGCAAGCATGAGGAAAACTGGAGGAATACCCCAAGCCTGGGATGGGCTTGTTGCCCTCCATAGCAGAGAAGATGCCACATCATTGACCTTAGTAGCTGTCTGGGGGTGAGGCGCTGTGCTCTGGAGCTGGGGACGTCTCGATGGCCTGATGGCTGCAGCAGTGACACTGCTATGTTCCTCAACACAGTTCTTGACAAACTGTTTCCCACGGTATGTAGGAAAATCAAAGTCCCAGTTCAGTAAGGCACTTGAGCGAGTGCATAACCTCTAGCACGTGAATATTCCCTGTGAAATCTATTGGGTTCTGTTGGAGTCAGCAAGGCTGCTCCCAACCTTAAAGGTAGGCATCTGCTTAAACACCTTGCTGAATCATGTCTTGGCTTTGAAAGTAGGCTCAGGAGAAACCACATCAGTTGACTCAAGGACTGTGCTTAGCTAGGTCATTGAGGATGGAAGGAGAGGGCTGGGAGAAAGGAGGATCTGGGTAAAATACAAATCCCAGAACCTTGCAAATGCTGGTAATAGCTAGTGGCTGTGTTCTTGTCTGACTTTCTTGCCATTCATCCAAAAGCTTAACTGTATGAATAAAAGGTTTAAAGGTTTGACTTAGTCACCATTCATCCTAAGTATGCTGGAGCTGCTGTCATGCTTTATTGATCTAGCTTAGATCTGAGTTACTGCATCTTTATGTACTCAGTAAAACTATGACTTGCTCAGTTAGGTGTGATTTTTGTCTTTCCTAATCTTTGTTTTCTCTGTGACTCAGAACTAGAGTATGGCCTCGTTGGGTCAGCAAATCCATAAAACAGAAGGACGCTTGTAGAAATGGTTCGGTTCAGTTTGGATTCCCTGTCTTCTAGGAGGAGGAGAGGACCGTTATCAGATGGTCTTCATATGGAGGAAGAAAATTTGTCCCTGCTTGGTGTCTGCGTGTTAGTTTGTTGCCTCGCTCGCCATCCTGGCCAGGAAAGCTTTGCTGGCTTTTCAATTTAATTATCAATGAAATGCTCTGCAAGCAGGAGAACAATATTTGCATAGATGTAATTCTGGAAATTGGGCGTAATGTGATCAGGAAATGGGACAGGCCCTGGCTGTTATCATGGAAGAGACTTGCTGGTACCTGCACTTTGTTTCAAATGTAATAAGATCTGACTCAGGAAAGTTTCCTGGACGTTAATACAGAAAACTCAATGCCCTTTTGGCAAGGGATTCACGCTAACCTTTCTGCAAGGGAACAAAAGAGATTTCTTGCAAATTCATAAATCTGTTCTGAAAGGGCTGCCCACAGTACGTCGAAGATTTAGAGGGAAATGGTCTCCCTTGGAGCAGAAAGGCAAGGGCGTGTGTGTGTGTGTGTTCAGGACTTTCTTTTTCTGAGATAGAAGCCAAGGAACAAGGCGCTTGTGTGCACTGCCAGTGAAATCTCAGTGGGAAGACATGATGCTACTTGCAAGGTATGCACAAGACAAGACCAGAGGCGCCGCAGTGCTTGATTACTGTCAAGGGCTCAGTTGGAACTTGCTTTTGCTCTTTGGCCTGCAGCATTTATGTAGAAATTGGGGACGCTGCTGCTTGCTCCCAAAGCTTTGCCTTGATGGGTCCTGCCCACATCTTAGGCGGGGAGGAAGGGGGGGGGGGAGCTCAGAGCCTATGAAGTAAACAGGAAAATTACTCACCTTAATGATGCATTTCACTGGCACTGCTGCTTTGAGAGCCTGTCAGATTTAATATTTTCTGTCTTTACTCCCATCGCCTCCCATAGGTGTGATTAATACTTTATTAGAAGGATGAAGTAGAGAGGTATCTGTACTTTCCCTCAGGTGGAATAAACAGGGGGGAAAGGAAGGTGGGTAGGAGAGAAAGGGGATCGCCTTTTTCCATCAGAGCCATTCAGTCTTTTCTGAGATCGCACATACAGAAAAGAGCTCATTAACCAACTTTGACTGGTGGCCCCTTATTCTATCAGAGTGTTCAAGTTCACAGCTGAGACCCTTGGCCTGCCGGTTAGCTGCCAGCCCTGCTCCATGGGGTGCAGTGGCCGGTTCCCCACTCGAGGGACAGCCAGGGAGCAGACCTGCACTTGGTCACAGCACAACAGTGAAGTAGGCATGCCCAGCCAAGAAAATACCCATGCAGCCATCAAACTGCCTAGTCCATTGCAGAGGCAGAGTGCCTTGCTCTCTGCTCAGGAAAGACCTAATGTGTTTTGGCTGTGGATTTTAGTACAGGTAATAAAACCCATGTTTCACAGGGGGTGGTCTCAGATGTTTTCACGTTTTCCAAGCTGGGCTGGGCTGTGGTGTCCCAGAACTCTCACGCTGGCTCTGTCTGACCTGTGTCTTTGGATGGAAACTTTGGATGAAGAAAAGAGCTACAAAGGGCTACTGTGGGAGAGCCCTGAGCTGTCATGTGCGCAAATTCAGGATCGAAGGTGTGTGTTGCACCATCTGAGGAGACAGGAGTGCTCAGCCAGACCTGCCAGCTTTCCCTCTGGATGAATGTTGCTGAAAACCACCCCCTTTGAAATAAATCTGGCATCCCTTGTTTGCGCTGAACTACACTGTCTGGAGATGTCCTGCAGTTTGTGTCGGTAATGCACTCACCGGCAGAGGGTTGTTGCTGGGCCACCTGGAATAAGTAGGGGAGCTGATCCTCCACATGGGTTATGGGGAAATGAAAGAGGGATCTCTTATGGCCATGTGCACAAGGCTTAATAGGTAACAGAAGTCCGACTATGTCTTCAGTAGCGCTTTAGGAAGGCAAGGAAAAAATACAAATCATCTCTATGTGAACTTTTTCAGGGGTTATCTGTCCTTCAAGTAGAGTCCATTGAATCTAAACCCTAAGTCAAGAAAGAGTGAACAGGAAAGATAATGTATCTGGGCAAAGGTCTTAAGTATGAGAGGTCAGAAGACATTAAACCTGGTTTTAGCTTTGAATCGCTTGAATTTTCTCTCCTATAACCACCCATCAGAATGAGTGTGCAAAGACGACCAGCTTGAGTTTCCTCTGAGCCTGTCAGTGACCCAACTAGGAAGATGGGCCCATATTTGACACGTACTCTTACCCGTGCAATATGCTGACCCTGTGGCATTTTGCAAGTAGGTCAGCCCTTTGGCATAAGCCAGAATTTGGGTGGAAATCTGTCACCATCTAGCAAAGTGTCCTGCTTTCCCAGGTGTTGAATGGCTGGTGCAGTCTGTGGCAGAGTGCCTGATACCTCCGGGTCTGACTCTGCCCCTAAATTGCAGGCTTGGGATGTTGCTGATTGAAAAAGACTACGTTGGCAGAACAACTTCGTTGTGTTCTTTTTTATTATTTTTTTTAGACATGTTCTCTTGTCCAGCTTGGCTTCCCTCTGCTGTTAACAGATACCGTACTAACAACTCATTTACTTTCCTCTGATATTAATGAAACCCCCTTATTTGCAGATGAGGGAACTAAAAAGAGTTTTGGAGTTAGGTCTTGCATCTGGCATTTCCTTGTACGCTCGTTCCTCCCCTTGATCTTCAGCTGGTGTGGAGCTATCTGAACCTGTGACTGTATCCCAAATTGCTGAGGTCCCAAAGCATACATCTACTCTCTAGAGGGCTGCAAGGCTTAATCTGCTTGTCTGGGACTCTTACAGCTGACTCATGTTGTTGAAAGCAGGCTGGATTTGGTGGAAGCAGGCTTATTTTGGAGACCTTTAGGACTTTTGCTTTGCCATTTGCTTATCTTAATTGAGCATGCACAGAAACAATCAGTAGGGACAACCTCCATGTGCTGCTGTGGTTCTTCCCTCCTTATAGTTGAGTTCATCACCCTTTGACTTTCAGCAGGGGACAAAAGTGATTGGGAGATGCACTAAAAGTTGGTGTCTGATTACTCCAGGCAATGTTTCCTCTGGCTGGTTAGAGTTTTTGGAGTTTGGCTGGTAGGGTGGAGTATGCTGGAACATGCGGACTTGAAACAAGTGAGATCTGGGAGGCTAATAGGAAGCAAAGAGCAGCTTTCCTCTTTGGCTGAACCTGAGGCAGATGATTGTAAGAGGGTTTAATCCCCCACGCCAAGCTAGGAGGAGGTTTGAAATGGCTAACTTAGGCTTTACTTAAAGCAGTCCGTGAGCAGAACAGGTTCTGGTGCTCAATATCTGAGGCTGATGATGTGCACATGAGTGAGCAGCAGTATGTGGTGGGGTGGGTTTGCTGTTGGGAGCCTGGATATGTTCTTTCCAGTTCATTTCTGGAGTCCTTTATAAGAAAATTCTGGTTTCCTTTAAAATACAAATTGAATCAGACCTTTCTTAAGTCTAGGTTTGGCTTCATATATGCCCTTATGCAGAGGCATACCGGCTTAAGCAGGTGGCGATTAACAGTGCTGCCAAAAGTTAGGCATATGCTGAAGTGTTTTTGCTAAATCAAGTCTTGGAGGTTTTTACCTGCAGCTTTGGTGAATGTGTTCTGGTGTAATGAGTAGAATTGGCTGGAAGGATTATTGCTGGTTGTATCACTATCCACAGTCTCTAGCTGGTGTGACACTTGGTGTCCTACTAATCAACTTAGTTTCATGTAAACAAACACACGTGGTCATATATGTATACTTGCTTGCATTAACTGCAAGCAGGTGCATGTATTTTATATAGGTACAAATACTTGTGCCTTCAATGTAGCACTTTGTTTGCAGGGGGTTCCCCTCCTGCTAGGAGGATGTGAAGCAGCCGAGTGTTTTTGAGGATAGTGGAGCTGTGAAAGGAGGGAAGAAATGCAATGAAATTGTCTATGGAGTTTCTTCCGCATTCACTGTAATGATTAAAAATCTTGCTGTCAAATTTTGACTCACTAATTAACGTTCAATAATTGAAGCTGATGTTTTTCAATTCCAATTTTAACTAATATTTTAGTCTAACTTTGTTTACTCCTCGCTATTCTACCAAACGTTAACGCTTCATACCTTTAGGTGAGTTTGGGTAGTATAAGAGTCGGCTTCCCACAGTGTATGTTTCTTAGTGTTGTATCTTCTTTGGTAGTCAAACGGATTGCTTACGTTGTTGTGCATTTGTAATACAGAAAACACTGGGAGACCTAGATATCAACTTGAGAATCTGAGAGTTGAACAGGATAAGAAGAGCCTGTGTCCAACCCACCCCACCCCCGCCCAAAAGCCAAAAAAACAAACCAAAAACCAGTGCTTGAAGTACAACAGTGCAGCACGAGGCCCCATGCATGGGAGGCTTTACTTGCAAAATCATCCTAAAGAAGTGTCCTTCGAGGAAGGAGCTACCACACAATTAGTGTTTTATTGTTGGCCTGTAAATTGACTGTGTTTAATGTCAGTTAATCGTCAGAGCCTATGAAAATAACATCACAGGGATGTGCAGAATCACAAGCTGGGAGACACTCTGATCCTATGGAAATCAGCGCAGCATTCAGAGCCTGGTACGCTTGCAAAGCGCATGTGCTTTAGCATGTTACACTGCATCAGAGGGAACCATGCTATGGTCAAGATAATTCTTGGGTGTTTTGTGTATGTATGTGAACTTGTGTTTGCAAGAAGGTATCTGAGAGCGTACCTCAGATCTTGGGTAATAACATAAAAATAAATGCTCCCTGTGGAAGCTACTTCATTCAGTGAAAATTCTCATGTTATTTTGTAACGTGGGATCCTGCCATCAGTGGGCAGTTACTGTGACCCACAGGGGAAGATGTTTGTTGTTCAGCACTGGCTCAGCTTTGCCTTTCAGCACATTCGTTCTTGTTTCATACCTTCACCTCACTTGCAAAATTTCCTGTGCGAAGTAGCCTATCAGAAATGCAAATTACTAGATATTGTTAGCTTCTGAAACTATTTGGTACTGCTAAAGTTTCAGTTTAGAAACTGGCAGAGAAGCTGGATACGATACACAGAATGTGAGCTGAGTACGCAAGGTAAGGTCATTTGACTGTACGAGTCTTATGGTTTTGGTTTTTAAAGAAGTTAATTTCAAAAAGATTTAAAAAAATAAAATAGACTAGTAAAGGAAGAGAACTTAAGTAACAAAACGAAATAGTAAAGCCTTCCTTTACAGCCATCACTTTGTATCAAAAAACATGCATAAAATAATTCCCAGCTTGCCTCTGAAGTTTTCCATCAGGGTTTTTTTCCCTTGAAACAGGATACTTTTCAGTTAATTCTTTTTTTTGTTGTTCATTTTTAAAAAAGCGTTTTCAAGCCAAACCTCAAGAGGTATTCATTTGTTGATGAAGTAAGTCTGTAGATTTGAAACCGAAATGTAAAAGCCCTCAGACATGAAGTTTTCAAATTTACAACTGTTTCACAGTGCAACAGTAGTATGGGAAAATACTAGTGTTATTTCAATTACCATTGTGGCTTTGCTGGCAGTGTTAGGAAGGAGTATTCCTAAAGCAGATCCTGATCAAGGTAGTTTTGAGTTAAGGTCTCTGGGGAGCCTCAAGTGAGATGCTGAAGTATTGTCGCATGAATGATCTCATTTTCCTAAAGATGGGACAATCTAGCAGATGCTCCGAATTCAGTATTTTGGAGAATTTCAGGGGGTCTACTACAGCATGATCACTCGTGCACGTCCCCGTGCACACTCTCCTCAGCCTGCTTCAGCACCGTCCTCCGAGACGGGGTGCGTGGCTGGGGAAGGGTATTTGTGGGGTGGTGGTAGGGGGACTGGGTGGGAGTGCAGCGCAGAGAAAATCGAAGGGGTTTGTACGGGGAGGGGGGGAACACGGAGCTGGCTTTCTCTGCCAAGGCGAGTAGGTGGTTGTACACGCAGTTCCACATCTGCCAGAGAGGAAAAAAACCTGCTTTTCTCTCCCTTTGCATCAGGCGATAGCACAAGGCAGGAGCTGTGCCAGCTCAACCGAGCGCAAGCGTCCCTTTTCAGCGGCTTGGTGAGCAGCACCACTTCTCTCAAATCCCTGCCCGTGGGCTGAGCCCCGCGGTTAGCCACAGCCGGTGGGGAGAGGGCGAGCGGCTCTACCGCAGGGGCTGCATGCAAGGAGGGGATCCGGCACACCGGGCACCGTCCCGCCGAATCCTTGTCCGCAGGCTATGTTTCTCCGTTCTCCTCCCTGCCACCCCTCCCCTTCCCCGTTTACCTAAGCAGGTCAACACAGACACACATACAGGTTGGGTGGTTTTTTTTTTTTTTTTTCCATTAAGGTTTCCAAGGTGCAGCACCAGCTGCCATCGGCGTCCGGTCCGGCACTGGGAGCGCCGCCTGCCCCGGGGCAGCGCGGAGCTGCACCGACGTGCTCCTCGCCGCTTCTCTCGCTTCTCTCGCGGTTTTCGTGGCGCTGGCGCCGCCCGCCCCCACGCAGCTCGTGGGTCGCGTGTCCCCCGTCCCGTCCCGTCCCCCCCCCCCCCCCCACCTCCGTCGTCCCCTCCGAGCTGCCGGACGGGGGGACGCGGGGCCCACCTGCCTGATGTCAACATCTCGGAGGGTGAGGCCGGGGAGGAATGTGCCGCTCCCAGCCCGGCGCAGGTAATTAATCCCTGCGACTGACAGGTGGCAACAGGCGGCCTTTGGCTGCGGCTCCTGGGGAAAAGCGCTCAGAGGAAGGATTTTTAATAGCTCATCAGCACCGTTCGTGCGCGCCCGGCGAGGCGCGGGGCGGCAGGGACGGGGAGGGGGCAGAGGAGCTCAAGGGGAAAATGAAGCTCAAGTCTCCGCAAAGGCAGGCGCCCTTGGGTGAATCACTGCCCTTCCCCAAGGGGGGGAAAAGAGGGTGAGGTGGTTTTTCCTTTACCCCGGGGCGGAGAAGTTTGGTAAATGTCTGCGAAGCACTCGTGGGGCTGCATCAGCATCCCCTCCCGCTCTCATCCTCCCCGGCCGCCGCATGGCCCTTTTCCCTTCAGGCAGGGGATGCTCGCAGGCACGTCTTGCTGGTGCAGTGGGCTGCGAGTCTGGGGGCTGTCGTCACACGTGGTGGATCTGTAGGCACATCAGGGGTGGTGATTGCTGGACCTAGCTGTCGTGCCTGTGGTTTGAATGTCTGCTACTCCGCTAGCAGCAAGCTGTCTGCTTTTCTTTGGAGTCTGATGAGATAAAGGACCTCAAACTGGAGCTGCAACAAGTCGGCTAGTAAGCAGTGGGGTTAAGGTTATGCTGAGCTAAAGGTTAAATCTGGCAGGAGATGTCCATGTCCGCAGTATTCCTGGTAGAGCTCTTCTTGGGCTTCCCCACTGAGTGTCCTCTGGGTACAAGTCAGTTCCTAAGAGCGTGTGTGCACGTGCACACGCATGTATCTGGTGTCCCCCCCCATGCCCCCAACAGTTTTTTGTGAATGAAAAGTTAAATCACTGTTCATCAAAGCAAAAACATTTAAGGTGCATGCGTAAATCTCAGTTTTTATTCTCGGTAGATAACTTCCTTTCTTCCCACTGCCTGTTTTCTCCTAAATGAGTAAACCTTATGCAGGGGATTTTCTATTTCTTTGCGACTCCTTGTTCTCATCTGCAAATTCCTTGGTGCAAGTAGATGTTGCTTTCCCACTCTTCTAGCCTGTTCTTTTTTCCCCTTCTTGGAGTTAGTTTGGAAGGGGAGAAAGCACAGCTGACTGACAGCTTTGAAAACGTCAAGTAAAATGAATCTAGTGTTTAACCGAGTTGAACTAAAATGTGACTTCTTGAAAGAAGTTTGCAAAAGATTCGAAAGACCTGTTGATCTGAGCAGAAGGCGCTCAGGGAGCTGTCACACCATAAGCCAGCCTCTGGGATCACCTTCAAGTTGACATCCATCAGCTTTCGCAGAGCTGGCTGAACCCTGCTCCTTTTAAAGACTTAGGAGCTGTAATCCCTCAGCTAGATCAGATGGTAAGACTGGTATTAGAGATAGATTTCTAAAGTAGTGCTTGGGGGATTTCACTGCATCAGACTTTTGCAGGGGAATTGAATGCTCAGTGAAAATCCATTGCAGCTTGTATTGCACCCAGCACTTCCAGGAGACTTCTGTCCTTTCTAGCAAAAACTCTCCATTTGAGAGGTGAAAAGTGTTTTGTTTTGGTTTCTTTTCTCCTTTAAACCCTTTGTTGACACACCTTCCGGAGAAGGGGCTTGCTGAGAAATCAGACAGGTGTTGCCTGATGGTAGCTGGCGTGTGTGTATTGCGATACTGAATTACCAGCCAGGGTGCCAAGAGTGGGTAATACAGTATGTCTGCACAGGCAGGTGGGGAGGGCAGGGCTGCAGGCGCTGGAATGTTTTCTTCTTTCCTTTTAAAACATATTATTAAGCAAAAAGCTAAATTCACTGTTGTTCTTAGCAATCTCTTGAAGTCTGCTTATTTGGGCATGACGTGCAGCACTCAAACCCCAAAGAAAAGTCTGAGCCAAAGTTCTTTCCTCTCCCTCTCGAGCGGATAACACGTCGCCAGGCTCCGCTCTTTTGTTTTAAATAACTTTCTGGTCCGTATGTCTGGTAGAAGTGGTGTTCACGCTCTTCAGGCTGCTGGTGCAGCTTTTGTTCCTGCTGCTAGATCATGACTACTGTCATCTCGCTAAAGGACAGGTTTGTTGGTTGGGTCAAGCTCATTTTTTGTATTTTTACTCCTAATTAATTTAATTTTCCTACACTAGCAAGTAACAGGAGTGTGTTGATTAATAGTCATGCTCTAGATTTCTGGGAATTGCTGGTCTCATCGTCTTACCCCTCATACAGTGAGTGTCTGTCAGTTCCCGTAGCAAAATGGTGGGCAGGGGGATTGCCGCCTCCTGCGAGGTGGGGCGGTTTGGGGACCGCTAGGGAGAGGCACCTGTGCCGAGAGGGACGACCCTTGCTTGCAGGCACTCTCTGAATGCACAGACAGCTCCTGCCTCAGGGTTCTTTCTTCTGATGCTTATTTGCTTTGAAATCTATATACAATATCCTGTCTTGTTCTGTGGCTATAGCGATTATCACTGATCCAGTATGAAGTCACCATGACCTAGTTGTTCGCATATATTTATGCCAATAGATGGCTGGGCGTCAGGTTACCCACGGTTGCAGCAAAGTTGGCAGGGTGGGAAACTCAAGCCCCTTGCTGTCTGACAGCAGGTACCCTGTGGACAGATTTACGCGGGTGTTAAATGACCGGCCACTCAGCGATTGCATGCTTGCAGCTGGCTGTGCCCGAGGTAGATGAAATCATGGTGATATGCCACAGCCCCAAGCCTTGTATAGTGCCCGTGAGGCTTGAACTCCTCTTGCAGTTGGGTGATAAAAAGGCGGCGCAGCCCTCCTGCTGTCTCATTCGCCTCTGCTGGGTGCTGCTGCTTGCCTCCCTGTGCCCTGACTGTGTCCCGAAGCAGAGGTGGGCTCCTGGTCACCCTCCTTCTCTGGCATGCCAAGATCAAGGTGTTGGCCAGAGCCTGGAGCTCCCCTCCTGTGTTTTGGGGACACATACATATGTATATATTTCTTTGCACAGGCTTGTTCATCATAACCCATTAGCCCTTGGCTGTTTGCTTTCTGAATTTAAGCTGCAGGTCCGATGCCTTCCTTGCTCACTGTAGCCAAAGGGGTCTGATAGTTGGGGTGCCAAAGGGTGGACGAGGAGCAGATCCCTTCCTCTGCTGGCAGAGGGGCCACGCTGTTTGACCTGGAGCCTCGGTATTCGTGTTGGTGTCAGGCACCTCTCCTGTCCTTCTGAAAGCAGTGATTATATTTTTTTCCCTTCTTGTAACCCCAGCTTTCTGTCTTTGAAGATATTATACACAAAATTACAGTCAACACCAATGCTCCTGATCCATGACTGAGGGGCGTGTATCTCCTTCCATTTGTTCAATTCTCCGAATGCCTGCAGATACGAGACACGTTGGTTCCTGGCGTGCGCTGTGCCCTCCCTGTGCCATCGCACTTCCATATTTATGCTTTCATTTCGGCCCATCACCTTTGGGTGCCCAATGTCTTTACATTTCAGTGATGTTAAGGCATCCAAGCAATTAGTTGGCTTTTTGAGATTTTTGAGGCTTTCTGTCCTTGAAACCTTCACAATGCTATTAGCAAACTGATGTGTTGAGGGAAACAATGCTTTCTAAATTTTCTTCCTCTTTCAAATATAAGCGATTCTTTTCCTACCTCTTGAGATGAAAAGACAACATAGTGAGCTCACTCTTACCTTCAGTAAGGAATTGCTTTTTAATTAAAAAACAATAAGGAATTTCAGGTTAAAAAGATGTATGATATAAATCACCATCTAGATCTGTTTCGCAACTTTTTTTTTGTAATTGTTTGGCATGTTCCCCGTTTCCGCGGGCTGGGTAAATCCTTTGTGGGTTTAATCTCTAGCCTGCGGGCACCTAAAATACATTACACAATTTGGCCTTTGCATTTTAAAGAATTTTTTTCCTTAGCTGAAATACCTGTAGCATCTCCTCTGCCATATGGCAGGGTGGCGTTGAGTGAGGAGGGAAGGGACCGGCTTGGCTTATTTTCAGTCCCTCTCTCCTCCCCAGTGTCTCTCCCAACTTTGTTTTTTCCTATGTTAGCCATGTGTACACTTTGAAATGCAAATAATCCCTGAATATCACTAGCTAATCCTTCTGTTGCCACGTTACCCACCACCCACCCATGCGTGCGCCGGCTCTTCCCATCCCGGCAGGGTGGATGGCCACGTTGTGCTCTCGACCTGTATGAACCTGTCAGTGCTCTAAACAGTTGGGACCGGGGCCGTATTGGCCACGGCTACTAGAGATGTTTTTTGAGAAAACAGCCACCTTGGGGCTTTCACTTTTCTTTCTCTGCAAGAACTGAAGAGATGGAAGTGGGGAAATGCCAGCAATTCCTGTGGGTTACGTGGTTAGAGTTACTGGGAGAGCTCTGCGCTCGCAAATGTCTGAGCACCGGGAGAAAAACTGAATGCCTCTGGAGTAGGGTACTGACGAAAACTGCTGTATTTTGAAAGAACCTTGTACAGCAGAGGAGACTGGAGAGTCTCCTTCATGGGGGACATCCAGAAAACTGGGTTCAGGTTACATTATACTGAACCACATAAGAGTTTCCTTGCAAACCATTCCTGCTAAGCACATGCCCTTATTTCAGTGAGGGTTTTTGAACAGAAACCAACAACTTCAGCACGTGCCTCAATGTTTTGCTGAGTAAAGGTTTCCAGATGTGAACACACTTCAGGAAAATGCTGCACCAGTGTTAACTGCTTTAGTGGGGAACATCTTAAAAGAGACAATCTAATATGCTCCAAATCAGCACAGTGGATAAGAGCATCTTGTTGTGCTCCAGGTGTTCATTGCACACCCTGGGACGGTCACAACCTCCCTTTGGGAGCCAGGTGCTGGGTTGTGCTCTAGGTCCCACGACGGACCTGGTCTTTGGGCTGTTCAACTCTTCTGAGCTTTGATTATTTAAAAAAAAAAAAAAAAAATAATTTCTTCACTACTTTATGTCCACGAAAGAGGTAAAAAATAATGCTTTGAGTTCAGAAGTGTGGAGATTGCTATAGAGGTGGTCAGCAAGAGGTGTGAGATGCTTTTTTGAAAGATGACTGAAACATCAGATTTGGTACACTCCCAAATTGGTCAGGGTCTTGCTTTCAAGTACTGTTCAATTCCAAGGTTCACGTCTTTATTTCACCCCTCTGCAAAAGTAGGAGGGCTTCTTACAAAACAGGATGAAACACTTTATGTGTGGTTTCCAATGCTTCCAGGATTACAGTGTGTTGTGAAAAGAATAGTGTCCGCTTTGTTAGGTGGGTAATGTGTGTCCCTTGGAAGAGGGGGTACGTGCCCAAGAGAAATAAAGACTATTTGTTCATGTAAAAGTAGTGCTCTTTATCTGAAGATTTTTGCCTTTGGGAAAACTAAGCTGCACAGTTATACTCTGCTATTCTAAAACAAGTAAAGGTCTAAGGTTTTTGCCTAGACCTGGAAGTCTGCTTGTTGGAAGTTTTGCTTGTCTGGAAGTGTGGCTGTTTTGTGAACAAATGCAATGCACGTGCAGTAGCTGGTGCATTCAGCTATGTGTGCAAACCCATCTCCATCCTTCTGGCGTGCCTCCACCTCTAGCTGAACATCCTGACTCTCTCTTGCTCTTTTCCCCATCCAGTATTCCACTGAACTGAAAAAGCTGTACTGCCAGATCGCCAAGACATGTCCCATCCAGATCAAAGTGATGACCCCGCCGCCCCAGGGAGCCGTCATCAGGGCTATGCCAGTCTACAAGAAAGCTGAACATGTCACCGAAGTGGTCAAACGCTGCCCGAACCACGAGCTGAGCCGGGAGTTCAACGAGGGTAAGGAGGGCAGTGCTTTGCTGGCAGTCCCTCTCCAAAGCTGCTTGGCTGACGAGTGGCCGGTGCAGGGATTTGGCAGCAGCTTCACAGCAAACCCGCTGGAAGCAGACCTCCCTGCAGCGTCTTGTCTTTTATTTCCCGTGCTTAGCAGGAAGCTTCATACTATACTTTAGCTGTCCCTGTGCAAGCATGTCCTTGGGAAGAAAGTACCAAAATAAACCTCATGCCTGCCCAGGTTGGATGGATGTCTGTCCCCATCGCAGGCAGTGCCCTTCTGGCAGCCTTTCCCTGCTCCGCTTTTGCTCCCACAATGAGAAGCAGCTGTTCTTGTGCTCAGGAATGAGCTTCCATGTCACTGGGACAGGGATCTAGTAACAGGATGCAATGTCATCTCCAGTCCTTAATCCACGCCTCAAAGACGGAGGGGCTGTTTATCTCTAGCAGGATAACGCTAAATGCGTTATTGTAGGCATCAACTGTAGGCAACCTTCCTGTACGTTTAACACTATGGGTTCAGTATTAACGTTTTAATCTTTTACTTGCTTCTCCTCATGTTAGTGAAGTAGCAGCTGTTTTAAAAATGTCCTGGGGTTTTCTGCAAACTCATGGGCTCGGCTTCACTTTGCCTTGGACGCTTAAGTTCACATAAGTTCAGATGAGCATCTGTTTTATTCTACGTGCATTATTTATCTCCTACTGTAAAAAAAACCCGGTTGGTGTCAGTTATCCAGGCTCCTGAGACATCCTGCTCCCTTTGCTGGTTATAATGCAGCCAGCTAGACAAGCCCAAAAATAAGCAAGGACTTCGGAGTGTAAAATCAGAGTGGAGTGAGACAGTTCTTTTGAAATGTTTTTTCATATTAGAAAGTGCTTTTCTGACAGTACTGGATTTTTTGAGGGCTGATACCTGGTTCAGTGGTGGAGTTTTAAGAAAGAAAAAAACCTAAAACTTGAAATTATTATTCTGAAATAATTATTTCTCTAGAAATATGCTGTATTTTGAGTAAGAAATGAACAGTTCAAACACAAAACAAATTCTTTGGATGAACCCATAACAGGCTTCTCTCCTCAGAATTTAGTTGTATGTTGTAGAAACACTGAAGAAAATTTGCAGGAAGGAAACTATTTTTTTTAAATTATTGGAAAGGGGCCTAGAAACAAAGACAACCATGTTCCCTTCTGCTGCCGCGCTAAACAAGCGTGATTTTTCAAGCTGACCGTTAATTAAATGCATATTTCTCCTGCTGCTTGGAATCTTTTTTAGCTCCTTAGTATCAAGACTGATGGGAGGGAACAGAAGAAAGCTGGCAGTTGATGGGGAAAAGAGTAGGGACTGAGATTTGAAGGAATTTGCTTTGTATACATGTTAGGGGGAGGAAAAGAAAGGCTTTCAGCTGGTGTGAAAATCCACATGGAGTTACCTGCTCGAAGAGTTGCTGTGAGCTGCCATTCAGTTGATGTTTGGGCTCGCTTAGTCTGGGATCTTGAACACGGGCTTCCCAAGTTTACTCACGAGTGTCCAGGGTGAACTTGAGAAAAGTCTGCATTGCTTTTCGTGTCTGTCAGCGGGCAGAAGGGATACTTTAAGGGCTGGGAGGCACGTGTGTGCTCTGATAGACGTCTGGGGCCAGGTGCAGGGGTTTTCCTTGGTGGAAGATCTTGCTGCCCTGCGTGTGAGCTTGTTTCACTGAACGGTGTCTCTTGTTTTTTGCCTCCTTGCCCTTGCAGGGCAGATTGCGCCTCCCAGCCACTTGATCAGGGTGGAAGGGAACAGCCATGCCCAGTATGTAGAAGACCCCATCACCGGGAGGCAGAGTGTGCTGGTCCCCTACGAGCCGCCCCAGGTATGTTGTGGGCTCAGGGTGGTGGCACCCCAGCACACAAAGGTGTGGGGGTTGTAACCCTAGTCAAAGGAGTCGGGATCTCGTGCTTTCCCCATCCTCATCACAATGAATCCCTTCTTCCTCTTTGTCAGAAATGAGCTTTTAAACACTCTCTTTATCCCTTGAGAGCAGGAGCTCTTAATTTCTTTTAAAGAAGCCTTGTGGTGGGGCCTATTTCATGCTAGTCTGATTATAGCACAGCTGTGGGAGTACAAGTGGAGAGCCTGGAAAAAGCAGAGCTTTCCATCCGCCATCTATTCTGCACATCCCCTTTGTCTCATCCAGGTTGGTACGGAGTTCACAACAGTCTTGTACAACTTCATGTGTAACAGTAGCTGCGTGGGAGGGATGAACCGTCGCCCGATCCTCATCATTGTGACACTGGAAACCAGAGAGTAAGTAGTGCATCATGAGTGTAGCCCTTTGCTTGAGAGGTGGCCTTCTGGCTCCTCTTCTGCTCGGGGCAGCATTGCATATCCTTAGGGACAGTTTGATGCAAGGGGCCATAGGATATTTTCAAATCTTTGCAGGTGGGAGTTGCCCGACACCTGGCACCTGGGACATCCTGACTGGGAAATGGGAGGTTTGGGTTTGTCTGTGCATAGTCTGGTGTGAAGTTGAGGGATGCTGCTGGCTCCCATCTGAGCCAGCAGCTGACGTTTCCTCTTTCACTTCTCTTCCCAGTGGGCAAGTCTTGGGCCGCCGATGTTTCGAAGCCCGCATTTGCGCTTGCCCAGGCAGAGATCGCAAAGCAGACGAGGACAGCATCCGCAAGCAGCAAGTCTCCGACAGCACAAAGAATGGTGATGGTACGAAGCGCCGTAAGTAGCTGGCAGAGCTGGGCAGATTGCAGATCGTGCTGTCACCGGGTGCAGGTGCGACCCTGGCGCTTGTGCCGCAGGGATGGAGCGGTGCTGTGCATGAGCTTGGAGGCAGGAGGGCATTAGTCGTCTGTTCTCCCAAGGTGAATCAGCCTGAAAAATGAGCTGGTGTTCACAAAACGGCATTTGACAATCTGGGTTTGTGGGCTCCCTTGCAGCGCTGCCTGTGTTAGATAAGCCCTGCCAGCAGTGGCTGGAGGGGGTGTTTATTTGCCACCCTCAAGGTACATGGCTGGGACTCTGTAACCACTTTTTGAACCTTTACTGCTTGTTTGGGACTGTGCTGTCATTCTCTGCTCCTCCTAGCCAGGAGGAGAGCACATGCTGTGGCATGTGTCTTCTAGCCACAGCGATCTAGATTAAGACTGCACGTAAACCCTGCTGTGTATCACCGTGCATCGGAGGTGCTCTGGCAAGTGGCCTCTCTCTGTACTCTAAGGATTGCAACGTACTCATCAGACATGCAAGATGTGGAAACCCAGCTTTGGTTTTCTGCATATGTTCGGTGATGGCACTAGGCTGAACAGCAAGGCAGCGGGTTTTGACAGGAGGCAGATTTGAGTGGGGCTTTGTTTTCGCAGTGAATTCTGCGTGCTCCCTGCCTGCTGTCTCGTCTTTGTGGATCACTGATCCACTGACAGCTCGTGAGGACTATATACCAAAGCTCACAGTCTTTCCTGCAAAGAGCCAGTGCTTGTTCTAGGTATGGCTTGCTGGGGTTTTGCCATATACCCACTGCTCCTTGGCTGACGTGTTTCCCCAAGCCATATGGCCACCCAACATCTGCAAAGTCGTGTCTGCCTTAAGGAGCCAGGAGCTGCAAGCAAGTTCTGGAGTGGCTCAGGCAGAGACCCTGTCAGAGCACTGTGGATTTGAGCTGGCCATGCACTTCATGTCTCTCTTTTGTAACTCTCTCTCTCCCCCCCCCCCTTCCTTTTTTTTCTTTTTTTTTTATTTTAATGGGATGCTTGTGGGGTTTCTCTTCCAGCTTTTCGACAAGGAACTCATGGCATACAGATGACATCTATCAAAAAAAGACGTTCCCCAGATGATGAGCTCTTATACTTGCCGGTGAGTTCTCTCTCTCTCTTTGCATTTATCCTGTGTTTAGTATCTTCCTCAGTGCCTTGAGGCAAGTCAGCTGCTCACCTAGACCTCAAAGAGAACTGAGGATGGGGATGGGATGTGGAATATCTTTTTTTTTTTTTTTTTTTTTTTTTTATCCCCAGAGCTATCTATTTTAAAACCATATTCCAAGGGGAAAAAAAAAAAAAAGAAAAAAATCCCATTAGCTGCTGACTGGGAGTGCTTTGTGCAAGGCATATGAGAATATCCCAAGTAATCTGTCTGTCCTGGTGGAAATATTGTTTTGGAGACCTAACTGGGTTTCCTCGTCTGTCATTTCTGGCTCTGTGGCACTTGAGCTTTCTCTGGAGCTAATTGGTGTTGTCTTGCTGACAAAGGTGGATGTTTCTTTGGTTTTTGTATGTATTACAACTGTTGTGGAGTGAGAGAATTGAAATACACTGTATTAAGTGTAGGATCAGAAAGAGCAAGAAGTATCTGTAATTGGCCGTTTAGCTGCTTCCCCATGAGCCACATTTAGTTGGATAAATCGCAAACCACGGTGTGCTTAGAGGAGAAGGGAGATCCAAACCCAACACCCAAATTCAAGTACTCTTTTTTTTCCTCAAGGCATGTAAGATTCAGCACCAGATTTGCTTACATCTGAGGCAGGTAAAGACATTTTCTGTCTAACAGATTGGATCAGAATATTGCTTTTGGTTGGCACAGATTTACATCGAGTCAGATGACAACCCCAAGATGTTCATTAGCCTGCAGTGTTAGATTATTGCTCTTCAACATTATCTGCTGTACCTCTAGCACAAGGCTTAGCGGTTTTATTGCATATGCATAGAGTGTAAACAGACTATTTGCATTCTGCTCTGGTTGTTTACGTGACTTTATCTAAAACTCACTAAGGTGGCTGTCACTATAGATGCCGTCCTTTAAGACTTTTCTTTTCCCTCTTTTCTTTTTCCCGTGATGCAGGTGAGGGGACGGGAGACATATGAAATGCTACTAAAGATCAAAGAGTCCCTGGAACTGATGCAGTACCTTCCCCAGCACACGATTGAGACCTACCGGCAGCAGCAGCAGCAGCAGCACCAGCACTTGCTCCAGAAGCAGTGAGTATGAGTGTGCTTGCAGTGACCTGTGCAGTGAGGATGGTGTGAAGGGGGAGAGAGGAGAGAGACACAGAAGGCTTCTGCACAGTTGTTCATAGGGATGTGGTACTCAACCGAGGGCCAAGCACTCATAGAGTACTGCATTGGCAAAATCCTTTCCAACAACATAGCTGCTTGTTAACCCCCTGGTCAGAGCTGGTAGAAATTGATGCCAGGAGTTTGGCCAAAACCGAGTTTCTGGACCAGAGCTTGAGAGATCATGAGTCTGAGATTCAGATTTCACGACCTGCACAATGGGACAAAGCAGTCCTCCTTCCCCAAGTGCACATCCTGACTGCTTGCAAGGTCCCTCTCTAGTCTCTTATCCCACACAGCTCACCTTTTGGCCTTGGAGGGTGAATGACAGGCTCAGCGCCTCGTTCCTGACTTCCAGCCGGAGCCCAAGGCACAGCAAGTGCTGTTGAACAGCCTGCAGACAGAAACCCAATGCACGTGTGTGTCCCAGCTGGGGAGCGCAGGGGGGGTGTGCTCTTCTCTCACCTGCTCTGTGGGAACAGCAGTGAACGTGGAGCCCTCTCCACACCTTCTCGAGGGTGTCCACCTGAGCATCTTGCCAAGAGCATGTGAAGCCAGGACTGTGAGCACTGGCTCGGCCGAGCGCTCAGATCCCACTGCTGTGCATTTCTGATGCTGTTGGAGGGCTGGTGTCTCAGTGGGGTATAAATACTATAGGTTCCTCAGCTATAAAAAGGGAAGCTGAAAATCCATGAGCAAGGATGAAGCATGTAAGAACTGCTTTGTGACCAGTGGGCACTTCAAAGAAGGACTCTACGTGTGCACTTTTAAAGTGTTTTTAAAAACTATACTTTGTCACTGACTCTCCGCATTGCGCATGAGAAACTTTCCATCCAGGCAGACATAGTCCCTGTCTGAACTTGGCTGGCAGGGCTGCACCAGGATTATTCTGGGTGGTGTAAGTGGCAGGAGGATGGGGAGAAGAAGGGCCAAATAAGTGTTTGGTTTCCATTTTCCCCTCTGTTCCCAAAGCTTTGCAGTTACAGAGACTGGGTCAGAGAATGACTTCCCAGACAGACCGTAAGCAGTGTCATTCATGGCCATTGCTTCACCTGCTGTATCGGGTGACAGAAAATAGCCGCTCGGGCTGTAGGTAGCCACCAGCGGTAGTGCTTAGGATCTCATGCGTTCCTCCTGGTAAGCTCACGCGTCAAGAGGCTGTGGGTATAACTCATTCCTCTGCAGAGGTTAGCACGAGGCCAAGGCACCACGTAAGTCCCACTTGAGCCTGTAGGGATTTATTTCAGTGCCTTGGCCTTGTCTCAGGACTTCTGCAATACCACGGCTTTCTGCCAGATCTCTGCATGTGTTCACATTTCAACCTGTGTGGTTTTAGTGTCAGCTGGAGTCTTGTGGAGGTGTGAAAAAAGCCTTCTGCCAAAATGGCTGGAGCATCCAGGGGCTCTGGACTTTTTTTTTTTTTGAGGTACTTTAATAATAATGAGAATTTTATCAGTCATCTGCACTGTTTCTATATACTATAGCTTGTATTTACTAGCTTGCTAGGCATTGCGGCCTTTGTGCGCTCAGCTGCATGTCCTGAAAGCTCCACCTGAACTACAGCCATTTCAGCTGAGAAATGGTTTTGTAAGCAGAAATGGACGGCAGCAGATGACAGCTTTCACTTGGTGCTGACAGTTGCTTTGCCATAATGACTGTTTTCATTCTTCCTATATCAATAGGATGGGTTCCTGGCAACTGAGGTTGGTATTTGTGTTACCTTTAAGACCAGCGTGTATGTGTCCAGCCATTTAATTTAATGAAACTTCTTTTAGCATGTCTCCTGGCACTTGTCCAGTTATATACTCATTTTTCTCAGCTGCTGAGTGTGCTCAGATACTGGGGAGAAAGATTAAGAGCTTCTAAGGATGCCAGGAGTGGGGAGAAAAATAACTTTCAGTGTTTGTCCAGAGCTGCTGCAGTTGTCTCTGCCGACAGCCTGCCATCAAACAGGGTCCCCTGTGCTGAAATGCATGTTCAAGCAATAGCTTCTTAGGTGCGGCTGGGTTCTAGTGCTTTTTCCTCGATAATTCAGGGTATGACTTAATTTCTGAAGGAATGAGTTCAGGCCTAAGGGGCATTTAGGCTGAAAAGACTCATAGATGCAATTGCACCCCAAAAAAGAATCGTAAAGGAGCTTCAGGTCTCGATGTGAGAATGGGGAGAGAAGACGCTTTGTAGGAACTGGTTTGGGTAAGAGCAACCTTGCATGCGAGCAGGTTCAGCAAACTGCATGCTGCTGGGAGATGTCCTGCCACTGCTTCCTTGCCAGGCTGGCCAAACTCAGCAGCACAGTGACTCCTTTGTGGGTCTGTTCTGGCTTTAAAAGAATCATAGAATAGTTTGGGTTGGAAGGGACCTCTAAAGGTCATCTAGTCCAACCCCCCTGCCATGGGCAGGGACATCTTCAACTAGATCAGGTTGCTCAGGGCCTTGTCCAACCTGACCTTGAATGTTTCCAGGGATGGGGCATCCACCACCTCTCTGGGCAACCTCCTCCAGTGTGTCACCACTCTTAGCATAAAAAATTTCTTCCTTATATCTAGTCTAAATCTACCCCCCTTTAGTTTAAAGCCAAAGGCAAAGAAAATGCCTTTTGCTTTATAAGTAGGGATGTACTTTCAAAACTGAGTCTCAGCTTGCTTTCATTCAAAGTGTGTGTTAAAACTGGGAGCTAGGAAAGTGCGTATGCAGTGACCAGGTTTGAATGTGTAGGAAGCTGTAGGTCCTAGCAGGGCTCTGTGTGGCCAGGATGTTTGTGAGTTGCCTTTGGCTCTTTATTCCCAAAATGGAGCTGCATCCACGTGTGCTCCGCAGTCAAGCCTTGATGGAGGAATTGTTTTATTTTTTCAGTTTACTTTTCTGAGCAGTGGTTAACACAGAAAAGCTGTCTAGGTGTGTGGGAAGAAGTTTCCCTTTAATTACTACAACATGGAAAGCTTCATCATTTTTGAAGAATAGGAAAAGCAAAGATGAGATTATTATGGTGAAAGATAGCTTTAAAAAAATAAATTTGTCATTTTGGAAGACAATTGTATAATTGCTCTCGTGCACATAAAGACCAGCATGGCATTTGGCAGGCCAGCAGATGCAACTGTCTTACTGTTCTGGAATAAAAAGGACAAATCTGGTGACAAGCGGAGAGCTTTGTGTCCCACAAGATAACCAAAAATACTACAATGCTCCACATTGCGCCAGACCACAATCTTTCTCTGTCTCATCTCCTCTCTCTGTTTGCTCCTTTGTGCATGGTTTTCTCTTATTTACTGTTATGCCAAATACCTTCATGATCATAGGTGGGAAGTTTTTTTTCAGCTGCAGTTTCTGTTCTTCCTTTTTCACTGCCAAATCCTGGGGCCCATATTTGAACAGCAGCACACATGTTTATTTAGAAGACTTCCTTTTCATGGTCTGCCACCGTTGTTTAAAACATGGATTTGCCAGAAGATCCCTGCTGCCAGAGATACCAGAGGGGAGGGAAAGTTTCTTCAATACTCTACCGTGAAATACATTTACCATCAATATTCCCAGGGAGTATCTGCACAGTCTCTAAGGGTTTCACTGGAAAACATCAACAAAATTTCCCATGGTGAGTGTCACCCTGCTGAGTGCTGTTTTCAGAACAGTCTCTCTTTGAATTGGCCATAGCATGATTGAAGGGATTTCACAAAGTCTTCCAGCGGCTACCAAGAAGAGGGCTCTTATGTCCCAGCAAGCTCTTACATCCCAGCAAACATTTCTCTCATATCAGCAGGGTTGCAGCTACCAGCCCACTGGCTGCCTTTCAGTCTAGTGAGCAGCACAGCTCGTTATCCAGATGAGAGGGAATTAACCTTGCAAGTGAGGTATGACAAAGTCGAGCTATCCAGTGCCTGGAGTGCTCCAGCTGAGATGGGAGCTGCAAGGGTACTGGCGCTTGCTGTCACGGGGAGGGGGCTGGAGGGGAAGGTATTCTTCATATCTCCACCTAGTTATTCTCATTTTTGGTGTGGAAGCTAATAGTGGATTTTTGCATGGTTTGGTTTGGTTTTGTAGTGCTGTGCTTGCATGTGTTGTGAACTCCAGGCACTTGGATAGCGTTCTCACTAGAGAATTGCCACGATGAAAGTAAGCAAGAAAAAGCGTAGGATTAGGTATATGAAGAAGTGCTGCGTTGCTTTGCTGACTCCAAGAGTGCGGTGCCTTCCACATCAGCTGGTGGCCCCAGGGACCCCTTGGCTTTAGTGCAGAGAGTCCCCCAGCTTTGTTGAGATGTAATCAATATGACCCTTTCACAGTAGACACCATCCTCTCTCCCTAGCACCAGCTTCTGTTTTTTAAGTAATTGATGTTTGAGGTGGGCTCAATGGAGGCTGCTTCTCTCCTTTTCCCCTTTGACTGAGTGCTTTTTTCCTCTTGTATTTGTCGCTGGGAACAGTATGGGAGCACCATTTGCACCCATGAGACTGGGACACAGAAATCGGATTTCCCTATCAACTAGTTGTTTTCTCTTCCTTGCCAAGCATTCATTTGTACCTGGGGTTTTCCAGCTTTCTAAATCTCCCTGTCGCATACCCTCACTGTAGGTGCTAAGACATCTGCTTTTCCCCTCCTTCAAAGCCCATACTGTGATCATGAAGGTGGAAAGTGACTGTTTCTCTCGTGGTGGCTGGTGAAGGGTCCTGTACATTCATCTTTTTTTCTCTGGTTCCTTCTCTACAGTCTCCTTTCGGCCTGCTTCAGGAGTGAACTCACGGACTCAAGGAGAGACCCTCCCAAACAGACCGATGCCATCCTAAAACATTCCAGCCCCCCAAACCCATCAGTATATCCATAAACTGAGCTGGTGGGGTTACTTTGCCCAGCTGGCGGGACTAGGAACAGTGGGGCAAATACACAGCCCGATAGCAACAGAGTAAATAGTGAGAGTAATCTCCCGAAGGGACTCAAACTTTGCAAAACCAACAGACACTTCTACAGACCTCTTAGTTGTAGCCCATAGCATTGGGAGGTCAGGAACCACAATGTCGTCTGTCTTGTTGTTAACGTTTTCTTCCTGGTTTTGTAACCTGTTGATACTCTTTCCTGTTACTTCTGTATTTGTGAAACTCAGTAGGGTTTCTCTGAGCAGGTCTCAATTTTAAAATGCCTCTTGTCTTGTTTAAATTAAAAATGTGTTCATGGGCTTGGGGGGGGATGGAGGAGGGTTGGGTCTGTTTAAACAGTCTGTGATAGTCAATTTGGCCTGTTTTAATGCTGGTCATGCAGTAATAGTGCAAGTAGATGAAGTATTTGTACTGCTGGACAGAGGGAAGTAGTAATTATATGAATTGGCACTGGTAAGAAATCAATTTTTTTTTTCCTGTAGAAATGCCCACTAATTTGGCATCATGAATTGTTTCCCCTTATTTCCAATCATAAAGGGTCTGATCTAAAATACATCAAAATTGTAGGGAAGAGTGGGTGACTTTGACTTTGCACCAGTACCGCTGGCATTAATCCAGCTTTGCTGAACTTAGAAAGGTCCCTCCTGACTCTGTGGGCTTGATCCAAGTGGTGGGCTGAGCTGCACAAGGTGAACATGAGGTTGGAGTCTTTCTGCGTAAAGACATCCATGTGTGCCCAGTGTCCCTATCCCTTTGCAGCTGAGGGTGTAAAGGGTAGAGTGTCCAAAACTGCTCATTGCCCTACCCGTGAAAAGGGGTTGGCGTTTGCCCCTTTCCTTGCAGACATTCAGCAGTTATTAGATGTTGCTTTAGAGTATTCATCAACCCTACTAAATTTTACCCCACCACAACAAACCTCACAGATCAAAGGAAAGTGGTGCCAGCATATTTTGCAGCTGACTTAGCCAAGTGGCCTCAGGCCATGCCCACCTTGTCCATTAATCCTGCAACCAGTGGCTTTGCTTATTGTGTCTGTGAAGTGCATCCTGGCTTAGCAATTTCTGCACAGGAGACCGTTTCTCAGCAAGGACTTGTAAATCCTCACACTGCTTGCATCAAACTCGACCTCTGAAGGCCATTTGTATGGGGCTTGACAAGGTGGATTTGAACCCTTTGGAAACTTGATCTCGAAGTGTCAAGCCCAGACCAGCACAAAGGAGGAACAATCAACAGGCAAGAAACACGCTGTGGAATTAACCTGGCATTGCTGAGCATGGCACTCGGTGTGGATGCTGGTGATGAGGGAGGAGCTGGTTGAGGGTGGGCATGATGCCTGCTGTGGCTCTCCCCACCGAGAGGTGCTCAAACATCCTTACATGAAGAACAGCCCCTGATGCTGGTAGAGAAGTGTCCTTCAACCCACGCTCTCAGGCAGTGGCATCTCTCCTGAGGAATCCTCCAATGTTGACAGCTGCAGGAAATAGTGAAGAAGTTACTGAAGCAACGGTGCTCCCTGTGGGCTGGTGTCTGCCCAGATTAGCGGTGGTTGCAAATGCCAGTGATCAGCAGTCCCTGAGAAACACAGGGGACTGGATCAATACTGATGGGGACCTGTGTGCCTGCAGTGCAGTCCGTGCTGGATTTATCTGGGGCAGGTGCGTACCCAGCTCTGACACACTTGTGGTTAGACACAGCCTGAAGAGAAGGTGCCTCCCAAATGCAGAACAGGCCTCCTGGCCACCCACCAAGGAAAAAAGCCTGATGCAGTGGGAGAAGACTCTTATCTCTGAACATCACATCATCTGCTTCCAGGCAGCAGAGCTGTGATCTGAGCAGGTGATGACTCGTACTTTGAGAGCCATATCCCATCTCTAGGATATCTCCTTCGTTGTCTTAGCAAGACTTGTGGTACCATAGCAGTGTGGGGGAGGGCTGATGGACAAGAGCCCCCAGAATTGTGATTAAGTATAAATAATAACTAATTAAATACTAGCAGCGACTATTTCATACAGTTGCAGCTCTACCATCGCTCCTTGTGTAAAACTAACCAAATCAAGTGCCTCTTTACTTTGCCTGGAAACTCCAGGAAGCACTTCGAGATCACAAAGCATATAACTATTTCTCTGTGCCTTTCTATTTGGAAGAAGAAAGGCAATACTATTCCTTTCCCTGTGAGAGGTGGGAATCTGAACTGAAAATGAAGCCCAGACACAGGATTATGCTTGGCACTGTCAGTCTGTCCTTCCAGTGAAGGTTTATTCCTGGATCTTGGTCTTGCCTGCTTGTGGATGGCAATACAGAAATACTGCAACAGGGACACACTACTCTGTATCTAGAGCTCTGTTCCAGGGCCTGTCCACCACCAAGTTTGAGGAGGCAGCCCACCAGAGATACAAGGCGTCCACAGCCCACACTAGGAGATTCCAGCTCATGCTCCAGTTCATTATCTGGTCTGACCTCTAGGAAATCTCTTGTACCATGATGGGCAATACAGCACCTGGGACTTCACCAAACAAGAACATAAATTATTTGGATCCCACTGTCCTCTGGAAAGACTTTCGGATTTGTCCTCCTTACCTATAAAAGGATGGTGATTGTGAAACTGGTCTTAATGGTGACTTGATTTGCTCTCCAGCTACTTATCTTAGAAGGTGGATTTTTTGTTTTTGTTGTTTTTTTTTTTTGTTTAGTCAAATAACCTGGAGCTGGAAGCAATTGGAGTTGCTTCGTAGTCTGTCCTTTGCAGATAAAAGGAGAAAACTTTTTCCCAGCTGTCTTTTGATTGCTTCTTTGTCATCTCTGGGGCTTCAGAAGAGTAAGCCTTTTCCTTTCAAGGAATAACCAAGTGGACTAATTGGGCCTTATCAGTTGAGTCAGGTCATATCAGTCTATGTCAACTAGTTGATGTTTATCCACTCCCTGTATTATAGCTCCATTCCCTGGAGAGCAGACTGCATCCACTGCCTGCCTTGGGAAATTCCCATACCTGAAATCTAAGGGGAGTCATTATCGGCACCCTTGTTCCTGTGCTGTAGTTGCTGTCTGCCTAGTGACCATCAGGGCTCCTCCTTTCCACGCTCCCAGTTAGTTACCAAGCTTACAAACCACTTGTGTGGTTGGAAAGATGCACTATTGCTTGCTTTAGAATAGCAGCTGTTTGAGATGTGGAGAGCATCTCTCTGCTTTCTAGTGTCCCGCTTCACGGGCCTTCAAAGTAGATGAGTGCAACTGAGCATCCTCTGTGTCACTTGTGTGCCATTACTAGACTACATCAATGACATCCCAGTGTTATGCAGCCCAGTGGGCAACCTCACTTGAAAAAACATTGCCAATGGGCACGTTGACCATGTGTGAACTTGGGATGTAATCCTTGCTGCACTTGCTGTGGCTACTGTAAGGAAAGGCGGGCCCAGAACTGGACAGCTTTGATTTCACTTGGGTCTCTCTGCATTGTGACTAGCTCTAGGTCTTCAAGGACAGCAAAGTGTAGGCACAGGGGCTTGAGTGAAATCTTAAACTCTCTGAGCCTGAGCTGCCCTATTCTTGCACTTAATGAACCTTTGATGTCATTTGCATTAAGGCTGCTTACATGACGGTGTGCTCATCTAATGTGAATGAGGACTCTAGGACTTGTCTGCTGCATCAGGTAATTGGTCTATCCAAGCAGTTTCCTACCTCTGGTGAAGGGCTGATATCCAGTGAGCTGGGACAGCACAGAATTATACAAGGTAATCTGTGAACTGAACTGTGCTTCATATGTGGGAGAAGGAAGTTCCTTCCTGACCTCTTGAGATGATCAGTATATGCCTTGAAGCATGAGAGGCGACTGCCCTCATATGAGCTTGCATAACTACAAATGTTATTGGCTAAATAATTACATAGCCTCTTGAAGAGAGAAAAATCAGTTGCAGAATGTGACTCAGTGCCTTTCGTATCAGACTGTTCCAAGAAGTCTAATAATCTCTTAATTGAAGTCCTTATACCTTGATATTAAAATGCATTTCACTGGCGTTGATATCAAAGAAATGTTAATGCTCCTACTTCTAATCTTTCTTGAGACATAGTAAGTACAATTTTAATGAAAATCACCGTGCATGACATTCTTATAATACCTGTTTAAAAAAAATTGAGAAAAAAGCCATACATTTTAAATGAATCCTCAAACACCATGTAGTCTGTGTGTTTAATACCAAAAACATTTTCTTGTGTTTCTGAGGCTGTTGCTATATTGATGTGTGACATTAATTTTCAATAAAATTTTGCATCTTGGTTTATCTTGGGACTTTTCTTTGGCTAGATGGCTTTCTCTAGACCTTTTACACATCTGTTCACGTGATGGAATAGTTTAGCTGAAACGAGTATGGGTACGAAGAAAAATGCTTTCGTTTCCTGTTTTATTCACTTGAGCTTGATTGTCTTGAGCTTGATTCTTATGAGTGTGAATGAGATAATAATGGAATCCTTAAGCTATATGTTAAAGTATGCATTTGTTTTCTATAGTGTAGGGTGCTTTGGGTTGGCCTCTGTTTGCTTGCTGCTTTTTTTTTTTTTTTTTAAATCCCCAAAGTATTTTGTAGTCTCCTAACTAGCTTTGCTGAGATCACAGTTGCTGGTGGAGAGGGCAAAGTTAGGCCCACTACTGACCTCTTTGGAGAATCTTGTTTTGTAGCAACAGGCATCCATTAAAAAAAAAAAAAGTTTCTAGTCATTAAAATCTGTCCTGAGCTTAAACAATGCAACGAGATTTTTTTTTTTTTTTAAATCTTTGTGATTTGATTTGGAATTTCACTGTGTATGTGGTGACCTCACTTGCATATCATGCAGATTTTGCCCTAAGAGACTACTCAGGTGTGTATTAATTTCAGCTGAAGCTCATTTAGGATAAGTGCCTGAACCTGTAAAGTAGAAATATTCATTTTGGTCCTAAATCCAGAAGCCTCTTAGGTTAATGGTGGTGTTAACCTGACTTGAATTTCATGGCTGGCCTAAAGTTTTATAATTGGTGAATTGAAGCCTCGGATCCGAATCATTCCCTTCACCGTGAAAAGTTGGGTCTGAACTTCATGGCTCGGTTTCACTTCCCCTTGGGAGTTGCTGCCATCATAAATATTAATTTGTGAAGCTTCTTGTGCTTTCCACTTCCTTGAGTCTATGAAGTTTGCTGGATCTTGTCCTGCATCTTCACTGCCAAAGGACAGTTCACACCCTTCTGTACCTCCTGTAATTGTGTAATTAGGTAACATTCCTTCAGGGCCTTAGATACCCTAGCCTGTCAGCATAGATGTTTTTGCCACCCAACACTGCGAGTCTTAAAAGTGCAGGAAGCTGGAGACAATGTAATTGTATGAAACTTGACCTTGAGTGCTGAAGGTTTTAATAAATTATCTAGGAATAAGCCTTTTCTTCCTTTACACTTTGCTTATTTGAAGTAATAACTAGTCCCTTTGCATAGAAGGAAAGCCAGTTCCCAGGAATTGGTGTAACCAGTTACACCCGGACAAACAAGTTTTCCAATGGTAAATAAGATGGGAATATGCCCTTGCACATTCACCGCAGGGTCACTGTGATATGGCCGAACGAGTGCCGGGCTCTGTGGCAAGCCGGGTGACCTCTGCTCTGTTGGGCAAGCATGGCTTGCGAGGGTACATCGTGTTTGGAAAGCGTGCACGCTTCCCCAGCACCTTTTGCTCAGTCTTGCAAATGCCCCTAGTGTCAGAGAAAGAAAAACCCGCGCTCTTGTGGCATGGCAATGCTCTGCCAATTGCGCTGTTGGGCCCGCTTTAATGATCATTTTCTGCATATCCCAAATAAGACCCCACTCCAGATGGGATGCCGCAGCTGTAACTCAATCTGGGAACTGGGCTACTGTTCAGAAGCAGTCTGGTCTTTGTGCTCTGGATCGCTTACGAGGCGGGATTGCAGCTGGGACCCTCGGGGCTGGGGCAGGGGAGCTCGCCAGCAAGCTTCTCTGGCCCGGTTCATAGATATGCTGGATGAAGTTTGGGGCTGTCTGGACTTGAGGGAGGCTAGTGCTGTTGCCGAGTGGTAATAAGAATCTGATAGTCTTTGCAAGCAGCCTGTGGGGTTTGGATACAGAGTTCTCCTTAACACCAGCAAAAGCTGCATGTCGGTGTCCCAGGCAGCTCTGACCATCTCAGTAGTGGTCCCTAAGGTGTATGGAGTCTGTCTTGAGCAAAGAGCCTCTGGCTGTTACATGTACACCTGGTAACAACCTGATTATATGAATAACTAGGAATTTTGGAGAAACCAAGGTGATAAGTGTGACCCGATCTGAAAATTGTTTCTGCAGTCAGGTTTTAGGGGTAGTTAGGATGGTTTGAGGTAGCTTCCTCAGCTCTTGTTCTTATGAAAAGCCTTTGACCACAAGGAGAGCTTAACTTAACTTAAAAATACTATTTTTGAGTTTTGGCAGCTGTTTGCGGGCTTTGCATATGTTCTCTTCAACTGAAAAACTTACTTAAAAACTTTTCCTTAAATAAAAAATTTGAACTGAAAGTGAAGCTTCCCTTTGTCAGTATTTCACCATTTGTTTTTTAAATGCCCAGAATATCTGGGAAACTTCTTATTTCCTGTTGACTCTCTCTCCAATGATCTTTATCTGCGATGCTCCCATGGCGTCAGTGATTTCACCAGCAGTAGCTCACCGCTGCCACAAACAAAAAACGTAGCCCCTTGGATGCGCGCTCTTAACAACCAACCGCTGTGATTCCTGTCCTAACATCTCCTTGGTTTGCAGGACCTCCATGCAGTCGCAGTCATCCTATGGCTCCAACTCTCCACCGCTCAGCAAAATGAACAGCATGAACAAGCTGCCCTCGGTCAGCCAGCTAATCAACCCCCAGCAGCGCAATGCCTTGACCCCAACCACCATCCCCGACGGCATGGGAACCAACAGTAAGAAACACTCGCTCCTTCTTCTCCCGCTTTGTGCGCGCACCCCACTAATCTAGGGAAGGAGACTTGGCATCTCCAAGTGGCTAGTGTTAGTCCGGGGAGCCTGGAGTCATTCGTGGTAGCAGAGCTGGGAACCTGCAGAGTCAAATATTGCTCACTGCTGTGCCACGGAGCAAGTCACCTCCTTTCTCCAAGCTTCAGCATCCTGCTCTGAGCCTCACAGGAGTGAAAAGAGCTACTTCTTGCTGCAGATCTGGCTGGCTGCACTGTCATCTATCTTTCAAAGCTTGTGGTTTCTTCCTTTCCCAGCAGAGGAGATGTGAACATTGGCAAACTTTTTCCCCTCAGTTCAATTAAGACACTTCTTAGTTTCAAAGGAAGTATCTGCATCTCGCAGCTCTGTAACCTGCTTCCTCCTGGCTGCTGAAGAGTGCCCAGCAGCCCTGTAAATCCAGGATGACAGACATAGTTCTGGGGCCTGAGTTTTCTTGGGGTTTTCTTTAATTTCAAAAGCGCTGGGCTCTTGCCCACACCTGTTGCTGATCCCCTTTGGGTGCTCGGTGTCTCTGAAAACAAAGCTGTTTGGCTTCTGTATTGGGTTACTCCGCTGGCTCTGTCCCGCTCCTCTCCTGCAGCAGGGAAAGCCGAGATGCCTGTGGCTTGCTTAGGTTTCTACCGAGCCTGTTTGTAAGGGAAGGTGACGCGGTGGCGCTGCTGACAGTTGCTCTGGCGAGGGGAGAGCTCGTGAAGGACTGTCTGTCATCTGGTCTTTGTGCGATCATTGTGGCCCTGCCTGAAATTCCCCGTTGAGTTCGCTCTGTGCAGGCCTTTGCAGGGGATTTAAGGCTGCTTTGGTTGCGGGTGCTGTCCCTTGGCGCCATGCTGGGGGCGAAGTGGGGGGTCTGTGGACACCTGGGTAACAATGTGCTCCTCCTTCTCTCCTCCAGTTCCCATGATGGGCACCCACATGGCCATGACCGGCGACATGAATGGCCTCAGCCCCACGCAGGCGCTGCCTCCTCCCCTCTCCATGCCTTCAACGTCCCACTGCACCCCTCCTCCTCCGTACCCCACAGACTGCAGCATCGTCAGGTGAGCGGGAGCAGGCTGCCCGGCGCACATTTCCAACCCGCAGGGAGCGGATGCCTCGTGTTGGGAGCCTGAAGGGTCCTGCTGGGTCACTCGCCACGTTCTCCTGGAGCACTGGATCCCAGTGGGTCTTGGCAGTCCCGGGGCTGGCACCCTCTGGGCACCAAGCCTCTAAACCCCCACCTCTGAGCAGCTGAAACAGGGACGTTAGGACTGCAAGAAAGCCAAGGGATGCAGCATCTATTGGACTGGTGGAGCTGAGGGCGCCAGGCAGTCTTGCAAACATTTCTTTTTTCTTTTTTCCTTTTTTCTTCCCCCCCCCCCCCCCCCCCCTTGGCCACTCGGCAAGCCATGGCTGGGGTCAGAAGCCCTTCTGCCCTCCATGAGGTCAAACAGGTTGAAAGATGCTGCCCATAAAGGAGGAATCCTTTACGCTTAGGGAGGAATGTGCTGATTTGAAGTACTTTGTGCATGATGTGCCTGAGCCCCAGACCCACCACCTTGCTGAAGCCCTCTATCCGTGCAGAAGGCTGCCACGGGCTCACCTTCTGGGTGAAGTGACCTGGCACAAGGGTCCAGGTGAGCCTTCCTGCCCCAAGATCCAGGCTGTGTAGCACTGGCTCTTGCCTAAGGCAAGGTGCTGCCACGAGGGTTGTCTGCTAGGAGCCAAGCTGAAGGACTCCCTCATTTGTTTGATGTGGCAGCGATGTGGCTTACTGGCCTGGGATGTCTTGGAGAAGGTCAAGGCAAGGGTGAAAGCTTCGTTTCCTGTTGCTGCAGGTTGGCTGAGTATTTGGTTTTTCTGTGGTTTGGGCTGTTGCAGCCAGGGTGATCCTTTTTTCTCTCTCCTTCCTTCCTTCCTCCTCTGCAGCTTCTTAGCGAGGTTGGGCTGCTCATCCTGTGTGGATTATTTCACGACCCAGGGGCTGACCACCATCTATCAGATTGAGCATTACTCCATGGATGTAAGTAACTCCTCACCATTTCCTTTGTTTGCACTCTTGGCCCTGCTGTAGGAACAGGTCAGAAATCCAGACTCAGTATATTTTTATTTTTATATGATTAGTTTGATCTAAGGCTGTTGCACACAGAGAAGACTTACTGTGAGGTGAAGAGAGGCTGGACTCAGGGCCAGCATTGTAACTGCCTTGCCTGGCACAAAGAGTGTCTCCCCTTCCCCACCACTGCATTTTAGCCCCCGAAGTGGCCCCAGCCCACATGCCTGTTAATTCTGCAGGGCTTGGTTTCAGTTTACACTGCTCTGAAACACCTCACTCGCCTGCAGACAAGTGGGCTGTCCAGAAGTCGTCTGCGTTTTTCCCTCCCTGCTTCTTTTTTCTGGCCTTACCTTAATGATCTTCCCTTGCCACTGGCATCTCAGCCCAGCTGTTTTTTTTTCTCTTGCATGGCTTTTGCTGCAGGGTTGCTGCTTCCTCTCCTGTGCCATTGCTCTCCTCAGAGCTGGCTGTCCCATATTTTTGCCCCGAGACTTTGCAAGGCTGTGGTGCTTTTGCTTCCTAGCGTGGGCTGCCTTCCTTCTGCTGCTGCTTTAATTAGAAAAGCTGACCCAAATTAACCAAAGCTGGTTGCTAATTTTTTCAGAAGCTGTTATCACATTTCCCAGAGTTTAGGTAATGCTACCCTTGGGTACTGCACCAGAGATGATGGGGCCTAAAAGTCCAAGTTTTCGTGTCTGTTCTTAAATTTTGGTTATGTTCAGGTAATGAACGCAGTTCCTATAGAGTCAGACCCAGAGCTTCGAATACTGGAGCTCAGACTTGGATTCTAAAATTATTTTGCAGGCTTTGAAATAAACATGTACCTTTTCAAAGCTGTTGAACTTCTGCAGCCCAGCATCCCCCACCATAGACAACCAGCGGATCTTCCTGAGGTTGTCTTCGAGGCCATGCAGTCCAGTTACACATCTAGCTTTAGGTCACCATATCTTATGCATGAATGTGTGTTTTGTGTAACTTCAAAACAGACCTTGTGTCATTAGTCCTTGCTGCCTCATGGCTACACATGCTTGTTCAGAAGTGAAACACCACCTTCAGGATTAGTGGTTTGTCTTCTACAGTGCATCATGGCCACCTGGATTTTAGCAGCTTTGTTGGTTGATAGGCATTTGCAGGGTGGCCCAGAGGCTGCTTCTACTCCCGGAGCCCAGCTTGCCCAGGGACTGCCCTGTTAAGCCCTCCACCTTGCCTTGCAGGATCTGGTGAGCCTCAAGATCCCGGAGCAGTTCCGCCATGCCATCTGGAAGGGCATCCTGGACCACCGGCAGCTCCATGACTTCTCCTCCCCTCCCCACCTCCTGCGCACCCCCAGCGGCGCCTCCACCGTCAGCGTGGGCTCCAGCGAAACCCGGGGGGAGCGGGTCATCGATGCGGTCCGCTTCACACTCCGGCAGACCATTTCCTTCCCGCCCCGCGACGAGTGGAACGACTTCAACTTCGACATGGATGCCCGGCGCAACAAACAGCAACGCATCAAGGAGGAAGGAGAGTGAGCTCCGCGGACCCTGCTCCACCCCGCCTTGGCCACAAACTGCTCAGCCCTTCATTTGTCTTCCTTCTGCTTGGTACTGCACCCCTGGACGAAGGGCGGAGGGAGCCTTCTTGCTCGCTCATGCTAGTTATGCTCTTGATGCTGTCTAGGTCGTACTCCTGGACCGCGACCTCCACCCCAGCTCTTGCAAGGGGGAGAGCTGAGCGAAGGGGGAAGGCGGGTGGTATTTCCTTGAAAGCCGTTGACCTTCTCAAGAAGGCGTTGTTCTTGTTTCATGTTTTCCTTTGGGGAGAGGGCTTCTTTTCTTGACTTTTGAATCCTCACATACCTTGTGGGCATCCTGACCTGCAAACTTGTCTCTCTCATCCAGCGATCCTGCTTTGAAAAGTAGGAAGGTTAAAATAAATTTTTAAAAAGCCAAAAAAAAACCCCAACCCCAAAACCAAATGCAAAAAACCCCAAAGCCACCAAACCCTGAACTGGCAGTTCATCCGAAAAATAAATGGGAATCGGTCTGCTGAATGTCGCACTTAAACAGCCTCTTCCCACAGAGCTGAGTGCTCTGTTCATGTGTAATATTCTCCAGCGGAGACAGCACATGCACTTTGCTGGGCAGGCCAGCGCTTACGGCCACCTGCAACCCACTGTTTCCTTTTCCCTCGCCTTCTCTGGGGAAAAACAAACCTGCTGTCTCTTCTTGTTTTGAATTTACATTCATGTGTATGTCCTGGTTTGCTTGTTTCAGGATATAAATGCAAATACAGCCATCGGTCACTCTTGACTTCTGTCCCCCACCCAACCTTTAGCCATTCTGTACTACTACTGATATTTAAGCTAGAGAATTAGGCTTTGCCACGTATGCAGCCTGGTTAGTTTAGCATAAGGATTTGCCTGCCTAGCCTCCAGTTGAACAGAGGACCAACTAAGAGCTGCACACTGATTTGTAGGGCTTCAGCTATCCTAAACCCAGACAATCTTTTATTTAGACCATGCTAGATTGGTTTCCTGCCAAGTAAAGTAGAACCGTCTTCAGATATATCTGTAATAGGCTGGAGCCTGTTGTGGTTTGTTGCTGGTGACTATAGACTAAGTGATGAACAACCAGAAGTGGAGAGTAAAAAAAGAAAGAAATTTCCAACTGCCTTGGAACAAGGACCAGTTCCTGGTAATACGAGTGTTGCTACTGCAAAATGTCATGTTTACATGAGAAATTGATTTTTCTCTGGTTTTTTCTTTATTGGTTCTACAGCAGCTGTGCTCTGAGGCATTTCCTCTGACTGCCAGTGATCCTGTGGACAAGTAACTGAACAGAGTGCATATTTTCACATTTATATTGGCCAAGGTAGTGAGACTCTAACATATACCAAACAAACCTAAACCGAGGAGCTCGGCTCAGCACAGCTGCTTTCAAGTTGGCTTGCTCTTTTTAACAGTAAGCCTGACTTTTTTTTTGGTTGGGGAAAGATGAAAAAAGCATCTTAAATGACTTGTCATCCTACCTTGCTACAACCAAATAATCTCGTTTCAATGCAGTGGCTGTTTTCTTGTCCCTGCTGTGTACCACGTATTTCATTTAAGTCTGATATTGTTAGCATCCTCCTCCATCTGTCTGTTGTGCCAGGTCTATGTTGCATTCAAAGACTGCCTTTCGGTAACTGTGCAAGCCTATTTTGGATAGCTCTAAATAGTAATGCAAGATGGTTACCCTGTAAAGTGTGTGTATATAAATATTTTTTTGTATGTGTAATTTTTGTTTCCTACAGCATAACATGCCAATTTTTATTTCTTCTTGGGCTACCGGGTCTGACAGAACCACAATAAAATGTTGTTTGTTTTTCTGTTTTTTTAATTATTATTTTTATGCCGAATGCTTAAAGTATACCTTGTAACAAATGACTTGTCACTGGACCAAATATATTTGTATTTTTCATACTGAGATTCCTGTGTTACTTTGCAGTTGAGGGGGGTACTGAAAGCCTGTTTTATCATTTTATTTTGTAACACTTCAAAGAGCAGCGTCCTAGATTTCAAAGTATTTAACATGCTCAGTGTGAAAACTTACTATGTCCTTTTTTTCTTTTCTATATGCTACAAAAGAAGCGAGTCATCCTGCTCTTGACTCGATGCAAGAATTAATTCAGCGGGGCAGTGTTAGTGCGGGGAAAGTCTTAGCGTGGGTACTCTGCAAATTCCTGGAGGTGAACTACGTTGTGCCCTTCTCACCTCCAAGGTGTTGCATCTCCATTGTGTAATCCTTCTGAGCTGCTTCAGTATTGTACAAATATTGATGCAAAAATACCGTCATTTTAGGAACTAGGAAGCTTCTGACTATAAAGGTTAATGCAGTTAATGCTGTGCCCAGAGTCTGGGTGCAAGAACTTCCGTATCTGCTTTTCCAACTCAGCAGCGAGATGGAGCTTTTCTGCTGCATCACTAATGATTAAAATATATGCTGTGAAAACCTTCTTTCTACTGTATACCACTATGGAGCCCACTTCTGTATAACTGGAATCTTCAAGTGAGTTTGAACTGCTGTAGCTTTTACCCTCCCCTGTAGAGCTGTGATTTTTTTTGTTTTGTTTTGATACATCAAAGCGTATGGGTTAATTGAGCTGAGAATCTGCCAATGCTTGTAGCAATGACAGTGTTGCCTGCACCAAGACCTGTGTGTGTTTTGGAACACCTTGTTGTTGAAGTCAATGAAAATAAAAGCCAAACTGAAAATGACACTGAATTCCCAAACAGCTTCTTTTCTTGCCTATGCGCCGCCTTGGAAATGAGCAGGAGACTTTGCTGCTGCTTCCTCCTCTGAGCAGCCGGGGCTTAGCATCGCCTTTGCCCACGTGTGCAGTTTTCTAATCCCCATCCATCCATGGCACAAGGGTGTGTTACAAGGTGCCATCACACACCCATCTGCCTTCTTTCTGGCAGATCGAATGGGTCAGCCCCTGTAAACCTCTTGCTTGAACTGTGAAGTCTGGCTTTTGCATCGTCTGCATGGCTCTTTTTTGCCCTTTCATCAGGTTTCTTCATTCTGTTTCTGAGCAGGGCACTGGAAAGTGCCCCGTGTTCAATGTCCTGCTCAAACATGATGGAGCCGTGACTGCTGTGTGCCCTGGCCGGGGGGAGGGAACGTGCCCTTTGAGCAGGCAGGGTCAGTGCTGCCCTTTCCTACCTCCATACTTGTGAAATACCCTTGCACAGCCATCTCCACCATCCCCCTTGGAGCTTGGGGAGGTTTGTCCTCCTTATTTAACTTACACCAAAGGCATCCTTTCTCCTACCAAAGCCTTCTCCTTTTCCTTTGCATCCCAATTCCTCTTCCAAGGATTTGAAAGAAGAGCAGCTCAGAGCCAGTGGGGTGGCTGTCCTAAAAGTGATGGACTGGCCTTCATCAGCCGGTGGCTTCAGTCTGTCCATGGACCACCACATTAACAGCCCAGCTTCGTAAGTGGTTTCTGTATGGGGCCCCATGTCTGTATGTCTGTCTCTTACAGTTTTCCTGGGTTATGGTTGAGGGAGGATGTTCGGGAATGGGGAGAGTCAAAAAAAAACCCACAAAGATCTCAAAAGAAGAAAAGGCCATGGCTTCCCTTGGAAGTTAGTTTCACGTTTATCATTAGGGTAGGGAAGGCCTGCCTGATTTCTTTGGTTCTGGTCACACTTTCTTTTCCCTTTTGCCGAAGGATTAGAAAAGCAGTTGTCCCTGGATATCAATATCCAGAGGCATCAGTCCCCTGGTTGCACTCTGGCAGTCGTGCGACATTCAGCATGCTTGAATGTGGTGTTAAAAATGAGTATGTTGCCTTCAAAAGAGAGAAGTGCTACTACAACAGCTGCAAGAACTTGCTGTTTCAGCTGATGGACTCCTTGCCTCTAGATGAGCAAATTGGATCAGGTAAAATAACATTTCAGTTTCCATTAACCAGGTTGGCTTGAAATATGTTTGCTGATGGTTGCGATTGCTGTCTGCTGTGATCTACTGCTGGAGTAGGAACTTCTGCATTGCTTATGTTACAGAAAGGGTTTCAGTGCTGAGGAATCCCAAGCTGGTGCTCTCCCTTTTGCCCTCCACCCGTACCCGCTGGAATTTTGTCTTTGGATATTGGGATGCTTCATATGCAGGCATGAAGTTTTCAGGGCAGGGATCCATCACAGGCTTCCAGCTGTGTTTTGCAAGCCTGGGTGGACCTCTAAAGACGTGCATGCCCTTCTACGCTGTTTTCTAAGCATGCTGAACCCAGCAGTCCCCTGGAATGAAACTTAGCCGGACACAACAAAACTTGGCAAATGTCCGAGTGGAGCCTGTGAAGGGTGTCTTGCTCATCATGTTCTTCCTGTCCTGTGTGGTTTAGCAGAAACCCCTGCCTTCCTGACAGCAAAGTGGCTGCCTGTGCTGCAGTGGGCGGACTGCAGGACCTGGCCTCCCACTCTGCCTCTTTGCAAGTTGTTTCTCAGTGGGAAAACCGTGTGGGCAGCCCAGCCCTAGCACCAAGTGGGAGCTTGGGCTGTTTGGCCTTCTGATTTGCTGAGCTATGAAATGTGTAGCTTATACAAACCACTGTGTGAAGGTTAGTGAGAGAGGCTGCACCAGGCCAGTACTTTAGCCCTGAAAGGTTCCCTTCATATTCCTCTCTGTGGGGCAGCAGTACACGGCCACCACCCAGACGTGGAGTGTGGCCACCTGGGCACGGGCTGTGCCGATGCTCAGCCTTCGCCAGGCGGGTTTGGCAAACAGCCTCCCCCAGCTGCCAGGCTCGAGCTGGTGGTTTCTGGGTCCTGAGATGTTTTGGCTCTCTGCAACCTGAGACAGCAGTGAATCATCTTCCTGAGCGTCTTGCAAAAGGTAGAGGCTGGAGTTTTGGAGTCTTACTGTTAATTTCTCATACGCTGGCCGTGAAGGTCAAATAAACTGGAAAGAAGCTAAACTTTATGCTCTGTTGGCAAGGACTGGCTGCAGCTTTCTCCCAGCTTGCTTCCCTAAGATTAAGGAGCCAAAATTTTACTCAGAGGTATATGGCAGTAGCCCTTTGCTACAGCTTTGCTCTCCTGATCTGGGCCCCATGGACTGGTCCCTTTTCCTTATAAGCCCATTCCCTCCCAACTGTATATACCATCCCTTCAGCACAAGGCCTTAACATCAGCGCTGTGGAAGCAGGTGGTTTTGGTTTTGTGTGTGTATGTATTTCTATTAGTAGGTGCCTTTCATTCAGCGAGGAGTTGCAGCCCCTCCGCAGCCCCCTCTGTCTGCCTGTGGATGTCGCAGGGCTGCCCATCGCAGCCATGCCCTGCTGCTGGGTGAGCGTGGCCGTGTGCTTCCTTGGCTTAAACTGGCCTAAGTCCTTTTCGGGGCCGGGCCGGGGTGGGGGTGGGGGGTCAGGTGGTTTTGTTAAAATGCTTTGACTTCCTTGTAAACACTCGTACAGCGTCACATGTTTTGCTATTAGGAAACGTGAGCTCTGCCTTCATGAAGCAAGCCAGATGCCTGGGACCACCGGTGAGTGAAGAAAAGGCTATGAGGGAGTGGGGGGGCAGGAGACGCAGGATTTGGGGCGGGACAGGGGGCATCTAGCTGCAGCCTCAGGGCACAAGCAAGCGCTGAGGGGCGTCTCTAGGGACAATGCAGCGACTGTGTGCCTGCAGCGTTGAAGCCAAAGGCTGAAGGGTCCTAACCGCACCTGAGGACGTTGCCTGTGCCCAGCGTGCTTCTGCCTTGGTGGCTGCAGTCACAGCAGTACCATGCCTGCTCTGCTCCCACAGCAACATCAGACACAGGCCCATGGGCAACTGGATTTCAACCTGATAGCTCTAAGATTAAGTGTTTGGTGAGGGTCTCCACCATTCTGCTGATTTTCTCACTGCTATTGCAGTGCAGTGCCCTTTGCATGCAGTGATAACGTGAGCACGGCAGCCAGGGGTTTTTTTGGCTGTGCCACTTCCCCGAATGATAGGGATACATGCTCCAACAGGAGGTGGGTGCCTTCTGGCATGCTCAGCAATTACTCACAAGCAGCTGGGCTGATACCAACCATTACAGCATGCAAGGGAGATGCTTACATTGTCTCTCCCAACTGCCTAGGGTAGGAGATTAGGCTCCCTGCATCATCAGTGGCAAGAAAGTCCCTGGGGAGCCATTCAGAGCATATTAGCTTCCCACTCTGAATCATGCCCAGGAAGATGAGGTCTCATTATTGCCTGCATCAAGGCCAAGGGAAGACTAAGCTTGTTTGTTAATATTAAGCAGGACGGCTCTGTCCGTGCAATCAGCTTTGCCGAGTTCCTAAGGCTTGTGGCTGCATTGCAAGACACACTCTCGTGGGACAGCCATGTGCAACCTAGAGGCAAGTAAGTGGCTGCAGGGCTCTGCATGTGGCAAAGAAACTGGTGCAGGGTCTGAAGAGAAAAAGGGGAAAACTGAAACAAAATAAACCGGCAGACCTGGAGAAGAGACGGTGCTTTTCCTCTTCTGTTTTAACTGCCAGCACTCTCGAAATGAGTGTCTAGCGCACACTTCAAAAAAAAAAAAAAAAAGAAAAAAAAAGAAAAAAAGGGTACAAATCCAATCTGGCATTAAAAAAAAAACCAAACAATTGAGACAACGGGAGATCTGGCTGCACTGAAGCCAAGGCGCTTCCGAGTATACCATCTCCCACCCGCGCTGGTTCCTCTGTCAAGGGGATTTGTAATGCTGTCTTCATAAAAAAGACAAAAAGTATAAAAATAAGGAGGGCAGCGGTGATGCGCAGCCGAGCCGAGCCGAGCCGAGCCGAGCCGAGCCGAGCCGAGCCGGGCGGCCGCGCTGCCCGGGGAGCCACTGCCCTCTAGCGGGACCCGCTCCGGGCCCGGCCCTGCTCTGGGCACCCGGGGCTGCTCTGCCGCCGGCAGTATGAAATAGGGGTGCAGGGACTTGCTGCAGCTCCAGGTGGCTGTGGCTGGCCTGGCGGGGCCGGGGCCGGGGCGGATGAAGGCTTGTGGTGCCAGCCCTCCTCTTGCCGCCGTTGTGGTCCCGTGTTCCCCACCACAGGCAGGTGCAACCCGAATCGCTGAGCCTGCGTGCCCCCCTCAGCTTCCCAAACAGCTCCTGTGCTCACAGCATGGGCATGAGTTTTGTAAAATGGCCTTTTTCAACACCTTTCCCCTTGCATACCACGTGCAAGAGCTGCAGCAGCAACTCTTGTTTGTTTATTTTGCATAGGTGGAATAAGTAAGTGACCTATTGGTGTTTCAGAGCAGCTTTTACTGTAGCTGCCTCTTGGGAAAGCTGCTGCTCTCCTGCCCTTTGCTGTGCACCCAGGGAATCCTCAGTGTTGTGCCCATGCCAACCAACACCAGCACAAACGAGAAATTCAGAAGATGAAGACCAAAAACCATCACCTGCCAAACCGGGAGAGATGACTGCTCTCACCCCAAGCAGCTTTTGGGTGCAAAAAGCCTGAAGCTGTGCCCTCGGTTGGTGAACCTCTGCCCAGAGATGTCTCCAGAGCCAGGGCCTACCCACCCCAGGAGGCTGGTTGGAGGCGCATTGGAGGTAAGCAGCCCTGCATGGTTACCCCGTGCTGCAACACCCTGCAGCCACGGTGGCATGCAGCAGCACCTCAGGCTCCCAGCGCCATGCCTGCCCTGCCCGAGGGCACAAGAGGTGCTCCACCTTCTCTCCACGCACACAGAGCCTTGGCTGCAAAAGTCCTCCCTGCCAGAGTGATACACATCTCTCCTTCCAGCTGAGAAAATACCACCAGGTATTTTGCAGGGAGCACACGCCGCAGCCAGGAACTCCCACAGCAGCACCTGGCTGGAGCACCAGCGGCCGGCTCTGGGCTCCCACGCCGCTGCAGCAGCCAGCTCAGCCAGTCTGGGTGGGGACCCCGGCACCCTGCCAGGGCCGACCCGCCTGCAGCACCCAGCACCCTGCTGTGCACCTGCGCGGCTCTGCAGGGTGCTGCACACAGAGGGGGCTCTCCTCCGGGGCTCCCCATGGGCTGTTGGCTCGAAGGCCGTGAGCTGGCTCTGGCTCAGTTTGCTGGTGCAAAAAAAAGCTCACCCCGCTCGTTTGACTCACATGTGGTTCTGCCCCAGGGGAGGCCAAATGTGAGAGCAGCCCCCAGCACTAGGCAGGCACACGCCACAGTTCAGGGCTGTGCCATGGAGGCAGGTTGCAGCTCCCAAGGAGAAGCTAGGGAGCTGGAGAGGGTGGCACCCACCTTGGCTGGAAGGTGGGGAGGAGCATGCTGTGCTAGCAGCCATAGGCGGCGCTTGTGTGGGATCTGGGCTCTAGGGCCATGCTCTGCCCACGCAGGCTCTCTGCTCTGCACTCGGGTGCCCTCATTGCTCACCCCTACCCTGGCCTCCAGGCCCCAGCCTGGCTTTCCTGGCTGGGGTGGCCGTGGCCTGCAGGGAGACCAGAGGGAAGAGTGCTCAAACCGCTCGTTTGCACACAAAGGTGTGAGGTGGGTGCTCGGCTCTCAGGTGTGGACAAGCGTTTGTCAGGTGTTTCTTTTCAGTTATTCAGCATTCAGGCTGAGCATTTACAAGCACTCTGCTACTTGGCCATCTCCAGTCTTTACCTGCACTTTCCTTTCCCCTATCAGCAGCTGCAACATGAAGCTGGGCAGAAGCGGGTCTGAAGGGGAAGATGCTGGGGTGGCCCCTTGGTACCTTGGAAGGGATTTTTCAGCTCTGTCATGGAGCAGTGAACTCTGGCAGGGTGTTTCCTAGTTTTCTAGGAGAGCCTCTGATTTCCTCCAGTTTTTCCTGAGCTTCCTAAACGGCACCCCAGGGAATCTGCTGACTTTTTCCTATTTTCTTCCTGAGGTGGTTTTTCTTTGTTGGCTGGTTCTTTTTTTGTTTTGTTTTGTTTTCCCAAATCTGTCTGTGAGCCTCTGATTAATTCAGCTCTGATTCCTTTGAAATCGCCTCTGGAGACAATGCTGAAGATTTCTACACATGTGATCCATCTTCTTCTTGGCTGCGTAGCCCTCAGTGCTGGAATTGGGTAAGAAATGTTACAACAGGTCCTAGTAGTCTATAGCAGGGATGTTAGGAAACAAAATATTGCACAGTGCTGCGTGAAAAACTCTTTGATTAATTAAAGGTGTGGGTGGCTGCACAATTGCATCAAATTACCCATGCACCATGGCGAAATGCGAGATGAATGCATTGATTTCTTATTCCGAGGACACGGTCAAGCAGCCCATGCTGAACCTGGAGAGAGTTGCCAACCTGAAGGTGAATGTGAGTGTTTTCATGGAGGTATTTTTCAGAGAGACAAGAGGTAATGGGTCACCTCCAGCAAAAGGCAAGGTGCCTAGAAGGTGCTGCAATGCCCACATGTAAGAAGCCCGGCCCCAGAGCAGAGTCCAGCACCCTTCTCCCAGGGCAGTATTTGGCCCTCTGAAGGCAGATGCAGAGCCCTGTGCGCTGAGCAAATGCCCGGCTGTGACCGGCTGCTGTCTGGAGAGGTCTCGGGAGCAGAGAGAGCTGACTGAAATTTGATGTTTAATTTTTTTTTCTGTTGTTTTTGTAGTGATGCCTCCATGGCCAGGAAGCAGCACAGAGGTACTGCGGCATTTCATGGGAGATGAAGCACAGCCGGAGGGTCTGGCTGGGAAGACATGGAGCACAAACTGCAGCGCTACACTCTTTCACATCTTCAAGAGGAACAGAGTAGAGCCTTCCTTATGCTCCATTTGAAGTGAAGTGATGCTGGGCTCAGGGAGCTCACTGGTTAACCCTTGCATGCCTGGTTAGGCCAGGACATGTGGAATACCTTTGAGAAGGCTCTCAGCTATTGAGACAGCCAAATCAAACTCAGTGAGGCTGCAGAAAAGGGTGCCCGAGACGGACATCTATACTAACATGGGCAAATTTTCTAAGCCTGTTTTTCTTCCCATTCATGCTGCTTTAGCTGGTTGTGAGCATCCCTATTGCAAATGGGAGAAGAGCAATGCTGAGCAGGGTGGCCAGGCGTGACAGGGAGGGAGAAGGTTGGGGTGATGCTCCCAGAGCTGGTCTGTTCCCAGGCAGCACCCTGCCCTTTTCCCCCTCCCAGGGCAGAACAGGAGGAACCCTCCGATGCATTTATCCCTGTTTATACCGAGTGTGCCTGCAAGGCAGAGCTGCCTTCAGACTAGCATGTGCCTTCAGATTAGCACGGTGACTAATGACTTGCAGAGCTGCTGAGGGAGGGGAAAGCAAAAAGTCCTGCTGGGTTTTCCTGAAAACTAGAAGGTATTTTGAGAAATCAGCAGCAGCCGTGTCATCCCTTGGGAAGAGTGGAAATGATGGAAGTGAGATGCAGTTTGAAGGCAGCAGGGGAGAACCCAAGGTAGTACCTAGGGTGTGCAGCACTTGGGTCTCCCCTGTGTGCCAGTGCTATGTGGTGTTCACAGCTGGGGCAAAGAGGTGCTGAGGGATGGCAGCTCTTCTGCATAGCCTGGAGCATGGGCTACCCAGCAGGAGCTTCTGACCTGGAGATTTTCTTTTGCTGCTAGGCTCATCATGAGAGCAGGAGAGATGATTGTTATCTTTTGTCTGGTGGCACCAGTGGTTGAGCAAAAGGAGCGGGAGGCCGGCTACTGGCATCTGTATTGGTGCCATCCAGAGCTCCCACCTAATCCTGCTCGGTGGAGGACTCGCAGGCTTGGTAACATTCCTGGTGTGGCGTATCTCACCTTTTGTTTCACTGTAATTAGTCTGAAAGGGGAGAAAGGATGTAGCATCTTCCACCTCAAGGGGAACCACTAAAGATCCGTTATGCTCCCAGAGCAAACACAATTTGTAGATTTGGCCTGATTCCCCCCAAGCGGAGATGCTAGCAGCTCCAGCCACCGCGATCGGTCCCAGCAGCTGAGGGGCGGGCAGGTGTGCCAGCAGCTCTCGGCCACGCAGACCCCACAGTCAGGCTGCTTTCAGGGCACCGGCAGGGTGAGGGTCATGGCTGCTGGGTCAGTCCCACAGCTCCCCGTGCAGATGTTTAAGCGAACGGGGAGGAATGTGTATGGTGCCAGCTGAGCGGGGCAGGGTGTGTGCTCATCAGCCAGGCTTTCTCACTCCCTGCAGCGCCTGGGTTTGGTGCGAGTATGTTTACTTTCCCCGCAGTGTCTTGGGTGGCTCCAGAGGGGTGGGCAAGCCCAAGCTGCCAGGAAAGCCTGGTGGCAGCACTGTGGGCTTGTGGCTGGCAGGGTGGACCTGGCAGTTTGCTGGGTGCAGGAGAGCACAGGACATCGGTTGCTCATGGCTGAGCTTTTGGAAGATGCATGTGAACATCCTTCTCTTCGTAGCCATGAGTGAGATGGGAAAAACCCTCCTGGGCTGCTTTGCTTGCAGAGATGCTGCGAGGGCCAGATGAGTCACCTGGGGAAGCACAGGGCACAGCCAGGCTCGGGAGAAAGTCCATATATGCTTCATCCCATCCCTAAGAGTCGCTGTCGGGGCCGCGTTTCAATGTGGGGACGGTTATTCTGAAACCGTTTGCTCAGAGCGCCTCAGGGTGTCAACTGCACACAGCTGAGGGCTTTTCCTGGGGACCTTCGGTGACAAACTCCTTCCCTGCAGCTGTGTGAAATGAGGCCGGGCAACGAGGCCAGGATTTTTGGTGATCACTCCTGGACTGGCAAGGAGCTCGCAGCCTGCCTCCTCCTCTCCCAATGCCACAGGCTGCCCATATTAAAGGCTTCATTTTCCTTTGACCTGTTGCGCAGAGCAAGGAAGGATGGGCTTGCACTGGAGCTGTTTCCAGTGTGTTTGAGCCAGGGGGGGAAATTAAAAAAATGCTGTGCGAGGTGGCTGAGGGCTTTCCCCAACCGGCCAGTGAGCCCGACCCCCTGCACCCAGCTCCTCTGCTCAGAGCAGCTGGGCTGTGGCCACACCGCTGTAGGCAGGTAACTGTCACAGAGAAGATAGGCATGAAACTACTCAGCTCCTTCTGCCTCACCCAGGGCCAGAAGGGTTTTCTGAAAACAAAAATAAAGGGGAAAATTCAGTCTCCACCCATCCACCCAATTTGGCCAGCAAATCAAATAAAACATTCTTGGAGCTGGCACCACCGGCATGGTGAATGCCAGCTCCCAGCCTCTCACACGAGGTGTCGAAATGAAAGGAGATGAACAAACAACCCCCAGGTGCCTTGGGGCAGCAAACTGGTTTTAAGATGCTGGTGGGTTGGTTTTGTCCTGTGCAGTGGTGGGACCAGCCCCCCACAATCCTCCCAGGACCGGGCAGCTGACCCCCCGCAGTGCTTGGCCATCCCTGGGCCATGGGCACATGTTGATGGGGCTCCATGAGAAGGGCTTCATGCACAAATGCTCATCACTACGGATGGTTTTCATGGGCATCCTGGCATGGGGCGATGCAGCCGGTGAGTAACAACATGGTGAAGGGGATGTCAGGCTCGGGCATCACCTCGGCTGTGCCCAGCCGCTGCAGAGAGCCCTGCAGGGATGAGCCTGGTGCCAAGATGCCCCACAGCAGTTGGGGCCCCTGCCTTGGATGGGCACACCTGGCCCATGTGTGTCCGGAAACTGCAACTAACATGAGGCTTTTAAAATACAGGGCTTTTGTTTCAGTGGTTTTCCAGCCAAAACTCCCCTGCTAGAGCCATGTACACTCAGAGGTGGCTCTAGGTTTGCCATGAACAGGCCTTTCACAGGCATGACAAAGATCCTTACGAAATTTGCTGGGGGGGTCCACATTCTCCCATCTATGAGGGAGATCATAAGAGAGTTTCTTCTCCACCTTTGTTACGGTCCAGTTAAAGCACTTTGAGCAGCTGGGAGGTGCCTTGCAGGGCATTCACACTTCTTTGCAGCTTCTGCCTCATTGCAGTCAAACCAACCAGTTTCACTTCTTGCACTGGAGCTGCCCAAAGCACATTGGTGGCAAAGCGGTGGCCTCATTTCTCACCAACAAAGCAGGGACCAGCCTTTAGCCCGGCACTTTCAGCCAGCGTCAGGTGCAGAAGCACTGCACAGAGGAGATGGTGATGCTGGGCTGCGCTGGGAGGTCAGCCACGCTCCTGGCACTGCCGGGAGCAGCTGGGCCAGTCCAATGCAACTTGTTTCCCCCGAACTTGGGAGCGAAGCCACCCTAAGGCCATTGCAGAAAAGCCATGTGTGATAAAAGGGGTGGTTTTTCTGGTGTTTTTCCCCGTGTGCCGGAGCTGTTGGGCTCGCATGCAAGGCAGCGCAGGAGCTGCTTATCAGCTCACCCCATCGCGGGAGCAGACTGATGGTGCCGCTACCATCTCTGCTGTTAATCTCATTACAAATAAAGGAGGGGTAGAAGCTAAACTGAGCTGCTATTAATTCCCTCTGCCCTGCCCTGCTCAACCTCAGGAAATACCTACTGGAACTGCCATTCTTGTTATCCAAACCACCCCTGGAAATGATCATTAGCTGACTTGCTCCTTTGCCAAGCATGTCCACTCACCAGCCTGGCTCCGTTTGCCCACGGGGCCCTCACGTTGCCTGCTCCTGCCACGGCACGCACTGCGGTTGCCTACGCCCGTGCTCTCCTGCCATGGCCTTGCACACTGCCCGCTGCTGCCCAGCCAGACCAAGGCTGAACCCCGCTCCCCTGCAGCTCACTGGCTCTCTGCCTTGCCCCAGAAAGAAGGTGAGGGTGGCCAGGCAGCTCTCTGAGTTGCCTGTTTTGCTTTCTCAAGTTCCTGTAGTGTGCTGGACTTATTTTTGGCAGGGTTGGATGGTGGCCAGGGGGTTGGGACATGTTGACATTTATGATTTTTTTTTTTTTTTTTGCATAACAAAGTTTTGCTAAATGAGAAGGAAACAAACTCGGTGCCAGCTTTTGCCATGTGTTTAAAACAAGATGAAAGTAATGCTGGGCTGGCTGCGGCATCCACTAGACCCGTGGAGACAGCGGTTTGCTGGTGCAGTGTGTGCTCTGGGGACGGACGAGTGACCCACGCACACTACACTGTGCTCCGGGAGGATATGGGGGGCCCTGCCATTCTCAGTGGCATCTATTGCACCCATCCGTGTGGGCCCCCCAGGCCCAAAGTGAAGGGAGGGCGGCACCTGGGGTGAACAACGGTGCAGGATCTGGCCTCATGCATGGCTGCACTCCGTTGGTTCTGGGGTGCCAGTGCTGTCGCTGGCACCAAGGCACCTTATACACTGGGTTTGGGTGCTCGTTGTGTAAATGGGATGGTGGGAGGAGAAGCACACACATATATATGTGCCCATCCACACCTGGGGAAGAGCACAATGTCGTGGGACCTAGGCAGGGTCATATCCCGATGCACAGGCAAGCAGCAATATTTCCCGCAGGAAAAGGTGGCTCTTCTGGTGGGGTGTGGGAGTAGGAGCAGTTGCGGAAACAAAAGACATCATGCATGCTTCTTTCCTTTTTTAATATAGTTCTTCCCCAAAGCAGGACTAGCCCATTTTTATCTCACTGCCAGCACTATTAGAGCCAATTGTTTTGTTCTTTTTTGCCCCCAGGTTGGGCAAGGGTGTGGACAGGAGGAAGCAACCTTTTTTCTTTTTAATGACAGGTTTTCATGGGAAGATGTTCAGCTGCCTGTGAGTGCTCAGCTTGGCTGTGCCCAGGTTTAATCAGGAGGGCTGAGTACTGCTCAGTGCAAACTCCGTCTCTTTTTCCTCTGCTCACATCATTCCCCTGGCCAAATCACTGCAGCTTGCAGGCAGCCAGCAGCTGTAATGCAAAGCTGACAAACCAGTCCAGGCTCTGCTCCCACCCACGACCAGCAGCAGCAGCTGCCTCCGAGGTGGGGAGACCCTTGCACAGGGACTGGCCAACCTTACATGCAGCAGCTGGCGGGGATGGTGCCACCCAAATTGACCATCAGCAGTGCAGAGACTGAGCAGCAGGGCGGGGAGATGGCAAGAGGGACGCAGCTGCAGGGTGGGATGCAGTGGCAGCAGAAGAGGTTCTTCAGCCAGGCTGGCTGCTTGCAGGGCTTGTTGCTGGGTCTCCAACGGTCATCAAAACTGCTGTATTTTGGGCTGTCAGTCTAGCTCTCAGGAAATAAAGGGGACATACAAAAGGTCCAAATACACCATATTGTCTAAGCTTGTCATGCCCCAGCTTGGAATCAATGGGGATTAGTCATCATCCAGTGGAGCTGCTGGAGACTGACTTGTCCACATGGCCATAAGCCTCCAAAGCAATATTGGTGAGGTTCAGTTGCTTAAAATTAGCGCCTCAAAAAGTCTTGCAGGCTAATGCCTATGGACATGCCCAGGTTTTATTAGACTCTGTAGCTACCGGACATAAAGAGCTTCGGGTATTTCAGCCTTGACTCTGGATTCAGGAATTTGTAAATACCGACAAGTCTTATTTTCGGGTGAGGTTTCAGGGGTGAGCTTTCGGCTGGAGGGAAACTTCCAGCAGCCACTTGCAGTAGGGCATTTACAGCCCAAAGGGGCTCAGCCTCAGACTTTCTGCTGGCCCCCGTTGGTGGTTCTTTGCTTGTACAGGTGTTTTCCATGCTCCTACTCGCTGCCACCAGCTCTGCACGCTCTGCTGCCGCATCCCTGACTGTGAAGTGCAATGATTCATCTTCTTAACAAAGGCATCCATTTCATCTGTACTTTTTCCTGAAACATTACCAGCTCCCTGTTGCTGAAGGCATGCCTGTGGCACAGACCAGGCTCCTCCAGCCCCCCCGCAACCCCTAGCAGCAGCCTTGTGCAAGAGGTGACCAAACTTGGCTTGGGCCCTCTTGAATGTCAAAACAAAAACAAAGCTCCTTGCTAGTAAAGATCCCCTGGCATTGAGTAACACCACACAGAGCTTCGCTTCAGAGCAACGGATGAACCCAAGCACGTGTGCGCGCACACACACAGCCACTTCAGTTGTTGTTTTAAATACTTTTTAATTCTATTGTTTCCTTTATGAGTTTTTTTTCTTTTTTTTTCTCACTGAATATCACAGATCAACCCTGCTAATTCCACCCTGCATATGTTATTACTATTAGGAGGGGAATGGCAGAGTTAACAAGGAATTAAGACACGGTTCAAGCATCTCCATCTCCAAACCGCTCTCATTGCCGGTGATGGAACCAGGGCACATATAAACAAATGGCCAACACGTAAGTAGGTTGTGGTTCCCTTCGGTGGCTAAGCCTTGGCTAGAGGAGCTCAGAGCCATGAAGTTTGCTCTGAAATGCACATCAGGTTTATTCTCAGTGGCGTGACTTTGGGCACTGCCTCCTTGGGGAGCTGCTTCATGTAGAGGCTTTGGGAAGCAGCAATTACCAGACTGGCAGGGCAAGAGGGGAATAATCAACATGAGCCAATGTAGCAGGAAGCAAAAATGTTAGTGCACCAGGTTGTCCCTGGGTCATATTTGACCAAGGAGGAGTGTATACATTTGGTTTTTGTTGTTAGCTTTCTTTTTCCAGGGATGCGGGTGCCCTGCGGGCAGTCTGGATGTGACCCTGACAGCTCTGGCAGATGCCAGGCCCCTACATCAAATCTAAGAGTTAAAATTAATTTCTCAGAGGCCAAGTCATCTTGGTGGCAACCCACCCCACTCAGATGCCAAAGAGACCCAAAAGCCTACATTGTATTTTGGTGCATGTCCCAAAGAACTTTGTAACTTGCTCCTGCGAGACTACAGTGTGCCAATAAACTTGGCAACCACCTCTGCTGTTGCAGCAGAAATACAAATCCACTCCTGAGCTAGACTTTGCCAGAGCAGAGAGCTGGAGAAACAAACAAACAGGAAAAGTGCCTTTGACTCACTGCATTCCTGTTTCCTGGCTTCAGCCTGGCACGGACCACAGGCAGGTCTCAGCGGCAGAGCAGCGTGGTGAGCGGCACAGCCCAGGCAGCCTGGAGTCTTTCCCCTTCTTGGGGATTTGGGGTTCGTGTTTGCAATTGAGTCCCGAAATGTTGCATCCTTCTGAGGCTGCTCCATTGTTCTCCACCAAAGCTGTTGCTTCACCAGGAGCCAGCCAGCACCCCGCTTCGCTCCACAGCCTGCTGCACACCCCAGCTTTGCACAGGGGCTGTGGCACCCTCCTCCTGCTCTCCAAATTGCCTGGAGTGTGCCAATGGTACATAAGTTACTAGGTGGCTGGATGCAGAGCAAAGGAGATGGACAGGCAGGCAAATGCACACACACAACTTTGCTTAATCCTGTCCACACCAGTGTCTCTGACACTCCTCCAGCACGGGGTGTGTGTGCGTGTGCTCTAGGGACTGGGGCAGGAAACCCCAAAGGAAGAGGCACCATCGTGAGACAAACCGCATACCCCCCAGTCTCCCCTTCTAATATTTGGCAAAAGAAAGACAAAGACAGGCCCAGATGTTGTGTTTAGTTTATTTTCCCTGGATTTAGACACAGCTCTGGCTAACCACCACAGCAGCAAACAAACCATGACTGGCACCAACCCCCCCGCCACCTCTCCGCCGGAGGACCAGCTGGTGGGATCCCTGCAGCCCCCGGGAAGGCAGGGGCTGCGCTGAGCTGCTTGGAGGGGGCAGCTCTGCAGGATGCACTTGGGCAGATGTGGTTGTCGGGGGGGGGGGTGCAGCACAAACTCATGCTGAAGGTGCAGCATGTAGGAATCAAGCCTTGGATGCAATAGCATGGTGCAGATGCAGGACAACACAACCTGCATTTCAGCTCTCCAGCTGCCCTCCCCTTCTTCCCTCCAGCTTTTCCTCTGGCTATTTTAAAAAAGAGAGGTTAAGCATTTACAAGGGAGGTATTTAAGCAGAGAAGGCTCTCTGCAGGGTAAACTGTGGGCAGTTCTTTGGGGAGCCAACATGGTGAATCTTTTCAACAGTCTATGAGAAAGGGAGATAATAATGTCAAAGAAACAAGCCACACTGGTGGCTCAGAAACACTCAGAGCTTTCTTCCCTGCAGATTCAACATTGGAGGATGTGCAGCACATGACCCTTCCATCATTTTCTAGGTGGTAATGGTGCCCCCTTCATGGTCTGGGCATTTGTTTTTCCAGCTGCACTGAGTTCCCCTTTTACCCTGCCCAGGACCAGCTTTTGAGGAGGTCTCTGCAGAAGGACCATCCTTGTCTATGGCTTTTGCAGCCAGTGACTGGATGAGAAGAGCGTGCTGCTGAGCCTGGGAGATTTGGGTAGGCACAAGCTGCATGAACAAAGAGAAAAGACTATTCCCTACCGCAGATTTTAAGTCCTGGGAACGCCAAAGCTGGCAGAGGGGAGCAGAAAAGAACTGAGAAAGTGCCAATGCAGCAAGGAGCTGCGCAAAGCTGCTCAGGGCTGCAAACTCCAGCCGAGATCCCTGCAGTGCTCTCTGGAGAGACAGCAGCCTCGCAGTAAATTCAACAGTAAAGATTGCTGCAACCTGCCTTTTAGGAACTGCTTTCTAGCAGCAGAAGCAGCTGTTGGGTCAAAATAAAAGCTGTTCCTGTGCCTGAGATGTGGGCAATTCCCTGACTTCAGTGCTCATTCTGATTGAGGTAGGGGCTGCTCTGGTCCCATGCACACGAGTTAATTTAATGGTGGTAGAGGGATGATTTACTAGTTTAGCAGTAGTTGCTGGCATAGTAAATCTCTTGTGATAAGCAACATGTGCTTTCAATGCAACACCCTCAGACTGGGTCAGACTGAGCAAATAGATGCTACCACATCATGAACATCCAGTCCTTCTGCACTGTCAGGACGGGAAGATGCAGCCAGGACACCTGGAGTACAAAGCCGCACCGGGCTCATCCAACAACATGGCACTGTAACATCCCCGAGCCTTTCAGCTGCTTTCTGACATGGACCTGGAAATGATGACTTTTAACCTTGGGTTTTACCAGCAGCAGCACTAGGCTAGAAGCTCAAAAGATGCAGTGTGAAGCAGTTTCTTTTATGTGTCCCAGGCCATTAGCAAGAGCAAGGACTTGCTAATGTCACTCTTGAGTGACAGACCCTGTTTCACCAGAGTCAGCTGCAAATCAAACCCCTTCTTGCTTGCCCACAGCTCTTGCCCCTGCCCAGCAGGTGATTTTGGGAAGATCTGCTCAGAATCAATACCCAAACACCAACTTTGCATGGCTACAGAGAGATACGCATTTTGCTAGGACCCAGTTTTTGCTTTGTTTTTTCCCTAAAAAAGCATATTTCAAATGGTGAAGGGCTCAGAGATGGAAATAACTGACTTGTGCTCCAGCTTCTCCCAGGGCTGCACTGCCCAGGTCTTCAGCCAGCACTTAGCAGGGACAGGAAGACTGGTCCATTATCACACCTGAGACATTTCTCTAGCAGAGGCTAAAGAGAAGCAGCTATTTCTGGCTGAGGAAGAAAAAAAGGGGTTCTCCAAGGGGGTACAGTGGGCCTGAATAAGTCCTGAGAAGTGCTAGAGAAAGACAGGGAATCTCAGGCGCAGAGTCAGTCCCAGCAGGAGATGCTGGCACAGAGATGAGGGATCCCAGCAACAGCTGTGCTGAACACAGAAGAGGCACTTCTGAAACTCCACAATCATATTAACCTGTTAATTTATACAGTGGCTCTGTACAAAAATAGAAGGGTTCTAATAAGATTAACAATATTAAATAAATATTTAATAGCAAAAGTCTTTGGCCTAGTTCATAGCTCATCCTTTGGGTTGATACTCATTTCACTGGGTCCTAGATGCTCCTGGTCCAACATCGCAATCACTTCATCTGCCTGGATTCGCTCCTGCAAGAGGGGAAGGGAAGAAACCATAACAGCAGCGCTTCAGCACCTGCTCTCAGCTTATTCAGCACGGCTCAGCCTGCTGGGAGGATCCACAGCAAGCAGTTCATCCAAGGACCAGCAGTGTAGTTGACAGGACAGGGGACAGCCTGAGACTTGTGCGGGGGATTTGCTGGGCAAAATTAATCAAATCACTTTGCACCTGAATACTTAATTCCCTCCTCCCTCCAGGGACTGCAATGCTTGGGGCAGAGCTGACGTATTGCTGTTCCCTTATCGCACTTCACTAGCAGCCACTGCCACAGCGTACCCTCCTCCTGTCCCCTCCGCCTGACGTGGATTTCCAGCTCCCTGGGCAGGGCTGATCTCCTTCCACACATGCACCAAGCATGGAAGAATTTCAGCTAGTGCCAAAAAGTAGATAAGACAGTAAAGTGCATGTCTGAAAATAAGCCTCTCCCAAAACCTCGCAGCCCACCTGCTTCACAAGGCTAAGGCACGAGGGTTTTGCTCTCTCCCTGCATTTAGTTTTGCTTGGTCTTTTATCTTTTGTTCTTATAGACCAGAATTGCTATCAAAGGGAGACAGGGGCTGGTACAGCAGGCTTTTAAAACAGAATTTGGAGGTTGCCTGTTGAAAGTCACCACAGCCCAGATCTCCCAAGGCATCCGGGTACCCAGACCCATGGACTTCAGGCTGCCAAACCACCTTTGAGGACCTGGCAGCAGCCGCACAGCACTCTGGCCTCTGAGCTGTTGACAGCTGTGGAGGACTTCCCCGTTCATCAGGTTATTGCCACTAGGTGTCAGAAATGGCCAGTCCAGCCCTGTGCAGAGCCCTCCCGCACCCCGCTCAGCACCGCAGCCTGGCCCTGCACCGCATGGGCCCAGGGTGATGGGTGCCCAGGAGCATGACCAGCAGGGAAAACTGTTCAGTCCCAGGGCCACCAGCTCATGTCCCTGTGGTGCAGCAGATGGGAATGCTGCTGCGGGGGGGTGTGATGGGGTGAAAATAGATGGGCTGGGACTGGAGGCTGAAGATGGTCCAGGTTCCTCTGGGATGTTGGGTACCCCCCAACTCCACTCACAACGTGATGGAGGGACTCACCAGCTCTCTGTAAAGCGGGTCCAAGGTGAACCAGAGAGCCACGGCACACCGCTGGCCTTTCGTAACTGCCTTCACCCCATGGGGGTTCTCGCCGCCTGATGAGAAGCTGATCATTCGCCCGCACTTGGGCTTGATGGAGGCCTGTGGGAAAACAGGCGACACCAGTGTGGCAAGGAGCAGCATGGCTGCACGCACTGGCCATGTCTGGGTTTGTCATGGTCCAGGGCCTGGGATCTTACTGGGCACCTCTCTGCATCGCCCCAGGACCCAGTGAGCTGCTCTGGAGGACATGCAGAGCTCTGGGCATAGCTGTAAAAATGTGTGGGGTAAATAGGGAGGTGTGAGGCTTGGTCCTGCTGCACAGACATTATGCAGAAAGGAGATGGTGGCATGGAGTCCTTGCAAAGTCTGCAGGTGACCACCTACGGCAAAACAGGGCCACGGCATAACTCCAGTGAGGTTCAGGCTAACCCTGGCACGGGCTGTGAAACAACTCTTTCTCCGCTCTGCTGAGTCCACAACAGGTATCCTGCAGGACCTCAGAGGCAGAAGTGCCAATCAAATCAACCCTCTGGCACTGGTCTTACGTAGATGCAATCTACCCTCCAGCATCTACTGGACTTCAGAGCCCCAGCATGGTCCCCAGATACTCTGTCCAACCACAGAGGGGGTGCCCAGCCTCCCAAACGGCCCCAGGCAGAGGTAAGGGCTTCTGCTTGAGCCCCATCTCTCTCGGGGACTGATGTCCACCATCATGACCTGCTCTGGGCCAGGCACTGCATATGTACAGAGGCATCGCTTCATGTTTGGCCACGAGATGGGGTGGGAGCTCAGCGGTCCTTCAGGCAAGGACGACTCAGCCATCCCTGTGATCTGCAGGTTTCCTACTCAGCGCAGCCTCGGGGCAGGGCACAGAAGGTCTGTGCACCTCTGCCAGCAGGATTTTGTAATTGGTTCTTTGCAAGGTAGGAGCCACAGGCTGTCTGGGGAAGCTCAGAGCCCCAGCACAGGCTGCTGAGGAATGGTGTTTGGTTCACAGCACTGACTTACCGTCACAGTTTTGGCATCCATCTCGGTGAAAATGAACTCGCCTCCTTCGAAATCCGCGTTCATGTATAGGAGGGCACTGAGGGAGGAAACAGGAGACCCCTGTGAGGGGATCAGCGGGGAGGGCTTGGGGCTGACCCCTGCCTCTGGGGCAGATCCTGCATCGCTCCACCAAGACGTGGGTGGGGGAGCTGCCAGGCAGGGGAGGTCCTGCTGTGGGGCCGGTCAGGGCCACACAAACTGCCCCCATTCTGGAGCCACAGCTGAGACCCAGCAGATCTCTCCTTGGCTAGGGAACAATTCTCACAATGTCCCCTGGGTCCCACAACCTCTCACCCTCCCGTTCTGCATCAAAAACACCTGACAGAGACACAGCCCTGTGGGCCACAACTGGTATCTCCCAACACTACAATATCACAGAGCCATTAGAGTTAAACTCTGACTTGAAGCTTAGCCACGATGCTTGCTGCCACCAGAAACTACCTGCTGGATCTCACTTCTGCCATGGCTGGGATGTACCAGGTTTAGGTCTGTGGAGCAGGATGCCCTGCCTCGGGGAGGGTCCCTGGGTGCCCTCGGGGGCAGCCTCCCTTTTTTCCTACCTGTAATCCCGAAAGGTGTAGGCAGGAGGCTCCTTCCAGCACTCGTTGGCCTCGGGGTCCAAGAGGCAGTTGTCAGCATGGATGGGGTGGCTCAGGTCGTTCCTCCTCTCCTGCTGGCCTAGGCAGGACCATGTGGAGGAAGGGGGAAGGAGAAGGGGTGGATGAGATGGAAATGCCATGCTCTGTGGGGTCCATCATGGTGGGGAGCCTGCCCTGACCCCACTCCAGGTGGTGTTCACAGGTGAGAGGAGGAAAGGAAAGGCTGGGGAGAAAAGGCAACATCTGAGGATTCAGATCTGCACAGCTCTGCTTGTTCCTTACTGCAGGGAAGCAAGATGGAGAGCTGGTGGCAGGGGTGGTGTGGAAAGGAGAAGGGACAGTGAGAGGAGGCAAGAGAAGAGGGAGGAGAAAAGAGGAAGACTTGGAGACATGAAAAACAAGTGACACCCCAGAAATGAGCTTCTTTGGAACAGCAGTGCTCACCCTTTGCTGCTGTGGGGACGGTGACTTTACCCAGCCCTTGACCACCAGTTCAAGCATCAGGCAAAACAGAGCTACTCTCAGGCTTGGGTCCCCGACTCGTAAACCCCCCGTGGGGGGCTGAACCCCTCCTGTCCTCCCAGCCCTGCCCTGCCGCCGGCCCCCCGAGCCCTCACCAGAGAGGGCGGTGCGGCACACCAGGTGGGTGTAGGAGAAGTAGAGCGTGGAGTTCAGCATGAAGTAGGACTCAACGATCCTGCGAGCCTTCTCACTGATGTCGTAGAAGAGCCGGGCACTCTTCAGCGGGACACGGCCCTCGTAGCCGTACTGGGCAAGGAGAAGGGGCGAGAGAGGGTCAGCATTGTGCGCTGGCTGGGAGGGAGGGCATGGGAGAGGAGGAGGAGGAGGAGGAGGAAGGAGCTGTACCTTGAGGGCTTTGAGGACGGTGGCTCCTTCAAATCTCTCGTTTGGAGTGTGGGGGGAGGTTTTGCCCCTGTAACCATCTCCAGCCAACATGATCCCCTGAAAGACAGGAACACAGGTGAGTGGTGAACTGGTTCCCCAGGAGAGGGGGAGCTGCAATGGAAGCATCTGGGACCTTCTTCACCAAATCCCCCAGGGCTGCATTCACTGGGACAGGTGAGTCGGGTGGGAAGGCGCTGCAGCTCTCCATGAGCACAGTCCATTCTGAGATGCTGGAAAACAGCCACCCACCTCCCGACTGGGGATATTCAAGCACCCTCAGTCCCCTCCCAGGCTCAGCTGAAGATGAATGAGAAGGCTCAACCAGGCCTGTGGATGAGCATCCTTTGGGGTTTTGTATAACACAGGGCAAAGAGCTATTTCTGCACAGGCTCTGTCTTGCAGCATGTTTCTAAGAACAGCCCAAGATGGAGCAGCAGCTCCTGTGCTGCAGTTATGGATGTGTTACGGGGATAAGCGTCTGACTGCTCTCCACAGGCATCCTGGCATCAGTTGCAACACTCAAAGAGTGAGGCATGAACCCAGAGCCTCTCCAGGGGCTGATCACACATTCAGCTCTCACAAGTCGGATGCTGGGGAGAGCATCAGGCACTCAGCCCAGGTGGCAGCCATGTCCCGCCCAGGGGCATTGCCTACTCACACTGGCCACCCTGTGAAGCTCTCGGCACTGCTCCTCCGAGATGACGTTATCCAGTAGTACTCGCTGGGTGCCATTCAGCTGCTGCGAGTTGTAGACAAACTTCACATCGCTGTAAAGAAGCGGACCTCCTGATGGAAAGACAGACACAAAACGACCCCTGCTGAACGTGCCCTGGCCTCGTTGACATCTTGTACCGTGGCTGAGGGGCAGCTGAAGTCACCTGGGTGCGCTGCCAGGGAAAGAGCTTCACAGCAGAGAGCAGAGTTTGGCCTCACATCAGCAACAAAAGAAACAGAAGCAATGGAAACACCCAGAGATGAAATCAATTTGCTGCAAGAGCATCAGCATTTTCCACCTTCTCATTAGCTGCTTTGCAAATGCAGGGACCACAGCCTGAAACGCCAAAACCCAACGGGACACAATGAGAGACACGGACACCAGCTAACCTGGCTCTCCTGACCAGCAGCCAACATCAACGGAGGCCATAAGTTTCCACTGCATTTGCGCTGTGTTCATCTTGCCAGCTTGGCATGCAAAGCTGCTCTCTGCAATTGTCATCAGGGTTTTTTTTTTGTCTTTTACACACATAGAAAACCTACTGTGGTGCTGAGCTTGCAGCAAGCATCGCTTGTTCTCCACCAAGAAGAGGGGCTGGGAGTGAGTGAGACAGAGGACCCTGAGGACAATCCTCCTCCGCAGAGGCAAAGGAGCTGCTATGTCAATCCCTGCCATCCCTCGCTCCTCGCCTCCGAGCTGCCTCCCTCTGCCTGCCAGAAGCCAATGGCTTGGCTGTGTTTTGGAGGTCCCAGGTAGCATCCCTGGGATGGGAATACAACTGTGGCTGGGCTTGCACACTGCTGGGCTCCCACCTGGTATGGGGTGACTGAGCCTTGCCACGTGCTGAGCGAACGGGCAAGGAGAAAATAGAGATTAGCCCTTTACAAGAAGTTTGGATCTACCCCCATCAAATTTGCCTGATCAGAAAAACATGGCGAAGCCACTAAATCACCATCTTCTGAAGCCTCTTCCCCTTATCTCCTTGAAGAAAGAGAATGGAAGAAATGGCAACAATAAAAACCTAAACCAGATGTTTCTCCAGGAGGAAGGTGAAATGCATCTAAATTGTGGGAAAAATTATCTGTTGTCACGGAGCCGCAATAAAACAGAGGAAGCAGAGTGGCAGAGCTCCTCTCATCATGTGGCACAAGGAAACTTCTCTGTTACACTGCTTTTATAACTACTGCTTTTCCTGTCTGTTGAGGCACATTGTGTTTTTTGAAGGTCTCCTTTGCTTATGGAGGACACGTAACCCTGAGGGCAGAGCCCCGCCACTAGCCCATGACTTTTTTTCTGAAGAGTTAGGTTTCTTGGAAACAGAAAAGATGGGGCATTCCTCATGTTCACTTTGCTGTTCTTCTTGCTCGATAATAGCATTTATTATAAATGCAGCTGGATCAGAAACAGGACTCTGAAATCCGAACTCCTGGCACACTCCAACGCAGGGCTGAGTTTTCCAGCTTGGATGTTGCTCTTCCCCAGCCGCAGGCACATGAGGGGTGAACCTGGAAGGCATCACTCACCATTTCCCCAGTTTCTTCTGTTCCTCCCAGGGAACCAGTGGGGGCTGCCCTGTGCCGTGAACACTGGACCCTTGTCCCATACTGGCAGTGCGCTCCCGGCTGTCCTCCTTGCCCCCATCACCTCTAAGTACCAGCAGAGAGAGAGACTTGTTTCCCATGTGTATGCTCTGTGAAAAACACCCCGAAGAAATTGGGGAATTCTTTGGACTTTTGGGAGTGAAGAAATTGGCAGAAAGGAGGAAGGGGGGAAGGAGAGAAGTACAGAAGAGTCAAAATTAAAATGGACTTTTCTTTTTCTCTTTTGGCCTTTTCTATTCTTTTTCCAAGTGAAAAGAGAGAAAGAAAAAATTACAATAGAGAAAGGAAGCAGCTGGATGGACAAAAATCCCATTTTCTTTTTGAACAGTTTCAGTTTTCTTTGTAAACTTGAAAACATTCTGCAACTAAACCAGAATAAAAGCATAGAGAGAAGAAAAAACAAAGGAAGACGCACTCTGAAATTATTTGTTTAGAGAAGGCAAAAAGGCCAATGAATATAAATCAACCAGCTCTTGGCTTAAGCAAGCTCTTCAGGATCTTCCTGTGGTATTCGCCTATTTTATGTATGGCTAGAGAAGGGGTAACAATACTCTCAACAAGACACCGAGCAGCTGGAAACAACTTGGGACGTGGAAAGCTGTGAAATTCCCCAAAAAGCGCGACCAACCATTGCGTTACAGGGAGGTTTAATTGCCTGCTGCTGTGGAGCTGGCCTGCTAGAGACACAAGACACCTTCTGGCTTGAGATCCTGTTGTTTTGCGGCGAGGAGCATGCTTTGGTATTTGGCCACAATATAGTTTTTCAAAATTGTTATGGGGGAAATCTTGTCCTTAGTAGAATATGTTATAGTATTTTCTGCGGTTGCCGAAAATGTGCTGAAATCAGTTGAAATGTCTGCCGACAGGCCTTAAAACCAAGTGATTTGATGTAAGCCAAGACATGAAATCACAAGCCAGTCTGCAAACAGAAATGGTTGCTAATATGGTGTGATCCAGTGCACTTAGCAAAGCATCAGGACCAGGGTTCCTAAAACCTATCAGCTCCAGCATCCATCCTTCTGCAGCCTGGACAACAGAGAACATTTTAATCTTAAAAGCACCTAGGGGAAAGACTACTGTTTGCTGGTGCCACCTTCCCCACAGTGAGGAGGACCCAGCCTCCCAGCTCTGCCTCTCAGGTCTCTGCACTGAGCAGCTCAGCAGGTGGGAAAAGCAGGTCCAGGAGCAGAGCAGTGCTGGTGGGATCCACGGACCTAGAAATGCTGTGGCAGCATCAAAGACTTCTCTGTCTCTTAAACAAAACTTCAATCCCCCCCCAGGTAGGATTGGCCTTCATTGCTCAGCTGCCAGCCTTTGCAGTCTGCAGTCTCTAGCAATAGGAAAAAACCTTCTGATTTTGTTGAAACATCTTCATCAGACTTACCCTCTTTCAACTCTCGATCTGGTTTTGGCATGGGTTTCTTTGCCACGGACAGCCGGGGCCCATCTTCTAGGTCACTGCTAATACTTGATGGGACACTGAGGAGCAAGAGAAAAGAGGAACATCATGACTTTGGCCACAAGTCTCCAGTTCTGGGAATTGTGCTATTTTGAACCCTCGGAAACCAATACATGAAAAAAACAGGCAAATTGGTATTCTGTACAAATGCCACAACTGCACAAGTAGAAGCCCTCACCCTGTCCCATGGAAAACCATGTTTTTCTGGCAATGGGAATGTTTTCCACCAGCAGAGCACAGACACCAACAAACCTAGATAGCACCACTTGCCTCATCAACCAAGTTCTCTCTAGACAATCGCTGTTTTTGAGGCACTCAGCTAAAATAAGGTGCTTGTGGGAATGTTTGTAACGGTAAAAGGCAAAGGGCCTTCATTCAACCATGATGGTGTGCTGGGGTGGGTGGGCAGCACCCCCCGAGTGGCAGGCTGGTAGTCCATCATGGGTTCATCCCTTTCACCCTGCTGCGAGGACTGGCAAAGCTGCAGGCGCAGGCAGGGCGGCAGTGGCTCACCTGTGCTCATCCTGGCGGGCGCCGTACCTGTTCCAGTAGTTCTGCAGGAAAAGAGAGAGGTCGTGCTTCTTAATTTAATGCTCCAACATGTCCACAGGGACATCGGCCAGCCTCTCTGGTATGGATCCATCCCACACAACTTCAGGCAATTGCCTGGGGTGACCAAATGGAAAATTTACCCCAACCCCATACTGGCATTGTACGATAAGTACAGAAAGAGGCCAGTTTGCCCAGCCTTCCTTGTCCCACCCCATCACCATGGCAGTGGCTGAGACACAGCCAGACACCACGGCAGGAGAGCTGGACTAGGCTGTGTCTGCTTCTCCTTCACCCCGGGAACGGCTGCCTCCCTTGCTTTGCATCACCCTTTCCCCATAGGGAACAAACCAGGCCAAGACCCAGCTCCTGAGTCACCTACATGGGACTCGCTTTACAGGAGAGAGAGGCACGGGGAAGCTGTTCCTATAGCTGTGGACTCCTAAAGGTCCTTGCCATAGCAGACCCAGGCATTACCGGCTCCGTGTAGGTGTATCCGAGGCCGGCCGCCGCCACCTGCAAGAGGTGAGACTCCAGCTTATGGCGCCGCAGCAGTGTTTTTGCTTCCTGAAAAGAAGAGAAGGGGAGTAGCTGCACGTGTAATTTTCACAAGACACAGTCAATGCACATCTGCTTCAGCAGGGGTTTGCTTTTCACACAACACCGTAGACGCCTATGGGGCGAGGGATGCTTGGGTCATGCCTTAGAGCAACCCTGGACACAGGGCTGAGCCACTCACTACATTACAGAAGGGGAGGTGTTCAGCAACTCATTCGGGAAGCCTGAATCCCCAAAATACATGTGCATAGCTGAGCAGAGAGTGCTGGGCACCTTGGAAAGCCTCTAAATATCTGGGCAAGAGGCTGACCGGAGAAACCCCGGCTGCAGAGCGGGAGGCGGGTTCAGGCTGGCGGAGCAGGGACCCTGGCTGGGCTGTGCCTCCATTCCCCATCTGCAGTGCAGAGCCCACAGCCCGGCGGTGGGTGGGCTGCAGCATCGCCGCCTGGGATGCACTCAGGCACTGGGATGGGGACCACAAAGCATGGCCAGCTGGAAATCGTCCATCAAAGGGTTTTTTTGGGTTTTTTAATGAAAAATATGTAAACAAAACACTGGGTTTTCTCCTAGAAAATTATTTTGCAAAGCAAAAAAAATTTTTACAGAAAATTTCACTGGAAACACTGACATGTTTTTGTCAACTTCAGGCTTCTTCCTAGATTCACTTTGTGAGGAGAAACGATGATTGTTCTTGTTTACTTTTTTAGCATTTCCCTTTTCTTTTTTAGCATTTCACCAAATTCACCTTGATTTTCCTGGAAATCAAGGAATTCCCAAGGGAATGGAAAATCCAATTCCTGTCCCCGCTCTGCTTATGGCGCAAGGGGAATGAGCCTCAGCAGGGCTGTGATGGGATGGGAGGAACTTCTCCTCTTCTGCATCATGAGAAAGGCAGCCCCAGGGCCGCAGATAAAGGCTGCCTGGACCGGAGAGGAAGCCTGTCCCGCTGGGTGGCTGAACACATACTGTTTGGTTGTTTGACCCCAGCTAACGCTGTGATAGCAAAGCTACTCCCCGCAGAACAGGCTGAGCGCTGAACTCCAAGCTCAGTGACTTGAGAGTAACACTGACATCCCAACCTCCCGTTGGGAAAATATTTCTCAGCCCTCTCTTAACGGAGGTTGCCCTCTGCTCTGTGCTCCATTGCATTCCTCCTCCACATCTCCTCCGGAGCACTAAACGAGGGAAGGGTTTACATTGTTGAGGCACTCAGTCATCACCCTCCCTGTCCTTGCCTGGGCTTTGCTAAGCTGAAGTCCCCATTTAAAGAAGATCCTGCCCTCCAGTTTCTCCCCCACACCAGTGACTCTGCACTTGCACCCTGACAATTAGCATCGCCAGTTAGTCTAGCATCTAGTATCTGTTTTCAAAGTGGTCCCACTATGGGGAAGCTGCCAAGCTGCTTTTATTTCCAGTTGATGCTTTTGTTAAAGCCTCCCACCAAAGGCTTTTAGGTGACAATCACTCTCACCTTTCTGGGTTTGACGGTGTCTGGATCCATCGTGCCTTCCAAGAGGCCCTCGTAATAACCTGCGTTCTCCAAGACATCTTCATCGTCTGGGTGGAAGAGGAGGTAGGACTTGGCACACTCCAGGGCTTTTACGTAGTCACCGACTGGGAGGCAACACAACAGTTGTCAGGGGGGGCAGAGGGGGGCACAGCCCCGCCGGCGGTGCCGGGGGCTCACGCAGAGCACGGTGGGGCACAGCCGAGGAGGGGAGCCTGCAGAGAGGGAGGGCACAGCCTGAGCTCTCCGTCAGCTGAAGGATGAGCCCAACACTTTACGAGGCTCATTTGATGCAACTTCGTCTTAACGGCTCCATTTCACCGGCAGGGAAACTGAGGCACAGAGACACAACTTCTCTGTGGTCATGCACAGGTTCGGGATGGTATCCAAATTGGATCCAACTGGATGAGCAGGATGTGGATGCTGCCTGGCAGCAAACTGCCTCTCTCATGTGCAGCATCTCTCAAGGCTCCAGAGGTTTTTACCCACCACATTAAACTTCTAATTGGGCAGAGGAATAAAAAAGCCTGTACACCACACACGAAATGCTGCTGACTCCTCCAGTTTTCTTCCCATTGCACTGATGAATGAAGAAGCTTTAGGTTTGAGTAGCAAGTTTGACCTTCCCACATTCTGCCCTTTTCAGGAAAGAGCTCTTAGCACAAGCCTGAGATAGCAGAATTCTGCCTCGATTTTCTTTTATGTAACAGAGCATAATAAAATGCCATACAGGACCATACAACTGGCAATATTTTATAGCACTGCCAACTCCTGATATTCTGCAATGTTGCCGACTCCTGCAACTTTACTGTGAATCTTAAAATATTTGGTAATTAGCAAAAATTGGCATCTTGGGGTAAGCTTGGGCTAACTTGTATATCTGTTATATATCAACTTAGAAAATGTACCAATTGGTTCAGAAAATGTGAAACATATAAATCCCCAGAACTCTAATATCAAAGGCAAATGAAAGGACCCTAAAAAAGCATTATTTATTTAAAGAATAATAATGTTTAAGCTGAAGGTTGGGCTTTTAAAACCTGACTGATGATTGAAAACACTTTTACAAAAATACTTAACTGTGCATTTCAGTCAACCTGAAAGGAAAAGGACTTTCAAAGAGCCAGTTTCCAAAGTCCTTTGCTTCCCGACTCTTTCAGACCACGCCACTGCGTCACTGTGGCACAGACATAATGGGGAAATATCCTGATTTCCACATGAAGCAATTCAAACTTGTACAAAATGCAACAAAACTCAGCAAGCGCTATGAGGAACAGAAAGACAGCTTTTACCTCTGTAATAGGCAAACTGCAAGTAGTCATAATGGAGGGGAAGGAAATTTTCGATGGGCGAGATACGGCCCGAACGCGTGGCGAGTTCTCGGACACAGTCGTGTTTGCAGGCCAGGACTTGCATGTAGTGATCTGCCAAGAAAAGAAGGAGAAGACAGTCTGAACTGAGACGGATGGTGATGGTGCTGAGACCAGGACAGACAGAGAGTAAATGTCCCCAGCTGAAGGACATGCAACTCATGCTGCTCTGGTCCCGCAGGCAACTGCACACCTAGACAAAGAGCTCAGGCTGCTGCCCAAAGGCAATGGAGAGTTGCAGTCACATTTTTGCCCCCCTGGAGAAACGCCTTTCTCCTTCTGTCAACTGTAGAGGGAGCTTGAGCATCTCTTTTGTATGCTGGGAGCTGCTGGTTCTGCCTAGGAAAGCCGGACAGGCGCAGGGATGTGCAGGTGGCAGGTAGCTCTTCAACCCCAAGAGCCAAGCCAAAGGCGAGGACACCCACAAAGCAAGTGGAGACGTGAAGACAGGGTGGCCATATGTGCTGCCACACGAAAGCCATCTCCACACACCCTTCCTTCAGCTCATCTTTAATCCTCTCCTTTCTGCAGCAAGAAAGCTCCCGAGGGCACGGGGAGGTTTAGATAAGAGGGGTCGGTGCAGCTTCTCAAGCACAGCCGAGCAAGGCACCTGCGCTGTGAGTCTGAAAGGTCTGAGGTGCAAATACTGGCAGCAAAATCCCCATGTTTGCTGCTTCTCAAAGACGAGATATCTCCCAGGGAAACGCAAGCATGTGGTAAACATCTGCCATTAGCAAGGTTTCTTAATTGGTGGGAGTCCACAATATAGGCGTTGTATCAGCTGTACAATTTCAAAGCCAACACTGACATCTGATTCCAGTTTGGAGCCTTTGCTGCAATGTGCTTAAAAATCTACTTTGCTTACTCTGTCTCTGTACACCATTAAAAACCTTAAGAAACAAACACAGGCTTGAAAAAAAACATGTGCTCAGCTACCAAAGCATTTCTCAGAGCTGCCAAAAAAACAGCCTGAGGAATTTGCGATGAAATCAAGTGGAAACTCAAAACAGTCCCCATTTGCTCTGGGCAGGTAGTCTGAGTAGTTATCTGATTTACCATACACATCCAGGGTATTACATTAAGGAAAGCAAGAAGGAAAAGGACATAAATAATTTTGTTGTAATTTAAACATATTTAAGCATCCTAGACCTGGAATAATCCATCACTGAGAAGCACTGCTTTTTCTTGGTGCTGTCAAGGTGCCCTAGAAACAGGCTATATAGACTGGAATCAATTCACTGAAATGCATCTGTCCCTGGGGTGGAGAGGTGAGAGCGTTTCAACCCCATGCAGCAGCACAGCAAACCAGCCTGGGACTGAAAAGCAAAAAGAATTTTGAAGAATTTTCTTGGTGTATTAGTGTTCCCACTCCCTGCTGAAACATCTGGGGCTGAGCACCCTTGGTCCAGGGGTAAACACTGAATTATGCTGTCCCATAACGAACCACTCAGTTCCCTATAGGAAAGCAGTTGCGCTACATAGCTTATTTCCCTCCACGTGCCCTCACTTCCCTGTTTCTTTGGGTGCCTGAACAGCCCTGGGTTTTGGAATTGTTATTCCCAGGCATATCTGGCCAAGCCAAGTCACCACACTTGCAGAGGCCATTTGGCTTGTTCTCACTCCCAGGTGACATGCTGGGCTGAGGAGCACCACTCCATGACCACATCTGTGCTCCGCGTGGTCCAGCACAGAAACACCCCAGCCCGCTGGGGCTGCACTCGACTTGCACAGCACCGAAACAATTTAACAGAGGCTAAAACCTGTTTGATGAGCAGCAGCTTTCAGTAAGAAGGAAGGTGGGCTTCCTTTGCCACTGAAGGTTGCTCTCTTGGAGGGTTTGATATGGTCCTTGGTGTCCTGGTCATGGCTTTAAAAGCAGGCATGATCAGCTGACAGTTAGTTATACTGGTACCAAGTCAGCCCTTACAACACTCCTCATATTTTTTGCATGGGTAAATAAACCTGACAAAGGCAGCTTCCCATCCAGTATGTTGGTGGTTTCTCATCTTGGTCGTTTCAATTAGATTTCCTGTCTTGACACAAACAGAACTATGCAAAACCAAAAAACAATCTGCATCTGAGTGAAGTATTTTCCACATAAGAAGCAAAACTCCAGAGCCTGATGCAACTCCAAGACCATGAGCAGATAAATAAGATTTCTGTCACCAAACAAACCTTAATTTATTGCACTTCTTTCCCTTACAACTAATTACATGTAATCTCATTTCTACTGAGAATGAACCATTTTAATCCCCTCTGGTTCAGAGCCACACATGTAAATCAGAAGATTACATAGCAATGTTCAATTCTCTCCAGAGATTTCAGTGAAGATCATAATTAGGTGGGCTTCTGCTAATGACAAATCCATCCCTTTGGATGGGGAGGAAATCTATGTTCTGAGCCTTTTTGGCAACTTTCCTGGCCATCTGGAGCGTGGCCAAGAGGACTCTGCTGCTCTCTTCATATGCACTGAAAAAACAGAGAAAATATAAACAGGGGCCAGCAATGTCTAGATTCAAGTGAGGTATGTGAGACTGTGTACAGGGGGAAACTGAGGCAGTTTATGTTAAAGCACCTATACTTCCAGCTCTTACAGAAAGCTGCAAATGCTCCGCACATCTGGAAATGCAATTCTTCCAGCCCAGCTTCTATTCAGGACCAAAATGAGATGTTCTAGTTCCCTGTCCTCTGTATTTGCATCTTCTGGCCTTACAAGTGCCTCCTGCAGCATTACTCTCTAGCAGCAGTGATGGAAGGGAAGACACTTCACCAAATCCAGCCAAAGGCCCAAACTCAATAATTAAAAACATTGCAGGGCCAAGGGTGAGAACGCTAAAGACACCAAAAGATCTCACCTGCAATAGCTTCGTAGAGGCCAGCCTTATATTCCAGGTACTCGTGCTCCTCAAATCTCTGTGGTCCCTCGCACATGATCTGGCAATCTTCATCCTCGGAGTAATACCCTTTCAGCGCGCGCTCCAAGAAGTCAATGGCCAGCTCGTACTCCTCCTTGTCATAGTGCCTTACCCCGGCACTGTAGTCCTCCTGCAGAGTAGGTAAGCAGAAGACAAGACCGTGAGTGGGCTACGCTGCTTGGACCACAGCATCCTGCCCTTGCCAACTGCAGGCAGGGGCAGAACGATCTCCCCTGGTACCTACCAGACATAAGCGGTTGTACCAAACCACATTTAAGCCTTCAATGGATTTTTAGACCAGTGGAACCTCGTACACCTGCCTAAATGCTCTTCTGAACATCTCCGTACTTCGGGCATCCTCAGTGCCACTGCTGGATTACGCATTATGTGAAAAACCACTCCTTTCCTCTATTTTAGCCCTCCTACCCAACAATGCTGAATGCCAAGGGAAAAGACTGTACTTGACGCAGGCAGATCTGTTTTAGAACCTCCATCAATTACACTAAATGGCCACTTCTCCTTCCTTGTGTCTTGTGAAATCAGAAAGTTGGGGGTGGCCCTGGCATTTGTGTTGGCCTTTCACTTTGGGGAGGTGGAAAGAGCTGTCACTCTTCTGCCTGCCACCCTGCACCCTCACCAGCATAGTTATTTATGTGCATGTACCCTGCCCAGGTGGGAGAACCCAGCTCAAGAAACACACGAGCCAAGATCTGTCCGTCAGTGCCCATGGAGGCATCCATCAAAGCTGCCTGCTGGTGTGTGTTCACAGCCATGGATTTCCCCAGAGTTCCCTGAAGAGAGGGACCATGTTGGGGATGTAGCCATCAAACAAAGAGCCGAGAGTGCCTTGAAAAAGCAGGAGCTGGCTTGCCTTAAAGGAGAGTGCTGAAAGGGAGAGTTTGTTTTGCTGTATTGTAATATGAACCTCGGCAAGAATCTCCTCATTCATAGATGATGCTCTGTTGGCCTCCTACATCTCTTCTCTCCAGACTGCCTGACACTTAACCCCGGCACCTCTTTAGCTCAGACTCACCATGTGCTGCTTGGCCTCCCGGTCAATCAAGCTGACCTTCCCTGCCGTGGTCTTGTAGTTCTCGATGTCCTGCTGTATCTCCATGTGCTCAGGGTTTGCCATGAAGAAGGTATGAGCTGCATTTGCTGCCTCCTCCAGCTTGTTCAGCTGTAACAAGATAAGAAAGACCAGCTGAGTTGGTGATGTAGGACAATGAACACAGCAGTTTATGCTGCAACCCCTGACACCTATATCTCTGATAACCTTTTGACACCACTGGGCTGGGCAGTGATGGGATAACCAAGGAAAACCTGAACACAGAGGCTAAGGAAAACAGCTGAAATGAGAGGAAAGCCAGTGCAAGGGAAATCAGAAGAGCTGGAGTTCCCGAGAGCCAGACAGGTTGCTTATCTGTCTGCAACGTGGTCTATCAGTGATGGGGTCCAGCCTCTTTTCCAGCTGCACATCCTTTGAACTCCAACCCCCTGCACAGTCCTGGGTGAAGAGATGCTCTCATGAGGTATGAGACAGAGAGTGGAGGGGAAAGCAGCTGCTGAGACTGCTCTCTCTTGGAGGCTGAGATATGTCCAGGCTAAGGGGACATAAGGGGACATTTCTGCTTGTAAATGGAGACTTGGGACCATTTAAGCAGCTCAGCTCTGTATAGTTGGAAAAGACCAGATAGTGGCAGAGATATAAAGAGGAGTTTATCTTGGTATATCAAGTTACTTTGGATTTAGAGATTCAGAACTGAGACCAGACATTAGTTTCGCCCTGAAGAAAGCCTCCTAAACAAACAGAAATACTAGTGCTAAACACACCCACAGCAGCTGCCAGGAGCGCAGGGAGCAGGACAGATGTTCAGGTGAAACATCTGCATGACCTAGCAGGAGAGAGGTCACTTCCATGGCTAACGCACTTGCTCCTGAAAGCAAGCCAACAGCACTGAGTACCAGCAAGGTGCAGAGTCAGGCCCCTGGGATACATCTGCAGGCTGAGCAGGCTCACCCAGTCTTGTTAGCCAGGACCAGGTTAATGCTAGCCTTGGCAAGGCTGTGTCCAAGTGTCCTCCCTGATAGCGAAACCCACACCGAGCCCCATGCCACTGCTGCTAGGCTCCTCCTGCGGCACCGGAGCCAGCGAGCTCAAGCATGTCTACGTTACACTGCCGTCATGGTACGGCAGCGCACCTGAAGAAACCTGCACACTTACCCACCGGACAACCCGACCAGCAAAATGACAAGAACTGAAAAAGAGACCTGCAAAGAAGCGTGAGCTTCACACCCTGGTATCCTAGGCCTGGAGCAGGGCAGAGAGGCCATGTGAGGTGAGGTGAGGCCACGGCTGCCCTCAAGACCCTGCTCATCCCCGGGAGACAACGGCAGCTTCCTTGGGGCTCCTTAACACTGGATTAATACTTGCATGCACTTCATCAACTATAGCTTGCCTTTCAGCCAAGCCATGAGAAACACCCAAAACCTCTTCCAGTGAGCCCCTGTGAACTGCCTAGTACCCTGCATTTCTCAAGGGCTTAGAGAGGTCATACAAACACTCATCACCAGCTAGGCATACAGTAACTAGTTTCATCTCTGACATGATTATCAGAGATGTGGCTGAACTGTCAATTGTCTGAGCAGCCACCTCCTCAGCAGGTTGCTTGTTACCTCTGCGCAAGTGTTTGCAACCATCTTTAAAATGAAAATACACATGCAATAACACATGAACTCCTGTTGAACCAAGTGTGATTGACATCTGGGTGAAATCATGGGGCCTTCTTGAGGGATGCCCCTGCATATGTATCTCCTATGGCAATTTTGCATGCGTGGCTTGTGAAAGCTTTGTGGTGAAATACTAAGGGAAAAAATGCGAAGGATTTGCTCAGGCCACTCGGTTGCAGCAACAGCATGGCACAAAGTCCTTTTTTATGCCAAACACTGCTCTGAGCAGGAATAGCTGGCGTGGGGCAAGAGCAACAGCTTTGATTCAGCTGGACAAGGAGTGTCCCCCTGGAAGCACCGAGCCCACACCAAATCACTCGGCAAATCTGTTCCTATTTGGAAAGTGGAGCTGTCTGCCAGCGTTAATAAAATACTCCAGTTGTTTAACTGGCAGAATGATGCCTCCTTTCCTACTGCACGTAAAGCTTGGCAATACTCGGGAAAATACAGGGTGAAGACATGCATTATTTTTGCGAGGTAACCTTCCCTAACGGCGCAGAGGGAGCGTGTTTTGGCTGCCAAGGAAGCAGCCGGTGCCCTTTGAATTTCCACTCTCAAACATAATTTCCAAGTGCCAAATGTTAAAAAATTACTGTAACAGGTTTCCTTTGGCTTTTCCTCAAAACAAGGTGGAATTAGAAAGTGCAGCAAGCTGCTGAAAACAATTTTTGCATTAAAAAAGGGAGATAGATAGATGATGGTGATTGGGAGCCCGGCTTAAAGGCGAGGGAAGTGGTGAAGATGTGGAGCACAACAGGATGGGGAAGATGTAGAGCACAACAGGACACGCACCGAGCCTCCTGGCATGCAGCAAATCCCGCAGAGAAGCACCCAGCGCTTTCATCTGGGCTGTTTAGATCAGGACGAGTGCAAATGCAGTCTTGCAGAGCAAACAGGGGGGCTACCGTGAGTCAAACTGGTGGCAACTGGAGACGTCACAGCTCTTGGAAATCACTGTCTGAACTTGTCAGGGATGCCTGGGTGATTCTGATAGGGAGACATTGAATGGGAGCAGACACCCAAATCTACCAGGGGATTTGTGAAATTGGCACTTTTATATCAGACCAGCTGTTCCGGACACACTCTCACATTGCTCGCTGGGGCACAGAGAGGTTTTGAAAGCAGGTGCCTGGATACTTGAAGACCTTTTAGAGGAAAAACCCAGCCATCGCTGTGGGGCCAGACCCACGCCAGGTGGGAAATCTCCTAAACCCCATCTGCTGCTCTGCTGCTCCAGCACAGCCAAAATTGCTTGTCCGGTTCCCAGAAAGGCCAGGGCAGAGCTGGCCAAAGAAGCATGCGTGAATACCTCCGAAAGGAAGACGAAAGCTCTGATCAGACGGCATCTCAGCCCGCTCCCCAGATCTGCCCTTTGAACACTGAAGCACCCTGTGCTGCAATGCCCGCAGAAACGCAAAAAAATTGCCTTGTGCAAACTTCAGAAGTTTTTCAAGATTAGCTCTGTGCTGACAACGTATGCAGGGAAGCCAGCTTTTACTGCAAAAACAAGATCTATTCCAGTCCTTCACTTAGCATTTTCCTAAGGACACCACTCTCCAGCATAACCCCTTGGCTTCCCAGCAGGAGAGCAAAATGACTGTAAGAATTTTTTATCCAGGACAGCACAAAAAAAAACCCCAAACCCCTTCAGTGTAGAAGTAAATTTTTTTTTTTTTAAAAAGAGACATTCCTATTCAGAAACGTACATCCCATACTGAAAAAGCTCATCTCAACATAATCCCATCCTGGAAAAGCTCATCGCAGCTGGGCAGCATCTGATACAGGATAAAGGACAGACCAGAGCATCTCACGATGGGAATTTTCAGGTTGTGCTGAATGTAGGTGGGACTGCCACTGCAGCCAGTAATTAGAGAGGTCGAGATGGGGCAAGAGGTTTGTTGGAGACACATGAGCTGCTGACCTGATCCAGAGGACTGCTATTAAGCCACTATTTGAGCTGCTCAGGAGAATTGCATTCTTCCACGCCACACCACACCACAGATTTCTATTCATAGACAGCATCCTGCCTGTGCACACTTAAAAGGGACCAAATGCATCTCAGCCAGAGAACTGGTCCCTCGAGACACAAGCTGAGTCTGTTGTGGGATGTTCTTTTTTCCTTTGGTTCTAGCTCCTCTTCAGAAAGCTATCAAAAACTGTCACAGATCCTAGGATGGGCTTAGCTCTTCCTGGGGTCCACCCCTGTGAGATAGGAAGAGTCTGATTTCTAGACACAACAGAAAATCCCTTTCCCGCCCTTGAAACAAGGCTCATACTGTGTCTAGTACTGCTGGCTCTTCACAGCAGAGATGACCTTTGGATTTTGCTAAGTGGACTCAAAGCAGAACATTTCAACTCAACACTTTTCAATTTATCATGTCCCATATTTGCCTTAGAAACATTCGAGTAACACAAAGAAGCCAACAGCTGCTAAGTTTTGGGGAGTTTTTAAGTGGATGCGTGTGTATAAAAGCAAATTCCTAACTGGTAAGACACGTTCAGAGACTAGCACTGACATTAATTATGAAACACTCTGGGGAAACTTTTGCCAAAACACTCTGAATTCACAAGGAGCAAGATATTTTGGTGTTTAAAGGTCTGGGCTGGGACTCAGGACACCTGGGCTTGGTTCCTGGCCCTGTCGCAATCTCACTGTGCAGCCACTGGAAAAAAACATTTCGCTTTCTTTGTGCCTGATTTTCCATTGGTTTAAACGAATAACAGTAAAAATAATAGCATTTCTCCCACAGGGTAATCATTTTGTTTACTTAGATGGCAAGCAACTTGGGGACCGTAAGTATATGCAAGCATGTAACACCAGGGGATTTTGATCTTTGTACAACCATCACTGAATGAAAATCAGCAAGGAAAAAATGACAACTGTAGAATCACAACCTTAGCATGTGCTCTAAGGTCTGCTTGTTCACCCCACTGGAATGAGATCGCTGGACTATCCCTGCAGCTTTGCACCAAACCCTGTGTATTTCATCCAGAGAGGACACACGAAATCAGAACACCAGCACTGAGAGCGCCCTGGGACCACCCTGTCCATTTTGATCTTACCATGCCAACGGCTAGAGCCAAGAAGGGGAAAACCCAACATTTAAGTGCTTCTGGGTTTTGATGCTGAAAAATATTTTTTTTCCCTCATTTGAATGTTAAGAGTATTTCATTTCACAGAAAAACAGGAAAATCATTTTAAGCAGCAAAACCGCAGATTCAAGAATTTCAGCAAATTGCAAATGCTCAGTTTCAGTCCCATCTGGGACGGTGCTGGCCTGGACTTCAATGGGACTGCAACTTCCAACCTGCAGCAGTGGCTTGGATTAGGAAGGCTGTTTTAACTGGAGCGTTAGACAGGACCAAACACAGGCTGGAGAAAGGACCTTGAGTGAACATCTTGAGCATCACTACACAACCAATGCCAATTCTCATTGATAACAGTTGAGAAAAATCCTTTATGGAGCTTTCATGGGCTGCATGATGAAACATGTAATATAATGTTAACAGTCCCTTAATAGTTCATCATCATTCTTGTACCTGTCAAACTACGTATCAGCCAATAAACTCCATGTCGAGCAATCTAATTTGTACCTGTAAGGCCACTGTCACCAACCTGCCATGGTTAGGAAATCAACTGTCTCGCTGGAATATGTCTAACTTGCTATTTGATTTTACCATCACTTCAGCTGCTGTGTCCCTCAAAGAGAAAAACAGAGCATTCACCTCATCGCTAATGCCCACCCGAAAACAGCTCGGACTGGCTCAGCTCCACATGCAGGCACGTGCTCTGAATTCACACTCGCCCTCACTATTTGCAGATGAATGAATTCTGAGCAAAGCCTCTCTCATGCCAAGATGCTCAGCAAGCTGGCATAAACCCCTAGCCCCTTCCCTAGGGGATATGCCACACAACAGCACCGTGGTTTTAGCTAAAATGACCCTAAACTTGCAGTCCTTAAAGTTTGCTCTCTGGTGCTTGGCAGTGGAGATCACAAAGTGGAATAGGCGTCGTGCCACATCTATGAGAGGAGCATTGCACAGCTTTACAGTCTGCTCTTGCAGCTGGGGGCACGGTGCGCTGTACCACCACCACTTTGCCTACGTTGAACACTGACATAGTGCTGTTTATGGGGGGAAGCAGCTGTAGCCAAAACATCTATAGGCGCTCAGGTGCTCTCAGCTCACCCTGCCATTTTCACAGCAAAAACAAGGATAAAAGAGGTGCAAAGGTCAGAGGGTTTTAGAGAGAACATAGCCAAAGCAATATTGACTCTGACTGCCTGAGACAAGGGGTCACAAGGCATGATATAACCAAGACCTCAGACTATTATTGACGATGAGTTCCCATTTCATTGAACACATTATCAGATATTGGCAACTGTCATGCATTCTGTATGACTGTCGTAATCCAACCTGTTTCTATATTAAGCTATCTTCAGTACGTAAGACATAGTTTGAATCAAAACTTCTTTTTTGGGAGGGGAAGAGAAGTAAGGCTTATACACTGGAAAATGTGTCAGATCCCTCAAAACCCCAGCATTTCTTGCCATGCCAAGACCGGACCTACCTGCACATAACCTCTGTTAATTGCTGAGTGCATGAGCCTGGCATGGAGCTTATGAGAAAGAATTTCAAATCATTCCGCTGACCTAGAAACCAAAGTCTCAAACCTTCAGACAGCTCCTGGCTTGCTGAACAGATATTGGTTTTTTAAACTTTTCCATAGCTCTGCTGCTGCTGTGTTGTATCAAGGGCTTAGTGCACTGGGCTCTGCAGAGGAGGGAGGCTCTGGAGTCGGTAAGCACAGATAACAAGGGAAATAAAAGGTTCAGTGTCATGAAGGATTAATCTCGTTGTGTCTATGCAGAGCTTACTGCCTGGGCGAGTAGAAGCAAGTAGCAGTGAGATGGCTATAAATAGCACGTGACCTCGTCTGAACTATTTTATTATTGCAAATAGAGAAGGAAGAAATTCTACAGAGAAGTTAATCAGGAAATTTTCCCTCTGCTGATGAGATCGCACATTCACAGAAAGATGCTTGAGCTGTCTGCAACCCACAACGGCACCCACTGACCCCTCAGAAACGCTAAAAACAAAGAGCAAGGTAAGCATATAGCAGAAAAGGGCCTTAGCCGAGTGTAGGGCATAGGTACCAAGTGACGAAGATGTGAAGCAGCCTTTGAGCTCATTAACACACCATCCCCTGCTCTCTGAAGAGTTTACCAGTTCCTTGTCTTCCAACTCAAGATAAATAGGGTTGGTCCCCCCTCCTTGCTACTACTGTGACGGGGGGCAGTAGTGATGCCTTCCTGGAGGCTCCACATGCATCTTTTCAGAGGTCTTCTCCATTTTCAGAATGCAGACAACCTCCAATGTGCTTTGGACGGTTCCTCTCAGACCACCCCAGCGCGCCTTGCTGTGTGGTGCTGCTCACCAGTCACTCTGGTAGACCCAAATCCAAAACAGAAGAAATTTAGAGAATTGGCACAGGGAAAATTTCTCATGAGAAAGGAAACTTAGGAAGGATTTGGGGTTTTTTGTTATTCCAACAAGCAATTTTTCAGTACACAAACATACGCGGATTGGTAGGTAGATGGTCAAAAGAACTGACTAGATGTTGAATTAGTCTCCAGAAAGCAGCAGATACTTGGAGATTTAAAACTAAACTGAACAAACCACTTCAATATTCTTCATGGAACAAATTCTTTCAATTAACCAAGAGAGAAATCAGATTTCCTAATGAATCTCTCACTTGGGCCATGCTGGCAGTATTTCACGCAAGTGTACACATGTATGTGCTGAGCAGACTGACTGCACCCCCTGCCTGAAAAGGCCATTTTGCATTGAGAAAGCAAATAAGACTGAGACACTTCCTTCCTTCCCTCTCTGACAGGCTCCTCTTAAACTGTTCCCAGGCAGGTAAGGTTGAAGATTTTCACACGTTTCTGGCTGTGCATTATATGCTTCAGTGCACACGTGGTGTAGCAAATGCTGCACAAGGAGCAGGACATTACTCACAGCAAGTGACTTGCAAAACCACTTCCCAGCAGGAAGGACCCTTCCCACATAAATCTCAAACACACTGAGGCATCACAGGATTCATCCACGGAGCAAGCAGTGGGAAATGTGTTTGTGTTTACTGAACCTTCGATCTGACTGATTGTGAAAAACACTCTGAGCCAGATTTGTCCTGTGTAAACACTCAGCTCTGTCTAACATACTCTGATGACAGCTAAGTTGTGTGTGAAACAGCATTTTCAACAAGGAAAAATTCCTAGAATACGCGGTATGAGCTCTCCTGGCAAAAAACCAAAACCTCTAGAACTGGGTTTTTAAAGCTTGGGCAAGAAACCCCTTGTAGATGAGATTCTTCCCTCCATGCCAGTACACGACAGCCAAGATCACAGACAGGAGCTGGCAGTACACGGATTTCAGCACACTACTCTGTACAAGAAAAAAGTCCCTTCTATCAGCGGAAAGCTGGCCAGTTGTCCCCCTCCCTCCAGCTGCAAACACACAACCACGCTGCCAACACATGATGGCCATGCCACAGTCAGTGGTGCAAAACATCCTGCACCCTGGACCACGGGAGGGCTCTGAGCAGCTCCTCCGAAAGTCATGTCTGGCTAGAAATGGGCCCCTTCTCTATTTTTAAGGATGCTAGCATAATTTGAAGGCTAAGTAAGAGCTTCCCTTATAATTTTCCTTGGAAGAGGTGGGATGTATTCAGCCCTCAGGAATCTGTGCAGATCGTTACCCATGAGGCTCCTACACCCCAGAGTTTTCCTCCGTCGGGTAATTAGAGATGAGCCAGTGGCCCTTGAAAATGAGCAGCATGGGAGAAGCAATACACTTACAGACTAATGGCAACAAGCAGTGCTAGGTACTAAAAGGTGGGGGGTATAAAGCCAGCCAGGCTTTCCAGAGCAGAGGTTTTCTCATACATGCCTTTCCTCCTGTTGTTATAGCATCCCTATGGCAGCCCCAGTTGTTGCACACCTGGGAAAGTATCAGTCAAAGATTAGCCTGTGCGGTTTAAGCTAATGAAATCGAGCAGCTGGAAACAAGCAGCTTGTGACTATCCCCTCCTCACAGACCACCAGCAAGAGTCCCGTGGGCCACAGCCTGTTAGACAAATAATGAGCTTCCATCTGATATATTGACTGATAATAGACAGAGAGGCAGGTGGTCTCCTGCACAGAGTCTCGGAAATACCTGGGAGAAGAGAGGTGAATCTTGCTAACCCCACTGGCAAGAAGAAAGGGAGCCCTTTGCCCATGAAGGGAGGAAGGTCAAGGCTGGAATGCTTCAATCTGATTAAGGCTAAAACTGATTGCATGCTTTTAGGGGAAAAACAGAACAAAACAAACTTGGCAGGCAGTTAAAAGGGCTGGGGGGTGCATCATGTAAGCGTGAGTCACAGGAGGAAGCAGACAGGGCACCCTCTCCAGCAGCAGAGATGCCACGGGAACATAACAATATTCTACGTTTCCACAAAGTCTTCCAACCTCAGGAATCCAAAGGCATTTGATTTGGGCCAGAAACAAAGCAAACTCACATGTGATGAAAGAATTGAAGTGATGACACAGAGATGGAATGGGGGATGCTTGGGAAAGGATGCTTTTGCAGACAGTCTTATTGTGTCTAAGGTCCCAACACAAGTATAATCCACAACACAGAGTCATCGGCACGGAAACAAACTTAACTGTTTATTCTAAGGAGAATGAAGGCCAAAGCACACTGCAGCACGTCTCTATCAAAAGACTTCCCATCAGTAAAGGATTTCATAAAAACAATGGCAACACACAACCTCCCCTCCCAATGAGGGGATGAGAGTTATACTCTCGTGACTGAATTGATCAACAAATACTACACAAGCAATGGTGAATAACCTGGGAGCTGTGCATGACAGGCTGATGCCATCCATGTGCCTACAAGAATAAGGCAAAGCAGCTTATTCCAGCAAACTTCTGGACATCAGTACTTCTGCCTGGAAAGGATCAGTGGCATTTCTTTGGTATGTTTGCAAGAATGCAGCTACGCAAGTCGGAGGCTGGACCCAAAATCAGCAGAACTGTCACATATTCTCTGTTTTCCAGATTCTGCGTCTTTCCTGCTTTTATGTATCTTTGCTCTCTGAGACCCGTAAAGCAGCAGCTTTACGTTTAGATGTGAATTTTCTTTAGCATCCTGCTTCCCTGGACATTGCGACTAGTTGAGCTGCACTGGTTGACAACATCATCCTAACCAAGCTGTCTCCATGTTGATATCTCTACAGAAATAATTACTAAAACACTTAAGAAAAACACAACAGAAAAATCCGAGACAAACAGAAAAATTCTTACAGCAGAAACTTTCCTCCCTTTCCAGGGTTTAGCAATGGCTCAGCATCTTTTAAGAGTCAGACATGATGAACTGTTGAATGCCCTTCGGCAGCCAAAGTTTCCTGTGAAAATACATATGTTTGTCTGCTGTTACTCAACATCATCCAAACAGCTATGCGTGCCCCTAGAAAATGCCCTTCTGAGAGGACACGTGGATTACTCGAGACCATCCTGGAGCCAGGAAGCCACACTGATCTGGTGATAAAATGATACTCCTTTTTTGCAGCCCTTTTCTGATGTAAATAGAGTTTTGTCAAATGGCTGTTATCTAAACCCTGTCCCAAGCCTGAACACTGCCTCTCCCTACCTTCTCCCTGAGCAACAGAAAGGTCAACTCCTACAGAAGGTACCGACTGACCCTAACAGTGATTATGGTCAGTTTATTTTATTAACACCAGAGCGTTTGTTTGAAAAGCAGAGTGCATAGCCCTGAGGGTGGGCTGCAGACAGGACTGTGCTATCTGAGAAAGAGGTTGTTATCTCCCTCTGCCCTGAGCCATGATGGGATAGCAAAGGCAGAAGCAAACAAAACTTAAATCCCAAGGAGAAAACAGACTCATAGCATATCTATGCATCGTCCCCTCACACAAAATCCTTGACAGTCTTCGGTTTTAATTACCATGTTTTTTCCAGACACGGTGTTTCTGGAATACCTTTTCCAGGGCTGGAGTCATAAACCAATGGATCATGACTCGCAACTGCTGAATGCTTGGAAACCATCGTGACAGTGATGGACATTAGGGCACTGCAGACTTGATTAAATAAATCATCAGATCACCATTCCAATTCAACAAGCATTTTGCAAAGACTAAAGAAGATCCACAAATCAGGCGTGGGCTCTGTTCACCATGAGGGGAACTGACTGATGCCAAGGGGAAGCAAACTGAGCTCATGCCTTAGGTGACTTTGGAGAAAACTGCCATCTTTGAAAAGAAACTTCTACGCTGATCTGATAGATTCACCACTACCGGGCCAGCATCGAGGCATTGCATTTACTTTCTGCAAGGAAGCAATGCTTGTACAGAAAGACAGGGAAGTGGAAAATATATCCGCAGTTCTGCAATATAATCTCAGTTGGTCTTGCAAGGGACACTACCTGTATGGGCTGTCAAGCTAGTTCAGGCCAAAGGTTCATGTATCCCAGGAACCTTACCTTAGTGGGTGGACACTTGTGGGCAGGGTGTAAGGACATGGCAGGTACACAGTGACCCTCGCACACAGAGTATCGTCAGCGAAAGCAGCAGCTTACAGGCTTCCTGAATCAGGATTTGCCTCTGGACCACTGTGCTTAAAAGCCACTGATGGCCCTATCCTCCAGGGAGCTGTGTAATCCTTTCTGGAACACATTTATACAAGCTGCAATAAATAAGGGATTTGGGAGATTTTAAGACATCAGTATATTATTTTCACCGGAGTAGATGTGTGGCTGAGAAAGACCCACTGCTAGGCTATGTTGGAGTTCTCAGAAAATGTGGGGGTTGCTGCAAAATACACCTGCACACACATTTACACGCCTGGAAGGCAAGAGCCATTGCAGCAGCACTGCAAACTTCCTCAGGTTCTTCCAATGTTCATTACACTAAAACTCAAACCCAGCTGAGTAAAACAGGGATGGGTTTTCCCACAAAATGCATCTTCTGAAATAAAGACAGATGAAACAGGGCAGGGGAGGGGGCCCGCAACCCACCCTCTCACGCAGGACACTAAGAGCATATCAGGTCTCAAGGGTGCTCTCTTGGTGGGCAGGATGACATGAGATGGACTGTGTTGATTTCATAGCGTAGCAACTGCCGGGCACATTCTCAGCAAAATCTGACCCTGCAAATTCTGGAGGAGAGGTCCTCTTTCTTAAGAGCTTCTGACTGCTGCAGCTGAGGTTGACACACAGGATGAAAGCATGCTGAAGAACCCACCTTCAATGCACTTTCACCTTCAGTTTATCCAGCACTACTGAAGAAACATGTATTTCATTTGGAGAGGATGTAATTCTACCCTTGCAAATGTGACTCTTAACCTAGTCCAGCTCCCCAAGCTTTGATGAGCACTGTTACTAATTTGAGAGAGGAATTATTGGCTTTGAGAGAAGAGTAACACCAGTCTCCAAAATGACACCTCGGACACAGCCCAGGGGCATGTTACGAACACCGTCCGCTGCTGCTCAGGCTCTTGGTGCAGCTCCAGCGTCTCCTGTGGAGTCACACCAGGGTGAATTTGGCTCGTGCTTCAGCGAGCGAGGCCACATACCACTTGGACAATTGCCTCCATACATGACACACACCACAAGTCTCAGCTGGATTTGCTGCTTCTGAAATGAAAACACTTTGCTTGCTTTCCCCAGCTGTAGCTTGGTAATCATTACTAAACACTTATCAACTAGACGGCCTTCATTTCCTGAGAGCCTGGACCTAATTACACCAGGAAACGCTCCGCTTTTTCTTCAGACACTGAGAAATGTTGGTTTCTGAGCCCTCCTCCTACAAAGTCAAACTTTGCTCTGATTAGTAGAGGGGAGGGGAGGGGAAAAAAATGCAGCCAAATCTCAAAAGGCAGTGATTATTAACAGAGATGCCCTGGCTTCACTCTACATCATTAATAATAACAATAAAATGTCACAGCTCTTCTGTCTCCCCTCCCTCCCTTATTAATCTTAGCTGAACCCTGTGAGGCCCCTGCAAAGATGTATCATTTTCCCCAGCTTGCAGGTAAGGAGTCCGATGTCTCACGGCAAATCAGAACCAGATCTTGGGGTCGCCAGCTCCTAATGCCATTCCTCGAAGGAGTGAAACAAGCCCCCTCAGCTCCATTTCTTTATCAGGACATTCGATCCAGCGGTAGGATGAAGGAGCCCTTGCCAAATGCACTGCGCACAGAGCAGCACTTTCAAATCCCTCCTTTGTGCCACAGGGCCAGCTGGGACCTTGAGTTACAATCGCCTGCTTGTAACAGAGCTCAGAATATCACCATCAAATCAAACTGCCGGTTAATTAGTGTATAAAAAAAACCCCTACAAATGCACAGTAATGGAGTGATAATGTCCGTAGCACCAAATCGCAAGATCTGCTGCTGTAGCGGCATTGGTTTTACCTTGTGAGCTGCCCAGGAGCTGCCGCCCGTCCCGGCAGGCAGCCAAGCAGCGGCTGCGGGTGCTGCATCTGGTGGGAGCCACCTACAGCAAACCTGCTTGGGGAAGAAAAGCGAGGAAGACTTGTGCTAAGGGGTTGTGCTTCTTCTGACCAAGGTTTCCAGGCAGTCTCACTAATCCTATTATCCTGGCTTGGGAAAGAGCCTACAAAAAGGCAGAGCAGAGCTGTGGGCCCTCCCAGTGCTGCAGTTTTCCCTTTACAAGAGCTGGTGGAACGGCATGGGTGGGATGTGTCAGCTCCCAGTTTGGCCAGTGCACGTGTGGCCAAAGGGGTGACCCAGGAGGAAATGAGAGCACCCAAGAGATGTGCCCTCTGCAAAGGGCTGATCAGCAGCACGTCCCACATTTCTGACTCTGGGTTGCTCTCCTACAGGTATGTACCTTCACCTTTCTTCTTCCTCCCAGCCAAAAGCTGGAAATAAGACACAGAGCTATTACCCTGGGCAAGAGCAGTCCATGCACTGGACTCCTGGGGACTGGTATAATCCAGGAGGGAGGCCAGAGCATCAGAGCCAGCACTTCCCACCGATCGCTCCAGCGCTGGTGATCAAGCACCAAACTGGAAGCACCAAACGGCCTGAATGAAACAGAGCTGAGTTTTTTTGTACCACCATCCTCCCTGGCCTCTCTCACAAACATGTTGCCAGTGATGCAGTTTATTTATAACCCACAGTACGTAATGCACATGGCTTGGAGATTGCAAGCCTGTGCCTCCTTGGCATGCCTGCCCGGACTTTCCCTGCAGATCCAGCACACCAGGGAAGTGCTGCAGGCTCAGGATGCTTTAGCAAAGCACCTCTTACCCTGACACGTATTAAGTCCTGACCCTGCAGCTCTGCCATGCTTGTAGCAACTTCTGTGGCCCTTCAGCAATTTGGGTCTTCCCATTTCAGGCCAGCAGACAGCACTTTTGGGAGCGCAGTGCTTTGCGGTGGGGGAAGAGCTCAGTCCTTGGGCAGGGAAGCTGCTAAGCCCCAACCCCGTGTCCCACACGGGCTGCTGCTCAGGCACAGGGACATCTGCAACAGCTGCTTGCAGAACACAGCTTCAGAGAGGAGGCTTATGTTCACCGCTGGAACAAACACAGAGACAAAATACACTGGTATCTACCTCTGAGCAGATAAACACTTGGTCTGCACAGATTCCTGTGCTGGGGGCAGGTATGGATAGAGGCTGGATGCCAGCCACAACCTGGACAAACTTAAACACATAAAATGTTCAGCTCCAACTTCTGACACCCTTGTGGCCCTACTTGCTGGAAACCCTGTAGTGACACACTCCTCCACAGCCTTCTTCATGTCAGGGGCTTAAAAGCATCCATGGTGGTGGGTGATCTTCACTGGTCTCCTATCCAAGCACTGGCTCTTCAGTTTCTCAGCTCTCACTGGCACCAGGAAGCAACATCCTAAAGGATGTGTGTGTCACTTGTAGGCGCAACGCAGGTGTTTATTCCATTACTGCTTGCTTTGCTCTGCCTGCCTGAGACGGGGAAAGCAGCTGCTTGGTGCGGCTCCAGCGAAGGATGGCAGCCCTCCGGAGAGAGAGCTCCGCCAGCAACTGCGGGATGAACAGCAGCCCGGAGCCTGTGGGGAGCCGGACACGAATATCGCGCAGCAGCGTACATGGGCGGTGGTGTCTCTCGCAGGGATGCTGGCAGGGATCCCCCCCGAGCACAGGCTGTTATTACGCACAGTACCGACACATTCTGCATCCCGGCTGCCGCCCCACCACTGATGTCACCCTGGTGGGCTGAGAGACGTTACCCGCTGTCTGGGGCAAAACTGTTTTCTAGTATGCAAAAAATGAGAAGCTGTCTGCCCTCACTGAGGACACAGCTGAAGTCATGCTCCTGACAGAAGCCAGTGTTTTCTGAGCACTTTGGAGGGGAGTCTGGGTTTCTGCTTTTAATTCCTGGCTCTGGTTCTGACTTACTGGGAATTCTTCTACCAGTCACTAAGCACCTCCATGACTCAGTTTCCCTGTTAAACAGGAGCACGAACCTTCTGGCTCTGACTGCTGGGATGCTGAATGACAGCATTTAAATACCTTGGATGACGATTCAGGGCTTAAGACATTGCAAGATTTTTCTGTTGATCTTAAAATTATGCACTAGTCTCCTGTAAGAGCTCACTCAATCCTTGTAAGTGGCTGTCACTGTTCCCATCCACACCCTGGTTCCTCTTTGAAAGGCAAATACCATAAAAGGCTGTTTATAGAGACTGAGATCTAGAAAGGAGAAGTCAAATAGGGTCAGGCTCACTACAGCTTTGCTGCCCTGAGCTGCAGCCAGGGAGGGGTGGCTTCCCGCTCCCCCCGCGATCCGCGGGGAACAGCAGTCCATCTGTCCGAGGAGCCTCCGACGTGGGTGGGTGTCTCCTGCCCCTTCGCAAAGAACCGTTTCATCTCCAGTGGAAATAGCTAAGATGGAAAAGGCGGAGAGTATGAGAATTAGGAAAATAGCAAGTGTCCCTAATCAATCACACTTAGACAGTGAGGGTTTTATATGCACAGAGACTTCGCTTGAATTCTTTTTTGCATTTATCCACAAGAAAGAAAAAAAAATCTGGTGGCTGAGGAAATTTGCCAGATGTTGATTCACCCTTGCTTTCTGCAAATGTTTCCATTTTGTTGAAAACCCAATTTGCAAACCCAGGAACACTCAAAAAAGACTTTTTTTTTTTTAGAAAATAAAACCTGCAAGCAGCTCCAATGACAGCACATGACGTGGATGAAGGCAGAGGAACTCTGCCATCTAGCAGACTTCATTCTGCCAACTTTTCCCTGGTCTGGAGCAGCAGAACCATACCGGTCACCCTCTCGCTGTCTAGTACCAAGTCTGGGTTTTCCCTAGCACGGAGAAGGGAATGCTTAAAGGAACAGATATGTCATTGCAGGGATTTTTAAAAGGAAATACGGCTAACTATATCAATAAACCTTATTGGTAATGATCCTAGTCATCATCTGGTTCACAAAGGTCCCTTAACTTGCTTAAAGATGATCCGGGGCCACAACTGAGAGGGGCAGAGTCTGAAATAGAAGCCACAGAAGGCAGCGAGGTAGCCAGGATGTAATGACATCCTGTGGGACTCACCCCAAACACCTGTGCGGAAACCACAAGTCCTGAGAAATCCCATCACAACCAGTGAGAAGGATCTGCATTTTGCATCTCAGTCCAAAGAGAGCATCTCCAGTACGGCAGCCCCTTAGAAACAGCTCAGGGGTTATTCCTGTATTAACTTTAAAAAGGCATCACTTAGGAAATCATCCGTAACTTCACATCTCATCTCTCATAAGATCCAAAGCATGCTTGCTCAGCCTGAGTAATCTGCAAAACCTAGACTCTAACCAGTAGCTGTGGTCTCCCAAAAAACCTAAACCTATGTTCTGGTCACAGTAGGCAACGGCATGCCACAGACCCTGCAGCAAACGGTGGGTTTCCCAGGCCTCGCACAGCACCACGCACCGCTAACAACGTCTCAGAGCATCCTATGCTGCAGAGTGCGGGAGCTGCACCACTTTCCAACATTTCTGTTCTAAACATAAATTTACAGCCATCTATTGATGGATAAAATATGAGAGGGGAGACCAAGTCACAAATCTATTGTCTCATTTACTCACTTAGCCTCCTGGCACGTGCACCTATTACATTTAATTTTGGTTTTGTTTTTAAAAAGAATCACTTTGGACTTACTTCCACAAAGTCCTTCTGTTTGATTTAGTGGACAACAGCTGTTCATTTCAAGAAGCTATTGGAAAAACATTCATCTGCTCCCAGCCCAGACTACTGTTAAAAAAGCAGAGCATACTTCTAAAAAAAAAAAGAAAAAAAAAGAAAAAAACCCAGATGCTTTAAAAAGTACAAATATGAAGAACTTTTGACAAATGTGGTTTGGTCGTTGCTGAGGCTAATTCAAAACATAAATCACCGCAGGTGTAACTTCACTGAAAACACGTGCCTTTCCATCCAAAATAAATCTGGGCCACAGAATAAAATCCATACGACCTAAATGGTGTCTTGGTTGGCAAACGGAGGAATGGGCAGACTTGCACAGCTAGCACCAGTACTGCATTCAGCCCTCCGGGTTATTATTTACAGATGCTTCCTATGATGACAGCATCCCTCCCCTCTCGCTCTTCGGGAGTACTTCCCCGGCATGGGATGCTCGCTCCTGAGCCTCTCCCTGTGCGGGGAAGCGTGGCTCACCGAGCTGAAGTCGCTCCGCAAGCCCATGCAGCAGGGAACAGGGCACGGGTCTCTCGGTTGTACTGCAAAGCTCAGCACAGCGTGGCACGGCAGGGCTCAGCCCGGAGCCTGTTTCGGGGCCCAGGGCTGTACCTGCAAGCCCTCAAGGTCTGGCAGAGCACACACAGCTCACGCTGCCGGGCTGCGGCACAGGCACGCGCAGCAGAAACATCCCAGGAATGACGCAAATATAAAAAAACCTGGTTTCCAGTGACAGCAGCAGAAAGCTCTCTGGCTGCCAGACCACAAACAAGCTGGAGACTTTTCCCTCCCTCATCCTACTTGACACAAGACCTGAGCCAAGCTCCTTCTTCAGCAGTTCTCCAGAGGGTTTAGCATGAGACCGTCCATATGTCTGATTCCTGGTTGCGCACAGACCTGTCCTTGCACTGGCAAGGTGAAAAAGGTCAGATTTAAGAGGCACTGGCAGCAGCAAAAGCACTGTCTTGTGATGGGTCAGGAGGGATAACAGTGATCTCTGATTTTCCAGCAACCCCAGGCTGGATTTTACACCAGACCAACAACAGCAGTAGCAGCTTTTGGCTCCTCTGGAAAAAACAGAGATGCTTTGAGTGAAGCACCAGGGAGGGCCAGAGCCCCAGTTGAGCTTTTCAATAGCCTGTGCACCACGGTTTGCCCGGGCACGCGGGCAGGACGGCATGGGCTTCTCACTGCAGCTCAAGGTTCAAACTCTCCTTCAAGCATGGGCTGAGGGCTGGCCACCGTGCCAGGACACCTCAAACCAGGGCTGCAAGGCAATTGCTGTATCTCACTCCCGTGCCATATCATGCACTTTTCTCTTGTGTCCAACAGGTCAGCTGGCTGGCAAGCACTTCTGGTTCCAGGCTATGCAGGGAAAGAGGTCAGACTCACATGCCCGTTAATTGCACAAAAGAATAGTCCTCTTCATCAGCCCTCCCATGGAACAGTTGTTACTTATGTATCCGATGACAGTGGTCCAAAGAGCCAGCTCAGAGCAGGGCCCTCTATGCCAGCTGGCCAGTGCAGCCCCAAACACGTACAAGAAGGTGGGTAACTCCTTCTCCCATGCCCAAGTCAACTGAAGGCTTTAAGAAGCCCTCAACCTGGAGAGCTCATGAACGAGGTTAAGGGAAGGCACCAGAGACCAAGCCTGGAAGAGGAGGACAGTGAGGATGAGAGGGATACAATAAAGCTTAGCTTTTGGAAAGCAGATGGGCCCAAATCACGCAAGAAGGCTTTACGATCCCTCCAGCAGGAAATAAGTGATGACATACTGTCATGTTGCTGTGTCAACAGCTGACACATCGCAGCAGGATAATTTCACGGACTCCCACGTTATTTTAAAAGCTCACTTTGAAATTGCAGAGCTAGGGCAGATGGGCCTCAAGCCTTGCAGAGCAATGGCGCTGCAGAAGACCCGCTGCTGTGGGAGACCTCAGTCCCTCACGAACCAGCCTGCGCAGAGGAGCCACAGCCAGCCCTGCCATCCACGGAAGGCATCCGGGGCTCACCACAGACGGCTGCTGATACAATACCAAAGCACCAGCCTGCCTTCCATTTCCCCTCCAAGAAAACAGTACTCTAACCCAAAACGTCTTCAAAGGGTTCATTGTTGTCTGGCTGGCACATGCGATGCTTGAAGCTAGCCTGGAAGTCCTCAAGGCTGTGGACAAAGTTCTGCATGTCTCAAGCAGGCTACAGCACTTGTGAGAGTCTCCTTTGTCCTTAAGAGGGGCTTTTTGTTTGCTTTTAACATTATGCACCAGAAACAAAACATTCCTCCCTCCTGCTGCTCTCCTCTTTCTTATCAGAAGCAGCCATTTTCACCTACGCAATCACCCGGCTGTTTTTCTAAGGGTCTGCATATTTACTTTCTCTGCTTTTTTTCAGCAGTGGGATGCAGGAGCCAGATCCTTGAGGACTGGCCCACAGGGTCCTGCCATACTGGAAACCAGGAGGGATATCTCCAGGAAACCTTGGATTTCATAGCACTGCCAACTGGCACTGCGTTTCTGCTTCCAGCAGTGGGTTCAGCACAAGGCACGTACTCAGATATCAGCAGAAAGAACAAAACCCAAGTTCCCTATGAGCCTCATGGAAAGGCTACCCCTAGTCAGCACAAATTCTGCAAAACCCATTCAATCTCCAAGGAACAGCTTTGTTTACAATCCGGTTTTGTTTGCCGGCCCATGATTTTAGAGACAGCCTCTGCATAGATGCGTCTCCCATGTGGTTTTGCTTTTTGGAGTGATCCTGCCTTCAGGAGAAGTTTGCTGGAGTTACCAAGTAAGCGCACACAACTCTCTCCTTTGAAAGCAACACATTAGGAAACGGTCTGGGCTCATACACCAGAGTAGGCATTTTTGCTCGTTAACCTATTCATTTACTCACACCAGCAAAACCTCCCCCCTGCTCCAGCAGGGTGCTGCACCCCTGCAGCAAGCGGGTGCACACAAGCATCACCAGCGGGTCTGCTCTGAACCAGCCGCAGCGCTGCCGGCCAAAGCGGGAAGCAGGATCCTGGGCCACGGCCGTGACTCACTCTCCCGGCCCTGCCAAAGAAGTAGTTTTGGAGCGAGGAAGCGACAAGGAGACTTAAATTAGAAAGCTGGTGAAACAAAATGAAAGAAAATCCTCCTCAGCTCTCCATGCTTGGGTCCAGCAGGGAAAAAGGGGAAAGGATGTGCAAAGCATGAGAGGTGTCAGAGCATGGCGTGGTGCTGCGCCGACACAGAGACAGGCTCTGGCCAAGCGACCTTTTCATCCATCTGAGTGAAACACCCTTTTCAGCGTTTCACCACCTGCCTCAGTGGAGTGATGACTGTGTCCACACTGCTGTTTGGCACACAGCACGCGAGCCGATGCACTGTACGGGCATGTCAACATGTTCTATAGGGTCCTGGTAACCACGCTGGTGCTGGGCGGGTTTCCCTCACTACCCTCTGCCGTAGAACATTAGAAGAAGTAAAACATGCCCTGAATATTTCCCCCACCACCACATACAAGGCTGAATGGTTTTGAGTCCGCATACAGGTGCAGGAAAGCATCAAGACTTAGAACCACTACAGTCAATGGCAAATCTCCTAGCGCTAAGGGGGCTCAAAATACAACCACAGGTAAAGTGGCCCAAAAACCAGATGCTCCAGGTTTGCCTATGCCTTCAAAGCCACTCCCCAAGCCCTCTCTCAATTTGGCAGATTAAATCCAGCTGTTTCTTACGTACTGGCTACATAGCTAGCTGCTGTGCTAGCTGGGCTGGCTGTCTCGCAGCAGCTCAGACACAGGCACACAGAAGCAGACAGGGTGGTGCTCAGCCGACGGCTCTGCTCCCCTCCAGCTCACACTTTTCCCTTCTTCAGCGCAGGGACCCTGCCAAGAAAGGGATGGCTGCCTCTGAGCATCACCACGGACAGGGAGGGTCAGGAGGGTCCCTACACACCTTCTGCCCTCTGTGGCCAAGAATCATAGAATCACAGAATCATTAAGGTTGGAAAAGACCTCTAAGATCATCGAGTCCAACCGTCAACCCAACACCACCATGCCCACTAAACCATGTCCCCAAGCGCCTCATCTACACGTCTTTTAAATACCTCCAGGGATGGGGACTCAACCACTTCCCTGGGCAGCCTCTTCCAATGTTTAACCACTCTTTCAGTAAAGAAATTTTTCCTCACATCCAATCTAAACCTCCCCTGCCGCAACTTGAGGCCATTTCCTCTCGTCCTATCGCTTGTTACTTGGGAGAAGAGACCAACACCCACCTCGCTACAACCTCCTTTCAGGTAGTTGTAGAGAGCGATGAGGTCTCCCCTCAGCCTCCTCTTCTCCAGGCTAAACAACCCCAGTTCCCTCAGCTGATCCTCATCAGACTTGTTCTCCAGACCCCTCACCAGCCTCGTTGCCCTTCTCTGGACACACTCCAGCACCTCAACGTCCTTCTTGTAGTGAGGGGCCCAAAACTGAACACAGTATTCGAGGTGCGGCCTCACCAGTGCCGAGTACAGGGGCACGATCACTTCCCTACTCCTGCTGGCCACACTATTTCGGATACAGCCCAGGATGCCATTGGCCTTCTTGGCCGCCTGGGCACACTGCCGGCTCATGTTCAGCCAGCTGTCAACCAGCACCCCCAGGTCCTTTTCTGCCGGGCAGCTTTCCAGCCACTCTTCCCCAAGCCTGTAGCACTGCATGGGGTTGTTGTGGCCAAAGTGCAGGACCCGGCACTTGGCCTTGTTGAATCTCATACAGTTGGCCTCAGCCCATCGATCCAGCCTGTCCAGGTCCCTCTGCAGAGCCTTCCTACCCTCGAGCAGATCAACACTCCCGCCCCACTTGGTGTCGTCTGCAAACTTACTGAGGGAGCACTCGATCCCCTCATCCAGATCATTGATAAAGATATTGAACAAGACCGGCCCCAGTACTGAGCCCTGGGGACACCGCTCGTGACCGGCCGCCAACTGGATGTAACTCCATTCACCACAACTCTCTGGGCCCGGCCGTCCAGCCAGTTTTTGACCCAGCGCAGAGTACACCTGTCTATGCCGTGAGCCGCCAGCTTCTCGAGGAGAATGCTGTGGGAGACAGTGTCAAAGGCCTTACTGAAGTCCAGGTAGACCACATCCACAGCCTTTCCCTCATCCACTAGGCGGGTCACCTGGTCATAGAAGGAGATCAGGTTGGTCAGGCAGGACCTGCCTCTCATGAACCCGTGCTGGCTGGGCCTGATCCCCTGGTTGTCCTGCTCATGCCTTGTAAGCGCCCTCAAGATAAACCGCTCCATAATCTTCCCCGGCACCGAGGTCAGGCTGACAGGCCTGTAGTTCCCGGATCCTCCTTCTGGCCCTTCTTGTAGATGGGCATCACATTGGCAAGCCTTCAGTTGTCCAGGACCTCCCCCGTTAACCAGGACTGCTGATAAATGATGGAGAGCGGCTTGGCAAGGGTTAACTTCACAGCTTACTTAAATGGTTGTGTCACATCTGCAGAGGGGGAGAGAGGAACTTTATAAGTTTCCCAGGGAGAAATCCATATTTCTCTTACTGTACTTTGAGTCTTGTCAGGGTCATTCATTACAGTGCTCAACCATGCATTTAGGTGGCAAGAAGGGGTCGGAGGTACAGCAGATCAGTGTGAAGCACAGCCCACAAATACTGATGGAAGAAATCTGAAACTAGGACAAGTGCCCAGCCCATAAATCACATTGCTGTGAAGAAAGACAAAGGCATGGTGATGATGGTTCAGGCTGGCATTAGACTTGTAAGATAATTTCCTGCTTTGTGTTGGTTTAAGGCAGACCCTATTTTTCTGGTCCCTCAGGTCGATGTCTGCTTAGGCAGATTAAACTTATAATATGCTATTAATAAAGATTAGAAAAAAAATAAAGAGTGCCAGTGACTTGGACTTACGACCACCACACTGACCCAAGAGACCACCCACCCAGCCACGTCCACAGGCTCAGTGAGGACAGAGCTGAGAGCGGTGCCCGAGGCTGCAGTCAGCACTGAGCATGATGCCACCCCACACAGCAGCATAGCTGTGGTATGCACGATGCCAGGACACGTGCTGGTAAGTCCTAGGAGCTCTTCCAGCAGGACTTGGTCACATCAGCTCAACGCCAGTGGGGACAGTGCACAGGCTAAGCTCAGCCCTGGTTGGGGAAGTGCCGCGTCTCTTTATCTGCGCCAGCTCCCAACATAAATCCATAATTCCAGCATTTGCCAGTATAACTTCTAGTTTAACATGCAAAATAAACCACAACGAGCTAACTGCACCTCTAAGCATCAGCAGCCAGAGGTTCCAGCGCAGAACCTCTACTATTAATTCTCCCAGCCAACTTTTAAGGTAAAAAGCTGTCATTGGGAGTGCTGGGAAGTGGAGATGAGTCACTTGGGTTGAATCTGTGAGCCGAGGAGAAAGCAGGCTTGGGAATGATCCTGGACCAGCTCTGAGCTGATGGAGTAAGCAGACCCTTGCTTTTGGGGTTCACAGCCATTACAGGATACACATCCCAGAGCAGTTACAATCAAGGCAAACCTGACCCCTCTTCCTGTGCTTATGTCCCTGATCTAGGATGCTTCCTACAGGAAAATCCATTATATCCTGTCCCACACACACAAAGTGTGTGCCCAAAAATCTTCTTTCCCAAGTTTCAGCCCACGGCTGAGATTTGATAGCCAAGTTAATAACTTGGGGAGGTGTCAGTTCAGAGCAGGGAGGATGACAAAGTCAGGCTCGCTTTTTCCCCACAGCCCTCTGTGCCTGGTAAGTGGGACAAGCATCAGGAATGGGAGGAGGATGCCATGCCGCGGCTCTTGGGAAATCCCACTGCATGACCGGCTGGGCAGGCTGGATCAGCTCCCAGGCAGGCAGGACAGATATTGTCAAGGAAAGAAAAGGTCTGATTAGGCCTTTCTACCACTAATAATATCAAAATAGCATATTGCTTTCATTGGCAGTCAAGCAGAAAATGAAATGGTGCAAAAAGGAGAAGCTGCAGGTGAAGTGGACTGGAATAATGTGGTGTCTGCAGGAACAACAGCCTCCAAGTGCCCTTAATACTCGAGTTTTTCTCTTGCACATTGGGAGGTCTGTGAGGTACAAGCTATCAACTCCTACTTGCCACCCCATAGGAATCCTCCCACACTCCTGCCTTTGCGTTGCTAGTAAATTGGCAAGTATCTCCTCCAACTACAGCAAGCCCCTGGGAAACACGAGCCGGATGGTCCTCTCACCCACTCTGATGTGCTGGAGGAAGAACATCCTCACTTTCCACCTCTGAGAGCCATTAAGTGCACTTTCTTCAGTGCAAAGGGGAGGAAAAATGCTTTTGTCTGCCATTTAACCCCAATAATGAATTGTGGCTCAAGAGTCTGACCCGCAGGCTCTCAGCTCTTAAATCAAAACCTGCAGAGGACATTGCTCTTACACAGAATGACAGCTTAGACTTTGCCAGACTTTGACGCCTTGGCTCTCCTGCGCTGGGTCCATTGCACCCCACCTGCCCCACAGCCCGGACAGAGCCTGGGGTCTCTGGGGCAGGGAGGGTGCGGTAGCATGCCTTTACACTGGTTAACAAACTAAAGCACTGACCTTTTGTGACTCCCTGCTGCTACGGCAGCAAAAATAAATGAAAGCAGGAATACCAAAGAATTAATGGAAGCAACTTATTGGAACTCTCTAGAGTGTTCCTAAATTGCTTCCCGTCCCCGTCCCCCCCCCCGCAGAACCTGTGCAAAACCCAGAGCACACGATGGGAGGAAGCAGCACACATACGAGAGCACATACCTAGCAGGTACCCTGCAGTGGGGGATAAGGGCACTATAAAACTTCAGGATCATATTCCCAGCCCGCAGCTTCCGGAAAGCTTTAGAGCTCTTATCATCTAAACACACAAGCGCGCTCACACACAGCAGCAGGCATGTTGCAACAGCATGCAAACTGTGTACAATGTCTGTACAGACCTACATGCACATATATAATGCATATATCATAACAAGGGCAAACTGTATGCCTGGAGTCAAAGCTAGGCGGAAAGGATCAGTTTAAAGGTGATGTGATGCACCTCAGCTCCAGAATTCAAAGCACTGTATAGAGTCCAAAGGTACTTTTCTTTTTTCCCCTCTGTGCCGAGTGTCTCCTCCCCCATCACCCTTATCCCCAGGAAAGGCTGAATATAAATTGTCTGCTAATTCACAAGAATAACGGAACAAACTGGGCTGCAGCAGGGCTTAGCACACTCCCGAGCTCAGCTGCCCTTCAACCCAAAACTAGCACCAGCAGGGCTCAAGAAAGCGACTGGAAACACCCAGGTTGCAAGGCTCAAACCTCAGCCTGCCCAGAGCTCTGTGGAACCTGCAGCCCAGCAGCCGACGCAGGGCCTGGGATGGTGCGAGAAGGCTCGGTGCACGAACAACGCAAATCTGCCAGTCTTTGCAGGAAGGGGACTACAAAGGGTTAAAGGCAGGGACACTGGTGGCTGTGGGTGAGCAGGATGATGGAGCTGGCAAAACCCTGAGCCTTCCCCTTCTCTGGGATGCTAAGACCGGATGGCTTTTGCTGCTTTCAGTAGTCTGTACAGAGAACAGATGCCTTTTCCATACACAAAACAAATTATTTCCTTGCTCTCAAGGAGACACTTCCCTCCCACACATCCATCTAGTTAATGTACATTTACAGCTCCTCAAGGAGAGGGAAAGACCAGGGACCCCCATCCCACCTTGGCTGCTTGGCACTTTGCTTCCTACAAGAAAACAGCCCCTTTGCTGCTGGAGGGCAGCCCAGCGGAGCGGGGTCCCCGGCGAGGTGAAGGGCAGCAATCAGGGCCAGGCTTTGGGTCGAGCTGGCTGCTGGCAGCACTTCAACTGGCTGTGCCAAAGAGAAAAAAAAAAAAAAAAAATAGGGGGCTGGGGAGTTAATGTCATTAAGCATTTGACAGCTGGAAAATGTGAGCAGCCATTGTTTGCAGCCCCCCTACAGCTCCTCCCGCCAAACAAGTCTGCTGGAAGCAGCAGTAATAAAGCATAAAAGCCAAGACTGGAAATAATGACTCCCCTCTCTGCCCTGCTGCTCCCACCGAGGGAACAGGATGGCTCTGAGCCCACCCTGCCCCGGCTCGTGGGCCCATGGCTTCCTTGCGCCCCCCATCCCCTGCCCTTGTCCCCCCTTGCTGCTTTGAGGCAGCGGCTCCGGGATTCGTGCCGAGAGGCCTAGGGAGGCCATGGCAGGAGCTTTCTCATCTTTCACCCACTCAGAGCAGCTGTGCTCCGTCTCCACACGCAGCACTGATGTTGCTGCTGTCACCACGGGGGTGAGTAAACTGCTTTGAGCACGGCTCCTGTCCCCACTGAGCTGCCGCGGGGAGGGAAGGAGCAAGCCAGCTACACCCCACATCACCGAAAACTCAAAAACATTGCTCCTGCCCCTTCTCCCAGACCCTAGGAGCTGCCGGCCTCCAGCTGGTCCTCTGCAGCCTGAGAAATGACACTTACACTGCTTCTTCAGTGTGCATGAATGTTTTAGCGTTGGCTGCATGGAAAGAGAAAGAAATCCAGAGCTTAAGACACATGCATCATCTTTCACCAGCCAGCATTGGTCAACAACTCTAGGGGTATCAACAGCTTATTTATCCCTTAACCTTCAGGCTACCTTCCTTTCTAGTAGCTGAACCTGAGCCCATGCCATGTTACCCATGCGCAGGCTGGCCACGGACCTGCTCCCAGCAGCACCCTGAGCCTCCCCCAGCATCAAACTGATCTGGTGCCAACCTGAGTGGGAGCATGCTGGAGAACACTGCAGGGAGGAACCTAGCTCTGGGGAGAAGATTTGATGGTAAATTTTGGCTTTTTTCCTTTAAAGCTTCCAGAGGATTTTCATCAAAAAATCTTCAGAGCCTTATTCTGAAAGTACTAAACTCAGGCACTGAATCTACATCCCACTTCACCTCCCAAAACGATGGGCAAGTAAACCAAAGATTCAGTTCCAGGAGGTACTTTCAAGCAACTCCAGCTGCATGGACAGATGTTGTGGGACTCCTTTTCCTAGGTCCACATAGCAGGCTTCAGGTTTGTATCTGATCACAGGCAGGCACTGGGCTCCACTGTCACATCAGTCAAAGGACTCAAGGGAATTGCCACTGGCCCAGTTCAATCTACCCCACGCTTCAACAAAAGAAATGAAGAGTTGCCTTCATAGCAGCGTGAGAATTAAAATTGACCTGTGTTCACACCTAGATGCTCCCTTTCACATCTCGATGGGGTCCTCCTGCATCCCACATCAATAACAAACTCAAAACCTACCCACAATTTTTTCAATCCCCCCCACATGAAGGCAAGCAGCAGCTGGGAAGCAGCACTTCCAGGAGGTTTCCTTTTCTTGGTGGAAGCAAGTCACAAATTTGACTATTTTGTAGTAACTAGCAGCTAACCAAGAACAGACCCAAACCACATTGCCTGGGAAGGCATAATGACAGCTCCTGCCCTCTCACACCCTTGAAAACTCCTGTGGAAACGCAGAGAAGGACCTTGCACGGTGTGCAACTTCTGCATTACCAAAAGACATATTCCCCAGCACATCCTAAAGGAGACGGCAGGTAAAGGGATGTTCAGCTTAGGCTGAACCCACCGGTAGGACACAGAAGGTACCCTCATGTTTCAAAAAGTATCCTTAATACACCCGACAGCATATCCACCTTCCAGGTTTCAAACCAAACAGTGGTGTGAGTGCTGATGTCACGGCCAGCCAGACACCCATTCCTGGTTGGTCACAGAGGAGGAATTATTTTTGGCCATGGCAGATTTTCCTCTGTCCTGCAAAGCTGCTAACTGCCGGGTTCTTGGAAAAGAACAGGGTGGGACTACGCCTCTTCCTTGTGCTCAGACACAGGTGCAGACCCATTCTTGCATGCACCAAGGAACATGACTCCACTATAACCCTCTAATTTGAAGGCTCAGATGTTGTTTAACTGGAATTGCAAAAAAATGGGGTGAGGAAATAATTGAGAAGAAACCTAGATTTCTGACTTGGTCTTTTTCACCTCATTGTGTCTCTGTGACCTGGCAGTGTCCTTTAGGAGTTTGGTGACCACGTTTCATAAGCAACCAGTGTCCTGGAGTGATAACACACCCACACAGAGGTACCTCATTAGCTTACTCATGTGGGTTAAATCCTGCAAAACACTGAATGACACCAATACCCCTTGACCTTAAGAGCTCTTTGCTCAGCACGTCATCAGATGATACAACTGCAACAGATCTACAGCAATGGCACGACATGTACACACCCCCACATACATGCAATAGCAATAACTGAGACCCCAGAGACATTCATTTTGCCACCGCTTCCCCTTCCGAGTCCCCCACACTTCCGTAACAAACAGGAGGATTCCGATTAAGCCAATTCACATGGTATAAGCCACATTTTCCCTGGCAACTTCCTCACTGGATACTCACTAACTCCAAAAAGAGCATCAGAGCACCTCACAGCAGCTTGTTTCAAAGCCTTTGTGCCTCCTTCCAGGCCAGCTGCCTTCCTCTCCCTTGCCTTTGTCCAACTGGGAGAAACACATTTAATTACATTCATTTATGTTCAAACAGGCCTACTGAAAAATAAGTGGATTAAAAGCTGGTCTGGAAAAAGAATTAAACCCTATTGCGGTGCAGCGCAGCCTGCGTACTTGGGCTGCGATGTAATTCAGGCACTGGGAATTCTCCCCTGCAACAGGCATTGGAAATTTAAAGTTGCAGCACAGCCAGCCCCTCTACCTGCGATGCATTTGGCAGATGGCAGAGACCCACAGCCTCATCCATCTACCTTTGATCTTATGTTCTAGTCCTTCCTTCCAAGTCTAAACAGCTATTTAACCACTGGAGAAATTCAGTGCATTTCTGCAGATGGATCTAAACTGCTCTCTGAACTCGCAAGGGTAGTAGCTGCACATATTCATCTCCAGGCAGCAAAAGAGTACACCCACTCATTCATACACTCACTCACTTCACCGTCATCCAAGACCCACATATGGATATTCTGCTTGAACATGGCCTTTCCATCGCAGCAGATGGTTAATGCTGTAAACGAGCTGGCTGGGAGCTGGCTACTGAGTTTGAACAGCAACACCTTCCTGTTTGCACCTCCCACCGGTGAGCATAGCCAGGCCAGCGCTGCTCAGCCTCCAGCTTCTCAGGAGAGGACCCCTCCGCAGGTGGTGAAGAGACCAAGACTGTGCAAGCCTTTCCTACCTCTAGACCTCAAAGTCCAGTAGTAGAGGTAGTAAAATGCTACCAAAAAAACCAAAAAACAAACCAAACCAAACCAAACAAACAAACAAAAAATCCTATGAAATTAGAGCCAAAGAGTCAAAACAGTGAAGTACCAGGCATGTACTGGTACTTGACCAGGTACTTGACTTGGACACGAGGAAAAATTTCTTTACTGAAAGAGTGGTTAAACATTGGACCAGGCTGCCCAGGGAAGGGGTTGAGTCACCATCCCTGGAAGTATTTAAAAGACGTGTAGATGCGGCGCTTAGGGACATGATTTAGTGGGCATGGTGGTGTTGGGTTGACGGTTGGACTCGATGATCTTAGAGGTCTTTTCCAACCTTAATGATTCTATGATTCTGTGATTCTGTGTCCACCCCATGGGTGCAGAGACACCTGACTGTATGTAACACACACTAACCACAGACCTGCAAGCAGTGGGACTGCTCAGTCCAGACATCAGGGCAATGCAGCTGGGACAAAATAAGCACATTTCCAGGGTGCTGTGCTGAAACAAGTTAAGTTCTGCCTGGAGCGTTTCTCAGCTGAGGGCACAGCAGTATCCAAACACAACCGTGCTGTTTCCAGACCCATGCAGGTAACTCTGCCTGGTGCCGCACTGCTCCACACTGACTTGCTGGCCCAGGTGCTGGCTGCCACAGGACACCCGCTTTCCTCGTGCTCAAAGCAACCAGGGGGATAGCTAGAAACAAACCTCCAGGACTTGTTAAGCCCAACGCCTTCCCTTCCAATCTATACCATACCAAGCTGCTGGCTCTCGGACTTGGCTCGGGGGGGGGGGGGGGGGGGGAAGAAGGGACAGGAGAAAGAAAAATTTGTAACAGCTTTTGCAGCCCAGTGAAAAAGTTCAGCAGCACTTGGCAGACCATTAAGACCTGCACAAAACCACTTTGCTCTAGGCTTCCTCTGAGCTTTCCCCCTCCCAGCTTTGCTTGCCTCCCTTCCCTAGCACAGCCAGAAATGCGCTTTTGTTTAATTAAGCAACAGCAATTAGGCAACACATTTTTAAGCAGCTCTCTCACAGCCGAGCTTTTTGTTCCTTGGGAAAAGGCTGGCTTCAGCATTAAACCAGCAGCTGTGTTCAAAGTGCCAAATCACCGGGTCAGAAAGAGGGAGCTTGATATGTAAACAGCCTTGTCACTAATTACCCCATGCCTTCGAGTGAATTGCAGTGGCTTTGCTCCATTAGAGCCTCGACTTCCTCAGGGGCAGGGCGAGCAGGCAGGGATGCTGCAATAAGCAGGAGTTTGTCTGATGGTTAAACCAGAGCCCGGGAGACGTAACAGGAACATCCTCACTGAATATTTAGTGTTGTATAAACCCACCCACCAAAAGCTAGCTACATGGAGCGGTCCCTCTCAGCATGGGCTTGGAGGATTTACCCGCCTGTTCCACAGGCTCTGGGCTGACGTTTATCACAGCAGATTGCATAGGAGAGAGGCTTTCTTTCCCAAGTCACTTGGAGCTGAATTCAGAGATTGCTGCCCCCTCCTCAGAAACTCCTTAGGAGGGACCTAGCAGATCAGGGGGAAGGAGAGGACTCCGTCGCACTGGCAGGGAATTGCACCCAGGTTTCCTCCTCACTCTAGCAGGAACCAGGGACTTCATGTGATCCACGTGGTGCTGAAAACATGTTCCAAAATCCCTGAGAAAAATGCTGAGCGACTCTCTCACAGACAGCATTCAGCAGCTGCAAAGTAAGCAATGGCTGGAGGACAGCATCCAAGGCACCACGGCTCCGGCTGCGATGCTCTGGGAAGCAGCACGGGTCCGCAGGCAGCACCACCGCTCTGTGCCTCCCCTGCCTCCTCTCCGTGCCTTTGGCTTTCACTGGGATGTAAAAGCAAGGCCACCTAATCTATGTGTTCAGGGAAGCCACAAGCAAAATCTAAAAAGATTTCCTGTTTTTTAAAAAAAAAAAAAAAAGTAATGGCTGTTCCTCCTCTGCTTCAATAAGGGCGAATGTTGCCAAGGACACCCAGTAAATCTATCACACACACATGCTCCACTTCTCTCTCAGCTGAATATTTACAAATTTCCAAAGTGCTGAACCTCTTCAAGCCATTCAGCTTCTGCTTTCATCTGTTATATCGACAGTGCTTCTGAGATTTTCCTGCAGCTATCCTAAATTAATGAAGATCGCAAACTAGGCTTCATCCGTAACCCTAAAGGTCAATCACATCGTTTTGCTTCAACATGACAAACAGGCAAGAGGAAAACAAACATATGGAGTTTCCCAAAGGAAGATGAATGAAGAGCCCTGTCCAAAGGAAAGCAAAGCCCTAAACTAAGAAGGATAACTTAAAATAGTTATTCCTACCTGTCTAGATAGTGGCAACACATGCAATGCCTGGGTGCTAGCAAGGTACCCCAAGCTATGTGGGTTTTCCCTGTATTTCCAAGGGGTGGTAAAACATTCCTTGCTATTTTGGGAGAATGCCACAATAAAAAATTTTGCATTCAAAATTAAATGCAGTTTTGCACATCTGAAGGGAGTTTGGCAGCCCCAGGACAGCCCCAAGAGGCTTCTCCACAGTCCAGCCCACAACTCCCATGTTGTGCTGAGAGCACAGCTGCCAGGGCAGGAATCCCACCCTGGGGAACGGGGAGGGCTTTACAGCCTGAAATTACTAAAACCACCAAAAAGTTCCAGATTAGAAGTCACTTCACTGGATAGCCCTGGTTCCACCAACGTGGGCAACAGCATGCACTGTGCTCCATAAGGTTGCCCCATCTGGTACCGCTCCTTGGGTTCGGTTCCCAAGGAGGTGATGGGCACTGGGAGCATGGAGGACCTGCCTTAGCTCTGAGATGGTGTGCAGACTCCCAGCTATCCAGGGATGGGTGGGACATGCCTCACCATGCGCATTTCAAGGATCCAGTACCAGTGAGGCGAAGGCAGAGCCACATCTCCACCTATGAGACCAGCTAGTTCTGCCCTTGCCACTTGTGCAGCCCAACAGGCTGTCACACTCCAAGGGAGATGTCAAAAGATCAAGTGAAGAGAAAATATGGTCACCAACAGTTCTACATATTAGTTATGGGGCTGGAGGACAAAGCACATCAAAATGAGTAACAGTGGTCTCAGGGGACTGCACACAACTGGAAAGTTTTTTCTTGCTCCTCCCAAGGCAGAAAAAAATCCAGCATCCCTTGGTAGCTTCCAAAAGAGTCACTTTTTCTAACCATCCCCATTTCCATCTACATGTGACCAGCAGGGAGAAGTGGCTGTGTGTCACCTCTAACAGCCCACAACCAGCACCCACTTCATTGCTCCAGACCCTGTGCAGAGACTCACATTGCAACCCCCACAAGCATTGCTCAGGCTCTTGGTGCAAGATGTGAAATCACGCTCCAGGTGAAAGTGGACTATGGATTTAAATTACATGTTTGCAAGCTGTGTTCCCTCAGCAGTCGAAATAATCAAATATAAAGAAGCATCATGAAAGCTTCTTGAGGGACCTCCCTTTCTAGCCAGCCTTCAACTCTCAAAGTAACATCCCTCATTCCTAATTCATGTACTGCTTCATTGCCTTTAATAGCACTTTCCCCTGAATCTGCACTCTCTCTTCTGACTAAAGCACTAATTTCCATTACCTCAAGAGGTATCAAATTCCAAACCTTTGCTGCAGCTTCAGGTTTTCACACTCTGGTTACAGACACCTCATTAGCCTCCCCGCATCTAGTCCAGGCTACAAGGTGTTTGCTCTGCGACACGCCAGAATCAGTCAACACAACTGTCTGATTACATACAGGCTCCAAAATGTCTCATGTATAAAAAAAAGAAGAAATTAAGCAGATGGCCTGCGGAGCACTGAGATTTGCAGTTTTCTTCCTGGAAAACTTCTGGTAACCCCAGTTCCAAAAATAATACTAGGAATAGCCCTCCATGTGGGAAGGAAGAACTTTTGATCTCTGTGTTCCAGAGGAGGGAACTGACACGTTAATTAGAACATATTGCTGAATGGGGTTGCTATCTCACCCCACAGGGCAAAACCAAAGCGGGTATTTAAACGTTGGTGGCCAGCTCCTGATAGAAATTTACGGTGTTGTTTTTTTTCCCCAGGATCTTTTTTCAATTAACAAAGCAGGAACATATCAGTTCAACTCTTCCATAATCCCTACTATCATCTCTCCCCTAAATCACTGCTCGTCTCCTACTAAAAATTCTTTCCAACAGTTCTCACTCAGAATTTTATGCAGGTTTGTATCTGCCCTTTTTTAATATGTATGTATTATGAGACTTTCCAAATATAATTAACTTATCTACAGCTACAAGCCTCATTTTACAAGTGAGGCACTGAGACACCGTGGAACACAGGCGTGCGCTTGCTGAGAACTTTGGTGGTTTACATCCAAGGGATAAATCCAGGCAGTCGACACTCCAGCATGACCTTGGAGTGTCTCAGAACTCCCCAGGCTAAATGTCACACCCACAAGTGCCCTCTTCCCACCTAGGTTTCATTGCAAGCCACAGTTTACAGGAAAATCACCCTCCAGACTGGACCTCCTGCATGCACCCTCCTCTCCACGACTTGTCACTGCTCTCAGAGGACATCTATGGAAGACACCCATTCCTGTACATCTCCTCCCCAAATCTTTACCTAATCAGTGTGAAGGGCCCTTGTCACCTAATCCCTCTTCGTGAAGAGGCTTCCTCATTTTGGAAACAGCATCTTCAAGCTATCACTGGCCCCCTCTCCCCATCGTCCAGCATCAGCAGAGCCAAGTCCCCGGACACAGGAGTACATTGCAGAGCTCACGTCCTCTTACGGAATTGCCTCTGTCTGTAGAGGCCACAAGCTGACAGCACTTGTTTGGATTCCTTTCCTGGACCAAATCTTGCTTGAAAAACTGGATTTTCTCCACTTCTTCCACTTTCCTTCTGTAACATGAAGCAATATTTTTTCCGCTATAAAAACTGAAATTGGGAGCATACAACCTTAATTTCAAGGTATTTATAATTTTTGGCCCACACAGTCTCAGCATCACCCTGCCAAGCACTACTTGCTGCTTGGAAGGCTGACAAAATGTGATCAGCCATAAACAAATGAACTTTAACTCCACTATGGGGGGGGGGGGGGGGGGGAAGGGGGTGAAAGGGGGAAAAGGGGGGGAAAAGGGGGGAAAAGGAAGGAACAGTTAAAATTCTATACTTTTTAACTAGAACTCTTTAACTCTGGTAAAACCAAATGCAAACAGAATAAAAAGAGTATATGCAAAGCTCTTCGAAAGCAATACTACAAGGTGGCAGATGTATTAAGAGCAGGTATCAGGCACCTATCACTTCTGCTCTTTTGCAATAGTGAAGGATGATGACCCTGCTGCGGAGTGACAGCACACTTACAGAGTGGTCTGCTATTGTCTATCAGCAGTTTATGGTAAGTATGAAGCCAGGATGAGGGAAAGACAGGTTATCAGCTCTCTTTGGAGTCAGAGATAACAGAGTGAAGGAGGAAAGGTGGAAAACACATCTCCAGTTTTCTAAAGAGAGCTCATTTAAGAGCTGTAGCCCAAAGGAGCACATATTCTGTGTGGCTTTATCCATAATGATTGTAACAGAGATGCATGGGTTGAGCTGCTTAGTGATGCTTACATCTGAGAAGGGATTTAGGAAAGCTGAAAGTCAGCTACCCAATTTGGGTAGTTGGAATTTGACATAGCAATCTGACCAATATTAAGTTTCCATCCACTGGAGTACTACTTGGAGGCGATTCTTAACCACTGTTCTTGTATCCTGCGCTTCCAGTTTGTAAAACAAGTTAATTGACAAAGAATCTGAGTTACCTCAGAGGAGGAGAATGATGAGAGATTTCCTCTGTCTGGATCTGATAATTCATTACCCAGTGGAGGTGAATTTGCTTGTAAGGGTGACCACAGGCAACTCAGTAAAATACTAAGGAACTCACTGACTTCCACACTAGTCGCAGCTTCATGGTGCTGCGTAGCTGGCTCAGACCCCGTGCTATGACTTTATCCTGTTAACCAGCTCCCTGCAAGACAGGAGGCTCCCCAAATGGCATCTGCTTCCAGAGCAATACCCCACAGCTCTGCCCCTGCTCTCTAGACCCCTCCTTATGAATTCAGCAGTTTTTTCCAATTTGATTGACAGGCAGCAGCATCTAGCATCTCCCGTGTCTGCTGGCACAGCAGAGCACACACAGCCATTGTGCTGCACACCATTAAGCAAGGGCTCAGCACCATGAACTCTCTTGCCATGGGAATCGGAGAATCCCACTGCAACACTGAACAACAGGAAGTATTAAATCAGCATCTCCTCTGGAAAAATACCACAAGAAACCACCCACGGGACTCTTCTGCTCTTGCTCTTTTGGCCCTGAATGCAACTTCCTCAGCAAATTAACCATCTCTAACAGGAAATGCTGCCTTTGTCCATCCTATCGCCTCCGAAACATCTGCTCATCTGCACACGCTGTCAGCGTTCTCGAGTAGGCGTCATCCCGCCTTGGTCCGTATCTGTGACAGGTCCCTCAGTAGGAAAAGCCCTTTCTACAAGCGCCAGGAAAAATACCTCTTTATCCCAATATAGTTTTAACCCAGCCTTGGACTTACAAACACAGAGGATACACCTGCACAGCAAATAATCTGATTTCTGCAGGAATGTAAGTGCTAGAATAACTCGAAGAATGTGGGCTGCTCTTGCAAACAGCGTTATCTCACAATAGCATCGGTCTTAACAGCCCCACGGCAGGACACAAGCAGCAAGAAATGCGAAGTCTATGCTTTGGGAAAAGTGACCACAAGCTAAACAGAGCCCAGCAGAGTGGGGGAAAAGGAAAAAAAAAAAAAAAAGAGAGAGAGAAAACAGCTCTGTAAGGTCTGACCCAGGAGGGAGGGCTGAAAGCAGGGGTTTTCTCAAGATAGAATTGAAAAAACTGAGAGGGGAGCTGAAAACAGCCTTCAAATGTGTAAAAGGCTGATATATAAAAAGAAAGGTGATTAATAGTTCTCTATATTTCTTAGGGTCTATCCACTGGCTTAATTTGTAGTGTGCAAAAATGTTTATCTAGCTATCAGGGAAAAAAATCCCAACTTCAAGAATAGGCAATCTCAGGGACATTTTCCTTTGGGAATTTGGGATTCTCCTTCTCAGGAGGACTTTAAAAACACATAATCACAGCAGGTGGTTGGACTAGGTAAGTTTTTAAAGTGCCTCCCAACCCAACATGCGCATGAATCTATGACTTTGCAGAATTAGTTTCAGTTTCTAAAAGATCTTGAGCACGTTTAGTTCAGAAAATTTCCCAGGACATATGATTTGTCCTAGTTCTTAATGAATCACTGCAATTGCTAACTGTCCTTAATATTAGAAATAAGCATCCTATTTGTGCTCTGAACTTGCCCAGTTCCAGCTCCCAGCAGACCCTGTTGCAGGTTTGTCCGGTGGACCGCAGAGACTTCCCCTGGCATTTTGATTTTCCCACACTGTCCTGTGACCCCTCCACCCCGCCAACCTCCCCATCCTGTCTCCTTCCCACACACAAATACACATGCACATTATTAAGACGGCACAGAAATCTACATGTCGATCATCTGCAGGAAAGGACAATTTAAATAGCATCACCTATACAGTGATACCGCCCCCTTTTTTTTTAATTGTTTTTTCAAGAACTTTTCGACTTCTGAAGAAGTTGACTGAGTCACCAATAAATAAATACATTACAATGAGGGGCAGCAAGAGGAAGGAGGAGGTGACAATTTCAGACCAAAGGCAAGGTGGCAAGTCTTCATGCAGAGCACCATTACTCTTTGAAGGAGCCGTGGATGCAAAACCTTTATGAAAGTTCAAAAGCAACCAGACAAATTCATAGAGGAAAAATCCAGTGGAGGCTCTCACAGGTACAGACACCAACCTCAGATCTAGGCTGCCCCACAGCCACCAGTTCTGGAGGCTGGGTGAGCATCTGAGGTGTCACAGCATTTTCGCTGTTCTTCTGTCCTTCCCTGAGTGCCCAGTGCTGGGACCTTTATTCTAACTGGATACAGCTGCTCTTGTCTCAGTTGCCTCAAAACAAAAAACAAAAACAAACTTCCCCCTCCCACCATACCATTCATCATCTGTTTCTTAGCGCACACAATGTTACTAAGAGTAACAACAGCAATAACAAATAGCCTGGGACAAATAGGTTTTCTCACTAGAAAATCCAAATGTGGTTTCCACACTGCATGCCCATAGTCTGTTATTGCGAGGAGTTTCAAAGGAGCAGAATTGCAGGGAAGAGTTTATGACGTATCTGGTATGGGGCTCGAGTTTATCTGGAAGGGAACTTAATTGAAACAGGAAAATCCTAATTAAGATTGGAATCCCTAACAACCTTCCCCGCACCCAAACAGGAAATTCCAGGTGGGAAACTGCTTCTCTTCCAACTTTGCCTACTCCTGAAACCAGAAGTCAAAGGAGCCCTGTGTTGGCCAGGCAGCATGTCACCTCTGATTTTGTGCTGCTCCTTGGCACCCTAATGAACCCAATGGTACAGACCCGGGAAAGAGGTAGATGAAAGTAAGTTGCTTGACTGATGTCATGGGTATCTTTGAAAACACAGGAGCAGAAAATCCATCTGTAGGGCAAGATGCATCGCTCGTGCACCACTGCCTTCCTCAGCCTTCTCCTCGGCTGGTACCTCAAGCTTCACCCTAATTTACTGCTCTCCCTCCGAGCGCCCGTAGAGCCTCCGATTGTTTTCTCAAGCTGGGACTTTTCAGCTAAAGCATCTATTGCATGAGAAGCATCAAGAAGTCGCTTGATGAAATTCAGGTTAGCACTTCACACCTTTCAGGATAAAAATAACCAAAGGAAACTGGGATTCATCCCAAAACACACTAGACAATTCACATTAATCAGGAGATGATATACTTGTCTCATTTCCAATCCTTCACCTCCTCTTCTCCAGCAAGATAAATGGCAAAGAAAACAAACCAACACCCTCTACGTTTTTCTTCTGCAAGGATCCAGTTTCCATAAGACTAGTCTGCCTTGGCTGTGAGCTGGAAAATAAACCACAGCTCTGCTCTTTCTCAAGGGCCAAGACGAAGAGGCCGTGTACAACCAAGAATGAAAAAGCCCATGACTCTCTACATTTTCCGGGCTCCATTCCACGCTGGTTGCTTATAACTTAAGTTGTGAAAGAAGTATAGCAACTCTTTTCCCGGAAACAGTCTCTTTTGGACAAATGTCATAATATTGGCATCTTCTAGCATCTTCCCCACCTGCCTTTCTGAATCAGCACCACAGTAACTTCCCAGCCCATCAAGGTTGCCCAGCTCCAGGTGCCACAGCAGCCAGCATCACAGCCCGAAACATCACAGCCAGAACGAGTCCTGACTCCCCAAGGCTGAAACAAGAAGGCAACAGCTCTCCAAGAGGCCAACACCAGCATTTGCCTCTGGAACTTCAGTGTGAGGTTCACGGCAGCTGTCAGCACTCAGGGCTTCTGAAAACTTACTTAGTTACTCTCCTACGGGATGAGATGGCAAACTGCAGGCTCCTGGTTTCAAAGTGATGTGACCAAATGGTTCTCAGTGAGGGTTTGGTCCATTCTGTGACTTTCCAGACAAAGTCACATTGGTATTTCTACTCTGACCTATTCAGTGTCACTTCCATTGACACAGTGCCAGTACAGCAATCCCCATATCCCAGTGAGGGGCTAAGAGTTGGGAGCAGTTCCCGGATTCCATATGTCGCAGGGCTTCAGGTAATGAGCTCCTGAAGCCATAGGATCAACCATGCTTCCTGCATGGAAAAGACATAAAAATCCAGGTCATTCCTCTGCTCTTTTGCTGAAGGATAAATCAAGTCCCTTAAATTCTATTTTTGGCTGAAACCACAATGACCAACTGGGAGGTCTGCAAGGGTGGAAAAACCTGGAAGGTCTGAGGTGCAACCTACATCATCTCTGGGCTGCATCTGCTTGACTCAGCAAGCTGTAAGGGAGTAAGACCAGCATCTGTGGTAACCGAGAGCCTCCTCCTCCCCCTGTAAAAATGAGCAGTTGTGGCACAGCCAGATTCTTAGCAAGCAGTGTATTCGGAGGTGAAAGGGAGATGAAATAAAAATACTTCCCTTATCTAGCAGATTACAGCAAGACTTTCTCAGCAGGGAGTGTGAAATGTCAGCTGTCTCAGGAAAGCAGCTCTAGCACCACAGCTTTTATGGTAAAATGGTTTCATTGCTCTGTCTACTGCATATCACGCTTGAGACGGCCAGAGAGGGACCCGGTGGCAATGTCAGCATCCACTGAAAGATGTGGCAAACCTCCGCCTTGGGAATATTAAGGAAAGACCAAGAGTTGTTTCCCCCTTACACCCCACTTGTGGATTTGGTTAGGTCTAACCAAAAGCACAGGGTGGAAGCAAGTGGCTGCGCTGATGAACCAGATAGCATCTGGCATGGGAAAGAGATACAGAAGAGAGGCAACATGAATTGCAGGCGGCAATTCACACTTACTGCCCCACAACAAGTTTAGATCAAACATTCACAGCTTGCTAATGAAGAGATAATTCTTGTCCGCCTGCCAACACACACAGTTCAGCCCAATCCCCATGGTGCGGTGAAGCCTTCTTCCTTCTGCAGTTATCTGCAATGAAAACGTGTAGAACAAAACCTCCCACCTGCACATGAGTGTGAACAGCTGTTCTGACTGAAATTAATTTAAAAATGAAGAAAGAGGGATGAACTTCAGGTCACTGGAGAGACCCATACTGTCTGGAGCAGGGCACAGAGCAGCCCTACTGGTCCATTTGCCATTGCTACCCTTCTGTCATACATTGCTTTTTTTTTTTTTTTTTGTGCATTTTCTATGGAAGGCAATTTACTGGGGCCTTTTAGTCTTCTAAACTGAATCATTCTAACGAGTTGTGGTGTGATCTGTGGCAAAGCACATGATCAAACTTCGAGCCTCTTCATACCTTTTCATTTTACTGGAGTAGCGGGTGTCTGATGCCCAACAGATTCTGCCCACAGTCACAAAACAAGAACATGGAAATCTCGTTCCCCTTTTCACCTTGCTGAACTTGTACACTCTCAGCAATTTATCTACCACATCAGTGCAAGCGCTGCAGGCTCTTTGAGATGAAAGTCCATCAACTCCAGAAGTTTGTACGCCCGTTACTGGCTCTGAGCATCCCATCCGCTAGGACGGAGCAGAACCGCACGCTGGCTCTGTGCAGATTACACGTGAAAAAATCATTAGCTGGAGGAAAAAGAAAGCCACCACCACCGTGAAAGAGGAAAGCTGTTAGATGAGCTTTGTGTGCTTATTTGCTCAGCTAAGGTAAGCTTCTTGCCTTGGACCCTCCACAGCACAGACAGAAGTAACAGCTTTTCTTTCTCAGGACTGAGAAGTCTTCTCATCTTTTTTTTTCATACTCCAACAACTTTGTATCAGATATGAGCAAATAACATCAATCATTTCTGCCTGATTGCTACCTTGCTGCTTAAGCAACAAATAATGTGATTAATGAACCTCTGAGGGAGAAAACAGAGGCTTTACTAAACATAAAACACCAGCTAAGCGCTATGAACTTTTCTTAAATTCCCTAAAAATGAAGAGCAGCTGCCTGGCACCGATTCCCCCAGCAGCAGTAACTGCAGCATTCAGAGCAGCTCTGGATGCTTCTCAAAATAGGCATGATCTTGTGCCAAAGAAAATAATCCCTTAATTTTATAGGTGTATGAATAAAAAAAACCCTGAAAATGAGAGTGTCTGGGGAGACACATATAATGCATTGCCTGGTGTCTAAAAAGGTCTTTTCCTTTGCCTCTCTCCAAGCATCGGCAAGCGGAACTTGACCGGATTTATATTGAGAGTTCAGGGGGTTCAAATCAAAAACCTTTTCACTTGATGTTCAGTTTGCCATTGATTTCAGTTGTTTGGGGCCAGGCCATTAAAAAAAAAAAAAACAAGGGGAAAAATGGCACAAATTAAAGTCTTTCCCGATACTAAAGAGTCCTAGCAGTATTCCACAGCATTAAAAAGTTCTCAGCACCTCCATGTATTAGCTACTGGCAGGGGTTTGCCTAAAATTTTTAAGAGAAGATTTTAGGCTCTCTACATAGCAGTGGCATACACTGTCACTGCCACTGTCTCCTGGTGTGAAACCAGCCAGGATGAAAAGCTGGGCAAAAAAATACATTTTTTGTTCCTGGGTAACTCTTCTGGTCTACGTTACCAGTAACAGGAGGAGTCGGGTTGGAAGCAACCTTGATGGGGCTTGGTGGTGAACGTGGGAAGGGGACGCTCGTGCCGAGGAGGACATGTGCCATTCGGGGGAGGGCTGAAGTCCCTATGCCAGGAAACCTGCACCCGGGAGAAGGAGTGATAGAGAAATCTTGTGACTGCCCACACCACGATGCCCTGCTAACCCAGTGGTGAATCAGTGAAGCAACACATGAGCCTCTGGAACAACTTCTAGAGAGAAAGTGGGGAAAGCTCCCACCAGAGCATGACACGAAGCTCTGGAGTTATTTAAAGCATGGAAAATACCAATAACGGCCCATGAAACAGCAGCTGTTTGGGACTGGTCTTTTATAAGCTACTTTAAAGAAAGCACTGAATATCCTACTTATGTTGAAAATTATACAGGTCATCCTCCATATTTAGTGCAGAGTTGCACAGAGGTAGCCAGGGAACAAGACACATTCATACTCCATCTTTAGCACAACTGCCACCCAGATCCATATGTGATCTTGGCCTTCTACCCTGTATTTAAACTACAATAAGCTGTGCTCTGCATTCAAGGAAAAAGGCAAAAAAAAAAAATGAATCCAGACCTTTGTGCAGAAGGTTTCAGTGAAAAGGCTGGCTGCTTTTCTGTGGTTACTGAGGTAATGAAACTTCAACAGGGGCTTACACAATGTCAGAGTGGAAGAAATTCTAAGCATCTGCTAGAAAGGTTTTAAGTTACTCAAAAGCCTTACTGATAGGATTTCAGAGCCAGCTACTCTATTCGGACACTAATGTGCAAGTGAACACGTCTTTCAAAACCACATGCGGCCAGGCTATTCATACTCTCAGTCTTGTTCCCTACCATTCATAAGTAGGACTGTGAAGCAGCAGGGCAAATCAAATAAATGACTTCATTCCTCCAGGGATATGAGCAAATGCGAACAAAGAAGCAAACATTTAGAAATTCAGGATGCCATATTTTTGCCAAGTTTTCTTCCAGTGGGGAACTCTGAAGGATTCAAGGAATACAGCTGCTATCTTCTTCCCTAAAGCTCTGCGCCCATGAGCGCACACGGGTGTGTATGCACAAGCAAGCTCTGAGATCTCCCAAATCTACAAGACTCCCTGCACAGCTCTGCGGAAGACATCACAGAGCAGTTTAATATACTGAGACTTGTGTAACTGGCTACAAAGACGTATGTCTCAGGTAAAGCAGAGTTTGGTTTACTGCATCACATGCCAAGTAAGCGTATCCCTTTTGCTAAAGCAAAGGCCAAAAGCTCCTGGAAATCCTCACTTTGTAGTAGAAAGGGTGTTTATGAACAGGCTAAGATGCTCCCAATTGCTAACCCGGGAGCCATCAAAAGACCAATCAGCTCCGTTGCAAATTTTCTTCTGTAACTATAGTTCAGAAAAGAAATGTGTCTATGCTTGCTGCTGAAGACCAATGCCCTACAAAAGAAAGGTTGTATTATATATATGAAATCTTCTAGTGCATCAGACAAAAAAAAAAAAAATCAAATTTTGGACATGCTTCAGTGATGGGAAAACCTGACGCGCACTACCTGAGAGCAACCCTGGTTAAACCTCTCCGGCTACCTGGCCTGGAGGACCTGTCCCTCCTGGAAGAAGGACCAAATCCCCCGTCTGACAGCACTGGCTTTGCCAGACACCTGGCACACAGGCTTTACAGGGGTGGAAGCAAAGCTACACAGCCTTCAAAACCGTGACGCAGACAAGATCCCAGACAAGTTAAAAGACACGAATGACAGCCGTTTGCTTTGTGCAGGGTCGAGACCCTGGAAGATATTACCATCAGCTCCCTCCTTCCCAGCCGCAGCAGAGCCTGCCTGGCTGCTTCGGTCCCAGCACAAACTCTTGCTCCAGTTTTCTGCACAAAGAAGTTCAAATCCAACCTTTTTGCAAGTCCTCCTTTCAAAACAAAATGAACCCATCACTACTCATCCTCCTCAAAACTTGCTACAGGTGAGTGCCCCGCAACACAATGGCAACCCCATGACCTCCTCCTCCGGTTTGGCACAGGAGTCTGCAAGCACATTTGATGCTGTGACTCATTTCCCCTGATTCCTCTGCCGTTTCTGTTCCCTGCCCCACTTTTCTCACTTACATCTCTCTTTTGACTCTCCCATGGGAGGAAGACAAGCTGAAACATGCTCCAGAGCTGAAATTACAGTTCACTCCATGGATTTGAAATTAAGCAAAATATCGACTTTCCAAAAAACTTCCAATGGATGTTGAAATAATTCTTTTTCCAGCAGTGATTTTTTTTTTCTTTTAAAGCAAAGCAATATGAAAAATAGATAAAGTCTTGCTGCAAAGTGGGAGTCACTCTCAGCAACTCTCCTCAAGCAGCACAGCTGCAGACAGGACGAGCTGTCAGCCCTGCTCAGCCCCATGGCTGGCTGGGCTATGAAGATGGGTCTGACTCTCCTTCCACTAGCTCGTGCTGATTGTAGGGGTTTTGCTGATGAGGTTCAGCAGAAAGAAATACAGAGGTGTGCAGAGCAGATTCCCAGAGGCCTTTGTGGTGCGATGATGGGATGGGATTTATGGCATGGTGTGGTGATGTGACAGAGGGATGGCATTGGGTTCAGGACATTGAGGACCCCTGCTTCACCTTTCATCCTCAGCCAGATGCATCCTGCTCTGTGAAATGAAAGCTGTTGCCCCTGCACAAGACAGCTGGCTTTCCAGATTCAGTCCAGGTCCCAACCAGAAAGTGTTTGTAACTCAGGAACCGCTCCAAAAAAACCCCTTGGGTCACATTTTCTACAGTGATCCTATCAGGCTTTAAAGGCCCAAAACAAGAACCATTATTCTGCAGCCTGGTAATAATTTAGGGCTCCCACTCATCTGAGATGCTCAATTTCCCCCAGATCCCAGGGATGTCATCAGGTTTTCGGGGACCTTTAAACAGCAGCAGCAGCAGTTCAGGGAAAAACATCTGGAATAAAATATACTGAAGGTCCTGAAGTCAGAAAGATGTCCGCAAAGATAATAAGGAATACCTAACCACAAACGTTTGCTGTATGGAATCCTGTGCCGCTGAAACACAGACACTGTACTGCTCCCTGCAAAGGAGCTTTAACGAAGGGTCAGGTCTGAAGCTGACCTGTCCTGGACCCGCACGGCTGTCACGTATGTCTCCTCTTCCATATGTAGGACAGTTGTGACTGTCCATACTGCTGCATGCCCGGTTTCCTCTGAGAGGACAGTTAGCTCATGCTCTGCTAATAAGCCAGGCAGCACTATTGACTGAGCAAACCGCTTCCATAATTGGGCTTTTCTCTTGCAGTACAGGACGTCTTTAATTAATCTGCTACTGTTTATGCATGCTATTCCCATTGGAGCTCACTCGCAGTGCACAGACATCACGCAGCGCATCTGACACTCTCCAAACACGTGATGTCAGTTATGTCTCACAATGCCAAGTGCCTGGCATTGTATAATTACTGCACATCAAACTCATTCCACAGATGGGCAAATCAGGGCATGGAGTGCTGGGCTGGACCAAACCCAGCCATTTCTGTCCTGCCTCACGAACTGTTGCTGGTGGCCATAGCAGCACTTGTCTGGGTCACACACTCCCAAGTAAAACACAGTTGGGACCTTCAGGCGGTTGCTACACATAAGCATGGGGTCTGCCAGATCGCACCTGAGCACTGTGCAGAATGAAAACCCAACACACTGGATTCAAAATACATGGTGCAATGCACAATGCAGTTGTTGTGCTTTAGTAAGTCATCAGGCATCAACCTGAGCCATTAGAACTGATGTAAGTCCACAGCTAGTATAGGTACCAACTCACCTAACTCTTTTTCTTTGTGCATAAGCTAAGTCACACTCTCTTTCATTTATACTAACAACCCCCAGTTCAGTGCTTTCAGATTAAAGGACAGATACACCTATGCCATTACACAGTATAGAACTGCAAGTTTTATTGCTAACATCACCAGATTTCAAATCCAGACACCTGTGAGGACACTCTGCTAAATCCATCACCAACTTACAGTGCAGTCCAGCAGTCAGAGCAGTTGTCCTCAGGATGGACCAAGAACAAAGTGTGCAACTCAGGAGGCTCCAAACCCTGCTATTTTCAGCAGCATTTGGTACATACCTCTGCCTGAAATTCCCTAGCGCTGACATCCTTCTGTTGTCACTGGTCACTGGTGGGACAAAGCCTCTGCTTGCACTGAGCCGCATCCTGGCTCTGAAACAAGAGATAGCTGAGCGCTGCTTTACGACTCCTAATGCTAAGTAAAAGCAGATCTCATTCTCCATGCTCAGGACTGCTAAAGCACTAAGTGTATATAAGAGCAGAGGACAAAGCTTGCTGGCACATAAAAGGGAGAGTATAGCACAGCCTAAATCTACTGCAGTTTTGCAACAAGAGAATCTACAAGGTTAATCTCCAAAATGCCTGATGGTCCTCCTGGCACATAGGAAACACTATGAAAAGAGAAGCAGCTTCTCCCTTCCTTGTCTTTCTCCAAACTCTACCTTTCCTACCCTAGGCCCCAAGCACAAGCAGAGCAAAATTAAATATGGTTGAGAGCTCAGCTGTCTGGGCTTAGCTCTCCTCCCTCAATAGTAGAGGATAACCCCCAAACTTGGCATTAAGTAGCTTAAATAAGATGGACAGTGAAGTGGTTCATACAATGCACTGTTGACCCAGCTGTACCATGGCACCTAGAAGCACTGATAGCTACACCAGCATACTGCTTCACTTGGCACAGTAATCCTGATCACTTCCCAAAGACGCTTCTTTCTAGGCTTGAGTACATTCTTACCCCAGTGAAATAATCCTTTACTCACAGGGCCAAGTGTTGCTGGCTCTTACACCTGAGCAGTCCCTCCCATCTCAGGTGTGCAGCACAGGCAAACACCAGTAGGGTATTCCAGTTCATCACCCCAGCTCCATGCACATCTGTGCATGTGAGAAGAGCCTGTGATGCACACCTAGAGCATGCAAGAGCACAACTGTCAATCCTACTTAGCAGGACTTTGCTATTCAGCACAGGCCGGCTGCAATACCAAAGCAACCCCAAAGAACAGCACAGAAGACCCCTAAGGACCTGGAGCCCTTTCTGAGCATGGCTCTACCACCTGACTCCGCTAACAATTCCACTGGGGAGCTGAACTGTAACATCCACCACAAAATAACAGCAAAGGAACAGGAATGTAAACAATAAGCCTTGAAGCATGCAAACCTCTCCTATCTAACACTTCTCAAAAGCATCATGAAGGACGGTATGATTTCCACACTGCATTTTCCAAGATAACTGAGCACACTGATTATTGGAAGGTCAGTGACAGCTTTAAGTGCTGTAACTTTCAAATAAAAAGTCCAGGCAAATGATTATTCAGGTCTCTCTACCCGGTTTGGTTTGACTCAAAAAACATTGGAGGCTAAAAATGGTTTATTTAAGAGTCTATAATCTAGCTAGATTTCACAGCAAGGATCCAAAAATAGATTTGGAAAACAGAAGTACGCTGATTAAAATAACAGTGATTTGAAGTTAAAAACACCGCTGCGGGAAGCCTTGTGCTACAGTGTGAAAGTCATTTTCCGGGGACTGTTTTGTTGAACATCTAAAATCTAAATAGTAATCAGGCTGGAATGAGTCCCCCAAGATGGGGAAATCTCTCTTGCCAAGCTCAGACCTGAGCTTGGGAGCATTCAAAGAATCATAGAATCATAGAATAGTTCAACTCCCAGAGCTTCAGCTGTCACACTGGAGAGGCCAGCTGCCAAAACTGAATCTCTCCTGCACATCCCAAGCAGCCGGAGAGCTACAAGCCTTGTCCTCTACAAACCACTGCCTTGCAGAACTGCCTCCCCCAGGCACCTCCTCTCACGCTGCTCACTGCAGCCTTCCCATCATCCAGGCTTGAACTACCCACTCGGGCACTGGGGAACAACCAGGCACTGATGTCGCGTGTTGTGCTTTAGTTACACCCAAGTCAGTGAGGCTACTGGAATGAGACCCTAATCCAGCATTAAAGCACCGAGTACGTATAGGATCTGCCCCTTTATACGGTGGTGTGTCAGGTCTAGGGATGCTCAGGTCACAGCGAGAAAGATTCAGCCAGTTTGGGTGGCAGAGAGCAAACCCCAGCAGCAGGAAGGATGGCCGGGAAAGCACAACACACAGAAATAGAAGCAGCAGGAGAGTGTGAGGATGGTGCTGATGGGAGCCAGGGGTGCAACACCTTCAGCTCCCCCGTGCAGGCAAACGTGCTGCATGAAGCCTGCCTGAGCCAGGCTTCAGCTGTAACCCAGCTGAAGGCTACAGGCCAGGCATGAACACTACCTGGGGAAGGAGCTCAGCAGCAAACAGGGTTAGCTGCCTAGAGCTGAATAACTGCCCAGTGGAGGCACACGCGGATAAAACAGGGCACTGTTGGTCTGCCACAGCAGCCAGGCAGAGGGGACTGCAGGATGCACGGGCAGCTCAGACGCAGGCAATTTGGAGAGGCAAAGCTGTGTGGGCGCTGCTGGAGCTGACCGCCTGATGGAAAGAGGGGTGGGAGCCTGAGGGTGTCCTTTGCATCCTCACAACACACAGAACATGCTCGCAGAGGGCTACCAGAAGCTTGCAGCACAGCCTGGGCTGTACAGAAGGGACATGCAGTTGACAGCTGCTGAGTGGACAAACTCTGCTTCCTAAAGCGGCACACTGCTGTTTTATTTGCTATTTGCCTGCCTTATAAAAGGATCCAGTCTGAAATTAAGTTTTATTAGCAGTACCCTCGTGAGCCAAGATGGCTGGCTGGAGGAAGAGACAAATTCGAACGAGCAGTCACAGCCAGCGAGTCCACAACTGGCCCTGGAGAGCCAACTCCGAAGAAGCAGCAGAGCCACCAGCATCTGGACGCCAGGATGCAACGCTTATGTTAAAGGAAACGGAGTGAGACTGCCAGCCAAGGGATGAGGGGAACTACCAGCTGCCAAAAGACATTAGTATTTAAATGGGAACAGAAAGTGACCAAACATGAGAGCAATTCAACTCTTGCCATGCTGTCCACTTGAGAAGGCTGTGCTTGCTGTCAGGTGCCCTGGTCCACACCCACACCAGTGATGCTGGCACTGGCAGCTGTATTTTGGCCCATTCACCCCCCAGCTGGGCCCATTTGGAGACAACCTGGGGGGACTTAACCCCTTCTGCACCACACCAACCAGCCTCACAGCTGCACAGAACTGTGTGAAATGGGTACCCCCTGCCTGCCCCAGGGGTTGGAGTGCTGGAGCAGTCCCTGCGAGGCTGCAGACCAGCTTCCCCAGCAGCCCACAACAGGGATTTGCAGTTGCTGCAGCACCCTGAAATGCCTACACACAGCATGCTGACTCTGCACCACGGTAATTCATAGCACAAGATGCACCAGCACCACTCGCTCAGGCTGCAGCAAGCCCTGCCCCAACCTCCTGCTCTCACAAGGGATCAGCAGGACTCGGGAACACAACCAAGCAATAAAAGCCTTTCCCAAAAGCGATGTGAGTCCCCTCTAAACAAACGGCCTTCCCTCACCCACAGAGATCAGCACATCTCACAACTCTCGTTTAAGAGCCTGCAAACACTTCCCTGGGATCAGCACTGCCCACATGTGACACAACTTCTGTCTCTTCTCAGCCTGCAACACAGAGACCAGCAGTCCTGGCAGGTAGGATGCTTTGTAACACACCTGAAAGGGACATGGGTGAGGTGAGCTCTCTGAAAATAATGGTTTTTAACTAATTCTAGCTTCCTTAAAACAGAATGAGGTTTAATAGGGTCCTTAAAAAAAAAAGCAATCCCTTATCACCTACCTACACATCTCCAAGAGTCCTTTTGCCATTTTTATCCCTAGAAAGACTCTCAAGAACAAAATGAAACGTTTTGTTCAATGAAGCATCACAGGAATATCAGTGCATAAAAAAAATACACTTATTACACAGCTCTATACGCAAGAAAAATGGGGATAAGACACAACACTCTTTCCTCCCCATCACTAAGGTATTTTGTTCAATCACAGATCCTTTGGATGAGGCTGGCAGCCCTGGATGAAGGAGTGTTTTCCAGCAGCAGCACAGTTCAACGTACCACAAGTCAGTGCTCTTCCTTTCAGACTATTTCAGTGAAACTTTGCAGTTTCTCATCTGCTTCCAAAGAGACAGAGTAACTCAGGACACGGATGCCCCAGAATATATATAAGCCTTAGAACAAGCAGTGCCTTGGCAAAAACCACTTTAAAAACAGAGCTTTCTAAGCAAGGGAACCAACAGACTCTGCTTCAGTCCCTGGGCAGTCACACCAATACCTTCAGCAAATATTTTGAAGGATATTTTCCAAGCTCTTTCTCTCTGTATCACACTGGTCTTTTCTGGGAAGGGATGCGGCTGGCTCCATCTTCAAAAGAAGTTGCACCCACAGCCCTGGGCTACGAACTTCAGCACATCTCCCCATCGCACCCTCGGGAGTCCAGCCACGACCTCAAAGAGCTGTGGGTTTAGGCAGGGCCCTACCTGCAATACTCTTAGGCAGGATTTGCTCACCCTTTGTTTTTGCAGCAAAGCTGCAGGCAGAAGGCCCTCTAGATTCCCTCTAGATTCAAGTGCTCCTGCTTCTAATCTTGACAGGACACAGCACAATCTCAGGCTTCTCTTTCTGCAGGGACACGATGTGAGATCAAGGGCACCACTGCAGCTGGTGTGGAAAAACTGTGGTAGAAGCAGCACGTTGGTGTCTAACAATCATTTTTGCGATTTTTCTGATTTTTTTTTTTTTAAATTGCAAAATCCCTGTGTGCTGGGAAGGAGAGGAGTATGTGCAAAACCCAGGGTCGCTTTGCACCGAAGAGGAGCAAAGGACCTCGCAAAGTGTCTCCATGCAAAGGAAGGAGCGATGCCACTTGGCAAGGTGGCAAGCAAAGGTTTGGCTCTGCCAGGGTAGAAACGTACCAGCCTCGTGCAGGTCAGCAAGCAGCCATGTTAGCATCAATTGCCACTTATTGCAGCCACAGCTATTCACGATGGCTGTGTCGTGTCCAACCCCACTTACACCAGCTCTATGCTGCGGTACCCGCACTCACAACGCTACAAATAGCTCGGACGTGCACATGCCAGAGAGTGACTGCACACAGCGTGGTACCACCCTGAACAAACCCGGAGATGGGAGAGAAGCAGCGGAGCACCTCACACTGCTCCCTGGAGCCAACAGCATCCCCAAAACATGCTTCTGATCTGCTACCAAATTTTAATTCCATACCGTAAGTATGCAATTTGCTGTAGTGGAAACAAGATTTTTTTAAAGGCACAAATGTGAGTTTGGCTTTGGACCTAAATCCCAGTTTTCAAGCACTGAACACATCTCCTGTAGGAGCCCCTGACATTCAGCACGTTCAAGGAAACTGTTCACTGCACAAATCTGATGTTAGTGCCTTGGCATGAAACTCTTGGGACAGAGGTATGTTTTGGTGGTGCAGACAGTCCATTTCTGACAACGTCACTTCATGTTCTGCTCCTCCAGGTGTCTTCTGCCACCTCCCAGATGTTCACCCCACCCTTAATAAAACCTTTAGCGCTACAAAGACAGAAATTTCACCTGCCTGTGGCAACCCCACATTTAAAACCTCCCAGCTGCCCTGCATCCCTGGTGCCAATGACATTCTCCCATGCAGCCCGTCTGCAAACTCTGCCTGACCTGAGAACCAGCATCGGGGCAGGGAGCGGAGGGTGGTGGCAGCTGCCACCAGAACACCTCTCAATGGCCAGCCTGTCACCTCCGCGCTGGGAGGGGACACGTTCCTCGGCGCGACAGCATGGTCAGCGTGCTGTCCCACACCCTATCTGCTTCCCATCTCAGCACGAGCACAGACTCAGCCTTTCATCCAATCCTGAAAGAACGTGTTTTTCTCTTTTTTTTTTTTTTTTTTTTTTTAAGTGAACAAGAAGCTACAAGCAAGTATTTGGCCTTCACAACCAACGGGCTGCAGCCAAACTCTGCCATATGTTCCAGCTAATACATGTGGGCTTTGCTTCCCATCCAAGAAAGGTAAAAAAGGACATTTATGAGCCAGGATTCAGCAGGAGCATGTGGGAAGGAAGGGGTGGGGAGGGGATGCTATTTTTGTTGCTATAATTATTTGGTGGCCAAATCCCTGACCCTTGACGTCAGCTCTGGAGGGTCTGTTTAACTGACCAGTTGTCATGGAAAGGAGGAGGACCGGTTGGGAGGCACAGGCTGACGAAGAGCAGCTCTTTGCTGCCTGAACCCACACAGAGGCAGACCCCCTGCCTTCATTCGTCATCACCAGCTCACGGCCAAGAAATAAAAATGTCAATACCTTATTGCCAATACATTGGCTGGAAACAAAAGCATCCAGGGAATTTCGCGCCCTCCCTCCTGCCATCGGTTACTGTTAAAAAGCACAGGCCAAATCCTGATCTCAGTTTCCCCAGTGTAAAGGCAGAGAAACTCTAAGGCCCTCAGCTGGGTCACCCCAGGTTCACATCAACATATCCAAACTCAGCCCGGCCTCGGTCCAGACTACACACATGGAAATATGCCATGTGCAGAGTACAGGGGTCCCTACGCCTCGGGAACAAACCCAATCACAATGACTAATTCATACCACCTCCAAAGGAAAAAAACTAAGATAAATAACCCCTGAATTGCTTGCTCCAGATGTCAAGCACTGCCTCGAGCCCCAAGTCCTGCTAGCAAGGCTCCTGCAACGCTCAGGAGGTTGGCAGCAAATGGCTCAGTTACTGACACGATGGTTTCTCATTACTGCCCACGCCATCCACGATGAAATCACCAGTTGTACGAGGAAATGGCAATAATCCTTGTTGAAACCTCAGGCACAGCTAGTGAGTACTGGGCATAAGTTTGCTTAGCAGGGCTAAATTGCATTGCTCGTTCACATGCAGTTCATTATCAGCTGCCATTAGTTATTCCTGTGGCCAAGGACAACAAAAGGACTCAGCAGAAGCCAGAGCAGAGCTCGCTAGGACGTATGGATGAGAATTAACAGGCAGCGCAAAAAGCCATTTAACAAATCCCAGCGCAATGCAGCACACGGAGCGGGCAGTTCAGCAGCAAGGCTCTGCCAAGGAGCAGCCAGCGGAGGAAGCTGTCATGAGATGAGGAATGAGCAAGGTGCAAAAAAACACGGGAAACTAAGGAGATAACAGGGAAGGGGCAGGTTCCCAGGTTACAGCACAGCAGCAGGAGTCTCTTCTCCAAAGCCAATGGGCTCTCCTGCGCTATCGGTGCCCAGTTTTTCCCGAGTTGGGATGTTAACCTAGCTCATACATTGGGATGCCTTTAGATCAAGACCTCAAAAGATCCAGTGAAACCATGTGCGTCACAGTACTGTCTTCTCCATCATACAAGCCATGACACCGGAAATACAAAAGAAATGACAAAGAAATAAGAGGAATCCAGGCTTACCTTTTTTTCTCCAAAAGACAAGAAATTTTGCAGGCTGGGACCTGCCGCCAGTATATTTTGGAGCCCTGGCATGACTGCATAGCTATGAGGTGAGAAAGAGGAACTTGGCAAGACAAAAAAATAGCCCTGGCCATCAAATGGCTGATTACTAGCCTGCATGAAATGAGCTTAGTGGGTCTAAGACCAGTTTGTGCTAACTGGTTGTGTCCTGATTCACAGTGGTGCTGAGCAGGGCTGTGCTAATTTACTATCAGTTGAAATGATGTGGAAATCTGCAAACACCATAGTTTTGCTTTTGGATTTGCCCTATTTAAAAAAAAACAAAAACCAAAACAGAACAACAACAAAAAAAACCCAACAACACAACAGCAGAAAGTCACTACAACCATCTACTCTAACTTTTAATACAGCACCAGCCCGGAGTCAAGTCCAAAAAGTCAAGACTGAGTCTCCTGTGAAGACAGGGAGGGAGTCCAGTCTAATTCTTGGTACATTGGTTTCAACTGGTAGCTCACCTTCACCAAAAAAACATGTGCATTTGCTAGTGTCAGTATTGAACCACTGGGTCACCTCTTTCCCTCTCTGATAATACTTCCAATTCAAAATGAAACATTTCACTTGAAGTGGTCGGCAAGAACAGGGGCAGAGGCAGTTGGGTCAGTGTCCCAGGTTTAGGGCAGGATATTTAGTTCTGCCCTAAGCCCAGGACACTGACCCAACCTTCAAGACTCAGAGTTTTCCATCCCATAAACAGAGTTTATTTTTGTCTACATAATTTTAACTTTCTGAGCACTAACATTTACCCTCTGGTGAGGGCTAGGAATGCTCTCTCAGAAGATCTAAATAAAGAGACGTTCCAAGAGATTAGTTCTGGGATCTATTTATTTATCCAGTATCTGAGTAATACCAATTCTCAAGATTAAAAATAAACAAACACCACTAATAGTAATAATCCAAATAATAATGATCATCTGACAGTTCTACTACAGGTCTTTGTCTGGGATGTGTCATATAAATCCTATGAAAACAAGACCAACTGACCAGGCAGACCTCACAGGACAGGTGGTGGCTGTGGTGAGAAATAGCCTCAGTAGGCTGCTCCCGCAAAGACTTTTTATTAGCGTGATTTTGCACATTATTCTGTGTCACTACCAATGAGACGCCGTAAGTGAAATCACCACCTTTCCCCCAAAGGCTGCAGTTCACCCCAGGACAGGACACTATTATCTGCTTAAGTCCATGCAGCATTACAGCATGAAGGAAAACGGAACAAAACGTTCATGGAAAACATCAGCCCTTGAGTGAAACAAACCAAATTCCCAAAGCAACTGCATTGGTGTGAATCCAGAGTTACTCTGTGATCCCTAGGTAGGTAATCCAGATGCCTGTCAAGGAGACAAAAGACTCTGGCCCAGTGCAACAGCACAGAGATGGGCAGCAGCGAGTAGTTTCTCGAGGTGGAAAGAATTTGGTGGAGATGTCTTAACAACCATCCTGAGGCTTGCTACGGGCGCTCAGAGACAGACGCCCAAGCGTGGCTGGTGGCAAGGCTCACATAAGCACTGGCAGAAGACGGAACGATCAGTCTGGAGTGGTTAGAGGCCTGGTTTTATACACACAAATCTCCTCCCTTGAGTTTGGATTCCCATAAATAGGGAGTTTTCAAAGGCAGAACTGGAGTAGGGCAATAATCTGTATCACAAAGGTTTCTGCGAGTTTGGGCTCCCACTCTGTTTCCTTTTTTTTCTCCTATGGTCTTTTATCAAGTTATTATTGTGTCTGTATGGCATTTCAGAAATCTTGGCAGCATGGGTGGGCAGGAGAGCACGGTGTGATCCAAGGACACGCTCCCAGCGGTGCCTCCAGCACTGCCCCATCTGCTGCAGCGTGGAAGACCCGGCAGAGAAGATAACAGCACAAAGTCAATGTTCTCCCCAAACAAGACCACTAGAAAGATTAAGCTGCCTGTATAAAGTTTGCATGACCAGAAAAAGATTTTTTAAAAAAGAAACAACTTTAAAGAACAAATAAACGGCCTCTCCTACTAAATATTGTTGTTTTGCACTTGCAACACATGAAATCCTGATGATAATGGAACTGAAGCACAACTCAGACACAGCAAGGGGGAACTCAAGACAAAGACAGAATAAGCAAGACCGAGTTGGACTCTTGCACCTTTGTTCTACTTACGATCTCACATTACTAAGAGAGGAGCAATGTCCTATGCACTGGAGACTTGTTTTATTTATTGTTTTAAATGCAAGCACAGACCAAAAGGCCTTTTCTCATCTAGATCCAAGGCTGGTGGTTACAGACTACATACGTACGATTCCTGCCGTGCTTCACCAATGTGCAGTAGGGCATGCAGGCAAGTGGGAAGACGAGACCATTGCGAGTCAGCATTTAAAAAATGGGAGCAAGTGCTCAGGAGCAGCACACCAATATACAGAGAAAATGAAAACTGGCTATAGTGATCACCCAGCAAACAGGCCAGTGGATGCTGTGGCTGGGAACAAGATGAGACGAGGGAAAGAGACCTTGAGGGATGGGTTAGCAGGGTAGAAGGGAGGCAAGACCTGGTTTTGTAATTGATGCAGTGATCAACTTTTCCAGGTTACTTGTTATTTTTGGACCAGACTGACTTGCAGGAGTCAGCACCAGGACTGGAAGCGATGCTCTGTCACAGGGTTCATGGCAGACCATCTGCAGCAAGTTCCAACTCGGCTACTGAGTCAGCAGCTCACGGCCAGCAAATGCTTGCACGATGTACGTTGTTTCCTCCTTCTCCACTTGCTCTCAGAGCTAGAAAACCCCCCCAAAAGGGGGGGTTAGAAACATCATGGCCTGCAGGCTAGGTTTTAACAGAAACAAGATGACTAAGGCAGCAAAGCAAGGAGGATATGATTAATAAAATATTTAAGACAGCAAAGAGATCCCCCCCACACCCACCTGCCAAGCCTAGAGGGTATTTCACTGACAAAGACCAAGCAGCCAGCACACAGCAGAGAGCCACCAGCATAAGGCAAACTGCCCTTCTGCCCATGGGACATGACATCAGAAACCCACTGAAGGACCTTTTCTCTGTGGGCTGGAGAGCCCGCTACATGCACTACAAGAGTCAAATCCCATGTTCTCACCTCTGTTTCCACATCTTCTCACAACCCATCCCGCTCTAACTGCCTCAGCTAGCTGTACCCCATATATTTCTAAATTACCTGAAAACATCAACTATCCTAGGAAAAGGAGGAGTCTTCCTACTTACAATACATATTTGGAAGCTGCAAAGAAGACTTGCGAGTGCATTTGGACTTGGGCTGCTTGTTCAAAGCAATTTGTCTACAGTCTCTGTAGAGACTACAGTCAATGTCAGAGGCCTGATCCAGAGCCCAAAGTCCATAGAAACCTTCAGCTGAATCCACAAGCTGTCCCAGTCCTGCAGTGCACCACGGTCTCCCCTCACATCATGCTAGAGTCACCAAAAACACTCAGATCACATCTGTGAAACAGAACAGTGGTCTTCAGACGACTACTGTTTCTATTTCAGAAAAGTACAGAGGAAAAAAATAAAATTAGGAAATAATTTAGGGAACTGATAGGATGACATAGATTTAGAGGGTCATGGGACATGTTCCTACAGAGGGATCCCATCAGTACCACATCATCACCCCTGCGCACCTCTACTGTGCTCTATACAGGAGTATCTCGAGCATCTGCTCAGAAGCAGGAGCAACGCAGCCCAGGGCAGCCACTGCTACGGTCCAGTATGCAGCAAAGAAAGTCCCAAACCTCCAATTCTAACATCAGTTTTCCACCAATTCACTGCAGAGACTAATTCGTGTCACTACGACTGGGCCATGCTGTGCTGGCACTTGCTCTGCAGTGAAAGACCAGGGGCAGCAGGAGACCCCAGCCTGCCCCCAGGGCACACGGGGTGGCTCCACTGCCCCAAAAGCAGCAGAGGCACACACGGTGCTGGCCAACATTTGGCCTGTGCATCTGTCCAGCAGGACTAAAAGCCTTTGCTTTTCATACCCCACAGGAGTGTTGCAAGGATTAGCTCATGTTTATTCAGCACCATTTTTCAAAGCACTGCACAAGAGCCAAACTCCTCAATTTTTTTTACCTATTCCTTGCTCTCTCACTCCCTCCCGAAGGGATGCATTTCTCCCCTCCTGAGAAACAAACAAGCGTGTGGTCAGCAGGAGTGGGAGGTGGGAAGCACATTCCAGGCTGCTCCTCCTCTCTCAAACCACAAATGCCACCAACCTCTGCGGTCTGTCCAGCCCGGCACCCTGTGCAAGTGCCCAGCATCCAGGCCTCCCCACGCAGCCCGGGGAGGGGCCAGACAGGATACGCAGCAGGATATTTAACCTCATCTCATTTTCTTTTTGGTTTCAGGGAGCAAAACAGGGGGGATCAAACAGCCGCCCCTGGAGCCGTGCAGCCTGCCCACACGCCCACGGCAAGGCAGGGGGGGTCTGCACAAGCCCCGCTTTGCAGCTCCCCTTCTCAGACGAAAAGCCGAGCGGATGCTGCAGCCGAGGTCTCCCTGGAGGGTGCGTGTGCCGATACATCCCAACCCTCAGGGAACATGCCAAAGCCTTGGCACTCAGCCTCAGCATGAGGGATCGGTTCACATCCGAGTGTAGAGTGCTAGACATTAGACCTCATGTTTTGTGCAAGTGCAGGCAAATCTGATGTGGGGCATTTTCTTCTGCGCACAGACTTGTTGAGCCAGATCAAAAGAGCAATCCTGGGAACAGAGTTCACGCGCAGGCAGCAGCAGGGTGAGGATGTGGACAAACCACTACAGGTTGCTCTGCGGGACAAAGCTTATCAGAGTGCTGCTTACAAAACCCAAGAGAATTAGAAAGGGTTAAAGAAAAAGGTATTAAAAACATAAACAGCTCTATTCCAAGAGTACCCTCCCTTGGCTACAGTGCCCGAAACCTGGGCACCAATGCAGATAGCAAGAACATCTGCTACTCCATCAGAGAGCAGGAGAATCAAAGTGTTAGCATGCATATAAAATCACCAGACGTTGCAAAAGCAAATTAAGATGAGTCACACGTAACAAAAAAAGATTGTTTTCACCACATTGCTTTGATAAGTTTACAATGCATTTTTAAATGAGGAAAATAAAAATGTCAGACCCAGCAGAAGCAGAAATGGGAGAACAGCCCATATTCCCAAATCATCTGGATTTTTGCGTATCTTTTTTACTGAAATGGGATACAAAAAACCCATTCTCTAATTCCGACGAAAGTTTTTCGATGAGCTTGATGTGAGCAAACCTTTGTGACTCTGGGAAAGGCTTTGAATTCAGAAGAAGAAATCACTTAATTTTTTAGCATGGCAAATTTAGTGTCACTTCTCACAGACGGTGACATTACACAGAGCATCTTTCAAGGTAAGGACCGCAGGAAAATTCTGCCAGCTTCACTGGGATTGCATACAAGCCAAATTATGGTCCCAGTTCATTCCCAGGATTTCTTTCAGGAACCTTATGCAGCACATGGACACTAGAGTTTAAGCCAATGCAGTTCTAGTCCCTAACTTGTAAAAATTACATTAAGGCAATAACAGAAAAGGAAGTACAGAAAAAGCTACATAGCTATGTTTTTCCAAAAGGTTTTAAAATGCAGTAGCTCATTTTGCCTCCTTGTTCTGCTGCTGCGTAGGCACTGCACCACAGGTACTGGCACTGCCTAGGACAGATGTTTGCTCCTCCAGCTGGAAATGGATTTCAGAATCACCCTCCGCGTGCTCCGCTGTGCAGGTCTTCACCTATTAAGTTGCCTATAGCAACTAAAAGGTTATGAATGTGCTCAAATAAGGCAGAATTCCGGAGGGAAATGTTCCATAAATGTTTTAAACATTCAGCTTGGCATGAAATAAAATTCCCACAGTTTCTGTCCTTACTAGTCATGAATAGGAAGACTTACTACAGGTACCTGGCTTGACAGAGCACAAGTCTTGAACTAAAAGAAAAATACCATTACCTATCCTGGCGTGGGTGTTTGGGGTTTTTTTGTGGGGTTTGGGGTGGGGTTTTTTTCTTCTTCTTCTTTTTGGCAAGGAAGTTCAAAGAGTAACACCGTTTTTCTCAGGGAAGGTAACAGCTACAAGGCAGAAGTTACTGGCATAAGAGGATGACACTCAAGATGTCAGTGGCTGCTAAATAGTGACCATACAGTGTTATGCAAAGTACTTCATATCACACAACAGGATAAAGACCATCCGATCCCAGTAGCAGAGGTTATATACCTCCCAGCTTCACGCACGCTCCCAGCTCCTGGAACACAGCATCGGTTCAGTTTGTCTGAAAGGGAAAGACCTCTGGCAGAGGGCATCAGGGTGTTACTGGGCAGGGGGGGTGCCTGCGGGCTTTTCTCGGCAAAATCTCCACCGAAGACAGATCATTTTCAGAATTACACTGTGTTACACTACAAGACAAGCAGAAACATCCCTCCCCCAAAACAAAAAAAAAAAAAACGAAAAAGCACAGGTAAGCCAAGGCTAGACAGAGTCCGAGCTGTCATCCAGGATGCTCCGTGTCGGGAACAGGCCATGACCGCTGACCGTACACATCAGTGAGAATGGAGGGGGGGGGACCATACCTGGGCGGCTTGAGAGAGATGGAAGGGGGGGACCACACCTGGGATGCTTTGGAAGAGAGGATAACCTTGTGGAGGGAGCGGTTGGGAGGGACGGGGCGAGGGGACAGCCCTGCCCGGAGGGGGGGGGGGGGGCGGGCGGTGCCTACCTGGATGTAGGCGCGCTGCAGGTAGCTGTAGGGCACCCTGCGCTGGAAGTCGGCGCGCACCTCCTCGGCGGCGCGGTGGCGGGAGGCGGCTCCCAGGCGCGGTTCCTCGCAGCGCCGCAGGCAGCCGGCGCGCCGCAGCACCGAGCCGAAGAAGGGCAGGTCGCCGCCGGCGCCCGGTCCCGGCGCCGCCAACCGCACCTGCCCGCGGCAACGCCGCCGGCACCGCAACCGCGCGGCCCGCAGCTCCCGCCGGCTGCGCAGCGCCCGCTCCAGGCACCGCGCCGCGCCCGCGAAGTCGCCGCCGTAGTACGCCTCCACGCCGCTGGCGTACAGCGCGTCGAAGGGCTCCAGCGGGCCGCCTTCCCCCGCGCACCCGCCGCCCGCCCGGCACGCCGCCGGCAGCAGCAGCGGCAGCAGCAGCAGGGCTCCCCAGGGCCGGCTCCCGGATGCCATGCCCGCCGCACCGGCGGTCCCTGCGATGGGGCCCGGGGGTCCGCGCAATGGGGTGTGGGGGTCCGGGCACCGCGTGGCGGGGCTCGGTGCGATAGGGCCCGGAGGCGGGATGCAATAGGGGCGGCGCGGTAGGGTCCGGGGATCCGCGCAGTGGAGTCCGCCGCGGTGGGGTCCGGTGGTCCGTGCAACGGGAGCCGGGCACCGTGCAATGGATCTCGGTGTAGTGGGATCCGGGGGTCCGCGCAGTGGGGCGCGGTGCGGCAGAGCCCGGGGGTCCGTGCAACGGATCTCGGTGCGGCGGGGTTCGGGGGCCGTGCGAGGGGCTCCGCCGCGGCTCTGCCCTAGGCGGTGGCGGGGCCGCGGCGCGGCTCCCTGCACGCCCGGCCCTGTGCCGCCCTCCCGCGCCGCCGGCACCTCTTAAAGGGCCCCGCGCCGCCGGCCCGCCCCGCCCGCGCCGCCGGCCCGGCCCCGGCCCCGGCCCCCCCGCAACGAGGGCGGCGGGGGGGGGGGGGGGGGGCGCAACCACCGGCCGGGCGCCGCTCGGAGCATCCCCGCTCCGCGGCTCGCCCCGTGGCCGCAGGGATTTTTAAATGACGTCGTGAAATTTAAATTGCCCCGGGGTGATTTAAAGGGCAGCAGCAGCCTTTCCTCCCTCTTTTCCCTTCCGTGCCCCACGCCCCCCGCCCCGCTTCCCCACATCCCCGCGGCTGGCGTCGTAATCCGCAGGACGCTTTTTTTGCCCTTCTGTGAGGCTGTTGCTTGGAGCCGTTTTTCGCTGGGCTCTCCACCCCTAGCCCCTCTTGACCCGACAGCCTCCCGCCGCTGGGAATTCTGCAAATAAATCATCTGGGATGGGCACCGTGAGTGGCTGGTGAAGCCTTTTCAGCTCCCAGCTGTGTGTTTGTCTTGCTTCCTCCAAGGTTTCTCTCTTCCAATGCTGCAAAGCCCTACCCTGACAAAAATGTTACTCATTTTCTTGCATAAATTTTAAGGCATTCTTGTGATGAGATGTTTGGCAATGCAGCCTAGTGACACACGAAAAAAAAAATCTTAGTTGGCATTTTAAATAATCTCAGTGTTGAGCACTTGTCAGCAAGAAGTTTTTCATATTAATACAGTTAATTTGGCTGAAATCAGCTGTTTCTGAGTGAGAGGGAATGGGCAAATCCTGGATCCCATTAGGTGCTTTACTGTAAGCTGTTCTGGGCTCGAGTACTCCAAAGTCTGTGCGTACAGCACTGTGCTCAGTAGGGTCTCTCATGAGGGATTGTGGCCTTAGTTATTTCGGACATTTCAGGAATATCTCTATAGCTGTTGGCTATCTTTTCATAGACTAAAATAGCTGCAAATGGGAGATGCTTGAAACCCATTTGGTCCAGATTTTGTTATTGCATCAAGCCAGATGTTCCTCACGGTCACGCTGGGCTTTCCCCTCTGCTGCTCTAGTGGCTTGGATCAAATTGTTTCTCGTTTATGCTGCTGTGTCCAGGATCAGAAACAGGGCTCAGCAACCTCTGTTTGGGCAAGCGATCAGATTATGGAGTCTGGTTTATGACAGTTTCACATAAGAGAAGTTTTTTCCCACATGGCTGGAGATTTACTAGAGTTCTTGGCGAAGAGCTTTCCCATCTGGCAAAGATTTCATAACAATCTTCCTTGTTGCTTTCTTGCAAATTGGCACAAAATGTTTTAAAGGTTTGTGTGTCCCTCCATCCTTCTGCCCTGACAGACTGGTGTGCTGGTGAGGGTACTCACAACAAGGGAACCAAACACGCTGAAGGGAGATCTCCAGCTGGAGAGGTACGTGCTGTAACCACTTGCCCATGCAATACGAGTTCTCAGGTCCAGATAAAGCCTTTTGCAAGGGAAGGGTTATCGGCACTCCTGGGGAACGGAGGCGACGTTATGAGAGGGCTGCTTCAACCTTCTCAAGAGTCACTCGAGGATTTACTGCCTAGATATAAGACAGAGGTGCCACTGGTGACTGTGCAAGTTTAGAGTGGGAGTCCCATCTGCCCCAAATCACAGAGATAAAGCACCCGGCTTCTCGGGTGCACTTTCTGAAGGGTGCAACTCAGATGATCTATTTGCAGAAGTGCTGTATTTCATTCCACATTGCTTCCAAGTCAGTGACATCTCTGCGTGTGCAATGATAACATTGAGGCCCTGTGTAGGAAGGAATGCAGAAAGTACATGAATGACTGGAGAGTGAACGAAGTCAAACAAAATGTTTTATTTCATCCTGCTGCATTTTCTGATCCAAATGTTTCTTTCATTAAAAATCCTTTTTGAAACAGTAAAGAAAAGGTTCTTAGTTCCGACACCCTGCAGCCCAGTTCTGCTCCGCTTCCTCCAGCGTTTTCTCTGTAGGCACCAGCTCGCTCTAGGACCAGCCTGCCACTAACCCCGCTTTGCAGTCCTGCTCCCTAGGGTCCTGCTTCCTTTGTTCACAAAAGTTTGTGCTTTCCCTCACCTTGATGCTTCATTGCTACCTAATGGCAGCGAAGAGCTCAAAAATAGTTAGCACATACAAGGCACTCAATCCAGGGTATCTCTGGGGCATTCAGTGCAGTTGCTTGAGCAACCACCCTCATTTTTATACCCCTGCTCACTGCCTAAATGAAAAGGCAGCGACCAGATGGAAAGAAGTTTGCTGGTCCCCTGACTGGGGGTCTTGTTCTTGCAGAAGATCTGCACCATAACAATTCAGCAGTGCAGCTGCTACAGCCAGCAGCATGGTAGGCAAGGTGGGCTTGCCTTATTAGAGTTCGAAAGGAGCTGGGTTTAGAAGCCTTGCACATATGAGGGCAGGATTTCACCCAGCAGAGCAATTACTAGTTTAGGATGTTACAGCTCTGAATCAGGCCCCAAGATGCCTGAGATACCCCTCATGCCTCTAATGAAAGGAATAATTCTAAAAATGTAACAACTCAGCCCGTGTTCAGATGTTGATCCTGGCCCCTGTGCAGTTGTTTTGAAAGACCTTTTCCTACGTACATAGATTCATCTGAAGCTTTTTTTTTTTTTTTTTTTGAGGAAAACTCTGATGTGTGGGTCAAACCACTGATGATTTGGCAAACAGATAAGAGTAAATTTTAGAATGCCTTTCAAAATGGCTTTTCACCACGCACATTACAAGCAGACCTAAGTTTCAAGCCCTCTCTGTTTCATTTGTAGACCTGCCTTCGTATTTAATTCATGGAAAAACTTTATAATTCCCAAATCAAACAGAGGTGACCTCTTCAGCCATGTACCTTAGTGAGAGAGCGAGCTTTGAATCAGATGGAAAGTACAACACACCCTCACTGAGGGGCTTTGGTCCTTGCCTCATGTACAAAAGTACAAGTTTATTGAATATATCAAAACCATTACTGAAGTACTTAATGATTTAGACCCAAATCCAGACCTGAATTCTGTAGAATGCCTCCATCTACCCAACACCTTTTTTATTCAGGAAAGTGGGGGTGATTGTGAATGTCAGTAGATGTCAGGAAATGAATACCAAATAAATAGATGTGCTGCAATAATAACCATGCGTCACATTTTGAGACTCTCCTAGGAAAAATCCATCATCAGAGTAACATAAAACTAGTCTAGGTTTGGGAGGGGTGAAAGGATGAGTGACTAAGGAGGAATTTTTGCTTTAAATTATTATTCTTGTTTATAGCAAGATGTAGCACATTGCAACAGAGCAGGATATGGATGGAGAGAATACAAGGTGCATGCTGGGGATGCCACCCCATCCACTCCAGGTTCTACCTGTTGTTTCTTTGCTGCTGACTTACAAATCTGCTTCCCCAAAGCTGTTCCACTGCACATTTGAGCCTGTCTCTGACATATTGCTCCGCATGGGTCGCTGACAACTTGAGGTCAGCATAGGTGAACAGGAGGCCTTTAGTTTTTCCTCCTAAACCTTTTCACTTTTACTTCCTTATAGAAATATTTCTGTAGACTGAGGACCTGGGAGCAGCTGACTCCATCATTTTCTCCCAAACAGACATCTGACCTATGATCAAATGCTGTATGTTCTTCTTCCATAACCTACAATCACAAGAACCCGGGATGTCCTCTGTCCTAGCAGGCCCCTATCCTGACATTTCTCCAAGGCATGTCCATCTCGTATCTTGCTGATGACCGCCTCTTTTTTTATGACTTTCTTTTGACATCTGCAGAGACATTACCTCTGCAGATGGACAAAATGATTGCCAGCAAAGCTTTGCTTACAATGTTGCTCTAAGTGCATCACCCACTTGCATATCCTTCCTCACGCACATTGTCAAGGCCATCTCATATTCTCCTTTTCAGCGTCCAGTAAAGTTGCCTCGGCCCAGGCAGAAGACACATGCTTGTCCACATCTCTCTCTGCTACACTCTGTTATTAATACCAGCTTTGACAGCTTGTTCTTTTCTTTGTCCTGGTCTGGCCCGTCTCTCTGCTTCATTTCACGGGACTTATTGTATCTCTGCCTGTTTTGGACAAGGCTTTGTGCTTTAGAATTTGCCATTGCTTCTCTTCTGCAGTACAAACCAAAACTAACTCCCCAAAGCCAACTCTGCAATGATCCCTCCATTGTGCTTCTCAAGGCTTTGGACATATGCTTTAGTTTGCAGGCGCTTTGTGATACACAGAAACCCCCATGCTGGATCTGTTATAAAAACCTTAATACAAGAGCACAGACAAGTATAACACAAGGCTCGCTGTTGGCACTCAACAGAGAAATACAATCATATAAATCACATAAGCAGAAGATTCTTGTGTCTTCCCATGTGTAGACAAACAGTACAACCTTATTAAATTCCAAGTGCCTGTATACTTTGCTTACTCGGAAACTTGGACTCTACTGCCATTATAAATTAAAAAAAAAAAAACCAACCAACTTCAAAAAGTACAAAATACACAACCACAGGCACACTGGTGTCTTGGAGGTGTTGGCCACATGCCTGTATCTCTGAGCTTGGATTTAAAATACCTCCATGGCCTATATTATTTAGGATGACAACAATTAATAACACTAAGGAATTATTATATTGTGCTCTACATAGCACTTCTCCTACACTGACAGCACAAAAAGTTTTACCTATTTAGAGAAAGTTGCTGTTATGAACAGGAAGGTACCTATAAATGATATAAACTGAGAAAATTTAATCACAGAATCACATGACACAGTAATTTTCAATATATAGTCCGGAGTTAGAGACATGTGAATGGTTTCATTGTGTAACAGTCTGAATTTTAGCTGTAAGCTGTGGCAGTTTCAGTTTCAGAGTGTGAACAGGGTCCAATTCATGACTGCTGTAATTGGACCAAAGTCGGTGACGTTGCCAAAATGATGGGTCAAGCATAGAGCATGTGCATGCACAGCCAGAGTCTGGCTGTAGCTCTAGGAGGTCCCATACACGGTGAATGGATGGTGGTGGGACAGGCTGGATGATGTGGCCTGTTTGAGTAAGGTTTGAAGGACATAAAATTCATCTCGAAGGGGTAGAGCCACAGGTGACACTTCTCTCTGACGTGACTATGGTACCCTGCGGTGGTGTGTGAAGGGAGAAGAAAGACAGGGGATGGAGGAGACATGCCACACATAGCAAACCTCCTCTTCTGCCCAAAATGAGGTGGTTGGTGGAGATGAGAATGTGTGGATGGAGTGGCCCAGGCTCCCGTGCGGCTGGCGTGGATGTTTACGGACTCACCACCTCTCCAGGTAAGAGCTCCCCATGAAAACCATGACCATGAAAATCTTTGGGGTAAACATCTGGTGGCTTTGATTCCCAGGTTTCCTTGTGCTGGCAGCTCTGCTGCCTGCAAGGGGGCTCTTCACGCTGAAAGTGTGAGGACTGAGCTGCTGTTGAGCGACATGGGACAATCACAGTTTGTGAAAGCGAGGTGTGGCCACTGAAGTGGGACAATAGGGAAAATATTCAAGGACCCCTCAGGAGCTGTTTTGAAGCAGCTTGTATCTTTTAGTGGAATTGTCAAATGAGCCCCCATTAAAATCAGTATCACTATCCCCAAATCCAGTGTGGCCATATTTTCCTCTGCATGACCTTTTGCTTATTTTTCCTATGCATTAAGTCATAATCTGGGCACTTTGATGCATTTTTTATTTTTGTCATTTCCTTTATCAGTTCTTGTCTAGTCTCAAAATATCATTCAGCACTTAGAAAACATTTAAAAATAAGATTTTGTGAAAGCCACGGGGCTGCTGAGCCAGCTCAGGTAGATGCTGCATCCCACTCCGAAACGTAACCTGCAAACAGCAGGGTTTTATCCACAGACCTTTCTCTCCGAGTTGCCCAGCAGTGAGAGACTGGATCTCCAAGAGTAAATATTTCTTTTCCCCACACAGCTCTCCATGTGAGCCAGACCCCTGACTTACTGTGGGAAGAAAGAAGGAAACATCAGGCAGGGGGAAGAGGCCCGCTAGGAGGGCAACCCAATGGGAGAGAAAGGAGAGTTGTCGCAGGGGGAAACCCAATGTCCTGCCTGTGAAATCAGAGGAGGGGAGAGAGCTGCAGGGGAAGCCCAAGAGGCGGAGAAAGTCCACTGAGGAAATTAAACACAAATTTGGCAATGGTAGGACACGAGCTGCGGAGAGGAGCTCCCTGAAAGAGGCACGGCTGAGCGCCAGCGGCAATAACCGGGAGCAGCCCTCGGCGGGACCACGGCAAACACCAGCGGCTCTCGCTGCTGGCACCATAGCAGAGGCAGAGCAGGGGGCTCTCGTGTTGCCAGTCTTTCCCAATTTTAATTTTTATGATTCAGTGAAAAGGCAGGGGGCTGAGAGACTATAAAAGACATTGAGCTCACTTCTTTCACAAGTATCGGGTTCCCTGTGGCCCCCCTTTCACAGTCCATCTTTCTTGTACATTAATGCAGTTCTGACTAATCCGACCAAAAGGCGTAAATCAACATCCACAGCCTGATCATCTGCAACACAAGGGAAAACGGAAGAAATGGTGTGCAGTTAAGTATAAGTCGGTGTAGCTCTGTACCTGCTCCCTGATCTCCTCAAAGACCTGCCCTGCTTAAAAGTCAAAAATCTTCATGAGGGTGAAGTGATGTTGGGGCAGATCATGGACACACTGTGCATGCAGAGGTAGAGGCCCAGAGGTGGTTAAAACCAAATATACTCCAAAGTGCGTTTGGCAGAATCATTTTTACTGCAAGGCGCTAGGTTTATATGGCAGTAGTTTTCATCCTAGAGAATCCTAAAATGCTCTGCTAATGCTATACACATAAAACTCACTTCACTACAGCTGCTAGGCAGACAGGTTGCTGGCACGCTGCTTCCCACCCAGATGTGGGAAGGGAATAACCAACCCAGGACATCTCAGCAAAATCCTGGTTTAAGGGAAATTACCCCTGGGAAAGGAAGCAGAACTTGAATTCTTAACATTTCGTGTAATATGCAGACCTCTGCGGGTCCTGGTCTCTCCTCATGGATGTAATTCTGGAGGCAGAGCACTGAAGCCAACTGTTCGGCTCTGGTGCAAATGAGAGGAAAACCCAAGATTTTGGAGTTGGGCTGTGAGTGTGCAACAGACCAAGCCTGGATTCACCTGGGGGTGGGTCCATAGCAGCTACTCTGCATTGCTTGGTACCAGCTTGGTAACACACAGCAGTGGGGGTACCTCCTGGCTCCCAGCCCACGAGAAACTTCCCAACACTTGATCAGCCCCAACCGAGAAGCCCAGCCAAAAGGAATCAGGGGATTGAGGGTCTGTGGCCAGCCGGGGCATGCAGGAGGTTGCACCATCATTCCTCCTCTCACCCCATCCTTTGTACCTGTATCAATAACTGGGGAAAGCTGGACACTGCAGAGGTACTACACAGGGCCGTTCCTGCTGGAGGAAGGTCTGGGAGGGCTGGAAGGGGTGAGTGGAGGAAGGAGACTGGAATGGGTGGCTGAATAACACTGTTATTTGCAGAACTGCTGTAGGCCAGTGGAAAACATTCAGTTTGGGAACAATTCTGCCAATCCAAGCAATGACATGTTCCCTCATTCCCTTTTCTCTTTCCTTCTCTTCCCCCGTGGCCAATTTTTAGGCTTCATTAAAGCTGAAGTAAAGCTGGACGAATTCCCCCGCAGCAGCATATTTACTCTGATTTCACGGCGATATAAATTACAGAAAAGTTGGGTATTGAAACTGTGGGATATGGTGGAGCAGTGGTGTAAGGATGCAAAGTGACTCCAGTTTGCTCAAGATCAACACTGAAACCTGTGAGATCAGAATCTGCCTTGAGCTCCCCTGTGCCACCCTCTCCTTTCCTTCTAAGGGATGCCAAGGGCCAGGGACACCAGCTGCACGCCAGCCGGCGGTGGCACTGCAGAGGGTAACTAACATCAGCTGGGGAACATATGGCAAGAGCAGCAAATCCAGATGGTGATAATGAAGTGGAGAGGAGCAAATATCCTGTCTCATTGAAGTGTTCCCTATAATTAGAGAAATTGCAGAAGAGAAACACTGCTGAAGAATGGGAAGGGAAATTGCCTCTATGTTCCCTGTGGTGTAGTGCTCTGAGAAAGCTGATGTTGCTGTGATTAGTGGCTGTTTCTCCAAAGGGAGCAGGAGAAGGCTTTGGATGGAGCAGATTCCCAACACACAAGGTGCTGTGCACCCGGGCAGGGAAGCAAACAGCCTGAAATCACTCAGGACAGAAGAACCAGCTCTCCTGACTCTCCTCCCTGAGACCTTGCTTGGGGATACCCTTTGCTAGGTCAGGCACCGAAGGCGAGCGCCCCAGCAGAGAGGGTGTCACTGGCACAGGCTGTTGACTACAGCTTCAGCAGTTTCTCCAGGGCCTTTTTTGGCTGGGGGGGGAGCAGATCTCAGCCTTACTGTAATCACTAAAAATAGACCCTAGTGTGCATTCCCTCCCTCTCTCCTAGATTGCATTACCTTTGGGACTTGTCCAAAAAAAGATTTAGGAGGGTAGCCAAGAGGAGAAGATCTCTGAATACGGTAGCAAGGACTCTGTTTTCCTCAATTTTCTAGTTTCTGTAATACAGCTTCTAGTGAAAAATAAGTAAGCCACAGACAGTGCTGCTTTTGTATCTGCTCCTTGAATCGAAGATCTCAGCTGTTAGAAATTAGAGTGTGGTTACTTCTTCGACTCCTGTAATTTCTGCAGAGAACAGTGATCTGGTCTCACAAGCATCCCCCTGGCCAAGCCTTCAGGACTAGGAGTGAAATTTGCTCAGTATGCCAGGCCAAGGGTGCTTTTTGAAGTATATGCCCAGAGAAGGAGAGCTAAAAGCTTCAGCAACCTTTTGCTGCATTAATCCATCATACTCTGACAAGCGGATGGCTCGAACGAGCTGGATCCTTTAGGGAAGGAGGAGGGAGGTTTCTCATGAGAAGTGGGATTTTAATGGCAAGAGAGAGATACGAAAGCTTTAATCTTTGTGCCAGGGTGTGTTTCTGTTTAAGAAGATTCTGACCTTATCATTTGTCAGGAAAGATTGCTGTGAACCCGGCTTTGCAACTGGCCAGACTGTATATTTATTTCTTTAAACAGCCTCCGTTGTTATAAGCCAGGAGGGTCACTCCGAGCAGCAGCTGCTGAAGAGGCTGGCGGGCGCCCCAAAGCAAAGGTCAGCAGAGCATTTCCAAGCAGGGTATAGGGCATTTCCAAGGGATTAGCAGCTGGTTGGGTGGAGATGCAGTCCTAAAAAGCACCTCAGAAGGTCCTTGGCTGCAGCTGGATGCTGATCTGGGGGTGCCTCATGCCAATAGGGCTAGTGCTGTTACGAACGACTACAAGCTTTTGAAACAATGCATGCTTCAAAATGCTGAGTTTGATGGTTTTGGAAAGGGACTGCGTGAACAGCCCTGGAAAGTGTGTTTCCCCACTGGCTCACAGCTGTAATCAAGGGCAGTGTTGCTGTAATTTTCTACCATGCTTTTTGCCATGCTGTGCTTCAGGGCCCCAGTTCAGCTGGTATCTGAAAAGGCAGAATTGAGCCTTTATTCGTCGGTGGTGTCCCTGCTGCGCTACCAACAGCAACACTGACGGTGCAAATCGCTGTATATAGGCAAAATATAAAGCTCAGGCTTCGTTGTGGCACTTCCCACTGGCGCAGCCAGCAGAAACCCTCTTCTGCCAAGACTAAGCGGGATGTGAGAACAAGAGGGGGTTTTTACCCCATTTTGGGCTCAGACCTCTTCTTGCCACTTTGGTCAAGACAGAACTTGAAATCTCTTCTCTATGGCAGTCCCTGAAGGGGCAGGGCAGAGCATCCTTATGGCTGGGAGGTCTTCTGGGTGGAGCTCCAGGCAGGCTTTTGAAGCTCAAGACTCCAATTGAGGCAAGATACATGACAGCACACTTCTGAGGGAACAGGGCTCTTACTTCCCTGCTAGCATCAGTCTCCATGGGACACGAGTGCTCACTGTGACATGGGTAGACTCCAAAATCCTCCTTTGCCACTACTGAAGAAGCAGACAAGGCAACATGAGGCCACTGTGAGGGCTCAGGGATGCTCTCAGCCCTTGGATAGAGGTGGCAGAAGAGCCATTCAGAGGGCAGAAGGACGGCATAGCCTCCAAAATTTTCTGAATGCCGGTGTAGAAAATGCCATCAAATGCCTGAGCCTGCAGAAGAGTGGGTAAAGAGGCAATTCATTACATCGGATGGGGTCGTTTAGCATTTCACACAACAGGCAAGGCTCTAAAAGTGACAGAGGCCAAAGAGAAAAGAAATCAGGGACGATGGAGTATGCGATCAAACCTATGCCCCTTTGGAAGTCTTAATGAGTAGTCAGTCTGCCGTTTTGCAGACAGCAATGTACCTTGGGACAAATTATGCTGATACATTACAGGATTTTCAGGCGCATCTTGTGCTAATTTTCCAAACTTCTGGGAAAAGGAGAGCGTATGGGGAATTTTGTACCTAGTTAATTTTATGGAGTGCATTGAGTAAGGGTGGATTTATTTCTGAGCTAGACATCACTTCAAACATTGCTTTGTGTTTCTTCATTGGGGACGCAGGGTACCGTTTTATTGCCTTGTGTAAATTGCGTGTTGTTTTATTGAAGCATAAAAACATTTGGCAAGGCTACAGTGTCCCATTATCTTTCAATTGGGTGAGCAATAATTCCTTAAACAAACACAAAACCTTATTAAACTCTCAAATACCTAGAAATCAAAACAACTTAAGAACAGGGACGTCCAATACGCTGTGGGTAACGAAGAAATGAATGTGCTTTTTAACTATTGAACATAATTAAATCTGGAAAACCACCTTGAAAGCTAAAATAAAAGCAAGTCTGATGTTAATGTTGCCTGCGCCTTGTTTTTCTTTCTGCTTCTGTCTCTTCCTATAAGCATGCTACATTGCTGGTTATTAGCGCTGACCAAATCCCAAGGAACTGCTGATACTTCTGCTTCCAGACAAGTTTGCAGATATTAATCCAGTAGGAGAGATGGCGAAGGAGAGGCTGGCAGAGCTTCTTGTGTTTGCTCAGCCCTTGGAGAGGGATGCGTGCCCGTGCTGGACTCTGCACTGGGGCTGTTGCTGGTGCCTCTTCATACACACATGGGACGGAGACCAAGTCAACAGCTAACCCCCTTCTGCAGCATTCGCGCTTCGTGAAAGCTGACCTCATCTCAGACAAACCTCAGCACATTCATCACCAGGAATTTGTGAGTCATCCCTGGGAAACTTTTCTCCCTCTGCACTAACCACCTGAGCGGAAGAGCTCATACTGCATTGGCCAGAGCTTGGATGCCAGGTGGGGCTTCAGGGGATTTTCTCTGACTCGCCACGAAAGCAACTTGCGATCAGGATCCTGCATATCAGTGGCACATGGAGAGGCTGTGCCCACAGCTTTTCCTTCAACCCCTCTCTCCCCAAAGAGTGGCATCCTGATATAGATGCAAGGGTCGGTCCCTTGGCCAGGTGGGATGGCTCATGGACAGCACAGCAACTAGAGACAGAGCCTGAGGAGAGGAAACGGCAAAATCCAGCTGCGATGACAGTGCTGAGGGTTGCCATTGACATCAGGGCCAGTGCCAGCTAGTGGCGAGCAAGGGCATCTCCCCAGGCCTGTGGTCTTGGTGTGCCACCGTCAACTCCCCAGCTGCTTAAAAACTGCCACCACCTTTGGCTCCTGTCCTCAGCACGGCACATCTCCAGCCAGAGGATAGATGGGAGCGAAGAAGCCTGTTTTGAGCGTCACTCCCCAGAAATGAGGAGTCAGTAAGTTCTACCGGGAACCCAGTGCCCCAGCTGAAATGAGAGGCTGCACTGATTTTTCAGCTCATGTTGGTCAGGTTGACAGGAACACCAAAGGTCTGTGACCCTCTTCTTCCCTCATAAATTGTGGCAGGTCTCTGCAGGGCATTAACCGTGGCTTTGCAGAGGCCCCCTGTCCTAAGAACAGAAGATGTAGATGAAGACTGAAGAAGGACCTCTGTAAAAGCATACTTCAGCTCCGGGACAAACTGAGCATCAGATGCAGAGGAAGAGATGAACAAGCAAGTAGAGAACCCGAGGCAAAATAACACTGCCCATGTTACAGTGGGGGCGATATCAAATCACACAGCCCATATGCTGGTGCTAGATTTTCCCTAATCGATGCTGTATCCATTACACACAGACTTTGTGCTTCCACGAGGGGAAACACTGGCTGCTAAAGGAGCCCAAGGGAGGTGTTTGGTTTTCCAGGGGGGGCTTGCGCTAGCATGTTTATTTTAAGAAAACCCTTCGATACTTGAACCCACCGCCATGGGCATCTGCAGAGAGGGGGCCTGCTCAGTCAGATGTCTTCCCCAAATTTAGCATTTAGGAAAAAGGACGATAATTCCTGCTCTCAGATGGGAGGATCGTGTGGAAGGAGTTCAGGCAGCTGGAGGAAATGGCAGTAAAGGCGTTAGGAATTCTCATAAATCATCTGTGAGCGTTTGGATGCTTCGTTTTATGCTTATGCCAACACGCTCACTTTCTGGGCCAAACATCACTGATTTTGTTGGAGTTTCCCCAGTGAGGCTTGGCCAGGAGAAAATGGGACCTTTTTTCTTTAAACTGCGTGTCACTTTTTCATCACAAAACATCACAGCAACTCATTCTCCCCCAGCTTTGCACGCACACAAACATTTCTGTGTGAATAGTGAGCTTCTGTGCTCAAGAAAGCATTACTTGAGGTTTGCGTGTGTCCAGCCTAAAAGCTATGTCAAGGCTGAGTTCCTTCCGCCCTGAACACAGAGCAGGGTCAATGCAGAAGTGGGCAGTTAGCCCCAAATGAAAGGGAAATCAGCTACCGGTGCCAGGAGCGCTTCATCTCCCTGCAGTGGTTTGGCCATGGAGATTTCTGCTGAACTTAGCACAGCGAAACTAGAGACTGAGACATTTCAGTGACATTCAGCAATCTGACACTGAGACAATAAACCCTTGCATTTGGGAACTAAGATGCTGCCTCTTCTCATATCAAAAGGGAAGTGCCTGGGCAGGCACCCATGAATACAGACCACCCTCTTCTACACCCATGCCTCCAAGCATCCTATTTGTCTTATATGTGTCTTAGCTAGTTTTTCTTCTCCTTTATCCAAACAGCTAGGAGAGAAAAGATCAAGGTGTCCCTCCCCTAAACATATTCTGAGCCAGACTTTTATGATATATCAGTGCTACCTATTTATTTCAAAGAGGTTTCTGCTGATTCCAGCACAGTTTGTAAGGTCAGTGAAACACAGGGCCGAGATCCAGTCCCCAGGGCGGCCACTTCTCCCTGAAGAGGTGAGAGCTGGTAAGAGATAACCAGTGCTGCCCGGTACCAAATGATCTCTCACAGTGACAGGTGCATGTGAGAAAATTCAGACAGAAATCTCTAGCCACATGTAATATTTCAATTGACTGTCAGGTTAAATACAGTAATCTAGCTACCACAGGACAAGAACCAGGCAGCTATGTTGGTTTATACCAGCTATGGAGCTGGTCCAAGTGTTAGATGTATAGGTTAATCATGCACCTCATCATGAGACCAGGAAGCAACATAACCTATTATATGCACAGGAATTTTTAGAATGTATATGTTTTATGGCAGCACTCAGGACTTGTGCAAAGTGCTGTACAAATGCAGAATAAAAAAACGCAGTCCCCTCTCTCAAGATCTCACAACATAAAACCAGAAAGCAGCTAGACACAGAGAAAAGTAGATAAAAAAAAAGACTTATGATGCCTAAAAAAACCCCACCAGCATTCATTTGATTAACTCACCATGTTGATTGGCACCCATTTCCTTGTGTCTGCAGTCAGGTCTAGTTTCACAGGACGACTGCTAGCTGGTGAGAGCAGGTATTTTGGTAGGTATTTGTGTAGGGACTGGCCTCAGGGTGTTATTTAAATGCACAGACTAGGGACACTGAAAGGCGGAAAGCAAAAATCTTTTTAGGAATACTTTTAGGATGAGACCTAACTTAAATGCACAGACTAGGGACACTGAAAGGTGGAAAGCAAAATCTTTTCAGGAATACTTTTAGGATGAGACCTAACTTCTTAGTATAACCATCAGATGTCAAGTCTTAAACAAGCGATTTTCTATAGGGTTTTACCACAACAGGAAACAAAGATCTTCCAGACTCTCTAAGGACAAATAAAGCTGCTGCAATGGGGCTGACTAGATTAATGGCTGCTACCTGAAGGCTGCTGCTCTCTGTGCCACACCTACTGTGATTAGGCAGTCTGGCCGGAGCTGGGAAGAGGAAGATCATGGTTATATGGAAAAGTCTGCTATCTGCATCTGAGCTGGCAGAGAGCATAGACTCAGGGCCAGGTCTCTGCACGAGCCTCTTACTTCTCTGGAGCCACATTCCCAGGACTCTGGTAATGTTTGAGCAGCACTTTGAAGGCTGCAGGTGCTACATGTGTGCTAAATGCTGTTTCTAATTGGAAGCCAATAGGTGTGATATTGCCTGTGTTTGTGCCAAAAAGCATAGGGGTTTGCATGACTTCCACACTAACCTATAAATCAGCCCAGGCTCTTTGGGAGCTTAACGTGGACTTACTCAAAACTTGGCCTGCCTTTGGAGAAGGTGGGTGAAAGGTTTGCAATCCAGAGTCATGGGTTCATGATGACAAGCAAACCAAGGGAAACCTCCCCCTTCCCATCACACCACCCAGTCCTGAGTAATGGAGAAGGGTCCCACCCTCTGGCTGCCTTCCCTCCCCTTGGTCCCAACCTGGCATCTCGGGGTGGGGGGAGAGAAATGAACCCCACAGTGAGTTATAAATTAGGTGGTTTTGACATTCATCTAGTATACTAGAAAGCTGAAAAGACATCAAGGTTGAGCCTGGCCAGGTTTCTGAAAGAGGCATAGAACCTCAGGGATCCACAGGATTAATGCAAGCCCGAGGGAGGCCAAAGAGCTGGGGATACTGAAGGCAAACCACAAATAAATGGCTTTATCATGTCATGAAAGGAAGTTCTCTGTTCCTAAATTGTCTAAGCAAAATGAAGGATATTTTTTCTCCATTCCACAGTAATCCAAAAGCCTGGGAGTAATTTATTATGAAAATAAGCTTAATGTTGTGCAAAGGTGGCTTCTTTGTGGGAGAGCTATAGTCAGGGCTCTCACGAGGAGAGGAGAAACAGACTGGAGACCCCACTTTGCAGACACACACCTTGAGTGGATTTTTAGGGTGAATATAGTAGTGGAAGAATAATGGGTTTTATACATCTCCAGACAAGCAAACAAATATTTTGGGAGGCATAAGCAAAAAAGTTTTGACTGTGTATATTCACTGAATATAAAAAGGAAAATATTATGAGAATGTGACAGTTGTACTGCCTAACAATCTGAAATTAGGGGGTATAAGAGCTAAGGCTGCTTTATTTTGCTTCCTGCTGTACCCATGATATGAATGTACTACAAGAGGCCTCCAGGGTATATTGTTCATTATTTACTCTTTCTGCCTCCTTCCCCCTCAGCATTGTGGTTTGCTCAGACCACAGAGTAGACGTTCATGTCATATGAAATAATTTTGTGTTTTGTATTCTCCTCATTCTTCAGCATGCAGCTTCAGGTCGTAATCAGTGCAAGCATTTAAATATTGCTCTGAGGATACAACTTCACTTTAAGCTTTTCTCTGACTGTTTTACGCTGTCCCTAAATGCTGCTTTGCCATTCATTAATTTCTTTGTGTGAGAAGGAAATACTATTAGCTCCATGTCAGCTGTATAAAATTAATCCACACAAAATGAAGATGAAATATAGCAACAAATTTTGGTGTGCCTTCTGAGGCATCAATATGCTGATTTTTCAGGGTAAGCGTCCACAAGCACCATCATCCTCAGCAAGTTCTACCAGAAGGTTTTCAGACACCTGTAACTCGGCCAATGTGGGGAAAGCAGCAAACCTCCCACTCAAGGTGGGCACCTCCTGCCAAACCTCCAGGCCTGGGCAGCACTTTGTTTTCTCAACAAACCAGAGACAAGAATGCTCAAAACTACATACGTGTCCCAAATCTTAGCCACAGAGATTAGGACAATTATAGCTAAAACTTTCCAAAAACACGTAAATGCCTGAGGCAGACAGACCACATGGAAACCTTTAGCTCAGAGTGTTTGACAGAGTTGTAGAGGAAGGTCTTCTGCTGGGAGGTGCTGCACAGAAGTGCAAGTGGGCACCCAGCCCGTGCTCTGTGCTTATGGTGCCTATAGGGGCAACGCCGCAGCGGTCACCGGGGGCCGACCCTGCTGAGGGATGGGGTCCTGCGTCATGGCTAAGCTCTGGCATCCCTCCCAAGCCAGATGTTCCTGCATTGCTGCCCCTTGCTGAGACAGAGCCTTGACGAGCATGGCTAAACCTCATTAAAAGCAGCATGAGTAGGAGGTGGCACTGGAGGCACTGTACAGCCTCTGTATTCTCCTCCTCTGATGCTGAACAGAAGCCTGGATGGATTATTTTCAATATCAACAACTATTTACTGGTCTGGGAGGGACTCTGCAGGATTGCAGCACAAACTTTGTTGTCACAGCATCCAGTCCCTGCTCCAGTGAATAATGAAAGAGCAACAGCCAGAAAGAGGGAGAAAAAACGCAGCGTGGCAGAGGCTGGTGTGCAGCATGCTGAGTCGGGGCCACCGCTCCTGGCAGGGGCTGTGCTAGGGTGGCCCGGTGCCCAGCTACTGTACGATGGGAGATGCACAAAAGATTGCGCTGGACCAAGGCCTTGGCATAGATTTAGAGGGGCTGTAGGACTGGACATGCCATTTTCCCCCGAAACGTAACACAACTTCTGGCCATTTTTACCCATTTGAAATAGCAAATGTTTGAGTGCTGGGCAAATTCCAGGTCGGACAGCATCATTATGCCTAGTTAAATGGTCATGGTGTTTTTTAATTAAACTCATAATTCTTTTTGATTGCCCTCTCCAGGCTTTTGTGCAACATCACCAGACACTAATAGACAAGTGTGAGATGGGATGTAAAGAGCTCTGAGATCCCCGTGGCCATGCTGTAATTGTCATTGCTATGGTACCTTTTACAGCCAGGTTAACTCTCACTAAATCATTTGCACAGCAAGATGTTGGCTATTCTGACTGCAAGCAGGTGCATCTGCCAGGATGGTTAATCTTCTCCAATGAAATCTGAAGGATGATGGCTCCAGAGCAAGGATAATAAGCTATCATGAGTCCTGCTTATACTGTCCTTGCTCTGGCTTGCCTAGAAGTATAGAGAAAAGACAGCAAAAACTAAACTGATGGGTAGGTACGTGTATGAATCTCAGGTCCATTGATGGCACTTGAGTCCGGAAAGACAGAGGTTCGGCACCGTTCCCTGCACAGTATGCGTCTTCGTTACCCAGGGTCAACGCTGGGTTGGGTGGGCCCATCTCATGATCCACTCAGTCACCGGCTTTACTGCTGGGGCTGCCGTCAAGCAGCCAGGTTTGTTATTATTCCCTGGGCAAGGGGAGCTGCCGCGTGGCACAGGATTGAAGCCATCAGGCTCATTTTGCAGAGCAAACACTTGACTCCTTCCTGATGGTCTTGCACAATGGTTCCCATGGAGGTCCCCGAGGACAGGCATCTCAGGACACCATGAGCACAGAGGACTTGAGATAGCCCTTCCCCTTCCCCATCCTGGATGGATTACAGGTAATCTAACTAATGTCCAGGCATTGTGGGGTTCACGGCACCACTTTCTAAAAGAAGCCTGTATGATGCATGGTACATTTGGGGTTGTGGAAAAATTTATGAAGTGTGCTGTGCTTGACAGCTTTTTCCAGGAGGGCTTTGAGTCGATTTTCTTCCAAGAGTCTGCATTCAGTTATAGTTCGGAATATGTGATCTCATGGTGTTTGTATTTATATCTCTCACAAAACCATTTTTACAGCATCAGTATCTATAGGTTACTGTGAGGCACCAAGTGAAGTCATCGTAAGGTCACTCACAGGATACAGCCTCCTACGTGGAGCACATCAGTTTGGCTGCAGGATAGCTACAGCTGAAGTTGTAGCTAGTTCTGTTCTGTAGCTATGAACTGAAGAAATACAAGCAAGGGATATTAAAGTGATGAAATAACACAATAAAAAGGGAAAACACACTACAGGGAAAACACCCCCCTGGCTGGGGGCAGTTATAAAGATTTGATAATGGAAGGGGGCTTTTCCATCACCTGTTCCCATATTAGGAAAACGTGCAGTTCCCGGAGCAACAAGCTCAAAGGGCTGTTTCTTTCATGACTTCTTTAAAGAGCCCCTGATGTCTCATGAATGAACAAAATTTCCATACCGAGATATTTCTGTATCTCGTCCAAGATTCCTAAGCTCTCCTGGGAATATCCCCCCCATCATGCAGGTGACACCCTTGTTACCTATCAGTGTAACAGGAGGCAAATCAGCTTCACACTACACAAGAGGTTTGGCTCTTGCATAGAGGGCTCTTCTTCCCTCTTCTCAAGCCATTTTCAGAGGGAAAAAAGTAATCTCCTTATTGGAGGAAGGGAAAGCATGGCACAACAGACCAGAAGAAGAAAAGGTGCAGCAAAGGTTTGAATCTCGGCATTTGACTCTGAGGTTGCAGCCTTCCCTGGGTAGTTGAGGAGGAGACACAGCTTCCGTGAGTCCGACGTGAGCTGGTGGCACGGAAACATCCACTATGTGGGAAAGAAGCACCCCAGAGGCAGCGTGGAGCTCCTGGAAATCTGCACCTCAGAGGTCCTCCCGAAATGAGCTCTGCTGCATACGCAGCTGCATGAGTCTGCGGAGTGGGACTTGGACATTGTTGTGCCGTAGGGGTGTGATAAACATGGACCTTTTGGGTAGTTTGCCGGATAATTTCTTTGCTCAGAACAGAAATACCAGCTTGTCTGACCCAGGCTGAATGTTCCTGTAACAAACTGGTATAAGAAACACCCTGATTTCCAAACCAGTCAGTGCTCTAAGGTGACACAGTGTTCTGAATCCCAGAGCTTTTAAGAAAAAATTTTCCTTTTTTTCTCTTTTTTCTGCATTCAGGACTTTTTTTTTTTTTTTTTGCGTGAAAGACACTTAAGTGATAACACAACCATTTCCAGACCTCACTGCTGCTGATTATTTTATCCAGTAGAAAACCTAAGCCCTCCTTTACTCATTAAGACAGTCAAATTTATTCTGCCAAATAGCTCAGAGGCATTCCAGCACCCACTGGAAGTGGTGGTAGCTTTCCCACTGACTTCAATGGGCACAAAATATTCCCAAGACTGGAAACCCCATATTACCTGCATCTGTTCTGCACATTTCTGAAGCCTTCCAACTTCTAACAAGAGCATCGTGTTGCAAGAATAAGAACAGCTATGCGAAACATTAGCGAGATTGTGTGTCTCAGTCTAAGTCCTGGTCTACTCCAGTTGATTGGAAAACTGCCATAAATAAATCAGGATTTGGCCTCAAGTGTGCTGAAAACTAAGGCCAGGTTCTTCAGCATGCTGCATGCGCAAGGAGCAGCCCTTGGCTTGGGGTGCATGGGAGGGTATTATTCAATGTTACGATTTCTATAGCTGCCCAGGGAGTTTGAATGCTTCCCACCCACCTTGTCCTCAGCCATGTGGCTACGATGGGTGCAGGGGGGAGAAGGAGGATACAGCACCCTGTAAACTGGAGCAGTGAGGGTGGCTTCCCTTCTCTCCTTGGAATGGGGAGTAGGGTGAGAAGGACAGTATAGGAGTATTATAGAGGGAGTATAGGAATCTATCGGGAGTATTTGGGGAGTTGCTGGAGGATGTGGAGGGTAGCAAGCAAGCAAGGGGTCTGTATTGCAGAAGAAATTTGGGATGCAGTGAGATGCAGTGATTGTGGGGGGCATGGCAGAACCACTGGAGAGAAGTTATGGTCTCCCTGGTCTTTCTCTTCCCTAACTCCTGCCCCAGTTCTTTGTCTTCCCACCCTGCTGCCCTCCTCCCAGCTCTTCCTCTGGGGCTGGAGTGCAAGGGAGGATTGCTGAAAACTGATGCCAGAGCAGAGGAGGGACGAGGATGGCCAAGAAGAAGGTGTGAGGGTTGTGCTGGGTGCAGGCAAACTTGAGGGGACACAGAAAACCTAGGGTGTCACAGTCAGGAGGTGACCACGGGGCAGATCTCCCCACTCCTAGGTGTGGGGGTACTTGCCCAGGCTCCCATCCTGGGAGAACTTAAGGCTCTAAAATACAAGATCAAAAAATACCAGCCCATGGTAGGAAGTCCCTCCCTTTCCCTTCCCATGCACTTGTCCCACCCGTCCTGCCAGAGTGGCAACGTGTCCAGGAGACATGCTGCTGCCCCTCGCTTCCCCCTGCTCTCTGGTATCTCATCCACTCCCACAGAAACGCAGTGGTGCCTCGGCACTGAATTCATCCCCTCTCGGAGGAGTAAGATGACTCCTTGCCACCTGGGAAGCATCTCACTTTAATAGGGAAATATAAAAAGGAAAATTCATTTAGCAATAGCACAGGTGAGGCAGAGAGGGGTTGAGCCGTCCTATTTTGACGTCTGAAGTTATAGCTGGCAGCCTCTCGAAAAGGCCAGTCAGCATTTTGGGGACAAAGACGCCTGGCTGTATCGAGGAGGCGGAAAACACGCTTTGAGACCAAAGTCACGCTTTTTATTGACAAGTGTTGGCTCAAGGGGATTAGCAGGGCACAATGCCTCCTTTCTGATTCACTCCCGGGCCTTTCATCCTCTGCGAGGCGGGTAAGGAGCCACCCCTGCATTCAAGCGAGGAAGAAAGGGGCAATGGTAGGAAGGTCAGAACAGGCTGGCTCACAGGCGAATTCCTCCCCCCTTCCTCCGCATGGTCACTCGGCTAGAGGCTGGGTAACAAACGCCGGGGACCCAGCAGAACAAAGACCGGCTATAAGCAGCACACCCAGGGTTGTTTGGGATACGGTGGACTTTTGGGACTCTGGGCGTCTTGTAGCTGTGGGCACAGGGCTCTGCATGGCAAGATTTTGGGCTGATGAGGGCCCGGTAACCCGGGCAACAGCTTCTGCTCCCCTCGCAATGATCCATCCTCGCTGCCTCAGCGCCGTAAGGAAGAGGTGCCAAGATCATACCACCATCTACTGGCCTTTCCTCACCGCTCAGCCGCTGCAGCGGTGCTGGCGGGCCCCTCTGCAGCCCGGCTCAGCCCCGCTAGCTGCCTCTCCCTAGGCACCCCCCCCCGGCTCCTTGGCAATGCCAAGAAAGCCGCCCTACCAACTGCGCGAAGCTGTCCCGGCGCTGGTAAGCAGCTCCACGTCCCTGGGGTTTCTCAGAGACAGAGGTCCTCTTTACTCCGCTGGCTTTCCCAGCTGTGTGCAACAGCTGTTTACCCATCGCATGGTATCGCATGGTACCTTCCTAATTGCCCTCTTCTAGTTTTGAAGCAATCAAGGCATGCTCTGCTCCAGACTGTACTGCTTGGATTTACCATGTGTGAAAGTGTAAGTGGATTGATGCTATTTACGTGCTTCTTGTCAGCTTAGTCAGTATGGAGAGCTTGCAAACCTGCAGGTGAAGCCAGGCCAACAGCAGCCCAGCTGTGCCAAGAAAGGCACTGGGCTTGGTCCAGGGGCCTGAAATCTCAAGCATCGGTCTCTGCATCAGACAAATGAGCTGATGAAAGAACCATGCTTGACTGCTAAAAAAAATGAACAGGATCATGGCAGTTTATTTCACACAGACCGGTCACATCAGCCCTGACAAGGTCATATACACAAAAGGTTGCAGAGACTCTTCTGGGAGTGTTAATGAGAGTAGTCTGCTTTAAGTTCTCAAATGAAGAGAACATTGCTTGCCTGCATGGAAGGCAGTAATATTAACATTGCATTTCAGATGTCTACAGCACTTTGCAGGGATTAAATAGTTAATCCCCATAACAGCTCTAAGCAACTTTTGCTGAAGCATCATTATCCCCCATTTTACATATCACAGGTGGTGGGATTTCTCCAAGCCTAAACTTCAGAGCCAGCAGTTCCCAGACTCTGGGCTGGTGGTCAGTCTAACTGTCCCTTCTGCTGTCTTCTCCAGATGGATGGATGAGCAAGGGCTGTGCATGTAGCCACAAGAGATGGGGTGCAAAGTGCTCATCTGGCTGACAGGAGGGACCGTGCTCGTGTTTTCTTAGGTTAATGGGATCAACACACATCCCATGAGGAGCCCAGCCTGAATGCTTTGCTTCAAATAGAGCTGGAAGCCTGACGAACTGACCATCTCTGGCTCATTTTGTCAGCTTTGTTTTCATGTACCAAGGAAAATTGTTGAGTTAAAAGCCTTGTAGGCCAGTGCTCCTGTTTGTCTTGTCATCTCGTACAGCAACAGCAGCCACCATGAAATCTAACTTGACAGTGAGTCAGCCCTGGGCTGAGGAGCGTCTTTCTTCCTGGGCAGTTTTTCCACAGTCTGTACCAGTATCTCCACGTTCTCACCTGTGGAGAGTCTGCCAAGCTCTGCCCACAGACATCTTGGAGCAGGTGCCTTTCACAACACACAGCAAACTGGACACGATTGCATATGCAAGCCCCACACTAGGTTTTGTAGGATTGCTGTTAAAAAGCTTTGCATTGCTGTTAATAATGTAAGACCAGAAGCCCCCTCCTCAGTCATGGCTCCTCCCGGGATATTGGTTTTAGTTGCAGATGAGGATGTTTAAGGTCTTCCTAATCCTCGTATCACCCCCTTGTAGAGTGCTAATCTGATCATACACTGCCTGGGTCAATGCAGTAACCCTGCTGCTGTGGTTTCAAAGGTGTACAGAGCCACCATCACAACCATTGCAGCCACCAAAGGAGCGGTGAGAGCTGCTCCGGTCTTTGGATGATGCGGGCTCTCCCTTTGACCACCAGCGGGCAAAGAAACTGGCCACAGCCCTGCACGGAGCTGGGAGCAGGCTGCCACAGTCCCCTGCCTGTCCCAAGGAGCACTGAGTGAAGAAGGACACCAGGATGATGAAATGTTGTTATAGGCTCTGGCTTAACTGTTGATGGACTTTGCACTGAGGTCAAATACACCTTCCTGCCTGCTCCAGGGACAGTCACACATGGCAGGGGGTAACATAGGCAAATGGGGACAGAAATCCTTGCATGCTTCTTAGACCACCTTCCCACGACTTGCTGCCCATGGCTTTGTGGTCCTGTTTCTCCAGAGAAACCCAGCAGCAAGCAGAACTGCTGGAAAGTTTAAAAATGTGGGTGTCAGAAAATGGTTCACACCACACCAGGAGCCCATGTCCCAGCAGGGACCGGAGCTAAAGATACTGCCACACACCCTTCCTCTCCTCATAGCTAGACGATGAATTTCTCCTCAGTGTCCCAGTGAAATCCTGTCTCGAGGGAAGATCTGAAGGAGGATAAAAAGGATATTGCAGACTGGTTCAAAGAGTTTGGAGCGCGAAGCATGAGAACACGCCGCGTGGTGGGGCAGACAGTGGGACAGCGGGGTGGAGCGGCACCCCCGTGTTGCAATGAAGGGCAGGAACCCGACGGAAAGGGCCAGACGGCAACGGGCTGTGCAAGCCCAGCATGACCAATGCAGCCTGGTTGGAAATCTACATTGTGGGGAGCTGAGCTCTGTGCAAGGCACAGCCTGGGCTGAGCACCTGCAGATGGAGCTGCGAGAGCGGCTGTCGCGCAGCAGCAGCCAGAGGGCTGCAGGCAGCACCCGCCCTGCCTGCAAAGCACGGGTGGGTGGTGGGTGAGGCAGGCAGCAGGGTGGGGGTGGAGGGGAGCACATTGACCCTCGCCCTTGGCACAGGAAGGTCAGGGCTCACCAGGCTGGGAATCAGCCTGTGTTTGGAGGAATCCGGCAATGCTTTGCAAGCAGTTTCCTAAATGGGGTAGGAGAGAAGTCCCAGAGACTGTGAGAAGAGGCCCTGACAACAGCGCAAGTACCCAAACCAGCAGCCACTAACCCAAATGTCACTATATTTGCTTAGAAAACAGGCTGAAGTTCATGTTCTGCGCAGTTTAAGGCAGAGAGTGGGACTACCATCAGAAGGAGCTGTAGAGGCAGTCTTCGCCTTGCCAGGCTTTTCAATTAGCATAAATATTCAATATTCACTGACCCAGAAAGACTGACCCTGTCCCCAGGGTCTGGCTACAGGAGATCCTGCTAGACTCTCCTTAGATTTCTGTCTTTTCCTGCAAAAACTCCTTCCCGAACCATAGAAATTTTCCCAAGAGAAAAACCTAAACACCACCTATTGCCATGAAACACTCTGTGAAGTTTTCCAGTTTTGTGGAAAATTGTTACCATGAGCCCTCCTCCTGTACAACCTCCCCCGGAGCAGCAGCTGGGGCAATGCCCCCCCGCAGCTGTACCACACCCTAGGGAAGATGCGGGGTTCCCCATGCATCCCCCCTTCCAGCCCCACGTCCCTTCCCTACGCAAGGCTGGCTGCTCCAGGTACTTTGGGGTGCTCCAGCAGCCTCTGCCAAGCGCTTCCCCAGCGGAGTGAAGTTCTCCGGCAGCTCGGCTGGCTGCACTCTCAGCTCTGCTTTGGAAGCGTGAGCATTTGAAGCGGAAACTCATCTCAGAGCTCTCCAGGAGCAGCAGGTTCCTGCATTCTTGGCAAAGGAAAAAAAAAATCAGCAAGTGAGCAGAGGCGATGGTGGTGTGAGCAGAGGTGGGGGATGTTCAGCTTTAGCTGACATCGGTCCAGGGGGGTTAACATCAGGGTGCTACAGTCCCTGCAGAGTGCTCTGCTGGCTGGTAAAACACTTAGCCTCTCCAAGCCATTGCACCCAGAAAACAGCCCATCCCTATGCACCCCTCCAGGGTCAGGCATTGGCCCCATTTCACCTGAAAAATGTCTTTTTATTGCTGCTGTTTGGTGTGAGAGCAGCCAGGAAGGCTGGGGGTGTACAAAGTGGTCAGCTGGCGAGAGAGACAAGCTCAGCAATACAGAACGTATCCACAGCCCAGCTCATTTCTCTGCTGAGCTCCCTGCAGCCCCCCGAGCCCGTTTCCTCACCAGCAGTGGCAGGATCCTGCTCCCCGTGAGATGTGAGCCCTACCCGTGGGTTCATTTCCCAGGTTCAGCTGCTCTGAAGTGACACCTTCCCAGGTTCAGCTGCTCTGAAGTGACACCGCTCCCCGGGAGGGGGCTGTAGGATCCAACTATCCGGGAGGCCAAACAAGGAGAGCCTTTCTTGGCAAGGGAGAAAAAGGACCTGGGAGGCCCCCTCAGCTCAGGTGACCCACCCGACCCCCATTGCAAACAGCTATAAATCCTCCCACTTCCCTGCCGCAGCATTCCCGGGCTCTCCCCCTCTCGCTGGAGCTGGGCCTGGCTCTGCAAAGCATGTCAGTGCTGGCCGGCGTTGGAAGGTAAATACGCAGCTGGCTGACTTATTTATCAGAGGGTTTTTCTGGCTGAGAACGGATCCGATTTTAACCAGTGCATAGCAGAGCTGAGGACAAGCTGGCTGTTTGGCTCTGCCGGGCTCCCTGCAGGACCGGTTCACCCGGACCCCGTTATCCGGCTTCATCAAGGTTCCGTGTGGTCCCTGCTAGGAGCCCCGGGGGGGTGAGCCTGGCAGCAGGCACTCTCATCCCGCTGCCATCAGCCTGGACTCATTTGGTCTCTCTGCACGTGCTGCATCAGCGGCGAGCGGTGCATTTCTACCGGGCGCAGAAGGATTGGGCGTGAGGGCTGGCTGCTGCATACCCCGTGGATGGGATACCTGCTTAGCAAGTCTTTAGAGAAGGGTTAACTTGATAGAGATTAGCTGAATCTCCGTATCTGTCCACAGAGCCTCTCACACCTCTGTTCATTTGTGGCAGAAAGCTGGGAAAAAATCTGCCACATTTCCCTTCCTCTGCTGGCGCTTCCCCCAACTCCATCCCATCACCCCAGCAAGGCTGCTCCCTTCTCACCCTACACCTTCACCAGCCTCTCCTCCCCAGCCAAGCCTCCAAGCGCTCCTCCCTCTCCAAATACCCCCTTCAGTGCAGCCTGTCCTGCCTTCTCCCTTCCAGGATCACCCCCCTCTGCCTCCTCCCCATCAAGTCCTTTCTTGCTGGCTTGGTTCTCTCTCAAGATAAGCCCGCCAGGGAGGTATGAATATCCATCCGCTCCCCACGCAGGGGAAAGCCCTCTGGCAGGGCTGTTACCTTGGCTCCCTGCCACGCAGTGTCACAGTTTTGGTTAGCCCAGGGCAAGGGGAGCCCATGGGTGCCTCTGCCAGAGACCGGAGGGTCCAGAAGCTCCCAAGCACTCTGCCTGCAATTTATCATAGTTCGTGGGTGCCCAATACCCTGGAAACCTGGTGTTTTATGTAAGTGATTGCTAATCGTCACCATGGGGCTTACCCATAGTAATGGCACATGGCTGCAGTCCCCATGAATCACACCTGGTGCAGATCTCAGCTCATCCTCTGGCAGACAGAGAAACAAAACGCACAGCTGAGATCGTGTGGATAAGGGTGACACAAACTTGTTCCCGCTTCAGGGTGCCAAAGGATCACCCATGCAGGAGGCAGGGTGCTGTTTTGGGGGTGCTGCCCTGCGTCGCGGCTTCTGCCCTGTCCTGGCACTCACAGCACAAGCTGCCAGCAGGGAGGCTGCAGCGTTCTGCCCCAGGCCTGGGTTTCAGGGGCCATCAGCAGAGGACACACGTGGCAGCATGGGGTGTGGGTGACACGCAGCGCAGGCAAGGGAGTGGCGGCAGAGTCTGGCAGGGCAGTTTCCAGGCAGAAGGGCTGCGACCCATGTGGCGCTCAGGCGGAGACTCAGGCAGGTCTGGTGAATCATGCCTTCCTCCCAGTTTCTCCCCATCGATTATGAAAGGAGCCGAGATGGCTGCCGCAGATACAGGGTGGGGGGTTGTGTGTGTGTGTGTGTGTGCATCCCCGCCGGATGCCGTGGGCTCTACTCTGCTGCAGCAGCCACCCACAGAGTGACCCATCACCCTACAGTGACGCACCATAGAGGCCCGGGCCACTGAGGATTTGCAGCCCTTGGGATAGAGACCCAAGATCTCTAAGATGTTTTTAAGAGGTTTCTGACACTTCGGTTAAGCAACGTTGCTACCCGCACAGCGTAGTTTGCAGTGCAGACAGCGCAGAGGGACTGCTTCCTCTGGAGCTCCTGCTCTGGGGAGCCAGGACCTGCTAAAACCCACCAAACTTCCACCATCACCTTTTTTTTTTTCCAGCTCAGTCCTTAAGGCTTGACTGCCCATGCCTAGCTGCGTCCCACCCAACTTTCTGAGATTCAACAATATTATCCTTGGGAGTGTTAAACTCAAACATATAAGAGAGTCACATGTAGTTAACCTAAATAACAAGCTGAGGGCTTCCAAGAGATACTTCCTCACGAGCCCAACCCAGCTACCCAAGATGTGTGTGCCTTTGAGTGACCACACCGGGTAGCATCAGGATATTTGCCATCATCTCCAAACCTTTCTATTAAACCATCTTCTGGGGCTGCGATGGTTCATCACGGTCCTGTGTTTTAAATGGATGGAAACAGTCTTGGCTCCTGTACAGGGGAATATTGCAGCCAGGGACATATCCATCACCTCTTTACCCTTGTGCAATGCCTGCATTCGAGCTGGAGCACTCCAGTGCTCAGGTACTGCCCCCATCTGATTTTTTTTCCTGCTTCAAAAGCCATCAGTTTCCACTGGCAGAATATCCCCCCGGTTTTAGACAAGACCTGTGCTAAGAATTATTTTTAGCAGGTGCCAGCTCTCTCAGTTGCTCCACACTTCAGTCAGGAATGCCCTTCTTTTTTTTTTATTTTATTTCAGGAATGTTGTAAGTAAATTCACAGCTGAACAACAGTGGGAATGGAAACCCTCAGAGCTGAGGGCTGCCGACGTTACAGGTACGGTAATTCCAAACTGATCCTCCTTTGTGCTGATAACAGGGCTGGCTATTGTTTTCCTGAAGTCCACATGTCCGAAAACACGCAGGCGTAGATAATTGCAGTGAGCATGTGCTTTTGAATCTGTTTCTAAAACACGCCTGGGATTTAAGCTTTTTTAAAATCATGACCCTGATTCTGCTTTTTTCAAACTCAAAAGCAAAAATTCCCTTGGCTTGAAATGAAGAAGGGTCTAGCTCTTGAATACAACTTATAAAGGGGCAAACATGCCCCTCTTATTTTCTTTCTTGTGATGTAAGAACAAAGCCTGAAAGCTTTCAGCATTTCCCCAGCTTCTTTCTTTTCTTTTTTTTTCTTTGATTTTATTTCCTTTTTTAGCTGTAGAAAGTCAGATCTTATCTGAAATGACTGGACAATTTGAAACTCTCCTGCTTTCGCTATTTTACTCTGATGATGATGCTCATTTAGGTTAAGCTTTGTCTTTGGCTATAGCGTAGTAGGGTTTTCTTTTAGCTTTTGGTTGGGCACTTGGCTCACAGTGGCCGCCCTTTCATCCCTTCATGTTGTGCCACTGGGCAGCCAAGACTGTAAACTTCATACATCTAAAGAAGGAAAATGAATGAGGGATAGCTTAATGAGCAGGATGCTTCCATAGGCTATTTTCTGGTGAAAAGCCAGGTACCTTTTGGCCTCTTTGCTATCTAACGGGGTAGCAGAGGTTTGGGGGCCATTTGCTTGGGCTCTGAACCTTCATTTTACTTTTGTTGGATGTGAGCTGTTGCTCTGCAGTCCCTTCATCATCGATACACCAGCAAAGCACATGACACACAATGGAAAACAGGGGAAAAATCCTGAATAAATTGCTCTCCAGTTAAATATTTTTTTGATAGGACAAAAGAAAGAAAAAAAAAATTGCTCTATGTCCCTGTGTCCCTCTTCCCCATCTCCTCTTAGACCCAAAAAGACTTTGGCCTGGCCAAGGTATGACACGCTCACGGTTACGTCATCACGGAGCTGGCTCAGCCAGGACAAACGTGAAGTTGTAAACATGTTGTTACTCGGGGCCTAATTCCCCTTGGTGCAACACGGCTGCGCGGCTGATGTTTGTATCATGGATCCTTCAGCTCCTCGTGTCCCAGCTTAGAGGGCTCATAATTACATCTCACCTTACCGATCTTTTTGGCTTGCCTGCCTTGAATTGCTTCCACAGACCTGCTCGACTTGTTTGGCTGCTGCTTATTATTCAGTACAAGCCCCCACCCACTGCCCTTTCATGTACATTCACGTTTGTGTCTAAAAGCCACAAAGGGACATTTTTTGAGGGGGAAGGTGATGAGCGTTGGCTGCTGACCGGACCCC